>NC_052148.1:144671268-145271268 GCF_902713615.1 Scyliorhinus canicula
TTCTATTGGCCCCTTGTCAGTCCAACCCTGGACACTGCCCAAGTCTTGCTAGATTTGGACATGGACTGCTTCAGAGACAGTGGTGGTGAGTTCATGAACTTCTGCAGTCCATGTGATGTTGGTGCACTTACAGTGCTGTTAGGGAGGGAATTCCAGGATTTCGACCTAGTCACAGTGAATGAATGGTGATATACTTCCAAATCAGGATGGTGAGTGGCTTGGAAGTCAACTTCGAGCTGGTGGTGTTCGCATGTGTCTGCTGCCCTTGTCCTTCTAGATCATAGAAGTCATGAGTTTGGAACATGCTGCCTAAGGAGCCTGTACTGCATCTTGTAGATGCGTTGGTGGTGAGGCAAGTGAATGCTTGTGGATGGGGTGCCAATCAAGCGGGCTACTTTGTCTTGAATTGCATCAAGCTTCTTGAGTGTTGTTGGAGCTGCACACATCCAGGGAAGTGGAGAGTACTTCATCACACTCTTGACTTGTGCCTTGTAGATGATGGACAAGCGTTAGGAAGTCAGGAGGTGAGTTACTTACTGCAGGATTCCTAGCCTCTGACCTGTTATTGTAGCCACAGTAGTTATACGGCTGGTGTAGTTCAGTGTCTGGTCAATGGTAACCCCAGAATATTGATCGTTGGGGACTCAGTGATGGTAATGCTTTTGAATGTCATGGGACGATGGTTCAATTCTGTTCTTGGAGATAGTAATTTCCTGACACTTTTGTGATATGAATGTTATTTGCCACTGGTCACCTTATCCATAGAATTCATGGAATACCTCCAGCGCAGAAATAGGCCACTCGGTCCATCAAATCTGCATCAACCCTCTGAAAGTGCACCCCACCTAGGTCCATTCCTCCGCCCTATCCCTGTTACCCTATCTAACCTGCACATCTTTGGACACTAAGGGGCAATTTAGCATGGCCAATTCACTTAACCTGCACATCTTTGGACTGTGGGAAGAAACTGGAGCACCCAGAGGAAACCCATCCAGACATGAGGAGAACATACCAACTCTACACAGACAGTCACCAAGGCCAGAACCAAACCCGGGTACTTGGTGCTGTAATCAGCAGTGCAAACCACTGTGCCCAATGCTGCCCACAAGGCCTCAATTCTGAATATCATACAGGTCTTACTGCATTTGGACATTGGCTGTTTCAGTATCTGAGGAGTCAGGAATGATACTAAACATTGTTCAGTCATCAGCGAACATTCCCTCTTCTGATCTTATGGTGGAAGGAAGATCATTCCTGAAGCAGCTGAAGATGGTTGTTCTGAGTGATGTGTTGCGTATGCTGGGTCTGCGAGGACTGCGTTTACCATAGCAGTGAGAGAGACAGGCTTCCAACACTTGGAGAAATGCAACTCTATTTTATTGAACTCTTAACTATTAAACATACTTTAACTGTGGGTTGACACTATGCTGAGTTGACTGGAGACCTGAGGCTAACTTGACCAGACTAACTGACTACCACATTGTGGATGTTCTAGTTGTTGCTCACAGGCTCTGACTGTCTCAGAGGTTGCATGGCAAGACAGCGGGAAAACTGGTGCTCTCTGGCTTTATAGTGGCCGTGTCTGGTGATTGGCTGCTGTGTTCTGTGTGTTCATTGGTCATCCTGTGTGTCAATCAATGTCTATCTGTGCACCATCATATACTTGTGCGCATAGTATGACACTGAGGACACTACATTTTTATTCCTTCTTAGCCTTCTTATTCCGAATGTTTCTAACATTCATGCATATGAATTTCCTCATCCCTTTACGTGTATCTACGAATTCCTGTGCCTTTACCTGCCTGTTGATTTCAGTTAACTTTGTGATCAGTTTTGTCTGGAATCTAATTTCCTTCCTACTTTCTCTTCGCTAAAAAGTCTAATTTAAATAATTCTTGATAGCTGCCTCCATGTTTCTGGCAAATCTAATTTTTTCTGCTCTGTTTATCTTCTCCCTCTTAAAAATGTTCTGAGTTAAAGGAGAAACATCATTATTTTCACACCAGGGGCGAAATTCTCCGATCCCACGCAGGGTCGGAGAATCGCCCTGGGCCGCCGAGAATCCCGCTCCCGCCACTTCCTGAATTCTCCCACCCGCCATAAGTCGGCGTTCTGCAAATCCCGCCGCCCGCCTTGGGGAATGGCTGGTGCCGGCGGGATGCCACGGTTTTATGAGCTTTCATTATTCTTCAGCCCGGATGGGTCGAAGTCCCGCCGACGTGGCCACGGGTCATGTAGGCGAAAATCAAAGTTGGTATTTAACGCGTCAACCATTGCTGATGGTTGACGCCGTTCAGCGCGGAGGTGGGTGACAGGCCGGGGAGAGAGAGAAATTACTAACATCGAGTGCCGGTGGGTTGGGGGGGGGGGGGGGGGGGGGGGTGGGAAGAGAGAGAGAGAAATGACTAACTTCGAGTGCCGGGGGGGGTTGGGGGGGGGGGGGGGGGAAGAGAGAGAGGGAGAAACGACTAACTTCAAGTGCCGGTGGGGGGGGGGGGGGGGGGGGGAGGGGGAGAGGGGGGGGGGGGGAAGAGGGGGGGGGGGGGGGGAGGGTGGGAAGAGAGAGAGAGAAATGAATAACTTCGAGTGCCGGTAGGTTGGGGGGGGGAAGACAACATGTAATCCTTGCCCTTATCACCCCCCCCCCCCCCAACCCACCTGCGCTCGAAGTTAGTCATTTCTCTCTCTCTCTCTCTTCCCACTTCCCACCCCCCGCCACAACCCCAACCCACCCCCCAACCCCCCCCCCCCCCCCCCCCCCCCCCACCCCCACAACCCCAACCCAACGCACTCGCAGTTTGTCATCTCTCTCTCTCTGAAACCAACGTGAAAAATGTTACTCCGCTGCTGGCCCTTTCGGGACCGGAGAATACGCGCTGTTTAGCGGGCTCCGACGCCTGAGTCATCAGCGCCATTTTTGCCCACTGGTCCCGGGCATTGCGACGAACATCGGAGAATTTCGCCCCAGGTCACCAATATTTACTTGTTCTTTCAATTTTCTTGGTGAACTCTCCTTCACATGGCCAAGCTATAGCTGCAAACAATAGTTTAAATCTTACATTTTGGAGATTTAAGGAATATTCACACACACTCTGATCTTTGTGGCTCTGTAAAATTTCTCTCTACATTGTTTACCTTCCGTGGATTACCACCCCAGAGCTTCCAACCCGTCCTCCCGACCCGCGCCCCCAGCTTCCCCGACCAGCTCGCGGACGCCGCTAACTCTGCCCCCAGCCGCCACGAGGCTCCCACGGGCGCCGCCATCTTGGGCCCCGGACGCCATGTGCGGGCCATGGGCGCCGCCATCTTGGATCAACTCGGAAGGCCCTGCAAGCGATTACTCGGCCACTGAAGAGTATCTGGAACTCTCACCACGACTGGCTTCCATCAAGCTCGATCCGTCGCAACCACGCTCGCTCGCCAATACTACAACGACGGTGCAGCTCAACGGACACAAAACGAGGCGCCTGCTGGACTCCGGGAGCACGGAAAGTTTTGTCCACCCCGACACGGTAAGACGCTGCGCACTCCCCATCCACCCAGTTAAACATAAAATTGAATTGGCCTCAGGTTCGCATTCCGTCCAAATCACCGGGTGCTGCATAGCAGACCTCACAGTCCAGGGGAGGGTTTTCAAAAATTTTAAACTCTTCATTCCCCCCCGCCTATGCGCTCCGGCACTCCTGGGCCTGGACTTCCAGTGCAACCTGCAGAGCTTGACCTTCCAATTCGGCGGCCCTATTCCTCCTTTTACTTCTTTGCAGCCTCGAGTCCCTCAAAGTGGACCCCCCTTCCTTGTTTGCTAATCTCACCCCAGATTGTAAACCTGTCGCCACTCGGAGCAGACGCTACAGTGCCCAGGACCGGACCTTCATCGGGTCCGAGGTCCAGAGGCTCCTTAAGGAAGGAGTGATCGAGGCCAGCAACAGTCCCTGGCGAGCCCAAGTGCTGGTAGTTCGGACTGTGGAGAAAAAACGGATGGTCATTGATTACAGTCAGACCATCAACAGGTTTACGCAGCTGGACGCGTATCCTCTCCCCTGTATTTCTGACCTGATTAACAAGATCGCGAAGTACAAAGTCTTCTCCACGGTGGACCTTAAGTCCGCCTACCACCAGCTCCCTATTCGTGCGAGTGACCGAAAGTACACCGCGTTTGAGGCAGATGGGCGTCTCTACCACTTCCTCAGGGTTCCATTTGGTGTTACAAATGGAGCCTCGGTCTTCCAATGGGAGATGGACCGAATGGTCGACAAGCACGGTTTACGGGCCACCTTCCCGTATCTCGATAACGTCCCCATCTGCGGCCACGACCAGCAGGGCCACGGCATCAACCTCCAAAAATTCCTCCGAACCGCAAAACTTCTTAATTTAACTTACAATAAAGATAAGTGCGTGTTTAGCACCAACCGTCTAGCCATCCTTGGCTACGTAGTGCGTAACGGAGTGACAGGCCCCGATCCTGAACGCATGCGCCCCCTGATGGAACTCCCTCTCCCCAACTCCCTCAAATCCCTCAAACGCTGCCTGGGATTCTTCTCATACTACGCCCAGTGGGTCCCCAACTACGCCGGCAAAGCCCGCCCACTCATCCAGTCCACCTCCTTTCCCCTGTCGATGGAGGCCTGCCAGGCCTTTAGCCGTATCAAAGCGGATATCGCAAAGGCCACGATGCATGCTATTGACGGGTCCCTCCCATTCCAGGTCGAGAGCAACGCGTCTGACGTAGGCGGCCACCCAAGCGGGCAGACCCGTGGCCTTCTTTTCATGAACCCTCCACGCTTCCGAAATCCGCCATTCCTCGATGGAAAAGGAGGCACAGGCTATAGTCGAAGCTGTGCGATACTGGAGGCACTATCTGGCCGGAAGGATGTTTACCCTCCTCACAGACCAACGGTCAGTAGCTTTCATGTTCGACAATGCACAGAGGGGCAAGATCAAGAACGACAAGATCTTGCGGTGGCGGATCGAGTTGTCGACGTACAACTACGATATCGTGTATCGTCCTGGGAAGCTCAACGAGCCTTCCGATGCCCTATGCCGCGGTACCTGTGCCAGCGCGCAGATTGACCGCCTCCGCTCCCTCCACACGGACCTCTTCCATCCAGGGATCACCCGTTTCTACCATTTTATTAAGACCCGCAACCTGCCCTACTCCGTCGAGGAAGTCAGGATGGTCACTAGGGACTGCCACGTCTGCGCCGAGTGCAAACCGCACTTTTACCGCCTCGAACAAGCGCATCTGATCAAGGCATCCCGCCCCTTTGAACGTCTCAGTATCGACTTCAAGGGTCCCCTCCCCTCCAACAACCGTAACACGTATTTGTTGAGTGTTATCGACGAGTACTCTCGATTCCCTTTCGCCATTCCCTGTCCCGACATGACCACAACAATAGAACATAGAACACTACAGCGCAGTATGGGCCCTTCGGCCCTCGATGTTGCGCCGACCTGTGAAACCATCTGAAGCCTATCTGACCTACACTATTCCATTTTCATCCATATGTCTATCCAGTGACCACTTAAATGCCCTTAAAGTTGGCGAGTCTACTACTGTTGCAGGCAGGGCGTTCCACACCCCTACTACTCTCTGAGTAAAGAAACTGCCTCTGACATCTGTCCTATATCTATCACCCCTCAATTTAAAGCTATGTCCCCTCGTGTTGGTCATCACCATCCGAGGAAAAAGACTCTCACTGTCCACCCTATCTAACCCTCTGACTATCTTATATGTCTCTATTAAGTCACCTCTCAGCCTTCTCCTCTCTAACAAAAACAACCTCAATTCCCAGAGCCTTTCCTCGTAAGACCTTCCCTCCATACCAGGCAACATCCTAGTAAATCTCCTCTGAATCCTTTCCAAAGCTTCCACATCCTTCCTATAATGTGGTGACCAGAACTGCACGCAGTACTCCAGGTGCGGCCGCACCAGAGTTATGTATAGCTGCAGCATGACCTTGTGGTTCCGAAATTCAATCCCCTGCTTATAAAGGCTAGCACACCATATGTCTTCTTAACAGCCCTATTAACCTGGGTGGCAACTTTCAGGGATTTATGTACCTGGATGCCGAGATCTCTCTGTTCATCTACACTACCAAGAATCTTGCCATTAGCCCAGTACTCTGCATTCCTGTTACTCCTTCCAAAGTGAACCACCTCACACTTTTCCGCATTAAACTCCATCTGCCACCTCTCAGCCCAGCTCTGCAGCTTATCTATGTCCCTCTGTATCCTATAACATCCTTCAGCACTATCCACAACTCCACCGACCTTCGTGTCATCTGCAAATTTACTAACCCATCCTTCTACACCCTCTTCCAGGTCATTTATAAAAATGACAAACAGCAGTGGCCCCAAAACAGATCCTTGCGGTACACCACTAGTAACTGAACTCCAGGATGGACATTTGCCATCAACCACCACCCTCTGTCTTCTTTCAGCTAGCCAATTACTGATCCAAACCCCACCTTCAATTCCATACTTCCTTATTTTCTGCAATAGCCTACCGTGGGGAACCTTATCAAACGCCTTACTGAAATCCATATACACCACATCAATAGCTTTACCCTGATCCACCTGTTTGGTCACCTTCTCAAAAAACTCAATAAGGTTTGTGAGGCATGACCTACCCTTCACAAACCGTGTTGACTATCGCTAATCAACTTGTTCTTTTCAAGATGATTATAAACCCTATCTCTTATAACCTTTTCCAACATTTTACCCACAACCGAAGTAAGGCTCACAGGTCTATAATTACCAGGGTTGCCTCTGCTCCCCTTCTTGAACAAGGGGACAACATTTGCTATCCTCCAGTCTTCCGGCACTATTCCTGTCGACAAAGACGACATAAAGATCAAGGACAAAGGCTCTGCAATCTCCTCCCTGGCTTCCCAGAGAATCCTAGGATAAATCCCATCTGGCCCAGGGACTTATCTATTTTGACATTTTCCAAAATTGCTAACACCTCCTCCTTTTGAACCTCAATTCCATCTAGCCTGGTCGAATGAACCTGAGTGTTCTCCTCGACAACATTGTCTTTCTCCAGTGTAAACACTGACGACAAATATCCATTTAACGCTTCCCCTATCTCCTCTGATTCCACACACAACTTTCCACTACTATCCTTGATTGGCCCTAATCTTACTCTAGTCATTCTTTTGTTCCTGATATACCTATAGAAAGCCTTAGGGTTTTCCTTGATCCTATCCGCCAACGACTTTTCGTGTCCTCTCCTCGCTCTTCTTAACTCTCCCTTTAGGTCCTTCCTGGCTAACTTGTAACTCTCAAGTGCCCTAACTGAGCCTTCATGTCTCATCCTAACATAAGCCTTCTTCTTCCTCTTGACAAGTGCTTCAACTTCCTTAGTAAACCACGGTTCCCTTGCTCGACAATTTCCTCCCTGCCTGACGGGTACATACTTATCAAGGACACGCAGTAGCTGTTCCTTGAAAAAGCTCCACATTTCGATTGTACCCATCCCCTGCAGTTTCCTTCCCCATCCTATACATCCTAAATCTTGCCGAATAGCATCATAATTGCCTTTCCCCCAGCTATAATTCTTGCCTTGCGGTATATACCTATCCCTGCCCATTGCTAAAGTAAACATAACCGAATTGTGATCACTATCACCAAAGTTCTCACCTACATCTAAATCTAACACCTGGCCGGGTTCATTACCCAGTACCAAATCCAATGTGGCCTCGCCCCTTGTTGGCCTGTCTACATACTGTGTCAGAAAACCCTCCTGCACACACTGCACAAAAACTGACCCATCTATAGTACTCGAACTATAATATTTCCAGTCAATAAAGGCCCTCCTATCCATCTTCTCCCTGTTCGGTTACCCCGCGTACATCCACAGCGACCGGGGGTCCTCTTTTATGAGTGACGAACTGCGTCAGTTCCTGCTCAGCAGGGCATAGCCTCTAGCAGGACGACCAGTTATAACCCCCGGGGTAACGGTCAGGTCGAGCGGGAGAATGACACCATTTGGAAGACCATCCTGCTGGCCCTACGGTACAGATATCTCCCTATTCCCCGTTGGCAAGAGGTCATCCCCGACGCCCTGCATTCAATCCGGTCTGGGTGGGGAGGGGCGCAAAGTGGAGGACCCGGCAGGATTGAATAAGGTATTCCGGGACTTCTATAGCTTGGTGTCAATTTTGCTTATTATGTTAATATGATGTGCCCAGGGATGTTTTTTATGTTGAAGCAACTGTATAAACATGCGGGGGGCAATTTTGACCCATGTTAGCCGTGAGCGTAAATAGCGACAAAGGCACAAAATCTCATGAGAATTGAAAAAGCAAGGGCTGGATTCTCAATCGGTGGGATCCTCCATTTCACCGGCAGCACTCACGCATGCAGAGTTCCCGATGGTGTGGGGGTGCCAACAATGAGAACCCCATTGACTTTGTGCCAGGAGGGAGGATCCCGCTACAGAGGGGGTGCACCGCATCAGCAAACTGGACGGAAGACTGGACGGAGAATCCCGCCCAATATTCTCGCCGGCAAGATTTGTTTTCTGATTTTCCCAGCTCCATACTGGAGAGGTAATGAAGCTCCTGCCCGGAAAGGGTGGGACCCTCATTTAAATACATTTTAATAAATTTTAATGCACTTAAAGACCTCCCTGCCACGTGTTCCCTCCACACTTATAATTCCTTCCCAGCCAATGTGACATCACACCGGCGAGATTTACAACTGTGTTTTTTTTAATGTGAAGCAGTGAAGGGGTACACGTGGGTGGGGGGTGGGGGGGGGGGGAGGGGGGTGCATACTGATAAATTATTGGGGGGGGTGCGCACTGGTAAATTATTGGGGGGGGAAGAACTGGCACCATGGCACCACGCCCTAGCACATTCTCTGGCAGTGCTGGCATGAAATCTTTGGGGAGCTTCATGGGGGGAGGGGGGGGGAGTTGCTTATGTGTGTTGGGCGGAGTTGCGCTAGTGCTTGTGGGTGGGTGTTCTCCTTATCCGTGGGAGGGCAGGAATTGTCCCAATGCATGTGTGGGAGGGAGTTCCCCGTATCTACCGTGGGGGGTGGTGGTGGGGTGGGGGTTGGTTGGGGAGGGAGTTGCCCTGGCGGGTTTTGGGTGTTCATTTTATCTGTGGGTGTGGGGAGAGAAGTACTTCTTTCAGCGCTGATTGGGGTGCCTTTTAAAAATGATGCCCCGGTCTCTGTGGTGCCAGCTGGCACTGCAGCATTTGCCTTCTCTGTGTGTTGTAGTGCCAGCCAGATTTCTTGCCGCCAGAGAAATCACAAATGTTGCCAGGCTGTTTTGAGCCTGCACGCTGAAAGCTTTGTGTTGTGTTATGCTGCTTTGGATAACACAGGCTGCTACTTGATGCAGTCTTAACTAAAGGATGCTCCAGACTCTGAAATGAGTTCAACGTATTTATTGAACTATTAACACAGTTCTCAAATGAGTTTGACTCTCTGCTAATCTAACAGTAGTAACTCAGTCTAACTGTACCAGCTTGCTCTAAGCCATGTACTGGGGTGTGATGCTGCTGAACTCTCTAGATGTCTGTCTGTGGAACGAGGCAGGGTGTGAGTGCCTCATCCCCTTTTATAGTGTTTATGTCATGCCCCCTTGTGGTGATGGCACCTCTGAGTGTCCTGACTGCTCATTGGTTGTGTCCTATTCCGATTGTTCATTGGTTGCATGTTTGCGTATCATGACACTTTGTTTGTAAGGTTTCATCCCAAATTTAGTCAATAAACATTTTGGTTTGGGACCAGGTTCATAAAAGCGACATCGAATATTCATTTTAAGTCAATTTTCTTCCATATGTTTCAGTGGTTTGAATATCAGTAAAGAATTGAAGAATCAGCCATTTTATTTCCAAATTTTATTTGTTGCTAGTGTTTATTTAAAAAGTCAGATTCTCAAATCTTTGAAAGTTTACGAATACTTTCTACAAAATGACTATTAACATGTTATTGACCTATTTTGGAGGCTTTTTCTCCAGAAATTTTCAGATGGATAAGCTGGCTTCTTCTCCCCAAGTCTGAGAATGAACCGGCTCCCATTATTGCAGAGTTTCACCAGAATCCCAAATGATTGTAGTACTGTCCATGATTTTGAATTGTTGTTTACTGTGCGGTTTTAAAGTAGAAATGTGGCAGGCTATTTACAGCAACATCATAGGAACCTTGGTGTACTTTTATTGTGGACCTGTGCAGGCAGAGCGTTTTGTTCCTGTGGCTGGAGAAATGGTGGATTGCAGCAGCTCCTATCACTGGACACCAGAGTATTTTATTTGTCAAGATTGACACAGTGGCACAAAGGAAAATAAAAGACTCCCTCAGATAATATTCAATGTTCACAGGGGTACCAGCATTGTTTCATTTACATTACGGCCAGGCCCCTGAAGCCAGGCCTAATGTCAGCAGCAGCAGTAACAGCTGCAGCAGCAGCAATGTGACATGAGTGCAGCATTAGAGAGAGCACAAGAATGGATGAGTTCTGGTAAAATATCATAATAATAGAATAGCACCATAGGGGTTTGTGAATCTTGGATTAAGGCATAATGCTAGGGGGAGAATAAACGGAGATTACCTGACCTGCAAAGTCTTGTTGCTGACACTGATAGATGAAAGTATAAAAGTGTTCCATTTCCCAGCACAGATATCCATCACCTTGAAAAACACTTAAGTACAATTCCCCAAATAACAGAACTTTTAGAAGGGTAACAATTTTATATCAGAGTGAATGACTGTCGCACTTAATGAGTGTTGCTTGGAAATTCTGGTATTGATTCAAGACCTTTTGTGTCTTTCTTGACATAATTGATCAATTAGTGTTGCACAATGCAATAATGGAATGTACACATAAATATTCTTAATGTGGAGAGCTGGAAGTGTTAAAACTTCTCGAATATCTCCTCTTTATTGAAGCAAGAGCTTGTCTGATGCACCCACCATACTTGTTGGTACCAGGCAACATACTGTCAACAATTCTGCCGAAAACAGAAATTGCTTGACTACAAACCAGCAGTGGTGACATTTTTTAAACTTCATGTTCAAAATTGTTTGCACTTATTGGTTTAGTCATACAAAGCACAGCATACTTTCACATTACAGCTCACCCGTGTAGCCTCCCTATTTCAGTTAGTCCCTGTTCACATTCTCTGAATGTTTCTAATCTTGAGATTGAATAACAGCGGCCTTGGAGTGAATTCTAAGCTTGTGAATCAGCCGGCGGAGCCAAAATCAATTTTTGAATGCAGCTGAACTCAAATGGTCAACCATTGTAAATCCAACTGTTTGCGGTGGAGAAAACATGATGGCCTGGGCTATTTAATTGAGGGGAGAAGCCAAATATTAGTCGTCTGGCAGCAGGAAAAATTTTGTGATTAAACTGGAGGCAGGAAAGGGCCCATGGGGGAGCAGGGGGAAATCACTTGCTCATGGCAGGATGTCAATAATGCCCATTATTGAACCAATATACACCAATTATACTTGAGCCTTCTAGAATTTAATGATAGTTCAGGGATGATGTGAGTGGTATGGCTTTCCTATGCCTCTGCTAGGCTTCCAGGCAAACCCTGGGAGGGCCCCTCTTTCAAAGGCACCCATGACCGATAACAGGGTCCTGCATCAGGGAGGGGGTGGTCACGAAAACCATTCTCTCGGCCCATGCCTCTGACCCCGCTCTCCCCATATCACCATCCCTGTGACCCATATCCCACTCTCCCTCACATTTGACCTTGAGTTCCTTGTTGATCCTGGGCCTCTGGTGGGCGCAATACTGAAAACTTTCACCGCTCTACTCCAGTGACAATGATGGAAATGAGGAACTGCTGCCTTCGATTGGTGAGAAGCTCTTGGTGGATGAACAGACGTGTCTGACAGGTACTTAATTCTGTCAGGCCACCACCATGGGAGTGATGGGTTCCCCGCCGGTTCTACAACCGTTCGGTGAGACACCTGTTGGGTGCATTAAATCCCACTCATTTCTCTTTGTGCTGAGAAACTGAATTTGTAATGACATCCTGTGTGGCTGTCAGAAAGGTAAACTTACTCATTCTTCTCAATCAGCCTGCAGCCTTTGACATAGTTGACTGAACATGTTTCCACTGTTTCAGCAGGGTGGGACTGCCCTCACTGGTTTTTTTCTTATCTATTAAGAGCATCACTTGCAATGAGTCCTCTTCCTGTTGTTGCACGATTATCTCTGATGTCCCGTAAAGATCTATCCTTGGCCTTGTCCTATTTCTTATCAACATGCTGCACTTTTGTGAAACCATCTAAACACACAGGGCTGAATTCTTCGCACCCCGAGGTGGAAATCGTGTCCGACGTCGGGGCAGAGAATCCATTTCTGCGCATGGAATCGGGATTGGCGCTGGTTCCCCGATTCACCGGCCCCCGAAAAGCGGCATACTGGGGACGTACACTGCACCACGTATCCCCTACCTGCGACCATTGCTGAAAGCTCGCCCTGCCTCCGACCGGCTGAAGTCCCGATGCCGTGGATCTAATATGGTCCTGCCATTCGCAATACTCGTGTGGCCACTGCGGACTGAGTCCGTGGCCACCATGGTCGGGGGGCTGGCTGATCTGAGGGCAGAGGGGCCTCATATGGGACCGGGCTACTTTTGGGCAGGCGGTCTGGGTGGGGCACATGGCCAATCGGGGGCACTATTTAGCAGGTTCAGCTCCGCAGTCTGAGTCCGCCATGGAGCATGGCACGGACACTGGAGGCCACGGCTGTGCGCATGTGCAACCTCTGACTCAAAAGTGTGGGGCCCGTATCTGCAGCTACAGCTGCTAGATTCACAACGGGTTCCTGCTGGCCTCCTGCAGGGCTATGCACATGTGGCCTTTTCACGCCAGTTTTTTCGGGGTGACAGGCCACAGTTACTACGATGGCGTGTGGACAGAGCCTCTGAAATGGAGAATCCAGCCCACAGTGTTAATTTTCACATATATGCTAATAATATTCAACTCTACTTCACCACCTCTCAATTTCTCCACCATTGCTAAGCTATTTCCTCCAATGGGGGGACTAAATCCATTGGGCGGTATTCTCCGCTAAGGCCAAAAATCGCGGAGGCCGTCGTGAACTCGGCCGTGGTTCACGACGGCCTCGGGGCCCGCTCCCCGCACCTAATTCACCCCCACCTGGGGGATTAGGAGCGGGCCCCCGTCGTTCCCGGCCGCGACCTCGGCCGCCAGAAATGACTCGCGAATGGCACCTTTCATGATATCATCCGCGCATGCGCGGGTTGCCGGTTCCAACCCGCGCATGCGCGGATGACATCACCGCGCAGACGGGACGAACCCGCGCATGTGCAGTGCCGTCTTTCTCCACCGCCGCCCTGCAAGACGTGGCGGCTTGATCTTGCCGGGCGGCGGAGGGGAAAGAGTAAGTCCGTTTTGGACGCTGGCCCGACGATCGGTGGCACCAATCGCGGGCCTGTCCCATCCGGAGCACAGTCGTGGTGCTCCCGTCCAAATCGGGCCCCTAGATGCCCCAAACGGGCAACTGGCGCCCGTTTCACGAATGCAGCGACCAGGTGTGGTTGCTGCCGTGGTGAAACGGGCGTGAAGGGGCTCGGCTCATCGGGCTTGGAGAATCGCCGTTCGTCGTGAAAACGGCGAGCGGCGATTTTTCCGAGAGGGGGGGAGAATCGCGGGGGCGCCAGGGGGCGTAAAAAATGTCGGGAGGCCCTCCCGCGATTCTTCCAGGCCGCATGGGGAGCGGAGAATTCCACCCATTGTTTTTGGCTGCAACTCCATTCTGGATTAAATTAGATTAAGCCAGTCTGTTCATAACCTTCGTATCACACTTGAGCTCAAAATGAGCTGCTGACCTTATACTCATGCCATCATTAAGAATGCCTATTTCTATCACCCAACTTCAGGTTGTCTCAGCTCATCTTGAGGGGGGGAGGAGTGGTAAGGAGTGGTGTAGGGATAGGGTGGCATGATAGCAAAGGTTAGCACTGTGGCTTCACAGCGCCAGGGACCTGGGTTTGATTCCTGTCTTGGCTCACTGTCTGTGCGGAGTCTGCACATTCTCTCTGTGTCTGCGTGGGTTTCCTCTGGGTGCTCCAGTTTCCTCTCACAAGTCCTAAAAGGTGTGCTAGTTAGGTGAATTGGAATTCTGAATTCTCCCTCAGTGTACCCGAACAGGCGGCATAGTGTGGCGATTAGGGGATTTTCACAGTAACTTCATTGCAGTGTAAATGTAAGCCTACCTGTGGCACTAATAAAGATTATTATTATTATAATTGATCACAAGTGATTCAATTTCCAACCCTGGAGATATATGTATTTGGGGGCTCTAATGAGGGGAGATCTTCAGGACTGGCGGGAAGCAAGCCTGCGCATTTTGGCCCATTAACAGTGCTGTAAAGGCACTTTCCTTCTCCTCATCCACCTTCAGCCACAAGGTTTCCTACAGCCTACAAAACTCACTTTCCCACAGCATAACTTGCAAAGCAGGTTAAATTGGAGGCTGTCAACCTCATCAAAATATTTAACTTGCCAATTGGTTTCCTGAATGCGGGTTGGCTGACTGTACCTTACGTTAGTGGGTCGGGGGTGATTCCGAGTGCGATGTGCCATTTTAAGATTTTGTTAAACTGATTTTAAATGTGAGTGTATCCCAAAACCCAGAAGGGGAACTTGGAACACAGGTTCATAATGGTGTATATTTTCAATTTGACATTCTGAGCAGCATTGTGGGAAATATTAAAAAAGCTAGATTGAACAGATGTAGGTAGATAATAACCCTCTAAACATTATAATGCTACTGCAATGAGTAATTGCTTTCAAGTGATCTCAGATAAGCAACACATTTACAAGTTTTGATTGGATTGGCTTGATATCAGATCGCAAGTTCTCTTGAATGTTGATTAGACAATTCTGCAGTTTGGTAAAACATTTGTTTTAAGATGTTATTTGCAAAAATTCATTGCTTTATGTCTGTGATTCCTTATCAATGAGCTATTTTCAATAGTGAAATTTTATGGACGGAAATTATTTGGGTTCCTATTTATTATTATCTGGTGCACCTTGCAAAAAAGTGCAAGCTTGTGGTCATTATATGAAGACAGCCGCAGGCATAATACACCCACTGTTGAATAGAATTTGAACATCCACTAACTACAGTGATCACTGCGACACTGTCTTTAAGTGCAGCTAGAGTGCCTCATTTTATACTCTTTATTAGGATTGGGATATTTTGTCTGTTGTGGTACAAATCAGCTCTGATCTAATTTAATGGCAGCTTTGGTTTAAGGACCAAATGATCTATTCCTGTTCCTATGCTCTTATAAAGGCTCTTGTTTGTGACTGGAAATCTCACAGCTAGGATATATCCAATGTTAACAACTGGGTTATTTCATTTCCATGAAAAATCTTGCATAAGTTATTGCTTGGGTAACTTAGAATGGTAAGAGTTGTGTTTCATATTAACAGAAGAACCCTTAGCCTCAGGTATAAAGTAAAAGTTTTGCATCAAGCATTGCTATCTGCTTTTAGTGCGCAGATTAGATTGGTACTTGAATACATCCTGCTGTGAGTCAGTTGAAAATCACATTCAGTTTGGGTCATTGTGACATGAACTGAATGTGATGCCCACAGGGTCCATAGTACAAATGGGATCTGAGACTGCAAATGGAAGAGCTTGAGCTTTCATTTATCAGAAAGGATAGCTTTAATACATACATGCAGGTCAGTGCATATGCTTTTATACTATATATTAAAAGTAATTGAAGAAAATCTACCTTCTATTGTTTAAAAACATTTATTTTAATTTCCATTTTTCTTAAACAAATGTTATTTTTATTTTCTCCGTTACATCTTCTTGTGTCACTCACTGCGGGTAATTTTAACTTTTGCTGATGATAGACACTGGGTGATGGTGGACCAGTTGCCCAATTTACTGTCTGGTGCATTATTCCTGCCAGTGACTTTGACAGAAACAAAATTTGTGTGCGATGTATAATGACTGGCCACTATCATCCAAAATTGAAGTTACCCCCGCTCTAAGTTGGGGAAGTGATGAGTCAAGTTGCTTTTTTCCAGGCACTGCTACTCTGTACCAGGCATCCAGAGATCTACAGGAGCATACCAAAGTAATCTGAGGTGAGCTAATTAGATTGGGCATCAGCCAGGCATGCCTCTCCCTGGGGAAGTGGGTGCCCTCGGCACATCATGTATCCCCTAATGGCATGACTGAATTTTCAAACTGAAAATTGTGCTGCTGTACCATGCTCCCAGCCATTCTGCATTACAATTTTGTTCTGGCAAATTAAGCTCCTGACATTAAATCAGTTCCACAATACTGTGAGCAGCTGAGATTCTGCACAAAAAGATAAACCGAGGACGTGCTTTTCAAAAAATGGTGGCAGGAGCACCAGAATTGTAAAGAAATCTAAATAATTGTGTTTTGGTTGCAGAAGTTGAAACAAGAATATTGAGCATAAAGCACATAATTTGAAAATAGAGTAATGACTATGGCATTTACTTAATCGCCAACTAACACACACTGCTGCTTGCAATCTGAAAGAATTGTCTTATTTTATTTCAGAAACATTCTGAACAATGGAACTAGTCTATGTGCGGTAAAACAGGAGCACAGCATCACATTGCCTCATACCAAAATGAACTGCATAAATTTCCAGCCAGAAGTTAGTGCGGCTGCACATCCTGCATTGCTGTTGTTTTGGCGAGAAGAACTTTCACCGTATTTAGCATGTTGATCATATGTGCCAATTATTTGGCAGCTACCATTTAGCAGTGAGTAAAACTGATTACTTTTGAGCATTTTCAAACATCAGATACATTTTTTGTTTATAAACTAACTAAAATAAAGTGTGTGTTCGTATGGCCTCGTCGTGCCCAAGTCGGGACACATCGAGGCCGGGATTGGGCCCGGTATGCCCTGCCCTTAATATGAGGTCGGGTGAGGAGGGATCGAGGACCCCCAAGAAATAATTTGGGGCATTGGGAGGGGGTCCCAAGTCTGCGGTAGGGGGTTGGGAGACTGGTGTGGCATTTAAAAGTGGCACCCAGATCTCTTCCTGTACTCAGGAAACAAGGGGCTGGTTTAGCACAAGGCTAAATCACTGGTTTTGAAAGCAGATCAAGGCAGGCCAGCAGCATGGTTCAATTCCCATACCAGCCTCCTCAAACAGGCACTGGAATGTGGCGACTAGGGGCTTTTCATAGAATTTACAGTGCAGAAGGAGGCCATTCGGTCCATCAAGTCTGCACCGGCTCTTGCAAAGAGCACCCTACCCAAGTCCATACCTCCACCCTATCCCCATAACCCAGTAAGTAACCCCACCTAACACAAAGGGCAATTTGGACCCTGAGGGCAATTTAGCCTGGCCAATTCACCTAACCTGCACATCTTTGAAGCCTACTTGAGACAATAAGCAATTTTCATTTAATTTCAAGAGAAGTGAGGGGTGTAAAGGGTCCTACCCAAGGGAGGATCCGCCTCTTTGAGGAGCACAGGGCTAGTGAGCAGCAGCACACAGAGACAGCTCAGCGTAGTCAGTTTACCTTAGTTTCACTGGTGATACCTCTTGACTGTTTTACATCTAGTTGAGCTCTGGAAACAGAACGAACAGTCTGAATAAAGTATTTGTGTTAACTGGAAGTCTACAATCTTTATTCAGACTTCGAGAATAACATAGAGGCCAGACAAAAAAAAAACAGAGGGCACGATCAGACGGCACCATCGTGCCTTGGGACACGACAAAGCCACTAGATTTTGCGATAGGCCTCCGCCAAGGACTGGGATCTGACTACGCGATCTGGATCTGGTCTGCACTGGGCGGGATCCAGATTTCCAGATTTAAATAAGAACTTAAATATATCTGTGTCAGTGTCTTCCAAGGCCTGGGATTGAATGCCCATTGCTTGTGAGACCTCGCTGTGGCGCCATTTAGCACTGGTGCACACAAAGCTTTAACAGCACTTGGTGGGGTCTCCCCAGGCCACTGGAGGCTCCCGAGTGGTCAGGCTCTGGGCAGGATCATACCCTGCTACTTCTGCCACCCAGGCACCTTGGTACTGCCATCCTGGCTTCTTGGCACTGCGACACAGGCAGGGGAACTGCCAAACATACTGGGAGGCACTGCTGAGCTGCCTCGGGGGCACTGCCAAGGTGCCTGGGCGACAGTGCCAAGGTGCCAGGATTGGGCCCAGGTGCCCAACCCTAATGAGGTGGAGTCAAGGACCCCCTAAGCAAGTAAGTTGGGGTGTTGGGGGGGTCTGAAGGCCACAGTGGGAGGTTGAGAGATCGGGGCAACATTTAAAAATGGCACTCTCATTACTTCCTGTATTTTGGAAATTAAGGTAAGTCCGGTCTTGGAAGGGCGTTCCTCACCGAGGCCAGAAAAAAAGAGTCCCATTTGATAGGTGAGGTTGTTCTCAGCGCTACAGACAGTTACAAACAGCTCTAAACGCATCTAAAATAGGACTGTTTTTTTCCCTGTTAAACTGTGCCCAGAAGCACTGAATGTGTCTTAGCGGCTGCCACTGTGGCTGCAGCTGAAATATGTGGGGCTAGGAATGGGACCACATAAAGTGGCCATTTGCTGTTGGTAGATCCAAGACACCTCCATGACCTATCACAAGAGGTTGCCTAGCGTGGTGCAAGTGACCAGCGTTTGCAGATGAGGGAAGCAGGGGTGGCAGGGAGTGGCCAAGGACAGTGGTGATGGTGAGGGGCAGAGCTGAGGGAAGGTGTGGGGGCGTGGACAGTGTGGTTAATGATGCTATGCTTAACTCAAAAAAAAAGCCTCCTTACCTTCGAATCCAGATTCCAGTCATATTCTGAACATTTCCTTGTCTCCCCAAGTGAAACGGAATGGAGAAAAATATTGCCACCTCCAATATACCAGCCTTCAATGTTTCCCTAACCCCTGTAGATGGAAAATGTGGAACCTCCCAGCATTAGGAGATGCCACAGCTTCTGAAGCAGATGTTAAAGTATGAGGAAGGCACTGATCATAGCCTAGCGCATCAGGATAATTTGCTATTGTACCTTTTTCAATGGAATTATTGTAGGAGTCTGTTGAAAGAGCCACACACATTTATGTTCTGAGTTTTCAGTTGTATTTTTGGATGCATGGGGAAAGGATGACTCAATTCATAATGACTTTTGGTGAAATTACAGAACATTTTAATGTCATTGTGGCTTTATAAAAGTATTGTATTGATGCATAACACAATGTCATCGCAATATCTGGTCTCTAGTCCCGGTAATAGATATTAAGCCAAAATTTCTTGCTGTTCAATTTTGAAAAAATGAAATGATAAGACAGCAGGAAATGAAATTGATACTGGAGCCATTGTTTCTCAGTGTCTGGCCAATTCTTGGGTGGCTTCATAAAAATAAGGTAAAAATAATGTCAAGCATGATTTTCAAGCATTCCTCCCTCATTTATTCTGCATCATGACAATACCCTTAAAAAGATTTGTCAAGAATTGTTGAGCACACTGAAGAAAATAGAAAGGTTTTTTAATATCAATAATATTGATAGGCATTGTTAAATGCATATTTCTTAGTCATTTTTGTTGTATTCTCATTCTCATCTTAGATAGAGCACAGTGACTTTCCCTCCCACAGTGCAGAAGGAGGCCATTCAGTCCATTCGGCCCATCGGGTCTGCACCGACCCGCTAAAAGATCACCCTGTCTCGACCCATTCCCCCACCCATCCCCGCAATCCCACCTAGCCTGCACATTGTGGGACACTAAGTGGCAGTTTTAGCATAGGCAATCCTTCAACTTCTGTCAGAAAAAAAAGAGTAAGAGTAACTGACGGGTATTCAAGCCGTGTGTCAGATGTGGCTCAGCCGGGAGCACTCTAACCTCTGAATCACAAAGTTCCAGATGCTTGTCACAATCCAGAGCTTGAACATAAAAAATCAAGGCTGACACACCAGTGTTGTGCTAAGGGAGCATTTCCCTTTTGTGGTTGCCCTCTTTTGTGTGAGACATTAAAGCAAAGTTTAATCGGTCCACTCAGCTGGATGTAAAAGATCCCATGTCACTATTTGAGGAAAGAAATTTTCGGTTTCCAGGCCAATATCTATGGGTCAATCAACATCACAGTGACAGGCGGCACGGTGGCGCCGTGGTTAGCACTGTCTGAGACTACGGCATTCGAATCCCGGCCCCGGGTTACTGTCCGTGTAGAGTTTGCACATTCTCCCCGTGTCTGCATGGGTTTCACCGCCACAACCCAAAGATGTGCTGGTTAGGTGGATTGGCCACGCTAAATTGCCCCTTAATTGGAAAAAAATTATAATTTGGTACTCTAAATTCATGAAAAAAAAACATCACAGTGACAGGTTATCTGATCATTGTTAATCACATTCATAAATGTTGGCAGAATAATGATGTTGGTCTGTGATTCTGACACAACCAAGACAGAAGCTGCTGAGATGGAACCAGAGTTGCATAACACACACAATTATGGCAGAGTGCAGATGCACAAACATTCTAGCTTGTATTTTCTGGAGGAGAAGTGCCTGCAATGCTTCATTTTCCAAAGGCGGTCATCACCGAGTTATTGTCATGCTGCCAGTAGACCCAACAGTTGCCTGCACTGCATTCAGACATCTCATACTACCCTATTAAAATCTATACTAGGGAGGCATATTAGGCTGGTCGGGATCCAAACCTCTAGGCATGGCCTGGAGTCTCCAGGAATTGAAGATCTATCTCCAGGATACTGCTGTATGTAATCCTGGAGGAAAATCACTGGGACATTAAAAATACTTTTTTATTGTCATTTTCTTTGAACATTTCTCTTTACCAGATATAAAAATATTGAAAATTACATGGAATGGTTGTTTGGCTGACAGTCAAAAATTGTCTAATTGGGCAGTGAGCCTTTTTGCCTTCTAATTGGTATAGGACTGGAAGGGATGTGTTGGCTGACTAATGACTAGAGGTGTGGGGGAAAACCTCCAGGAATGCACTTAATCACAGTTGGCAGCCCTGATGTCTGGGTGCTTTGGATATGTGTAACATTAACTGAATAAAACAACCAGTTTCATCAACGTCCCCACAGCAGCAGTGTAGCATTACACTGCAAGAGAAATGCAAGAAGGTATCACTGATTATACCATGACAATTTGCAGGTTCCTTGCTAAAGATTTGTATTTACACCAACAGGAAAGGAGTGCAACTTTCAATGTGCAACTCAATGGCAACCAGCAACATTCAAGCAAATACTTGCGTGCATGTGGAAGTCCATGTTGGTCTTCCTTTTAAAGTTAAAATGGTTTTGTTTGTGCTGAGATTGAATAAAATATAAAATATAGAAACAGGGCCAGGGGAGTGTGGGAGGAATGTCGGTGCAGAGGTTAGAAGACTCACCTCACCTCTTGGAGACAGCATCCTCGTTCCCAGAATCATTATTAAGCACTCAAAATTTTTTACCCTGCTTTCCTCACCGTCTTGCCTTCTCCATGCCCCCACAGTTCCCATGTCCCCTCAATTCTGTCTCCTATTCCCTATGCTACCACTTGTCACCTCATGTCCCCTCATACACCCCATGCACCGTCCATGCCCTCTTCAGCCCAAATGCCCATGAGGGCAACACGGTGGCGCAGTGGGTTAGCCCTGCTGCCTCGCAGCGCTGAGGTCCCAGGTTCAATCCCAGCTCTGGGTCACTGTCCGTGTGGAGTTTGCACATTCTCCCCGTGTTTGCGTGGGGTTCGCCCCCACAACTCAAAAGACGTGCAGGCTAGGTGGATTGGCCACGCTAAATTGCCTCTTAATTGGTAAAAATGAATTGGGTACTCGAAATTATTTTTTAAAATGCCACCCATGTATACTCAAAAGCTACTTGACCAATATCCACTATGCATTGTCCTCAGGAGTTTTACAAAAGTTCTGAGTTGCGGTGGAAATAAACTGGTAACCATCGAATAAAATGCTTATTCAAACTACTGTCACTGGTGCTGCAAACAAATTGTAATTGCATTGAACAAAATATTCCATCAAGTGTCCATTACATTGTTTAAACAACCAACCATGCATTTAGGAACCACATTAAAAGCAGATCATTTTATGACAATCTCATAAAACTATCAATCACTCTCCTGAGGAGATGTGTCAACATACCTGAGTACTCAAACTGCCTTTGGAACTCAGCCAACCATTTATAATAACCCCAGCTATGAAAGCATTAGCTGTCAGCTCCAGATCCCATGAAACAGAAACAACAAATGGTATATTTTTCAATTTCAAAGCAAATCACCTATCCATCAATGGAGCAGAGCAGGTGATAAGATTTTTTTAAACAATCAACAGTATGGCAATTATTTTTTCCAAAGTAAAAGCTATCTGGACAGGTAAATTTCAGTTCAAAATATGAAAGGAGAGGTTTCCAACACATTCTTTCTCCAGTTTCCCCATGGAATAAGTACCACAGTGGTCAATGTAATGGTCAACTTAGGTTTGCATGAACCCTATGATAATTCACTGCAGTTAAAACACATCTATATTACCAAATAGCTTCTAATAGTGACAGTTCAAGGTGTCAAAACATCTAACACTTAACTCCTCAGTGCCCTTACCCCTGTGGTCAACCAGCCTCACAAACAAGGCAGTATTGTCCAGGGTTCCAGAACTCAATCCAGGACATGAAGAAAGCATGGGAAGGAAATTCAAATTTAGGAATGGGCCTTACAATGTTGACCCAAACCACAGGAAAAGGGCTGGTGAAATCCTTCCCGACTCTCAACAAGACCATGTGAAAGTAGCACAGATTCAGATAGGCTGGCAAAATTTACTTGGCAGCCAAAAAATGAATCGCAATTTCATGTTTCCCGATCCCATTTCTGCCTCCATTGTGCTCCAAAAATCTCAACCTTGGTGTCTAAAATTGGAAGAGGTCCATTCTCCAACAAGCTGTGTTAGCTGGATAAAAACATGAAAGAAACAGCAAGTAGGTATAATTGAATGGAAAGACAATGATATGAATACAACCACACGAAGCAAGTATTTATCAAAGTCTAGCTTTAAGTTCCAGAGCTGCTGCCATGTTAAAGAAAGTTTATTGTTTGCAAATGATCCTGAAAGTACTCACTAAATTTACATGGTGGTACAGTGTCCATAGTCCAAAACTAATGTATTTTTGATTCATAGTTCATATTATTATCAAATGATGTTGGATGACTGCCAGGTCTGAAATTTTCATCTTTTGTGTGTTCCTCAAATACGAGTTCTTCCTTTGGACAGTATTGGAAGAGAGCTAGCCTTCAGGTCCATTCTAGGCTTATTCTGGTAGAAGAGTTATATTAAAAATCAATTGTTGAAAAATAAGCGCCTGACTTGCAAACTGTCAGTACTTTAAAATGAATCAAACAGGAGATCATGTTTCCTGTTCATGGCAAATATTGTGAAGCCCTCAGGGAAAATTATATTTACATTGCACTGCACACAATTTATCTAACAGCAAATTGTTACTTCTACCCATGAGGGCATGAAAAAAATGCGCCGAGGTTCTTCAGAAAATCTCGGTATTTGTAAAGCCCCAATTATATAAAACATTTTCCGCCGGTCACTATTTTCATTTTCCATATCCAGCCATTAATTTATAGTTGTTATAAAAAGTTGCCTTGTCTTCTGCCACTGCCTACAAGGCCGTTGTTATTGTATCCTGGAGTGGCCAACTTTGAATTTCATTGAAATGTTTCTTGATGAACAGTTGATGGGAGGGGTGGGGGCGGGGAGGTGGAACGGGTGGGGTAGTGATTGTATGGTAGGATTTGCAGACAATCGAGAAGTGTGAGTCTCCCAACCCTCCATCTGAAATTAACAGCGGGGCATCCTTATTTTTGCTTCTGCAGTTTACTTGCCTGATAGCCAACCTAAATGGCTGTTAGGCAGCCTACCAGATGGGAAGCCCTGCTTCACAAGGTCACAGTTGTGCTGTGGAGATGAGGGAGAGCAAGAAAGACGGGGGAAGCTGTCTCGGCGGGCATCAGAAAAATAGAGGTCCAGCTTTTCAAACTAGATAGAAAAAAAATCTAAAGTTTTCATGTCCCTGCCATTTTGTAGCAGTCAGGGTGTGATCGTGGAAGTCGTAAAACGCTACAGTTCCCATGCCGGCATCGGCACCTAGCCCAGGATTCTTTCTGCTGCCACTGACCTGACGGTACGATGCTGTTGCCTGGAGTCCTGTTCTTGTTGGAGGTCAAAACAGGAACTGGCTGAGTTCAGTTCCAACAGATAATATTACAATGCAGCTTGGGAGAGGTCAAGTGATGTACGTCCTCAATGTTTGACAAAGGATGGTTGGAGTCTTGAGATGTTTAATTGGAGTTAGAATTCCTTTTTGTTCTTGGAAGCACTGGTTTCAGATTGACTGAATGAAGCTCTCTTGTTAAAATCATTGTGTTGGAACGGTTAGCACCATTATTGGAGACTAGGATCTGTGAAGGGTGGTATTTGTTCAAAGTTGGCTGGAGCAGTCCACTGGGCCATTGTGTTGGCTTGGCTGGAATGTTTAAGCTATGCAAGGAGTGTTTTACATTCCAGATGTTTAAAGTGTTCGCCTTTAACTTTGAAACTGCTCAGAATGCAGCATGTGACCAGCTGGAGCTATTTTGTCAACTGAGCAATTATCCATTTTGAAAAGCATTTTTCAAAAATGACTTCATCAAATAGTCCAGCTGACAAGGATATATATATAAATATAAACATTGTTCTTCATGTCTCGACCATGACAATGGAAAAACAGGGGGGTTGTCCCATAACTTAGGGCACTGTGGCCACCACCTGTCCTCCAACCCCCTCCGTCCCTGTCCCTGCCATGATTGCCACCACCTGCCCTACCTGCAGAACCGCTCCTGATTGGCGCTGTGGATGTGCAGAGCTGACCGCCCCCAATTGGCCGGCAGAGCTACGAGGTGGGACATAATCCTGGAAGTGGAGAGATGTCCTGCTTCATACTCATTAAAATGCAGTCGTCCAAAAAAGTTAAAGCAAATGGAAACAGGCTCTCTCTCCAACTTTACACTGGGTGTGGTTTGGTGGTCATAGAAGCTCTGGACACAATTGAACAGATTTTTCAGTAAGCGTATGTTATAAATGAAGGCAAAGACTCCACGACAGGCTCGCTTGACAGAGTACAACTCATTTTATTCTACGCTAGTCACAATAATCTCTCCTCTCCACTCCTCTCTCTTCCCCGAACTGCTTCCAGGTCGGGGTTTATATTCTGTGGGGTGCTCCTCCCATTAGGACAGAGCTCTGCCCCCTCATCACCTGAGTAACTCATTCTATACAGGTCTGTCCCTGTAGAGTCGGAGCAGTATACAAGCTATGTAGCTTCCGCTGAACTCTTCTGGCCACCAGACTGCTTCACTGCATCCTTGTTTCATTTGGGAAAGATGAAATACACATTACTATAATATTTTGGGGGTAACCACTCGAGTTCCAGACTTAGCCATACTGGGCCATCTCTTCCTCTATTTTGCAAGGCCAGTTGGTTTTTAGATACCGGCTTACTTTTTTCAGTCTTTGATATTTTATTGATTCTGACTTCACCTTATCTCGCATAAAAAGATTCACGATCATGTGTCAAATCACCACAATCACACTTTTTCTCCACTTTCTTGTGTTCTATGGCTCCCCTGGTCATGAAGACACGCACAGAGCATATATGTTCAACCAGAGCAACTATTTATTATTAAACACGTGGGAAGGTAACCTATGTGCAAACAAAGATATTTAAGTTCCTTGAGAGCTACTGTAAGCGCGACCATCCTGCTACCAACTGCCAAGTCTCGGCAGTCACATGATGTATATCTGGCACCACCCAGTGGCAGGAGGGTATAGCTGTGAATACATGCACTAATGAACAGCTTTTACATTTGTACAGTTATATACAGTTATATACATTTATACACAGATATGCATATCACCACATCTCCCTTCCTTTGGAGATAAGAGTATTAACAAACACATTTTCTGGACATTCTGTTAGAAGTAGTCTGTCAGGCTTGAGCCTTTTTCTGGTTGACTTTCTGATCAACGGCTGAGTTGGTGAGCGTGCCCCACCTTTATTAATTGCTGGCCTTTCCCCAGGCACCACAGCCAATGCATCATTGACCCCAGGCTCTGCTGGACAGTCTGTGTCTTCCTCCAGCTTGGGATCACACCCAAACTCTTCTACTGGGTTAGTCAAAAAAGATCATTGTACTTTGAGGAGCGCTCGTCGGTTCTAACGCAGAAGTGAGACATCCTCATTGAACATTGTGTTGTTCTTCGTGTTGTTTAGTTCAGGATGGTTGGCGTAGTGTTCACAAAGACCACAAAATAGATTGAACTTGAACAAAGCTATAAATTTATTAACACTACTAATTTGGATTCTGCACGTACTCCTAAATAATACGCAGTTGACTATTAACATATAAACTACACTCATCTACAACTAATCTGAATTCAGTTATAAACTATGATCTGCTCTTACTCACACGATCAATACTTCTGTCTGCCTCTAGATAACTCCTGCACTACGGTGTCCCTATCTGCCCTTGCGACGTTTCGTGGATCTCTTTCTGCTTTTGTTTCTTAAGAACCAGCTTCCTCTTGGGCCGTCGATTGACCGTGGATGCCATCATGGAGGGCAGGATTGTTCGCAGCTGCTGTTCATAAGCAGCTGTGCTTGTGACAAGTGGGGCTGAACAGTAGCTGTGTATTGCGAGATACATGTCTTCCTGGCTGTCCAGGGCCTTCATCAGCAGCTGCTTCACTACGTGTACGCCCTTTTCCACCTTCCCATTCGATTGGGGATAGAGCGGGCTCGAAGTAATGAGTCTGAAGACATACCGGCGAGCAAACTCAGTCCATTCATGATTACTGAAGCAAGGACCATTGTCCGACATAACAATAGATGGAATGCCATGACAAGCAAAGATCACTTTGACCTGCTGAATTACACAGCGAGCTGTCATGTTGGCCAACTGCGCCACCTCTGGATAGTTAGAGAAGTCGTCGATTACGACCAGGTATTCACTCCCATTAAAATGGAACAAGTCTATACCGACTTTTTGCCATGGATTGGCAACGACGTCTTCCACATGCATGGGTTCCTTGCTCTGTTTGCAGCTAACTTTCTGACAGGTGTTGCATTTATCAACCATACCTGCTATGTCCTAGGTAATGCCTGGCCAAGGGTCAGCTCCAGGGTCCCAGGTTCGATTCCCGGCTGGGTCACTGTCTGTGCGGAGTCTGCACGTCCTCCCCGTGTGTGCGTGGGTTTCCTCCGGGTGCTCCGGTTTCCTCCCACAGTCCAAAGATGTGCGGGTTAGGTGGATTGGCCATGATAAATTGCCCATAGTGTCCTAAAAAAAAAAGTAAGGTTAATGGGGGTTGTTGGGTTACTGGTATAGGGTGGATACATGGGTTTGAGTAGGGTGATCATTGCTCGGCACAACATCGAGGGCCGAAGGGCCTGTTCTGTGCTGTACTGTTCTATGTTCTCTATTCTAATATATTGCCTCCCGGGCCCTGCATTTGCATTTTTCAATGTCCAGGTGTCCAGAAGCTTCTTCAGCATGAGTGGCCTCAACGAATACATGATGACAATTCTGTGCTCTCCTAGGAAGAGACCATTTACCTCATTGAATTTGGAACGAACATTACATTACTCAGAGCAGGAACCTTTCGGCCAACCTTCTTGAGATATTTGCTGACCTTTTGAAGTACCGGATCCTTGGTCGTTTCTGCCCTGAGCAGCCATGACTTTCGGTCAGAGATTGGCAGTGTGAGGACAGCACGGTGGCACAGTGGTTAGCACTGCTGCCCCAAAGCACTGAGGTCCCGGGTTCGACCCCGGCTCTGGGTCACTGTCCGTGTGGAGTTTGCACATTCTCCCCGTGTTTGTGTGAGTTTCGCCCCCACAACCCAAAGATGTGCAGGGTAGGTTAATTGGCCATGCTAAATTGCCCCTTAATTGGAAAAAATGAATGGCATACTCTAAGTTTATAGAAAAAAAAGAGATCGGCAGTGACACAGCAACCAGGTCGTTATGCAGCACAATTTCTTTGGCCCCTGGACAGACCTCATTGATGGCTGCAGCCCTCGAGTCTATGAGGAACTTACCTGGTGTGTAGTTCAGGTTAAAGTCATATTGGTGGAGTTTCATAGTGAGTCGTTGTATCCTAGGGGATATAAGTTCTTGTGAACTATCGCAACCACTCACCTCTGGTCCGTCACTATCAAAAATGTGGGCAGTCCATATACATAGTCGTGAAATTTTTCGAGGCCTATGACTAGCCCCAGGCAGCCTTCCTGATTTGCACATACTGAGCTCTGTTTCCATCATGGCCCTTGAAGCATATACCACCGGCAGCCAATCACCATTTGTACTCTGCTACAGCAGTACTGCCCAATGCCATCCTGAGATGCATCAATGGAGATTTTGGTCTTCTTGGCCGGGTCAAAAAAAGCCAGGATGGGTGCTGTTGTTAACAAAATGCATAGCACTCTCCATTCCTGTTTGTACTTCGGCGACCACTGGAAGACAACATCCTTTTTAATGGATTCCCTGAACTGTGAGGTCTTGGAGGCAAGGTTCGGATTGAACTTTCCCACAAAGTTTATCATGCCCAGAATGCGCAATATGGCCTTTTTGTCCATGAGCCGTGGCATCTTGATGATAGCTTTTATTTTTTCATCGTCCAGTTGCACACCTTTTGATGATAACCTATCTCCTGGAAATGTAATAGTGTCAACGCCGACTTGGCATTTCACCTGATTGAGTTTGTGGCCATTCTTGTTGACTCTTTGGGGAACTTGAAAAATGCATCACGCTCCTCATGCGTGGAGCCCCAGATTATAATGTTGTCGACGTAGACACGGACACCCGGCTGATGCACTATCAATTACAACAAAGACAAGAGTAGTGAATAATCGAGGCTTTATTGAGCAAAGATATGGGGCCTCCTGTAGCTGCTACCAGAATGGGAGCAGCACCGACGAGCACACACATTTATACACTGCCTACTGGGTAAGCCAGCAGGCAGGGATTTACCCATGTACCTCTAGTACAGGAGTCTTACCCTACTACATCTAACATACATCTAATACAGTTAGTGGTGACTACCACACCGGCAATCCTTCCACTATGTGCTCCATGGCTCGATGAAAGATTTTTGATGCCGAGATAATAACAACTAGAGCGTGCTCAAGGTGCACAGTTTGTGCTAACCTCAGCGAGCTTGAGCTGCCAGAAACCTTGCGACGCATCCAGCTTGCTGAAGCATGTTGCTCCAGCCATTTTGCATGCAATTTGCTCCCTTTTTGTGATGGGGTAGTGCTCCCTCTTAATCTTCATGTTGAGATCCTTGGGGTCCATACAAATTCTTAGGTCGCATTCCAATTTTTAAATGCATACCATGGAGTTGACCCAGTCAGTGGGCTCTTCTATACGCCTAATGATGCCCAGGGTTGCCATCTGCTGCAGCTCAGCTTTGAGCTTCTCCCTCAGTGGAGTAAGCACCTGTCTGGGCGCATTCACTACCGGTCTCACAAATTCCTTTTGCTGTAAGTGAATGCTAGGATGCCAAACCCTTGAAACAACCCCGGATGTGTCTTTAAGATCGACTCCACCAAGATATCTCGGTGGGGTGTCAAGCACGCTGCGGTATACACCCGCTTGGCGAGCCGAGCTCTTCACATGCCTGCACCCCAATGAGCGTTTCATGCTCCCTCTCCACCATGGAGAATAGTATTCCACACATTACCTCCTTGACGGTGACATCAAGCTCGCATTTTCCCAAAGTTAGGATCCAATTACCATTGTAGTTTTTCAGAAGCATGTCTCCCGGATTGATGTGAGGTTTGACCTTTAGCCGCTGCACCGTTGACTCCACCGGCGAGAATGGGATCAGGTTAGCCCTCACTCCCATATCGAGTTTGCAGCTGATGGGCATTCCATTGATCATTATCAGGATCGTCCATCTGTCCTCAACACTTGCTACAGTGGGCTCTTCTATACGCCTAATGAAATCCAGGGTTGTCATCCACTGCAACTCAGCTTTGAGCTTCTCCCTCAGTGGAGCAAGCACCTGTCTGGGCGCATTCACTACCGGTTTCGCAAATTCCTTTTGCTGCATGTGGTAAGTGAATGCTAGGGTGCAAAACCCTTGAAACACTGTGACTGCACACTGTTTCGCCGGTCGAACTGTTTGAGTCACTATTCAAAACCAGATTCACATCGACCCGGTTGTTGTCACCTTTATCCTTTTTCAGACTCTTCATTTCTGTCGGAACAACTGTCTAACCAATGGTGCATCGGTGGGCAAAGTGACCTGTTCTGCCACACTTGTGACAATCTTTTTTAAATGCAGGACATCGCCGCAGCAAGTGTGTTTTGCCACATTTTTGGCACAAAATAGCGAATGGGGCTTGTTGTGCAAAATTGTCACCCACGTTTCTTGTGATGCTGTGTAGCAGTGTGCACAAAATGGCTGCTCACACCAAGACCATATTTTTTCTGAGGCTGCATAATAGCGTGCTTAAAGTGGCTGCCCGCACTGAGACCACGTTTTTTTCCAAACTGGGTCACAGCACTTATGGCGCCAGCAACGTCTCCAGGATTGGTCCAACATGTGCTGAGCTGCAGCTGCTGATTCGCTGCGCAGATAACCCACTTGCCTGGCATATTCTGATGGCGATGTGCAACATGAGGTTGCCTTCCCTCAACAATCATTCTCGTAGCCTCTCATCTGAAGTCCCAAAGTAATTTCGAAACAGATCATTGAAGACTGCAACTGTCCAAAATTGACTGGGCCTTTAACTTCAATCCATCGCAAAGTTATCAAAAGATTCCTTATCTTTTTTGGCATGGGAATGGAACAAGTATCTTTCAAAGATCTCTTTCTTTCTTGGAGAACAATGGAGATTGAACCGCTTAATCATCTCATCGTAACTCCTGCTTCCTTCTTCGCTGTCAAAAACGAAGGAATTATAAATTTCAAGTGCTTGAGGACCTGCTATCATTAGCAGCAATGCAACGCGCCTTTCATCAGGCTGTGCTTGGAGGCTACCAGCTAAAAGATAGAGTTCAAACTGCTGTTTAAAAACGTCCCAGTTTTTGTCCACGTTACCCGAGACTTGAAGTAGGTGGGGTGCCTTCAAATCATCCATCTCACACTTCAACGTCTTGTGGTGCATTAAGTCACAAATCAGCAGTTCACCAAGTTGGCGGAGAAGTCATTTGTTCAGATTCCCCTAGTCTTCAGTGCAGATTGTCTTCTCTGCGGTTACCTTCAGTTATTCAACACTCCTGGTGTCATATTGTGTTCTATGGCTCCCCTGGTCATGAAGACATGCACAGAACATGTATGTTCAACCAGAACAACTATTTATTATTAAACACGTGGGCAGGAGGGCAGCACGGTGGAGCAGTGGTTAGCACTGCTGCGTCACGGCGCCGAGGTCCCAGGTTTGATCCTGTAGTCTAAAATTATAAAAATAAAAAAAAACATGCAGGTAACCAGCAGACTTATGTGAAAATAAAGATATTTAAGAAAATTGAGCGCTAGCGTGGCATGTGGCACAGTGGTTAGCATTGCAGCCTATGGCACTGAGGACCCAGGTTCAAATCCAGGCTCTGGGTCACTGCCATGGGGAGTTTGCACATTCTCCCCGTGTCTGCATGGGTTTCACCCCCACAACCCAAAGATGTGCAGGTTAGGTGGATTTGCCATGCCAATTTGTCCCTTAATTGGAAAAAAAATAATTGGGTACTCTAAATTTATTTTTAAAAAGTTCGTAGAGAGCTTCGAACAAGTGCAACTGTCCTACTATCTGTCCTGCTGCCAACTGCCGAGTCTTGGCAGTCACATGATGTATATCTGGTGCCACCCACTGGCAGGAGGTCATAGCTGTGAGTACATGCACTGATGAATACATTTGTACTGTTATATACAGTTATATTCATTTGCACACAGATGTGCATGTATCACCACACACGTGAAACATGCCATGCTCATGGTGGCTTGTCTTTGATGCACTCGCTTGGGGAAATCTTAATCTCTGTAATCAGTTGACGCTTTTAAATGCCATCCTAGCATCCCGAGCACTTGTTCCAAGTCGAATCAGGTGCACAGCTGCCAGAATGGCTGGACCACATTTTACAGAGGGAGATCTCAACAAACTTCTCAATGGGGCTGAACAGAGTCGGGAAAATCTCCACCCATAATCAGGCAGACATCTATCTAGCAAAGTGATCAACACTGCCTGGGAGGCTATGGCTGCAATTATCAGAACCAGCTCACTCCAAAAGAGAAAGGGGCTGTAGTGTTGGAAGAAGATGAATTACCTCCTTCAGCAGACAGTGTAAGTCTGTCTTCATGTCTCCCTCAGTACCCCTTAACAGGGTGTTGCGACACTAGCAACAAGAGAACCTTCACAGATAGGGGCTGGAGCAAAGATCCAAAACGCTGCAACCATGTCATCACTGTACACAGGTTGAACGTATCGCAGGGTAATGCAGGAGTAAAATGAACTGTGACAAGAAGGGCTACATTGCCAAGGCATCTTGGGCTTAGAAAACGTCTCCAACATGAAGACGGTGGATGAAAAAAAACCCGACAGTTAAACAATGTAGTCGTGTTTCAGATTAGTGATTGAGGCTCAAGATCGCTCAAAAGACAGTGCAACCGAAATACTGCAGGAACTAAAGCTAGCTGTTCTGTCAATGCAGGGCGATTAACAATGTTTTGGGCATATCCCGAAAAACTTGAAGGTCATGTAATTAAAATAGAAGTGGATAGCGCAGTAGTATCATTAATACCTGAGACAATTGGACAATTAATCATCAAAAGCTGAAGAATCTCCCTTTACAACCATCAAATGTGGTCCTAAGTATGGACACTGAAGTGGTTGTGCCATTAAAAGGATGCATTGTGATAAAAGCAAATGATCAGCCGGCAAAGTTGCCTCTTCAAGTTGTCCATGGAAACTTTCCTGCTGTACTTGGCACAGCATGGTGGGTGAAGATGAGATTTAACTGGGAGACAGTCTATTAATTAATGGATGCAAAGAGCAACTTGCAGCAACCGCTGAAGAAGTATGATGAGGTGTTTGAAGATGCGATAAGCTCTCTGACTGGAGTTGAGATGCATCTAAAAATCAAGGCAGATAAGCACACCCAAATGTCTCAAAGTTACAACCGTATCTTACACCATCAGGCCTAAAGTTGAAGATGAACAAAAATATTAATACAAACAGGAGTCATTGAACTTGTTACTACAAGTGGTGGTTGGGCAATACCAATGGTTTCTGTATTGAAACACAATGACTCAGTGAAAAATTTTAGAAGTTTTAAAACAACTATTAACCCAATATTGTGCGTCGATCATTAACCACTGCCGCTGATTGAATGCTTATTTGCTGGACTTTCTGGAGGGCAGTGATTCAGTCAAATTGATCTTTCACAGGCATATCTGCAGATGAATGTGGTTGTCGAATCACACCCTCTACTCGCTATTGTGACGCACAAAGGTTTGTTTCATTACAGAAGATTTCCTTTTGTATTAACATCTGTGCCAGCTCTTTTTCAAAGATCAATAGACAAAATCCTAATTGGGTTGAGTGGAGTGCAATGTTATTTTGATGGCATATTCATCACCAGTTCAAGTGAACAGAACACTTGGAGAATTTGGAAGCTACCCTGAAATGTTTACAGGGCCACAACCTGAGAGTTAAAAAGGAAAAGTGTGACTTTTTAAGTCATCCTTACACTACCTGGGTCATACCATCGGTAAAAATAGCTAACACAAAGAGCCGAAGAAAAGGTCAGCAATCTTAGAAGCACCATGCCCGCAAAATGTGACAAAGTTAAGGTTTTTTTTCAGATTGATCAATTATCATGGTAAATTCATGGCAAATTTAGAAACACGATTGAAGCGTTTACACACTTTGCTATGTGTCAAACAGGCACGGCACGAGTCAGAAGAATGTGAAAATGCGTGTAATGAAGTGAAGGAAGCTTTACAGAAGTCAGAGCTGTTGGTTCATTATCATCCCAAGATGAGGTTGCAGATTTCTTGCGATGCTTCAAGCTATGGGGTTGCTGCAGTCAACTCACGCATTATGCCTTCAGGAGAGGACTACCGATAACATTTGCTTCACAAACTCTTACTAGCGCAGAAATGAATTGCGCTCAGCAAACTAAAGCTTTAAGAATCATTTTCGATGGAAGAAGGTTCCACCATTACATTTGTGGGGTTCTTTTCAGTCTTCTGGTGGATCATCAATCCTTGACAACAATCTTTGGGCCGTATAAAGGTCTACCTTCATTGCCAGGGAATATATTGCAAAGGTGATCATTGATATTGTCAGCACACACTAATGATATGCAATGCCGCAAGTCAGAGCAGCATGCAAATGCTGGTGCTTTCTCACAATTACAAGTCAAGCATGGCCCTAAAGAATATTTTGTCAACATTTTGTACTTCTCGCTCGTGGAATGTGAACCTGTGACTTCATTTCAAATTCTAAGATCGACAAGAACCAATTCAGCAATGGGGGAGGTGATGCACTTGGTCCAAAGAGGAACTGTCAGACATTCAGATAAAAAACCCAGACCTCATTCCGTACAGCACGGTAGCACAAGTGGATAGCACTGTGGCTTCACAGCACCAGGGGCCCAAGTTCGATTCCCCGCTGGGTCACTGTCTGTGCGGAGTCTGCTCGGCTGTCTGATGTTCAGCAGGGAGGGTCAAAGCGCAGAAGAACAATAGTCAGGGGCACAGATAGGTGCTTCTGTGGACGTGAGAGAGACTCCAGGCTGGTATGTTGCGTTCCTGGTGCCAGGGTCCTGGATGTCTCAGAACGGGTAGCGGGCATCCTGAAGGGGGAGGGCAAACAGGCAGACGCCGTGGTACATATTGGTACTAACGACATAGGTTGGAAGGGGGATGAGGTCCTACAGCAGGGGTTTGGGAGCGAGGCAGAAAGTTAAAAGACAGGAACTCAAGGGTTGTAATCTTGGGATTACTCCCTGTGCCACGTGCCAGTGAGGCTAGAAATAGGGAGATAGAGCAGCTAAACACATGGCTAAATAGTTGGTGTAGGAGGGAGGGTTTCAGTTATCTGGACCACTGGGAGCTCTTCCGGGGCAGGTGTGACTGGTATAAGAAAAACGGGTTGCATCTAAACTGGAGAGGCATAAATATCCTGGCCGCGAGGTTTGCTAGTGTCACATGTGAGGGTTGAAACTAGTATGGCAGGGGTGTGGGTACCGAAGCAATAGGGCAGAAAATGAAAAAAACTGAGGATGAACTAGGGAATAAAACCAGTATGGCTCTGAGGAAGGGCAGACAGGGAGATGTTGCTGAAAACAGTGAGACTGGTGGTCTGAAGGGCATATGTTTGAGTGCAAGAAGTATAACAGGTAAGGCGGATGAACGTAGAGCTTGGATTAGTACTTGGAACTATGATGTTGTTGCCATTACATAAACCTGGTTGAGGGAAGGAGAGGATTGGCAGCTCAACGTTCCAGGATTTAGATGTTTCAGGCGGGATAGAGGGGGATGTAAAAGCGATGGAGGAGTTGCGCTACTGTTTAGGGAGAATATCACAGCTGTACTGCGGGAGGACATCTCAGAGGGCAGCGAGGCTATATGGGGAGAGATCAGGATAAGAAGGGTGCAGTCACAATGTTGGGGGTTTACTACAGGCTTCCGAACAGCCAGCGAGAGATAGAGGAACAGATAGGTAGACAGATTTTGGAAAGGAGTAAAAGCAACAGGGTTGTTCTGATGGGAGACTTTAACATCCCCACTATTGACTGGGACTCACTTAGTGCTAGGGGCTTGGATGGGGCAGAGTTTGTAAGGAGCATCCTGGAGGGCTTCTTAAAACAAAATGTAGATAGTCCAACTAGTGAACATAAGAACATAAGAACCAGGAGCAGGAGTAGGCCATTTGGCCCCTTAAACCTGTTCCGCCATTCAATGAGATCATGACTGATCTTTTGTGGACTCAGCTCCACTTTCCGGCCCGAACACCATAACCCCTCATCCCTTTATTCTTCAAGTGAAGGTGCTGTACTGGACCTGGTATTGGGGAATGAGCCCGGCCAGGTGGTAGAAGTTTCAGCAGGGGAGTATTTCGGGAACAGTGACCAGAATTCAGTCCGTTTTAAAGTGATAATGGACAAGGATAAGAGTGGTCCTAGGGTGAATGTGCTAAATTGTGGGAAGGCTAATTATAACAATATTAGGTGGGAACTGAAAAACTTAGATTGGGGGCGGATATTCAAGGGTAAATCAACATCTGACATGTGGGAGGCTTTCAAATGTCAGTTGAAAGGAATTCAGGACCTGCACGTTCCTATGAGGAAGAAGGAAAAATAGGGCAAATTTCGGGAACCTTGGATAATGAGAGATAGGCCTCATCAAAAAGAAAAAGGAGGCATTTGTCAGGGCTAGAAGGCTGGGAACAGATGAAGCCTGTGTGGAATATAAGATAAGTAGAAAGGAACTTAAGTAAGGAGTCAGGAGGGCTAGAAGAGGTCACGAAAAGTCATTGGCAAATAGGGTTAAAGAGAGGTGGCGTGAACCACTCCGGCGTCGGGCCCCCCAAAAAGTGTGGAACTCTTCGCACCTTCAGGGGCTAGGCCGGTGCCGGCTGGGTTAGTGCCGCGGCAACTGGTGTGGAAGGGGCTTGGCGCCATACCAACCAGTGCCGAAGGGCCTCCGACAGCCGGCACAAGTTGGCGCATGCGCATGAGCGCCAACGTGTGCTGGCGTCATCCCAGCGCTTGCGCAGTGGGACCGGCCTAAAACGGGTGGCTGCTCGGCCCATCACGTGCCGGAGAATCGGCGGGGGGGGGCACTGCCAGCGGCCGTCGACTGGCGCGCCGCGATTCCCACCCCCACCAAAACCCTGGCACCGGAGAATTCGGCAGCTGGCGGGGGCGGGATTCACGCCGCCCCCCGGCGATTCTCCGGCCTGGCGGGGGGTCGGAGAATCTCGCCCCAGGTGTTGGGCGTCTTGAAAAATATTAAGGTGGATAAGTCCCCAGGGCCTGATGGGATCTACTCCAGAATACTGAAGGAGGCAAGAGAGGAAATTGCTGAGGCCTTGACAGAAATCTTTGGATCCTCACTGTCTTCAGGTGATGTCCCAGAAGCCTGGAGAATAGCCAATGTTGTTCACGTGCAACACAGGTGGGGAAGGTAGTCAAGAAAGCATACGGCCTGTTTGCCTTCATTGGCCAGGACATTGAGTATAAAAATTGGCAAGTTGTATTGCAACTGTATAGAACTTAGTTAGGTCACACTTGGAGTATAGTGTTCAATTCTGGTCGCCACACTACCAAAAAGATGTAGAAGCTTTAGAATAGGTGCAGAAGATATGTACCAGGATTTTGCCTGGCATGGAGGGCATTAGCTATGAGGAGAGGTTGAATAAACTTGGTTTGTTCTCACTGGAACGACAGAGTTTGAGGGACCGACCTAATAGAGGTCTACAAAATTATGAGGGGCATAGAAAGAATGGATTGTCAGAGACGTTTTCCCAGGGTAGAGGGGTCAATTACTAGGGGGCCTAGGCTTAAGGTGCGAGGGGCAAGGTTTAGAGGAGATGTACGAGGCAAAGGTTTTTCCACAGAGGGTAGTGGGTGCCTGGAACTCGCTGCCGGTGGAGGTGGTAGAGGCAGGGATGATAGTGACGTTTCAGGGGCATCTTGACAAATACATGAATAGGATGGGAATAGTGGGATACGGACCCCGGAAATGTAGAAGATTTTAGTTTTGACGGGCACCATGGTTGGCGCAGGCTTGGAGGGCCGAAGGACCTGTTCCTGTGCTGTACTTTTCTTTGTTCTTTGTTCTTCCCTTGTCTGCGTGGGTTTCCTCCGTGTGCTCTGGTTTCCTCCTGCAGTCCAAAGACGTGCAATTTAGGTGGATTGGCCATGATAAATTGCCATCAGTGACCAAAAAAGTTTGGAGGGGTTATTGGGTTCCGAGGCTAGGGTGGAAGTGAGGGCTTAAGTGGGTCGGTGCAGACTCGATGGGCCAAATGGCCTCCTTCTGCACTGTAGTTTGAAGACTGGGTTTGAAGACTACTTAAAGGAGAACGGTGTACACCATATCAGGCCAGCTCCATAAGATCCAGCAATGAATGGATTGACTGAATTTTTTGTCAATCATTAAAGAATTCTACATGTCAAAGGAGCAGGGATTATTGATTAGAATTATAGAATCCCTACAGTGCAGGCGGAGGCAATTTGGCCAGCGGGTCTGCACTGATCCTCTGAAAGAGCACCCTACTTAAACCTACTCTCCGACCCTATTCCTCTAATCCTGTAACCCCATTTACCCTTTTGGACAAGAGACAATTTTAGCATGGCCAATCCACCTAACCCGCATATCTTTGGAATTTGGGAGGAATCCGAAGCACCCAGAGGAATCCCACCATGCAGGTACGGGGAGAACGTGCAGACTCCGCAGTCAGTCACCCAAGAAAGGAATTGAATCTGGGTCCCTGGTATTGTGAGACAGCAGTGCCATTGTGAAAAGAGTGAACAAATTCCTAATATCTTATCGGAACACTGTACATGCTACCAGGTAAAGTTCACCGGCAAAATTGTTGTTCAAGAGGAAACTACGAACACAGTTTGATTTGTTAACTCCACCTGATACTTCAGAGATTGTCAGTCAACAAGAACAAATGCAAATTTCTTGGACGGAGCAAAACTCTAAAACGCTAGTCCTCATCCAGGGAGAGAGAGTGCTGGATTGCAGCTACACCACCAACAAGAAATAGGTACCAGCTATGATCCTGGCAAAGACAGGTCCAATTCATACATCGTACCGGTGGATGATGAAAGAGTTTGGCAACGTCATTCTGTCAGCTACTTGCTGCACAAAGTGTCTTTGCAGAAACGTCTTAAGAGGTTCTTCCTGTGGAAAATCTAGAGAGCAATACTTCAGAACAGGGACCATGATGGTGATGAGTTCAGACTCTGTTTCAGAGGACTTTTTAATATCTGGAGAGGCAGATTCTGGAATAACTACCCAAGACGTTCTGCTTTACAAGCCAGCTGTTTAGCCCAATGCAAGGGCAATTCAAAAATGGAAGTGATTTTTGAAGTGTAGTATTCAATTATTCAGTGTTTGTGTGTGTCTGTTGACAATTCTCTGTTGTTAAGTATGTGCGTGGTGACTGCAAAGGAGAAGCTAAAGAAAGCAGGCGGCTTGTGGCTGCTTACATTTTAAAAGCATTGTAACTAAAAGCTGTTCAGAAATGAAAGTGGTGTGTTGTATCTCAATATCCCTGAGACATTAAATTGTTAATGAAGACGGAGCATAGTTTAAATTTACTGGCTCCAGCACCTTTCTGTTCTTCACTGGGGGAATTCAACCATTCTGTGGGATCAATAGATTTTGGGAATCAAGACTTCCTTGCTCACTATAAGGAGGGACAGTCTGGATGTGGTAATGACATGGAAGAAGGCAAAACTCATGTCTTAGAGCTCAGGGCCATATAGTGAAGCCATGCCGACAATAGACATGAATCGGGTCAGGGTCCGAAAATGTTTCTGACCCTCATTTGTCTTCAATGTCAGGAAGATTCTGCTCTCGAGAAAGCGAGAGAGAGAGTAAAGAGAGAAAGGATGTTGTGGTGGAGAGATTGGAAACTGCAGTGAGAAGACTGTCTCTTCTGCCCAGGAGTTCCTCTCAGTACATATCCCATTCTTAGTATGCTGATATTTCACCACTTGACTCAATATGAAGCTATATTAAGCTATCGTAACTTCATGCAATATTTTTGAATCTATAATCAGCTAATTGCACCATAAATTGTTGGTAATGTCCTAAGGTGACAGAGCTGCTACAGATTACAAACTTCAACCAAGTGAAGTGAACATGTCCACTGCTCAATTACATTTTGAAGCAATTGGTTATAAATACCGATTAATTGTGCACACGATTACAAAACATCCATCATCTAGATTGTATGAAGGATGTTTCTTTTTAGTTTACGGTTTACTTTAAATCACTGTTACAATGCACTATTCTCTTAGCATCCTTAGACAGAATTTTCCCATCGGCTTTAAGACCTCCAACGCCAAGACCAATTAGAGGTTTTGAGGAAACAAATTGGGAGCAGCAAGCGTGGTATTGCAATCTTCTGGGATTTGGTCTCCATTGGCTGACTCCAAGTTTGCCTTCCTCGTAGGCTCTTGAGACCATTGTCCAATCAGAAGGCTTACAGCTCTAGAAAACTGGCAAGCCCCACTGGGAGAGGTGGATGATGCTGATGCAGGTCAGGAACTGCAAAGCCACCTTGACGTGAAGGTGCCCTTGCTGACTCGCACATCAATTATGAAATGATTGGCATCTCGATTAATATGTGAATCGGACCGGATGAGAAGCCCTTCTACAGAATTGGTCTCAGCTGTGATGGAACCTCTGGCTCAGATGCAACCCTTCCCCCTTTCCCCCCTCTCATGCACACATTCCCCCCCAGCCAACAACCTCCCCATGCACTGGGAGGCTGCCTCTGGTGACATCAACATATGGGGGGGGGGTGGGGGGAATGCACTGACATCAACATATGGGGGGGGGGGGGGGGGGGAATGCACCAAGAAGCCACAAAACTGACCTTAATTGGGACCGAACAATGCAAAATGGCTTCCCACCTCTGTGGAAAAGGCAGCCAATCCACATCCCAACCTGTGCTTGGGAAAGTTCCCCAGCACAAAACTACATTGGGGAGCTGTCCTGACACAGCTTGCCCAATTTTCCTGGCACTGTCCATCCCGCCTCCAAATCTGCCACCACAGGACTCGGAATATTCAGCCTTTTATATTTTTTAAATTAACTAACAGTTAAAAGTTAATTGAGACAGTGCATTCTGTATTCTTGATTTGAACGGTGGGGTCCAATGGTGGTGCTGCAGCTGATAGCAGTTCATCATTTGGATCGAAACATCACTTAGCTAATTGTGTGCCAATATAAAGTTTTGATCATCGCAAAGTTGGGTCAAGAATGAATTAATGAGGTGTCAATGATGAAAAAAATCCAAAAGGCTATATTAATTTCTTCATGCTCTTTCTTTATTTGAATGAAATACTTATGCAGTCTTCCTGACAAAGACGTGTCCTGCCCTCACAGATTATATTAAATTTCCTGACAGGTTTTTCAGAAATTTGGTATGTAAATGTAATGCCATTGGCTATAAGCTGGCCGATAAAATACTAAAATACTGTCTATAAGGCATAAATAAAGTTTAAATTGAAAAAAAGACAAATGTCCTATAAAAGGTAAAGATTCCAGTATTAAACTGCTTTGTTGAGTAAAATGGTTACCTCAGTTTATGGATTACAGAAGTCAAGAATGGAAAAAGCTTACCCCAGGCTTCAGGAAATGAAGGAGGGTGCAGAAAATCAATGTTCTCTGAATAAATAGCCTGTCTGCTCTGCTCTTTAAAAAAATCCCCAGCACATATAATCGCTGACTAGTATATATGCAAGCGTTCTCCACAGTGTTGCTTCAAATAGTTCAATCAATTTGAATCAGTGCACGTAACCTCTCTTGCATTTACATTCACTTTAATCAATAACGATCATCTGTACTTCTCTTATAGGCTCATTGGAGGAAAGGTTTCTCTGACATAAAGTGATTCCATGCAGAAATTTTCAAGTCAGACATGTCCAACTGTATGAAAATCGAATAAAAGCATCAACAAGCATGGCAAATAGCCCACGAATTGTACATCAAAAATCATTCTTTTTGCGTGTTTACGAAAAGAAAACCTCACAACATTGCTGCTCAATTTGCAAAATAGACTATTTACCAAACATTTCAAAAATCATAAAACATGATCCATTAAATGTTGTTGTTCTGATGTTTTTGGCACGATAATGCTGAGTAGTTTATCTGTGTGACACTATTTTATTGTGGATTGAACAAAGAGAAACAGCTATATAACAAGTTTAGCATGAACCTTTTTTATTCCTGTCAATTTGATCATAACGCACAATGAGACGGATTTTGTGAGGTGATGGGTAGATCCCCACACCCCAGAATAAAAATAGGAGGTGAATTCAATGTCAGCTGACATCGCAATCATTTAACAACACTTGCCAGCAGCAGGGACGTTCCAGCTCCGAGAATCACCAGCCAGTCAAATGGTGTGGGAGCGGAGACAAGTGCTGGGATTGTAGGTGGTCCTCAAAAAGGCATTTAGCAATGGAACCCAAATGTTAAGCAAAGTGCAGGGTCTCACCGCATGGGTCAGGCTGACAAACCCTGGAGAGGGCTTGGCAAAGGACTAGGAGGACAGGGAGAGGGAAGACCTTGTGGTTTCTCTGATGGGCACAGGGGCTCCCCACTTTACTGGCGATAAACTCATCCAGTGAGACCTGCCAGGCTGGACACAGTGCTGGCCTTCCTGTTGCCACGGGTAAAATCCCAGTGGTGGCTGGAGGAGGTCCTTAACTAGCCATTACTTGGTCACTTAAAGGTTCCAATTGCCTTTCAACACTTGCCTTTCTACTGGTTAATTTGAAGAGGGGCGGGTTGGCCTAATTTCATCCTGACTGACAATCATTCCCCAGGGTGATATAAATTCCATCACAATATTAATACGATTGATCATATCCCTACACAATTGAAACTAGAGTCAAAGTTCCACTTGTATAGTCACATATGTAACATACTGGGCAGCACGGTAGCATAGTGGGTAGCACTGTTGCTTCACAGTGTCCAGGCTTGGGTCACTGTCTCTGTGGAGTCTGCACACTCTCCCTGTGTCTGCGCGGATTTCCTCCGAGTGCTCCGGTTTCCTCCCACGAGTCGCGTAAGACGTGCTGTTAGGTGAATTGGACATTCTGAATTCTCCCTCTGTGTACCTGAACAGGGGCTAAAATGTGGTGACTAGGGACTTTTCACAGTAACATCATTGCAGTGTTAATGTAAGCCTACTTGTGACAATAAAGATTTTTATTATTATATTGTCTGTATTTGTTTCCAGCCTCCTCTTTTTGTTTCTCAGTAACTAGTGATAGCCTTGTGCCTTGGTCAAAGTTTGTTCTTAATGTGTGATCCTAGATGGTAGCTGTGCAAACATGAACTGCCTCACCACCAAACCCTGACCTGACCTCGTCTGCATACAATCCCATCAAGTGTTGCAGGAGAGCATCCTCAAGTGCGATTGGGAACACTGGACAATTTTCTCTTTCCTATACCAGGAATATTGAGACTAATCTGATTTGAGTGCTCTAACCACTATCCACGGTAAAATTAATTATTTCAGCTGATTGACAGAAATCGAAGTAGGACAAATAAAAACAAAATAATGAATTTTAACATAACAAAAATTGTTCTCATATTTGGGGCGGGATTCTCCGCCAGGTCAGAGAATCGTCAGGGGCCGGCGCCAATCCCGCCCCCGCCGTGTCCCGAATTCTCCGGCACCGGAGATTTGGCGGGGCGGGAATCGCTCTGCGCCGGTCGGCGTGCCCCCCCCCCCCCCCCCCGGCGATTCTCCAGCCCGTAATGGGCCGAAGTCCCGCCGCTGTCATGCTTCTCCCGCCGGCGTGGATCAAACCACCTACCTTACCGCCGGGAGCAGGCGGCGTGGGCGGGCTCTGGGGTCCTGGGGGGGCGCGGGGCAATCTGGCCCCGGGGGGTGGCCCCACAGTGGCCTGGCCCGCGATCGGCGGGCGGGCCTGTGCTGTGGGGGAACTCTTTTCCTTCCGTCTTCGCCATAGTCTTCACCATGGCAGAGGCGGAAGTGACCCCCTCGCCTGAGCATGCGCGGGGATGACGTCAGCAGCCAATGACGCTTCGGCGCATGCGCGGACTTCCGCCGGCCGGCGAAGTCCCTTTGGCCCCGGCTGGCATGGCACCAAAGGCTGTTTCCGCCAGCCGGCAGAGCGCCAACCACTCCGGCGCGGGCCTAGACCCTCAATGTTCGGGCTTGGCCCTGAAAGGTGAGAGACTTCCACACCTTTGGGGCGGCCCGACGCCGGAGTGGTTCACGCCACTCCATCACGCCGTGACCCCCTGCCCTGTGGGTAGGGAAGAATCCCGGCCTTGATGTGTATTTTAGAATGACAAAAAGGCATTTTATGAGACAGTACTGAGGATATGAAAGGCACCATACAAAGAAAGAACAAAGAACAATACAGCACAGGAACAGGCCTCCAAGCCTGCGCCGATCACGTGTCCTATCTAGACCCACCGTCTGTATCTTTCTATACCCCGTCTGTTCATGTGCCTATCCAGATGAATCTTAAAGGTCGCTAATGCACCTGCCTCAACCACCTCACTTGGCAGTGCATTCCTGGCCACCACCACCCTCTGTGTAAAAAAGCTTCCCTCATATCTCCACTGAATCTTTCCCCCCTCAGCTTTAACTTGTGCCCTCTTGTAATTGTCATTTCCGCCCTGGGAAACTTTAAATTATTAACCCCTAATAATTTGGTAAACTTCTATCAGGTCACCCCTCAGCCTCTGTCTCTCTCGGGAGAACAATCCTAGTTTATTCAGTCTCTCCTCATAGCTAATACCCTCCATATCAGGCAACATCCTGGTAAACCTTTTCTGTACTCTCTCCAAAGCCTCCGCGTCCTCCTGGCAGTGCGGTGACCAGAATCGGACACAGTATTCCAAGTGTGGCCCAACCAATGTTCTATATAATTGTAACATACTTTTTCAACTTTTATACTCGATACCTCGTCCTATGAAGGCAAGAATGCCATATGCTTCCTTTACCACCATTTCACAAATGCAAGTTCTTTCTTATTTGAGTCTCTGGGATACATACCCTGAATGAGGATGCTTTCCATGGGGAGGTGTGGTGTAGTGGCATTATCACTGGACTAGCAACCCAGAGACTCAGGGCATTGCTCTGTGGACCCAGGTTTGAATCCCACCATAGCAAATGCTGAAATTTGAATTCAATAAAAATCTGGAATTAAAAGTTGAATGACTATGAAACTGATTGTTGTAAAAACCTATCTGGTTCAATCATGTCCTTTAGGGAAGGAAATCTGCAGTCTTTACCTGGTGTGAACTACATGTGACTCCAGATCCATCGTAATGTAGCTGACTCTTAAATGTCCTCTGGAATGACATAACAAGCCACTCAGTTCAAGGGAAATTAGTGCTAGACAATAAAAGCTAGCCCAGTCAGAGATGCCCATATCCCATGAAAGGATTTAGAAAAGATGCCTTTGAATATGGGTGATGTTACAATCTTTGACAATATCCCCAACTTTGTTGTGCGCCCGGATGAGGGGGAACAAGCTGGCTCCCCTTTTTTCAATCTCCTGGATGGTTGCAACAAAGGTTTGTTTCAAATCCTTTCCCCATGGGCACCTTTTCCCGATTCAAATACATTGGACAAGATTCTCGTTCCAAGATCGCCTGGAATGCGTTCCCCGATGGGATGGAGAATCGGGCGTCAGGGGAAAATCGGGATCAATGCCAGGCGCTGATCAGAATGCATTGCTCCGACACCCCACTGGCACCATGAACGGGTGGATTTAAATAAATGCGAATGGGTCTTAATTTTCTTTTCTAAATTTAGAGTACCCAATTAATTTTTTCCAATTAAGGGGCAAATTTAGCGTGGCCAATCCGCCTATCCTGCACATCTTTGGGTTGTGGGGGCGAAACCCACGCAGACACGGGGAGAATGTGCAAACTCCTCACGGACAGTGACCCAGAGCCGGGATCGAACCTGGGACCTCAGCGCCATCAGGCAGCAATGCTAACTACCGTGCCACGGTGCTGCCCTCACAATGACCCATTTTCATCTATTTAGTGGGCCCAGAGCCCTATGTTCCAGCCTCTCGTAATTCTCTGTTGCCTGCAGCCAGGTATCACGTGGGGGCGGATCACTTGTGGTCTCAGCAATGATGAACCTGATCTGGTGGACATTGCAGTGGACCAAGGGGACAGCAGTATCCCCCTTGGCCCACTGCGAGGTCCACCAGGCCAGGGCCATACTGGCAGAGATCATCCAAGGCATCCGAGGGCCACTCCCCCAACAATGCATTGCCTGCCCGTGCCTCCTTCAGTAGACTATCCCCATTTCCCCCCACAGAGACCCCTATCATGGGGCCCCCCAGGGCCCGTGTAATATGGGGCCCTCCAGAGGGACCTCTGTGAAAGGGGAGCCCCACTCACAAGAGAGCAATCCAAAGAGGGGCAGTGGGAAGCATCATAGCTGTAATACCGAACTTGCAGCTCCACATGTCCATTCCTCGAAGGAGGGAATCTGTGTCTATGTCTGGTTACGTCAGATACATTCTGTGGTCCACTCATATCCTTTCAAATATTCCAAGCACTAAGTCCATTCCAATTACTCACGCGTATGATTTCACTGCACTTATCTCTCTTTGATGTGGTCAATGTTTACAAACGTTGGGGTTTCAAAATTTAGGCCACTGAAGCATGAAGGGATATGAATGGATCAAAGCTAAAGATGGTTTGTAGAAGCTGCCAATCATAGAACACTGCTCAAAAGCTGTGAATGGCTTACAGATAATGGATCTGTGGAGGGGGTTCCTTTAGGCAGGAGGTCCCTGTGGGTGTCTGCCTATTACAGGGACCCCTGGGGGTTCCATTATTACAGGATCCATGAGATCAGGTCACCTCTGCACTTGGGGATGGTGACACACAAAGGCAATCTGGAGGTGTGGGGCTGCTGTAGGTTGTGGGAGGGCGGGTGTCGGGACCTATTAACAGTAGAGGGGGTTGCGGCTGATTTGCGGTTTGGGTGAGGTGGGTTGCGGTCGCGGGTCCTTGCTATCGGGCCACTCCTTCAAGATGGCAGCCAGATTCCCGGGGAGTCCCTCATATTCCACACCATGCATAAACTTGCATGACGTTGAACACTGAATTACATCCCACTTTACGACCGCAAGGGGATCGTAAAACTGGAGCAATTCAGCTCCGGTGGGAGAACAGAATCTAGCCAATTTACGATTTTTAAGGAGACAATTTAACCAGGCTTTCTTGAGTCAAAGAAAAAGTAAGTTTATTAATTATTAAATCCCGAGGAAAAGTAATAAAGACACAACACACACACACCCCAGGCACACACAAGTCAGAAATGAGAAGTTCAGAATCCAAATAAAAGTTAAAAAAGAATATTAATTTGTGGTTTGTCTGTGAGGCATAGATGGGGGTAATCTGCGGCTGTTAAATTAGATAATTCTGTTAGATCCTGTCCTTGTTGGTTTTGCAGTCTTTTGGAGACACTTGTTGGCTTGTCCCCAGAGGAGGCGATGACATGGTTCTTGCTGCAGGGTTAAGTGAAGAGGCTGTTCTGTTTCTTTCTGCGACAACTTGCCTCCAGCAAGGCAGTGAGAGAGAGGTCCTCCTTATTCTTCTGTTTCTCACTGGTCGTCAGCTAGTCTTTAACACATTATCCTCGTGTATTCCCAAGATGAGAAATAGCCATGTCTTACATTCATCTCAGAGCACTTTACACATTCTGAGAGATACTCAACAGGAGACAGGTGTTTTTGGATGTCTGATGAGATGTATGAAACAGCCTCCATTAGCCTTACAAACCCAGGAGACTAGTCCAGCATTCCATTCTTTTATTTCAATTGTCTTCAAAGTAGGCTTTGACAAAATTCCACGTCCTCCCAGGAAGGTCTGTCAGCACAATCCAGAGAGAAACTTTCCAGAAAGTGGTCACTTTATAGTATCAGCCATTTTTGGTCAATGTCTTTACTTATTTCTTTAAACAAACACAAGTTTTCCTGAAAATGTTCAATATGCCAATAGGTAGTTGAGGAAGTTATAGCATACTTTAACGACAGTGCTAACTTTGAATGATGGCTTGATAGTTTAAACAGTACCTCCCCACTATCACTCAAATACACTCTGAACAAGCTACTTTTTCCCCATATTTCTGAAATAAATAATGGTTAAATGTGGTGATTGTAGCTCTGAGTAGATGCAATACAACTGAGCAAGCACTAGAGGGAGCATGGGAGAGCTATAAATACACCGGGACAGGAAGTGAGGACACACTTCACGGAAGGCAGAACTCGTAGCAGGACACAGACACAGGCAGGCAGCATTTGAGGTAGCCGTAAATTAAGCTCTGAAGACAGAACTAATTCACAATAAAGCATCTTCTCCACCTTTGAGACTACGAGCTTTATTAAGACACGAGGAACAACACATGGTACCAAGATTGGCTTCAGGCGCTTACTACAGGACAACTCAGCTGCAGAAACAGAAAGACCAAAATGGCAAGAAACACTCCTACTGGACATTGGCCTTTGGAAGACATTGCTTATTCGAGGATGTGGCTTGGAACCCCACCACAGCTGGACACAACCGGCAATGTAAGAAATGGGGCCTCACGGTAGCATGGTGGTTAGCATCAATGCTTCACAACTCCAGGGTCCCAGGTTCGATTCCCGGCTGGGTTACTGTCTGTGTGGAGTCTGCACGTCCTCCCCGTGTGTGCGTGGGTTTCCTCCGGGTGCTCCGGTTTCCTCCCACAGTCCAAAGATGTGCGGGTTAGGTGAATTGGCCATGCTAAATTGCCCGTAGTGTAAGGTTAATGGGGGGATTGTTGGATTACAGGTATACGGGTTACGTGGGTTTAAGTGGGGTGATCATTGCTCGGCACAACATTGAGGGCCGAAGGGCCTGTTCTGTGCTGTACTGTTCTATGTTCTATGTTCTATGTTCTAAATGTCTGGAAAATATTTAAACAAATGTTCGATTTTTATATCATAGCTAATGATGTAGCAGCAGCCTGAGACGAAATTAAAATAGCAATGCTCATCGCAGGACATGAAGCTAGGAAAATATATAATGGATTTAAATACTCAAAAGATGAAGACAGCAACAACTTACAAACAATACTAAACAAATTTGAAGAGTACTGTAAGGAATTTGAACAGCACGGCATGCTCAGAGGCCAAACTGCACAGAGACTGAGTGATGCAAAACTCTACAAACAGAAAGGCTTCAGTCAGGAAATCGCGAGTGAAAAGTACAGATCAAAAAGAAGAAATAACTTGAATTTTCCACAAAGCCAAAACGCTGAAATCCATTCCAGATCGAAAGGAAAAGGTAACTTACAGCTTTCAGAAAGAAAAAACGCTGAAATCCACGATAAAATGGCGTCGAACCACATTTTACAGTCTAGGGCAGACAAAGAACAAAAAACTGCGTATGCGCAGGAAACGGAAGCCGCGCATGCGCAGTTACAAGAAGTTCTTGTTGCTGATTGTTATGCGCATACGCAAGCCACGCATGCGCAGTCTCAAAACGTTTTGGTCGCAGATCGTTATGTGCATGCGCATGCGCAGTGGACACAAAACAGCACAGTGAAGGAAGGCCGATTTGTGCACGCGCAATTGATTCCTACGCATGACGTCATAAGCGTCATGACGTCTGAGCATCTGGACCAAGCCTACTTAAAAGGGAAATGCCCGAAAATTGGTTAAAGTGGTAAAACCAAACTTTCTTGCCTCAGAAGACAAAAAAAACGCCTGAACTTAAACCAGCAGTTGAAAACAATTTGCACAACACCCTGGAAAAAGTAGTTTGCACCACCCAAAGTGAAGAGAACAAAAAGAAATCCGAAACAAAAAAAAGATGATTTGTTTTTCGAAGATTACTACTCAGACATGGCTGAGTTATTCGGATATGCTGATCACAGCATCAGCGACACGGTCACAAAGCTCAACACGAATCTACTCGTGGTAGATGAATCCAACCAAGGTGATTTGGTTTTCGAAGAATACTACTCAGACATGGCTGAGTTATTCGGATATGCTGATCACAGCATCAGCGACACGGTCGCAAAGCTCAACACGAATCTACTCGTGGTAGATGAATCCAACACCATGGTGCCATGGCAGATCGTCGATATATTGGATGACAGCAATACCCAAGACGAAGACAACGCCACAGAGAGCACAGAAAGATTCCACAGAGAGAGCGATGACAGGCTCCACAGTGAGAGTGATGAAAGACTCCAAAAGGGAAGCAAGCAAACACTCCCTGGTGAACACCATGCATGAACAAGACCATGAAGGTCAACCCGCCGTATCTGAGCAACCGCAAGCAGACTATGAAAGTCTACCAAGCTCAAATAATCAAGAAGAAGACAATGTACATCTACCCACTGCATGCGAAAACAGTGACAAGGTGATCACACTCGACATACAGGAGGTACAGGATCACAGCGAGACTGACAATTCTCAGCTTGTCTGTACAGAAGCACAGAGTAGGGACACCCAAGAGTCCAGAGAGACCATGCCAATAGAAACCATGCAGATTTTGACTCCAGAAGAGGAGCACCAAGAGTCCAGAGAGACCACGTCAATTGAAATCATGAAGATTTTGACTCCGGAAGAGGAGCACCAAGAGTCCAGAGAGACCACGTCAATTGAAATCATGAAGATTTTGACTCCGGAAGAGGAGCACCAAGAGTCCAGAGAGACCGCGTCAAATTAAATCGCGAAGAATTTGACCTCACAAGAGGAGCACCAAGAAAGCAAAGACGATGAATCAAATCCACAACAAATGACTGATGTCACCAGCATCAATGCAACATCAGATCAGTCTCACCATTCTCGAGACGAAACATTCAAGGTAACAGCTTCCACAAAGGACACTAGCACCAATAACGGTGACAATGACTCAAATTATCCAAACGGGACACTCATTGAGCATAACAAGAAAAACAAAAGCCAAAAGAAGCACAGCAGAAACGAGAACAACAACAGCAAGAACAAAAGCAATATGAAGCATGACAAGAACAACAAAAATCGCAAGAAGCACTGCAGAAACAAGAACAACAACAGCACCAAAAAAACTACAAGCACAACGACAAAAACTACAAGAAGAACAACAAAACCAGCAAGAAGCATAACAAAGATAGCGACAACAACAAAGACAGAAATGACAAAAACAGCAATAAGAACGGCAACGAAAACAACAAAGACAGGAACGACAGAAACAACAGCAATGAAACAACGACTTGTACAAAATGGTACAACTCTGCACATGAAGGACAATGCCACAGCACACTGCAAAACAATGACAAGACTACAAACATGCCATGGGATGACAACAAATCGCACAAACTCACATCTGCTCCAGAACAAGCAAGCACACTAGCTTTCAAGGCAGATGACATAATAAATCAATACCACAAGCACAGAAAAAAGTCCATGTCAGTCACCATCAGTGTTTCGACCATGCAAACACCTCGGGATGACGGATTGGTTACTTAAAATAACAAGAACACTGACAACATTCACCACATCAACAACAACAAAAGAAAAAACGCAGTGAAAAAATTCATCAAGTTTGGACTCATAAATGTTTTTATAAAGAGTGGACTCATAAATATAAATTGGCTTTGTAAAATATGCAATAGCACCATCACTTGTATAAATGCACATATCATAAGTAAATGTTTTGTACAATTCTCTTTAACGATGTACAGAAAATATGTAAAGAAAAAAAGGGGGATGTGGTGATTGTAGATCTGAGTAGATGCAATACTAGAGCAAGCACTAGATGGAGCATGGGAGAGCTATAAATACACCGGGACAGGAAGTGAGGACACACTTCACGGAAGGCAGAGCTCGTAGCAGGACACAGACACAGGCAGGCAGCATTTGAGGTAGCCGTAAGTTAAGCTCTGAAGACAGAACAAATTCACAATAAAGCATCTTCTCCACCTTTGAGACTACGAGCTTTATTAAGACATGAGGAACAACACACTAACTTTGAATGATGGCTTGATAGTTTAAACACTCCCCACTATCACTCAAATACACTCTGAACAAGCTACTTTTTCCCCATATTTCTGAAATAAATGATGGTTGAGTGAACATATGCAACTAGTGGTAGAAAGTGAAAGAGACAGATGGTTTAGGAATGGATAGCTTTCACATGGAATATCAGTACAACTTGTGTCTTTGTTACTTTCATGGAATGAGGAGCTGCAAGAAATTGATGGATCTTACTGTGAATATTATATGCTGTTGATTCATGTATTTCATGTGAAATAAGCCTGTTTTGTCAGCCTCGCTCGAGTCTGCCTGCCATAATGTCAGAAGATTAGTTACGTTTTTGCTGCACCTTCATTCATTGATCACATCTTCATTATAAACAAAAACTAGATATATAGGAGTATGCTTTTCCCAATTGAAAGGAAGTCCGAATGCTGGGGTTAAATTCTGATCATGCTGTATGAGTAGGTGGCACAAGATTCTTTTTTACTGTTTTGCAGCTGATTAACATCTGGTTGGCAGCGTGAAGGTCAGTAATGGGTGGCAGGTGGAATTTCTGGCATGTCAAAGAAGGGCCCATATTTAAAGGGCAGTCAGCATTCTCCACAATGACTGCACACACCGGGGGCTGGATTCTCTGATTTTCAGGCTATGTCCTGATGCTAGCATACGAATGGTGGCGATTTACGGCCGAAGAATCATCACAAATGACCACCGTTCATCCGTTTGGTGGGGGGCTAGCAGGCAGGCAGCATAGAGCACCTGGCTTTAGCTGCTGATATGGCAGGAGTATTGCCGGGTCCACAACGTGCAACATGGCGTCAGCCTGGCGTGGACCCGGGTTGCCAAATAGTGTCCCCTCTTTGGCCAGGCACGTGATCCCTGGATCACCCTCGAACAGTGCCCCTTGCCCCTGCCAAAGACCTCCCCCCCCCACCCCACCCGCCCACGGATCAGCTCTCCCCTGACTGTGGCGGCGCTGGACTCAGTCCGCAGCTGGCACACCAAGTTCCCGACAAATAACAGCATGACAGACCTACACCGTCGGGAACCCAACCGGTCAGAGGCGGAGCATGGGGGGGGGGAACCTCAGGTAACGTCCTGAGGCCATCGATATGGCATGCGGCGTACTCCTAGAGTATGCCGCTTTGGAGGGGGCGGAGCATCGCCAAAAGTGGCGCTGCCCTCGATTTTGGTGCCAATGTTGATTCTCTGTCCGATCGCCAAATGACATGTGGTGCTCAGCTTCCTACAGATTGTGAACCTCAGGATTCATCAGCAAAGTGGCAGACACTTAGGGCGCGATTCTCCGCAAATGCGGCGAGCCGTAAAGGCTGCCGTGAAACTGGCCGTGTTTCACGGCAGCCTCCGCGCCCCCTCCCGGGACCCGATTCTCCCCCCCGGGCGGGGCTAGCAGCGCGGCCCCGTGAAGCACGGCATCGCGGGCTTAGCGACCGTCGCTAAATTGCGGACTGATCCTGCGGGGCGGCGGAGGAACAAATAGAGCACGGGTATCGGACCCGCTGCCCGTGATCGGTGCCCACCGATCGCAGGCCCATGCCACCCTTGGCACGGCCATGATGCGGCTGTGCCAATTGGTGCCATGGTTGTCTGGGACGGCACTTTGCGGCCGTTTTCACGAACGGTGAGAGCAGGTGTGATTGCGTTTGTGAAAACGGCCGTAAAGGCCTGGGGAGAATCGCTGTTCACCGTAAAAAACGGCGAGCAGCGATTCGTGTCGTGGGGCGGCCGTGGGGGGGGGGGGGGGGGAATAGCGGGAGGGCAGGAAAAATGTCGGGAAGGCCCTCCCGCTATTCTCCGACCCGTCGTGGGCAGCGGAGAATCGCGCCCTTAGTGTGGCAACATAATGGGCGAGATTCTCCCATATGGGGAGAAATCGTAAGGCTGGCGTCAAATCCGGGCGGGTTTGACGCCAGCGCCCCCCTTCCCGACCGGGAACCGATTCTGGTCCCCGGTCGGGGCTAGCAGCCCGACGCCGTAAACTCCGGCATCACGGGCTTAACGAGTTAGTGCCGGCTGACGCGTCATATGACGTCAGCCGCGCATGCACGGATTGGAAGACTCCAACCCACGCATACGCGGATGACGTCATCGCGTATTTGCGCGAAACCCGCGGGCCGGGATGGCCCTCAGCCACCCTGCGAATGGATACTGCGGGGCAGCGGAAGGACAAATAGTGCACGGGCATCGGGCCCGCTGCCCGCGATCGGTGCCCACCGATCGCGGGCCCATGGCACCCTTGGCACGGCCGTGGTACTGCCGTGCCAATCGGTGCCATGGTTATAAAAAGCGAGAGTTTACGGCCGTTTTTACGAACAGCCAGACCAGGTGTGTTTGCCGTTCGTAAAAACAGCCGTAAAGGGCTGGGAACTCGGCCCATCCATCAGCTGTGAATCGCTGCCGGCCGTAAAAAAACGGCGGCAGCGATTCGTGTCGGGAGTTGGGCGTGGGGGGGGGGGGAGAATAGCGGGAGGGCGTCGGAACAGCGTGGCCGTAAAATTTTACGAGCCACGCTATTCTCCGCACCGTCGGGAGTGCGGAGAATCTCGCCTAAAGTGTATGGTAATCTGTTGAAATTCTCAGACACTCGCAATGAAAAAACCCATCTGTTTCATGACTAGCACTGTATATCTGGCCTGGGAGCACATGGTCCCTTCCATTGAGAGAGTGGTGACCCTATTGAAGAGCCTTCTTCGTGATCCTTGCTAACCTCATTCTCCTATCCACTGGGGACAACACCTCTCTCCATTTCCTTGGTGCCAGCAGGACCACCTCCAGGAAGGCATGACCGAACCATGGATCCATCCTTCCTCTGACTGAGCTAATCCTGTAAGCCTTCCTTTTTCAGCAGCCCTTTTATGTGTGCAATCTATATGAAGGATGCTGACTGTCCTTTAAATGCGACAGACACTGGTCTCCACAGTATAGCCTCATGCTTGAACAGTGCTTGCAATGGGTCGAAATGCCCCTGAGATGCACAAACTCTTTGCCTGTTGTTTAACTACTCCAAGTAAGTAGGGATGGGCAGTTGGGCCTTGAATGGGGGGGTGGGGGGGGGGGGGGGGGGGGGACGAATCACTGTGCTTGAAAGCTATGGGTAACCAAATAAACTTGTTAAACTTTTGTTCTGTAATTTTGCAATAATGAGGTTTAGTCACCTGGATCAGGTGAACAGGGTAAATGTGATCAAGGTCACGGGAGTCAGGGGGTTGACCCAGGGTAACATTTGCTATGATATGGCACTTGTATACTGGTGATTCGGATAGCAAAGGTACGTGGCAATTCAAGAAGGTGACACACCTTTTTAAGGGCAACTAGGGATGGGCAATAAATGCTAGCCTAACCAGTGATGTCCAAATTCTGTAAATGAATTTAAAAAAGGGACAAAACATGATCTCAATGTGGTGCTTGTGCCTTCCTGTCTCTTGGGAATTAAATACTTCTCTACTGGCTGCATAAACATTAGCAAGGCCAACAGGACAACAGCTGGCATAATAGTGGCATAACCGACAACTTCACATCTCAAAAGAGTACTGCATTAATATTTACAGCATTGCTGCAAAATGTACTGAGTAACATTTTATTCCTCTGTGCATAGTTTTATACATTTTGTTAAAGGGTACAGATTCGCAACTGGTCATCGAGCTTGGTCAAAATTAACCTGAATTGTTTCAATCCAAGTACTTGACTTTGGAATTTTGCTTGCTGCTCATCCCCATCTATAATGTTCTCACATTATCATTATATTGATAAACATCTCGTTATCTTCCTGCTCCGGTACTCTACATTATCCATTGCCCATTGGCCTATTTGCCTCTAGGCCTCTGAACTCACTTGATTGAGAATGATTGACAAACACGCAGAAATGTTGGCAGGTTTTATGAGTTGTGATAGGCATCATTCCTGGAAATCCATCTTTAAATTGGCCAGAAAAAAAACTGTAAAAGTCATTATAACTGTATTGCATGATAATGCTGCAAGACATTCACACCGCAGAAACTATATCATGGGATAATCAAGGTTATTCTGCTGTAATCATAATTTGATTGTAACTCAATCACAGCGCACATAAATATGTCTTACCAGTTGATTCTTAATGGATTTGTTCCCTGACAGAAGTAGACCAAGACACATACTAGCAGACATTGACATATAAGTTACACAACATGTAATTAATTCCTCATTTTAGCATCTATCAGAAATTGAAGTTGCCTCTTTTTTTCTTCTTTATCCCTGCATTCATCAAATAAAAATTTGACAGGAAGTAAAAAAGTACATTTCCCATATTTTTGAAAAAAATCCAATTCTGACGCATTTTAGGCAGGAAAGACAAATTAAAAAATATTCCCTGCAGAAAGATGATACTCAAAAGTTATTTAAAGCATCTCTTGAGGCAAACTGTCAATATTGTATTAATTTGTGTCAAAATGCACCTCTAGACCCACACCCATCAGGAACAAATTACAAGCTTTTAACTCGCTTGACCACTTAAATCCCTGGATTGTCCTATCTCAGTGTACAATAATGGACATAATACATAGTTCAGAACAATATTTGTTCTTTTGTTTCCCATTCCTAGGATATTTGAATAATAGCACACCAGAAAATCACAAGGATAAATATTTACTTCCTCACCTTTGCCTGACCATTGGACAAGTGTTGTTCACCCAAGACAATGGGTCTGGTATCAGATGTGGCTCAGTTTGGAGCACCCTTACCTTTCAACCACATCGTTCTGGGTTCAAGACCCATTTCAGAATGTGAGCAGAATCATCAATGGTGACACGCCATTGTCATACTGAGGGAGCATTGCGCTGTTTTTGGATGTAACTTTAAACTGAGGCTCCATCTGCTTGTTTGGGTGGATGCAAAAGATCCGATGATACTATTCTGAAGAAGAGCAGATGAATTATCCACAGTGTTCTAGCCTATATTTCTCTATCAATTAACGTTGCAAAAAAAAACCCAGACGATCTGGTCATTTTCACTAGAACACAAGGGGGCAGCACGGTAGCATGGTGGTTAGAATAAATGCTTCACAGCTCCAGGGTCCCAGGTTCGATTCCCGGCTTGGTCACTGTCTGTGCGGAGTCTGCACATCCTCCCCGTGTCTGCGTGGGTTTCCTCCGGGTGCTCCGGTTTCCTCCCACAGTCCAAAGATGTGCGGGTTAGGTGGATTGGCTATGCTAAATTGCCCGTAGTGTCCTAAAAAGTAAGGTTAAGGGGGGGTTGTTGGGTTACGGGTATAGGGTGGATACGTGGGTTTGAGTAGGGTGATCATTGCTCGGCACAACATCGAGGGCCGAAGGGCCTGTTCTGTGCTGTACTGTTCTATGTTCTATGTTCTAAATAAGAGTAGGTGTAAATCATTTGGCCTGTCGAGCCTGCTCTGTCATTCAATATGATCACGGCTGATTTTGAGTTTCAACTCCACTTTCCTGCCCATTCCCCATATTCCTTGATTCACTGACAGACCAAGAATCTGTCTACCCCAGCCAAAAATGTATTCAATAATGGAGCATCCACAACCTTCGAGGGAAATGAATACCAAAGATTCACAACCCCTTGAGTGAAGTAATGTCTCCGCTTCTTAGCCCTCAATGATAGGCTCCATACCCTGCGGCTGTTTCCTCATGTTTTAGATTCCCAGACCAATGAAAACAAACTCTCAGCATCCACCTTACCAAGCCCTTTCCGAATTTTGTAGGTTTCAATGGGATTGCCATCATTCTATGAAACTTCAGAGATTATAATCTCAATTTAGAGACATAAAAAAAAAGGAAATTAGAACAGGAGAATGATATTCGGTCCATCAAGCTTGTCCTGCCATTCACTGTGATCATGGCTGATCCTTTACCTCAACACCATACTCATACTCTCTCCCAATACTTCTTGATGCCTTTACTATCAAGAAATCTATTTATTTCTTAAATATATTCAGTGACTTGGCCTCCACAGCTGTATGGGCAGAAAATTCCACAGGTTAACCACCCTTTGAGTAAAGGAATTTCTCCTCTCCTCAGTCCAAAATGTCCTAACCCGTAGACTGGTCCATTGTTCTAGTTCTCTCACTTCCAGGGCTCGAATGGGGACCTGTGTGACATCTCACAAGCCACAGTCCACAGGTCACAGTTGCCCTGTTTACCCGGGAGGAAAACTATATCAACTTTGACATGGACCAAGCTCAGCAAGATGTATGGACAGCAGGTTTCTGCACCATCGCTGGGATGCCCGAGGTCCAGGGGCTGATAGACTGTACACATGTCGCCTTGCCCTCCACTTCATCGAGGAGCCTCTACAAGTCTGCATCCCTGAATCTGGGGCCGGTCTTCTTGGTGTCATGGCTGCAAGCTGACTGGGGCAGGCTGTGCAAGTGCTGTTTAAGTGTTGCTCGACCTTGTTAGCGGGGGTGGGGACTGGCGAGTGCGGTCCCAGAGAATTGGCTGGCAAGCCTTCGTTTACCGCGAAAGGTTTGTGGGGCCTCGTTAAGTGGACCAATTAATGTTGAATAGCCTTGCCAGACTCGCTCGACCGAGCGGCGGGACGCTTGCAGCAGTTCCCACTCGCTACCACAGTTAGCAATCTTTCCGGAGAACATCGCCCTCTGCTTTCTAACCATTACAGATCCTTTGTCCATACTAGTATAAAACTTCCAACTCCTTGACTCATTATTTTGCTTATTAATATTTTTTGTGGCATGTTATCAAATGCCTGTTTGCAATCCAGGTATACCACATCTACTGATTCCTCTTTAATTACCCTACTAATTACATCCTCAAAAAGGTTTAAAAATTTTCCCTGTTAAGTTACCCTGGGCGAAATTCTCCGACCCCCACGACGGGTCGGAGAATAGCGGGAGGGCCTTCCCGACATTTTTCCCGCCCTCCCGCTATTCTCTCCCCCCCCTCCCGCCCAACTCCCGACACGAATCGCTGCCGCCGTTTTTTTATGGCCGGCAGCGATTCACAGCTGTTCGATGGGCCGAAGCCCCAGCCCTTTACGCTGTTTTTACGAACGGCAAACAGACCTGGTCTGGCCGTTCGTAAAAACGGCGGGAACAACTCGCTTTTTATAACCATGGCACCGATTGGCACGGCAGTACCACGGCCGTGCCAAGGGTACCATGGGCCCGCGATCGGTGGGCACGATCGCGGGCAGCGGGCCCGATGCCCGCGCACTATTTGTCCTTCCGCCGCCCCGCAGTATCCATTCGCGGGGCGGCTGAGGGGCATCCCGGCCCGCGCATGCGCGGGTTTCGCGCAAATACGCGATGACGTCATCCGCGCATGCGCGGGTTGGAGTCTTCCAATCCGCGCATGCGCGGCTGACGTCATATGACGCGTCAGCCGGCGGTAACTCCGGCAAGCGGGCTTAACGAAATTCGTTAAGCCCGTGATGCCGGAGCTTGCGGCGTCGGGCTGCTAGCCCCGACCGGGGACCAGAATCGGTTCCCGGTCGGGAAGGGGCGCACTGGCGTCAAATCCGCCCGGGTTTGACGCCAGCCTTACGATTTCTCCCGTTTTGGGAGAATCGCGCCCTATGTTCCTTATGTGGTACTGCAAAAATATGGGAATCTAAGATGACGAGGAGCCCTATATGTAAAGAAACCTGCCTAACGTTCCTCAAATTAAATTCATAGATTGTAAATGGCATGTCTTATGAAGAGTGATTGGGTAAATTGGGTTTGTATTCTCTAGAGTTTTGAAGAATGAGAGGTGATCTCATTGAAATCTACAAAATACTTCAAGGGCTTGACAGGTTAGATGCATCTAAGATATTTTCCTTGGTTGGGGACTCTAAAATCAGGGAGCACAATTTCTAAATAAGGGAGATGTTACTAAGCACCTAAATAGGGAGAACGTTCTTGACACAGATGGTTGTGAAAGTTTGGAATTCTCTCGTCCAGAGGGTTGTGGAAGCTCAGTGCATGTTTAAAGCAGGGAATGATGGATATCTGATTCACAAAGACAGAAAGGGTTATGGAGGAAAATCTCCACCATGATTCCTGAAGAACTGAAGCTCAGGTAGATAAAGCTGTAAAAGTAATAGTATGTGTTTAAAAATAGGGGCTTAGAGTCCAAAAGTAATGAAATAATAATGAATTTATAAAGTGAAAACTGGGCGGCCCAATTTTCATTCGAGGACACTGCAGTTTTTGGCACCCCTTATAAAAAGGATATTAATACAAAAAAGGTGTTTAATGTAGATGAAGCAGTTGATATCAAAGGTGAGAAGCTAACATCCAGAGGAGATACTTGAGAGGATTAGTCCGGATCTTGCAGTCAACAGTGAATAAAAAGTAATTCACAATTGAAAAAGGAGAACATTAAAGTTTTAGTGTTCAGTGGGTATCTATCACAAACGATTTTCATGTGTTCAATGCTGAGTCTCTTAGTAGGATACTGTATCAGTGGACTTCTGCTTTTAATTGCATATGTGCTACTGCGAGAAGATAGTGCCTGATTTACACTTCAATAACTGAGTATAGTCACACCAAAACCTTTACCGTAAAATGCAGGACATTATGATTATTTCTAATGCAACAGAAATTGCTAAGAGATTACAAAGAATCATAGAATCACAGAATAGTAGTGCAGAAGAGGACTTTCAGCCCAGCGAGTCTGCATCGATGCATAAGAAACACCTGACGTGCCTGTCTAATCTCATTTGCCAGCACTTGGCCCATATCCTTGAATGTAATGGTGTGCCATGTGCTATTCCAGGTACTTTTTAAAGAATGTGAGGCAACTCCTAGCAGAGCGTTCCAGACCATCACCACCCTCTGGGTAAAAAAGGTTTTCCTGAAATCCCCCCTAAACCTCCTACCCCTCACCTTGAACTTGTGTCGCCTCGTAACTGACCCTTCAAAAAAGGGAACAGCTGCTCCTTTTCCATCCTGTTCATGTCTCTCATAATCTTGTACACCTTGATCAGGTTGTACCTCCGTCTTCTCTGCTCCAGTGACAACAACCCAAGTCTATCCAACCTCTCTTCATAACTTAAATGTTCCATCCCAGGCAACATGCTGACGAATCTCCTCTCCACCCCCTCCAGTGTAATCACATTCTTCCTATAATGTCGTGACCAGAATGTTGATGAACTGAATAGGAAAATGCTATTTCCTTTCATTGGGAAGACAATGATGATTGATTTCCACAAAAAGGTAAGGAAAGAGGTCAGACAACTCTTTTATGTACATAGGGGTTTTCGACATTGCCACTTGGAATAATTGAGGAAAAGACCAATGATTCTTTGAAAGCGAAATCGGATAAGAGGTTGAACCAGAGGAAGATGCAGAGCAATAGGGAAAGTGCAGGATTATGGGATTCAACTTGGAACATAAAGCAAGCACATATATAATGAGCTGAGAGGCACTTTTCGGTTCTATCAGTCGCTACGGTTCCAGGAGAAACAGCAATTGCAAAATAATGAGGAGACATTGCTGACTAGACATGTCAGAGGCGTTGGGGGCGATTCTCTGGCCATGTTGTGCCTGGTGCAACACCTGCTATGTTGGGGGTGTCATGATATGCAGACATGCAAATAATGAAATACAGACAGGCACAGACAGGCAGTTAATGAACACGGAGAACAGGACATGACCAATGAGCAGGCAGGATACTCAGGGGTGGTATCTCATGATAAAAGGCACGAGGCACTCACACTCCGCCTCTTTCTACTGATGAACATCTACAGAGTGAGTCAGGGTATATGTACAGTATCACACCGCCAGCATGTGGCTAAGAGTTAGTCTGGTTCAGTCAGACGGAGTAACTACACTTAGGTTAGCAGAGAGTCAAACTCATAGAGAACTGTGCTAACTGTGCTGCTGGTTTAATAAATCAGATTGAACTAACTTCAAGGTCTGGAGTATCTTTTGGTTAAAGCCGCATCCAGTGCAGCCTATGTTATCCCAGAGTACACAACACGACAGGGAGAATTGTAGGGGAGTCCCGAAATGGGATTTGTGCCGGGCACAAAACAATTTCCCATCATTGTGGCCCACTCCAGCAGGCATGAGTCTCAACCAGAAAGGGCAAGAAACTAATCACAGCTAATTCACATTCATTTTAATCTCATTGCGCCTCATTGGAAAGGTACGTGGGCACAAATCGCTACTGGTCCTTCAAAGTCGGGACCAGGCACCATGGACTTTGAAGGAGAGCAAGGAGGTGAGTACCCCTCTCTACTTACTTCCAAGGAGTACAGTGGCACAGCAGCTGCTGGCCATATACCGTGGGGAGGGGGTTGGCAGAGGAGGGATCCTTCAATAATGCTGAGGAGTGGGGAGCTTGCTTGGGCTGAAGGGAGCCAGGTCAGGGGTCTCCCCATGATGGTGTCACTTTGGATCTGTGAAGACTTGAAACCTGCTTTCTTTCACTATAAGCAGCCCATAAGAGGGCAAAGCACAGTTGCACTATCTGCCCTAAAATCTCTCACATAACAGAGCCAGTCTGCAGCTTGTTTCTTGGTGATGCATTTCATGCCCCTTAAAGTTAAAAGGCTCTGTTGTTGCATTGTTGCAGTATGTCTGCATTCATCCCTTCATGTTTGCTTGTTTACATTCCATTTCACACTTTTGATTGACAGCTGAAGGTTTTCTCAAAGGATGAACAACTTTCTTTGTTTTTATAGCACTCCACGGTCCATTAGTCCTGAAACATTCAAACACAGAAAATAGGTGCATGAGTAGGCCATTCAGCCCTTCGAGCCTGCCCCACCATTCAATATGATCATGGCTGATCATGCACATTCAGTATCCCACTCCCATTTTCTCTCCATACCCCTTGATCCCTTTAGCCGCAAGTGCCATGTCCAGCTCCCTCTTGAATCTATCCAATGAACTGGCCCCAACAGTTTTCTGTGGTAGAGAATTCCAGAAGTTCACAACTCCCTTCCTCATCTCAGTCCTGAATGGCTCACCCCATATTCTTAGGCTGTGACCTCTAGTTCTGGACATCCCCAGCATTGAGAACATTTTCCCCACATCTAACCTGTCCAATCCCATCAGGGTTTTATATGTTTTTATGAGATCCCCTCTCATTCTTCTAAACTCCAGTGAGTACAAGCCCAGTTGATCCAATTTTTCTTCATATGTCAGTCCTGCCATCCCGGGAATTAGTCAAGTGAACCTTTTCTGGACACACTGAATAGCAAGAATGTCATTTCTCAAACTAGGAGATCAAAACTGCACGCAATACTCAAGGTTTACTGGGGCTGGTTTAGCACCGGGCTAAATAGCTGGCTTTGAAAACAGACCAAGGCAGGCCAGCAGCGCGGGTTCAATTCCCGTACCAGCCTCCCCGGACAGGCGCCGGAATGTGGCGACTAGGGGCTTTTCACAGTAACTTCATTTGAAGCCTACTCGTGACAATAAGCGATTTTCATTTTCATTTCATTTCGTGTAGCCTTACTGTTGCCAATTTGCACTGGAGATGCCAATATGGTTGCCCCTTTTAATATTGAGTAATATTGCTTTTCAGAGTCGCCAGGTATCAGATGATACCACCACATTCAACCGGATATTGATCAAAGACGCAACAAATAGTTTAAGTTCAACAATGGTTTATTTACACACAGGATTAACTCACACATGCAACATAAAAACACGACAAGCTAAATTACACCTCACACTGCAACAACCTGTACTTAAGTTTCAGGCACCCAGCTTTGGCAGAGGAACAAGGCAGTTGTTCCGATCTGGAGTGGCTGGGTCTGGATAAGTAACTTTGGTTCTGCTGGGCTCATCCGTCTGGTAGCGATCGTTGAACTTGAACTTGCTTCTGGTCGCGGTGCTGCAGTTGGCTTCAGGTGTAGGCCGGGCCAAAGAGTGCCAGTGTGCCGGAGCCAAAATAGATCGAACACATGGCAGTGTCTCTCTTTGTCCTTTGGGGTTTTGCGCTCTTTTGGGCGGTCCTTAGCTTTGGACCCAATAATTCGGCAGGCTTCGATTACTGCCTTCGATTTGAGCCAATAAAGGGGCGGGTGCCTTGATGGCTGGGTTAGGGTTGGGGTCCTGAGCAGTCATTGACCTTGGCTGTTTGGGCTTCCTGGGTGAAGTGAGTGGCGCTGATGTGTCTGGAATTGTATCTGCTACCTGAGTACCAGTCCTTTGTCCTGCGGAAATGGGCCATTAGAATGCAAATAGGCTAGGGGTTTCAATACTGTCTTGTTTTCTGTTAGCAAATATACATTTAGGCTCTGAGTTTGTCTGAATCCTGTATTGGCCATATTTAATTTGAGTCTTTGCAAGTATCCATGTTTCCTTTGTAAGTGGCCATCCCAGATGGCTACATCACCAATGCCCTGTATATCTTTAACAAGATATCCCTACTCCGGTACTCAAATCCTCTCATTATGAAGGCCAGCATGCCATTAGCTTTCCTCACCGCTTGCCGTACCTGCATGCCAGTCTTCAGCAACTGTTCCACCATGACACCCAGGACTCGTTGCACTTCCCCTTTTTCTAAACTACCATCATTCAGATAATAATATGCCTTTCTGCTTTTGCCACCAAAGTGGATAACCTCAATTTACCCACATTATACTGCATTTGCCAATATCTGCCCACTCAGCCAGCCTGTCCAAGTCATCCTGCAGCCTCTTTGCATCCTCCTCACAGCACACACTGCCACCCAGCTTAGTGTCGTCTCAGATTTGGAGATATTGCATGCAATTCCTTCATCCAAATCATGAATGTATATTGTGAACAGCTGGGGTCCCAGCACTGTGACCCTGTGGTACCCCACTAGTCACTGCCTGCCACTCTGAAAAGGACCCGTTTATTCCCACTATCTGCTTTCTGTCTGCCAACCAGTTTTCCATCCACGTCAATAATTATCCCCAATTCCATGAGCTTTAATTTTGCTCACTAAATTCTTGTGTAGGAACTTGTCAAAAGCCTTTTGAAAGTCGAGATACACAACATACACTGATTCATCTTTCTCCACTCCACTGGTCACATCCTCAAAACATTCCAGAAGATTTGTCAAACATGATTTCCCTTTAGTGAATCCATGCTGAATTGGACTGATCCTATCCCCTCTTTCCAAATGCTCTGTTATTTAATCCTTAATTTGACTTTTCTCCACCACCTATGTCAGGATAACCGGTCCATAATCCCCCATTTTCCCTCTCTCTCCTGTTTTAAAAGGTGGGGTTACATTAGCTACCCTCAAATCCATTGGAACTTTTCCAGAGTCCACAGAGTCTATAGAGAAAACTGATCACCAATGTGTCGACTATTTCTAGGGTCACTTTCTTAAGTACTCGGGAGGCAGAGCATCAGGCACTGGGAACCTATCGGTTTTAATCCCATCAATTTCTCCCATACAATTTCCTGACTAATAAGGATTTCCTTCAGTTCCTCCTTCATGCCAGACCCTCTGTCCCCTAGTATTTCCAGCAGGTTATTTTTGTCCTTCTTAGTGAAGGCAAATCCATAATATTTTTTAAACTGGTCTGCCATCTCTTTGTTGACTATTATGAATTCACCTGATTCTAACTGTAAGGGACTTACATTTGTCTTCACCAGCTTTCTTCACTTCACATATCAATAGAAGCTTTTGCAGTCAGTTTTTCAGTTTTATGCAAGCTTACGCTCATATTTTATTTTCTCCTTCTGAATTAAACCCTTTATCCTCCTCTGCTGAATTTTAAATGTCTCTCAGTTCTGAGGCTTGCTGCTTTTTCTGGCCAATTTACATGCCTCCATTTTGGCTTGAACACTATCCTTGATTTCCCTTGTTACCCATGGTTGAGCCACCTTCCCCATCTTACTCTTGTGCCAGTTAGAGATGTACAATTGTTGAAATTCATCCATCTGTTCTTTAATTAGAATTTTTTTTTTCATGGGATGAGGGTATCACAGGCTGGGCCAGCATTTGTTGCCCATCCTTGAAGGCATTTAAGAGTCAATCAAATTGCTGTGGGTCTGGGGTCTAATGTAGGCCAGACCAGGTAATGTTGACAGATTTCCTTTCTTAAAGGACAATAGTGAACCATCTGCAGTGGTGGAATTCAAACCTATGTCCTCAGAACATTACCCTGGGTCTCTGGATTGCTAGTCCAGTAACAATACCACTATGCCACTGCCTCCTGAAGGGGGGGTGCCTTTGATGAACCTATGGCGGAGCGTCACTCACTTGGTGGAGGGCCTGAAGCCAGCCACTGGAAGGTGTCTTTGCCAGCAATTGGGGGGGGATGTCGGGCTATTCTCAGATCGGGCGCCCTTTCTCTGAGATCCGGCCTGATCTGTGGCCCCATGAATGAATTAAAAAAAGACGTTGATGTCTGCTTGCAGCAAGACCTGAACAACATCCAGGTTTGGGTTGGTGATTGGCAACTAACATCCATGTCACACAAGTGTCAGTGGCAGTCTGTTAGCTCAGTTGGCAAGATGGTTAGAGTGTGGTGCAGAATTATGCTACTAATCAGGAACATATCAAAAAGCATATTTTACTTTGTAATTTTCTTTTAGGGGGATATCAGCATGACATCACTGGAAGGGAATTGCATTGAGAGATTCAGTGTTAGCTAAACTTCTGCTTCAAGCAGATAAGACTCAGCTCTGTCTTCAAGCTTTATACCAATGTATTACTGTTCTCATGTGCCTAGTCTTAATAAATGAACCCACAACCGGTTTCTCAATCCTATATGAATAATTGGTGCCTTGTGTCTCATGCAGTAAATAAGCTCAAGGTATTGCATCATTATAATAACATGACACCTTACCTGTCCAAAACGTACCTTACCTCTCCAATGAGCTCTGGCAGCTTTAGATCTTCTCCCTCGACGTCTAAAATTCACAAGTCGCGTTTTGCACATCTGACCAGTGAACATCAGATCAGCCTGAGGCAGCTGCACCTCGACATGTACAGTCGGCTCCATCAACCAAGCATTTGCTACTTATAAATAGCAGCCCCTACCCCACTCCCAAAAATGGAGGTGGAACTTCCAGATTTGGCCTTCTGCAGCCTTTTTCATGGTTCTCTCCAAGATGTTTCCCAGCTTTGTGAAAGTTCAGGCCAAATTATCTGTTAAGCATATCCATCAATTTTCATTTCTCTCCCAGTACTTCATTATTCTTTTCTTTCAATCCGATGCGAGATCCCACTTCAAATAACTGTTCTCTTGTAACTATCCCCAGAATAACTTACTTTGAGATTCTCTCCTCATACTCTTTGTATCCCTTTCTTAACCTTGCATTGCGTGGTCTCAGTCTCTGATTTTCATCATTTTTGTCATATCTATGTGCTCCGTCTACCTTCTGCATCAAATTTAGTCTTCATTTATCCACAGCATCCTGAAATTTGACAGAGGTATATGTTTATTCTGCCACTTTACAACCTTCTTGTTAAAATACATCTTGATGTACAAGCAATTGCTTGTAAAAATGGGTTACATTTTGCTTGTATTTTAAGAAGTAGAGATCTCGCATCGGATTGAAAGAAAAGAATAATGAAGTACTGGGAGAGAAATGAAAATTGATGGATATGCTTAACAGATAATTTGGCCTGAACTTTCACAAAGCTGGGAAACATCTTGGAGAGAACCATGAAAAAGGCTGTACATTTATGTTGTCTTCCTATTTTAAGATAAGGCAGCAAGATTTATCTCATTGCTGAATTGACCAGCAGATTACAAATGTCATTGCAGAACCCAGAAGCACAGGGCACAGGACTGCATAGTAATGGCCGTTACATTTTGTTGCCTCGTCTAAAGTGATCATTTGCTTTTCCAGATGCACAAGAAAAAAACATTGCCTTCAGCTACTGTTCTCCCAATTTTTTCATGCCTGCAAGCTGGAAATTCAGATGCAGGCTGTCACTTGTCAAGAGGACTGACAAGAAACAGGTACAATAATTTGCCAGGGAACAATGCTAATTATATATTAGCTAAAGCAATTGCCTTATTCCAATCAGATCAAGTGACTGTTTTATTCTATATTTCCAAATTGGTTCTTAGTCAACGGAGATTTTACCTGCCCATGTTATTCCTACTTTCTATTCCCACTGTGTGACACTTAACATCATCTTTCACTGTCAGAAAAATCATTACACTATTGCAGTAACGTTATAATTGTTTCATCTATTTAATTTGCTTTTGCTGACTGACTAGACTTCAGTAATCACAGATACCACTATCATACCTCATTATCAGAGAACAGTTAAAGAGAAAAATAAGAATATATTGTTTGTTAAAGCTTGACAACACTTATCTGAAAATAACACTTCAGAATCTGGATCTATTTGGCTATTGCATGATTACATTCGACTTGCAAACTTTCAGCCTCTTTCTCCAGGCTTTTCAAGATATTGCCAACAGTACTTAAACAGGAAAGGAATGCAAGGATGTATTGGCTTGTCACAATCAGTTGAAACTACTGCATGAACTATCTGGCATGACAGACCACAAATACAGATAATGAATCAATTTGGATCCAGATTCAGAGTTCTGAAGTAAATTAGTCCAGGGTTAGATTCAGACACTTATTTGAACCTTTGCGAATCCAAATTGAATTTGTAAACAATAAGATAGTTGGTAATAAAATTAGACAGTGTATCCTCATTATGATTAAAGCAGGCGAAGCACAAAAAGTAGTCTAGACTGGCAGCTATTCACAGTCTATAAAATTGCTATTGCAGTCAGGAGGAAAGGATTGCTTGGTGAGATATCACAAATAACTTGACACAGCATTGTAGTTCTCAGTCATTTTGTGAGAGACAAAGCAATCAAGAGCTGAGTGCTAACCATTGAAATATGCCAATTCAATTGTTAATTATTAAGCAGGTATTTAAAATGATTAAATACTTAGAAAACTATAACATTTTTTGCATCATGACATTCTTACTTGTGACTCACTGGCACATTACACACAGGATAACACTTGTATGTAAACAAGCAGACAAGTTATCAATTATGATTTTCCATTATGATCATTGATGCATTTGCCCACTGTCAGTGAACGTCATCTTCTGTTACTGCATGGAGACAATCACTGGACAAACGTTATACAGCTTTTTGAAGTGACCATTTTTAAGTATTTGGTCAAGTACATCAATGATTAGAAATTCAAATGGAGTATGCTGAGCACTTGTGAAATAAGAAACAGTGAGGGAGGAAAATGTCTTACAAAAGTAAAATACTTCAGATTCTGGAAATCTGAATTAAAAACAAAAACAGAAAATGCTGAAAAACAAAAACTCTTCTGATGCAAGTATATCCATCCTTAAGTATGGAGTACAAAACTGTACACAGGACTCCAGGTGTGGTTTCACAATGCCTACGTATCCTCATCTGGCCTCAATGCTTCCCTCCAGTTTTTCTTAAACGTGAAGGTGCGCTGATTTGTGGGAGGTGGTGGGTGATAATCAGCAGGACTTTTCAATGTTCGGCCTGATGCCATGAGACTTCATGCAATATTAGGTCAATGCTTGGGACTTCTAGGGCCATTCACTCCCAACCGTATACAGCTCTGCCACCATTATCTGATGAATCTATTCTGCTGGTGGAACAGCACATACTCAGAAATGGTGATGGAGGTGTCTCGAAAATTGGCTGTAAGGTGTAATTTGATGAGTATGATTATGTCAATCTGTTGCTCGACGTCTCTGTAATTTGGGCAGAAGACAAATGTTCATGCTGGTGAAGAGGACTTTGGAAGATTGACTGGGCTGAGCGTGTCTTTTCCTTGGCTAATTTATGAATCGATACAAGGTAGTCTGTCAGGTTTTATTCTTAGATATTCTATTTTGTACATATTCTCTTCTTTTTGTATTTCTTTGTTGCCTCAAAGAGAAAAGGTATGGAAGTGCCCATACTCTGGATTCTTTTAAAACATGATGAGAGGTTTTAATAAGAGATGGATTGGATTGGATTTGTTTATTGTCACGTGTACCGAAAAGTGAAAAGTATTTTTCTGCAAGCAGCTCAACAGATCATTCAGTACATGGAAGAAAAGGGAATTAAACAATTCAAGAAAATACATGAGAATACATAATAGGGCAACACAAGATATACAATGTAACTACATAAGCATTGGCATCGGTTGAAGCATACAGGATGTAGTGTTAATGAGGTCAGTCAATAAGAGGGTCATTTAGGAGTCTGGTGACAGTGGGGAAGAAGCTGTTTTTGAGTCTGTTCGTGCGTGTTCTCAGACTTCTGAATCTCCTGCCCGATGGAAGAAGTTGGAAAAGTGAGTAAGCCGGGTGGGAGGGATCCTTGATTATACTGCCCGCTTTCCCCCGGCAGCGGGAGGTGTAGATGGAATCAATGGATGGGAGGCAGGTTCATGTGATGGACTGGGCGGTATTCACAACTTTCTGAAGTTCCTTGCGGTCCTGGGCCGAGCAGTTGCCATATCAGGTTGTAATGCAGCCCGATAGGATGCTTTCTATAGTGCATCTGTAAAAGTTGGTAAGGGTTAATGTGGACATGCCGAATTTCCTTAGTTTCCTGAGGAAGTATAGGCGCTGTTGTGCTTTCTTGGTGATAGCGTCGACGTGAGTGGTCCAGTATAGATTTTTGGTGATGTGCATCCCTAGGAATTTGAAACTGCTCACCATCTCCACCTCGGCTCCGTTGATGCTGATAGGGGTGTGTACAGAACTTTGCTTCCTGAAGTCGATGACCAGCTCTTTAGTTTTGCTGGCATTGAGGGAGAGATTGTTGTCATTACACCACTCCACTAGGTTCTCTACCACCCTCCTGTATTCGGACTCGTCGTTGTTCGAGATCCGGCCCACTATGGTCGTATCGTCAGCAAACTTGTAGATGAAGTTGGAACCAAGTTTTGCCACACAGTCGTGTGTGTACAGGGAGTAGAGTAGGGGGCTAAGTACGCAGCCTTGCGGGACACCGGTATTGAGGACTATTGTGGAGGAGGTGTTGGTGTTCATTCTTACTGACTGTGGTCTGTTGGTCAGAAAGTCAAGGATCCAGTTGCAGAGTGGAGAGCCAAGTCCTAGGTTTTGGAGCTTTGATATGATCTTGGCTGGGATTATGGTGTAGAAGGCGGAGCTGTAGTCAATAAATAGGAGTCTGATGTAGGAGTCCTTGTTTTCGAGATGCTCTAGGGATGAGTGTAGGGCCAGGGAAATGGCGTCTGATGTGGACCGGTTGCGACGGTATGCGAATTGAAGTGGGTCAAGGCGTTCCTGGAGTATGGAGGTGATGCGCTTCATGATCAGCCTCTTGAAGCACTTCATTACAACTGACGTCAGGGCCACCGGGCGGTAGTCATTGAGGCATGTTGCCTGGTTCTTCTTTGGTACCGGTATGATGGTGGTCCTCTTGAAGCAGGTGGGGACCTCGGAGTGGAGTAGGGATAGGTTAAAGATGTCTGTGAATACCTCTGCCAGCTGGTATGCGCAGGCTCTGAGTGCACGACCAGGGATCCCGTCCGGGGATTCTCAGGACTTGAGAATTGCCAAGCACACACGCATACGCTGCTGACATCACTATACATCATGTGACACTTTACCAGCAGGGATATATTCTCTGATACATAGCACCCCTCCCCCTTTACTTCATTTGTGTAATGACAACAAGTAACATTTATACAACAAATCCACTTATGCATTCTTTCTATACATACATACAATTCAATAAGACAGTCTCTAGGATGGACATCTATTCCTTTTTGGTTGAATTCGGTGTTCTGAAAAGTGGCTACTCGGGACTTTGGGTATGTCCTCATTCCTTTCAATAGATCATACTTTCTGGGTAGCTACTCCAGTATCTCTCACTACAGATATTGGAAAGTCCTGAGAATCAGAATCTGAATTTGTTACTGTGTCTGGTCTCTGTTCTGAAGTGTTGCTCTCTAGATTTTTCAAGGACAGAACTTCTTGAGAAGTTTCTGTGATTTCACTTCATGATGCAAGTAGTTGATCAGCATGCTGTCACCAAACTCTTTCACCATTCCTTTGTATGGAGTATTATATTGCACCTGTCTTTGCTAGGATCACAGCAGCTACACATTTCTCATTGGTGGTGTAACTGCAAGCTAACACTCTCTCTCCCTGGTTGAGTACTAGGTTTTTAGAATTTAGCTCCCTCCTCGCAATTTGTGCTCATTTGTTGTCATTCGAAAATCTCTGAAGAATCTGCTGTCGTTAACAAATCAAACTGTGTTTGTAGTTTCCTTTTGAACAACAGCTTTGCTGGTGAATTCTGCATTGTAGTGTGTACAGTGTTCCTGTAAGACATTAAGAATTAGTTCACTCTTCTTGCTAATGTTACTTAGTCCTTCATTGCTTTGATGTTTGCACAAAATGCTTGGTCAATCCATTCATTGCTGGATGGTATGGAGCTGACTTGATATGGTGTATACATAATATAATATAATATAATAATCTTTATTGCCACAAGTAGGCTGACATTAACACTGCAATGAAGTTACTGTGAAAAGCCCCTAGTCGCCACATGGTGCCTGTTCGGGTACACAGAGTGAGAATTCAGAATGTTCAAATTACCTAACAGCATGTCTGTCGGGACTTGTTGGAGGAAACTAGAGCACTCGGAGGAAAATCCACGCAGACATGGGGAGACCGTGCAGATTCCGCACAGACAGTGACCGTTCTCTTTCAAGTATTTCTCAAACTCCTTTGAAGTAAACAGTACCATTATCACTGACAATCTACTCCGGTGTTCCATATCTTGAGAATACTTTGTCTAGTTTTTCAATGGTCTGCTCAGTTGTTGTTGACTACATTATCACAACTTCTGGCCATTTGAGTGTGCATCCACAATCACAAAGAACATGTATCCCTCCAGTGGACCAGCATAATTGATGTATATTTCTGCCATGATTTAGTCGTCCATACTCACAAACTTGATGGCGGTAATAGTGAAGTCCTCCTTAATTTTACACAAGGTTGGCACCACCCAACTTTCTCTTCAATTTGAACATCCAATCCTGGCCACCGGAAATAACTGCATGCCAATTTGCTCATCCTCACCACACCAGAATGGGCCTCATGAAGTTGGTCAAGGACTTAACTGCGCAAGCACAGAGGAATAATCAGATGGATTCCACACAACAGAACTCCATTTTGCACTGTCAATTCCAGTTTTCGTGTGTTTTACGGCTTGATGTCTACACTTTTCCTATGAATGTCCATAAGCATTCCTTTTTGGACCAAGTTCATCACCTTCCCCATTACTGGATCGGTTCGTGTGTAACTTTGACCTTGTGAAGAAGTCACAAGTGCATTATCCACAAGCAGGAAATACAGGATGTGAATGAAATATTTTTCAGGTTCATGCTTGACTTGTAATGGCAATCTTGACAAAGCATCAGCGTTTGCATGTTGCTCTGACTTGTGATATTGGATACCACAAGTATATGTTGACACTATCAATGACCATTTTTGCAATCTACTCACTGCCAAAGAAGGTATTCCTTTATAAAGCCCAAGGATTGTCATCAAAGGTCGATGATCCATCAAAAGAGTGAAATGATGCCCATAAAGGTAATGGTGGAACATTCCTATCCTGAAAGCTCAAAGTCGCTTTATCTAGCTGGGCAAATTTGTTCCTGTGCTACGAAGCATTCGTGAAGCAAATGCTTTTGCTTGTTCCTCTCCTGAAGGCATAATGTTCAAGTCGACTGCATCAACCCCATAGGGTGGAGCATTGCAAGAAATGTGCAACTTTGTTTTTGGGTTATAATGAACCAACAGCTCCGATTTCAGTAAAGCCTCTTATCCTTAAAACCTCTGACCAGTGTCATGCATGTTTGACACATAGCAAAGTGCGGAAATGCTTCAATCTTGTTGCTAAATTAACAATAATAATTTATCGATCCTAAAAACAACCTTAATTGTGTCATATTTTAAGGATGTGGTGCTTCTAAGATTGCTGACATATTCTTCAGGTCCTTGTGTAAGCAACCTTCGTCGATGATATGACCAAGGTAATTTATGGATGACTTGAAAAAGTAGCACTTTTCTGTCATAATTGTCAGGTTGTGGCTCCACGGTACCTTGCAAAGTGTGCCTGTTCACTTGAACTGGTGATGAATATTCATCTAAATAACATTGCACTCCATTCAGCTCAACTAGAATTTGATCCATGGGTCTTTGAAAACAGCAGAGCAGGTGTTATTGCAAAAGGAAGTACTTTGTAATGCAACAGAACTTTGTGCATCACAATAGCAAATAATGGCTGTGATTCTGCATGCTCATTCATCAAAAATCTATTTTACTGAATTTCTACCCTCCAGGAAGTCTAGCAAATAAGCCTAGCTGTGGATAATGATCTACACACAATACTTGGTGAATAGTTGTTTTAAAAGCTTCACAAATTCTCACTGATCCATCACTTTTTAATGCAGGAACTATTGATGTTGCCCAATCACTTGTAGCATCAGGTTGAATGACTCCTGTTCTTACTCCTGTTCTTTTGGTGGCACGGTTGCACAGTGGCCAGCACTGGTGGTTCACAGCTCCAGGTCCCAGGTTCGATTCCGGCTTTGGTCACTGTCTGTGTGGAGTCTGCACATTCTCCCTGTGTCTACGTGGATTTCCTCCGGTGCTCTGATTTCATCCCACAAGTCCCGAAAGATGTGGGGCGGAATTCTCCGCAAGGCCCGACGCCGTTGTGAAGCCTGGAGAGGTTCACGATGGCGTCGGAAGCCTCTCCGGCCCCCTATTCTTCCCTACCTGGGGGGATAGGCGGGCCATACCAGGATACTCGGCGGCCGGGCCTTGTCCCTGGCTTTAAGGCCCGGCGCGCCAAGAATGACGCCGCGTGACGTCAGCCACGCATGCGCGGGTTGGACAGCTCAAACCCGCGCATGCGCGGTTGCCGTCTTTCCTCTCAGCCGCCCGGCAAGACATGGCCGCTTGATCTTGCGGGGCGGCGGAGGGGAAAGAGTGCGTCCCCTTGAGATGCCGGCCCGACGATCGGTGGGCACCGATTGCGGGCTAGTCCGTTCCCGAGCACGGTCGTGGTGCTCGATCCCCGATCCACCCCCCTAGGCCCCACACTTACCTGGCGCGCCATGTTCACGACGGCAGCGACCAGGGGCGAAATTCTCCGACCCCACGCAGGGTCGGAGAATAGGCGGGAAGCGGCGTTATTTCCGCTCCCGCAGGTTTTTGAATTCTCCCGCCGGTCATAAACCGGCGTTGTGCAAATCCCGCCGGCAGCCTGTGAAAACAGCTGGCGCCGGCGGGATTTCATTTTTTTTAAACTTACCTCAAATCTCCGGCCAGGATGGGCCGAAGTCCCGCCGCTGGGAGGCCTTCTCCCGCCGCCGAGGTTTAAACCACCTCTGGAACGGCGGACTCAGCGGCGCGAGCAGGCCCCCGGGGTCCTGGGGGGGGCGGGGGGCGATCGGACCCGGGGGGGTGCCCCCACGGAGGCCTGGCCCGCGATCGGGGCCCCCCGCTCACTCCGCGGGGCAGTGCCGTGGGGGCACTCTTTCTCCTTCCGCGCCGCCACGGCCTCCGCCATGGCGGACGCGGAGGAGAACCCCGCATCGCGCATGCGCCGGCAGTGACGTCAGCGGCCAGCTGCCGCTGACGTCACTGCCGGCGCATGCGCCGACCGCCAAAAGCCTTTCGGCCAGCCCCGCTTCCGACTGCGCCGGGTGTTTGCGCCAGTCTTCTGGTGCAAACTGCTCCGGCGCGGGGCTGGCCCCCAAAGGTGGGGAGAATTCCCCACCTTTGGGGAGGCGCGACCCCTGAGTGGTTGGCGCCACTCCCCTACGCCGGCACCCTCCGTCACGCCGGGTAGGGGAGAATCCAGCCCCAGGTGTGGTTGCCACCATCGTTAACAGGTCGGGAACAGCAGGCCACTCGGCCCATCCGGGTCGGAGAATCGCGGGCCAGCGTGAAAAACGGCGGCCCGCGTTTCTCCGAGCAGCGTGTTGGAAAACCGGACACGCCGTTTTGGGGGGGTGGGAGAATAGCGGGAGGTGCGGGAGCGAACCTCCCGCTATTCTCCCACCCATCATGGTTGCGGAGAATCGCGCTCGTGCTGTTAGGTAATTTGGACATTCTGAATTCTCCCTCTGTGTACCTGAACAGGTGCCAGAATGTGGTCTAGGGGCTTTTCACAGTACCTTCGTTGTAGGTTTAATGTCAGCCTACTTGTGAAAGTAAAGATTGTTGTTATTATTATAAGTCTTTCTAGTTCTTCAACTTCTGGCCTGATGGCATATGGTATGGTTCTAGCTTTGGGTCTGCAGTCTAGCTTGATTTTTAGGCGTACCTCAACTCCATTTATAGAACCTAATGAATATTTGAACACCTTCTCATACTTCTTCAGAATTGTTGCAAGTTGCTATTTGAATCCACTTATTGATTGGCTATTTCCTAGTTAAGCCTAACCTTAGCTAACCATGCTGTGTCAAATAGAGCAGGAAAATCTCCATGGATAATGCCTTATGCCCATCTGCTTCTACTTTCACCCACATAGATTCTTTAATAGTCCAACTTCTTCAGTGTATGTCCATAGAATCACATTTGATGGTTTTAAAGGCAGATGCTTCAGCTTTTGAAGATAAATTGTCTCAGGTATTCGCAAAACAGCTGTGCTCATATCCACTTCCATTTTAATTTCATGACCTTCGAGTTTTCGATATGCTCAAAAATGCTGTTGATCTCCCTGCATTGCCAACACACCTAGCTTTAGCTCCTGCAGTAGCTCGGTTACATTGGGCGCGATTCTCCGCAACCCACGCCGGGTGGGAGAATCGCGGGAGGGCCGGGTGAATCACGCCACGCCGCCCTGGCACCCCTCGCGATTCTTCCACACCCCCCCAAAATGGCGTGTTGTGTTTTGTGACAGGCCGCTCGGAGAATCGCCGCTCGCCGTTTCTCACGGCGACCGGCGATTCTCCGGTCGGGATGGGCCGAGCGGCCTGCCGAACCCGACCGGTTCACGTCGGCGCCAATCATACCTGGTCGCTGCCGGCGTGAACAGCGCGCGACCGCTGTGTTTAGGACCTGTGGGGGGCGGAGGGAGGATCGAGCACCACGGGTGTGCTCAGGAGATGTCTGGCCCGCGATCGGTGCCCACCGATCGTCGGGCCGGCGTCTCTAAAAGACACACTCTTTTCCCTCCGCCGCCCCGCAATATCAATCCACCATGTCTTGCGGGGCAGCGGAGGGGAAGACGACAACCGCGCATACGCGGGTTGGCGCCGCCCAATCTACGCATGCGCGGCTGACGTCACTTAGGCGCCGCAGGCCACGTCATTTCCGGTGTGCCGCTTTGACGCAAGCGTCAAGGCTGGGCGCTCGGAATTCACGCGCCGCCGCTCCTACCCCCAGGGGGCGGAGAATAGGAGGCGAGGAGCGGCCTCCGACGCCGGAGTGAAACACTCTGGGTTTCACTCCGGCGTCGGCTGTTTGTCTCCCTTTGGGAGAATTGCACCCATTGTCTTTTGAGTGATCTTGAACTTTGTCGGCTAATTAATAGACACTGGGGGCGCGATTCTCCGCAAATGCGGAGAGTCGTAAAGGCTGCCGTGAAACTGGCTGTGTTTCACGGCAGCCTCCGCGCCCCCTCCCGGGACCCGGTTCTCCTCCACGGTCGGGGATAGTAGCGGGGCCCCGTGAACCACGGCATCGCAGGCTTAGCGACCATCGCTAAGCCCGCGCGCCCAGGGTCACGGCGGCTGACGCGCACGATGACGTCAGCCGGGCATGCGCGGATTGGACGGCTCCAACCCGCGCATGTGCGGATGACGGCGTCACGCATATGCGTCAAACCCGCGCATGCGCAGGCCGTCATGCCCCTCAGCCGCCCCGCGGACTGATCCAGCGGGGCGGCGGAGGAACAAAGGGTGCGCAGGTTTCGGCCGTGGTGCGGCCGTGCCAATCGGTGCCATGGTTGTCGGGAACGGAACTTTGCGGCCGTTTTCACGAACGGTGAGAGCAGGTATGTTTGCGTTCGTGAAAACGGCCGTAAAGGCCTGGGAACTCGGCCCATCGGATAGGGGAGAATCGCTGTTCGCCGTAAAAAAACGGCGAGCAGCGATTCGTGTCGTGGGGCGGCCGTGGGGGGGAGAATAGCGGGAGGTCGGGAAAAATGTCGGGAAGGCCCTCCCGCTATTCTCCGACCCGTCATGGGGGGCGGAGAATCGTGCCCTATTAGTCTGTTTAGATGTTTTTTTTACATTGCACATACTTGGTGTAAGAGATGTTTTTTGAGCCCAACATGCTTTGGCAATGTGGCCCTTTTTGCCACAGTTCTTGCACGTATTTGTTTTACTCCAGCATTCCTCCACTGAGTGTCCAATCTGTGTACATTGTTGACATGGCTGCCTTGCACTTTGTGGATTTCCGCTCCAGTACCCAACTGTGAAGCTTTTTCTGTTGCTGGCTCCGTACATCTGGCAACAGCCACAACAACTTTGATAGTTAAATCACTTCCAGTGAGCAGCTTCCTCTGAATAGCTTCACTGCAGAGTCCACATGCCAGCCTTTCATGAAGAGTGTCACCAAGTGTCGCACCAAACTTGCAATATTTTGCAAATGTTCTTAAAGTCGCTGTGAATTGTAAAATGCTTTCACCTTCTTCCTGACTACGTTGGTGGAACTGAAACCTTTCTGCAATTAACAACGGTTGAAGACAGAAATGTCCCCCTAAGATTTTCATTACTTCAATGTTGGCCTTACCTTCTGGTATTGTCGGGTGAATTAAATTTTGTTACAGCATGAAAGTTTTATGCCCAACTGAGTTGAGAAACATTGTGACCTTTAGTGTCTGATTTGCTCCGAGATACAATGGGAATCTTTCCTCATAGGGGGTCCACGTCTCACAGTCTTCATCTAATGTACCATGGCACCATTGTTCCCACCATTTTGGATGCCAACTCCTCGGGTCTGTACTTCAACCAACTTCCCCCCTTCCGGTTCTTTTGGAAACTATGGTACAAACATTCTCCTTTATTACAAGCAACTGGAATTTTTTTTGTTTTGCTGACTAGTTCGAGGTTTATCTGAGTATTGGCCGATGCACTGTCAGCTCACTTCTAAATCATGGTTCCCTGCAGCCCATTTAGAATCATCGCATGTGCAGTCACTGTTGCCCAGACCCTACTCACTTCAATGTCAAGAATGTGCACCGAACTGTTGGTCTTCTGAAGTCGTAGTTGCAGTCAAAAATTATGTTTTTAAAGCCTTCAGCATCGGCAGCAGTGCTTCACTCGATGTGCATGTGTGTTGTGATTGACACACAGTGATTGACACACAGGATGACCAGTAAGCACACAGAACACAGCAGCCAGTCACCAGACAGGACACGGCCACTATAAAGCCAGAGGGCGCCAGTTTTCCCGCTCTCTTGGGATACAGCCCCTGAGACAGTCAGAGCTCATGAGCAGCAGCCAGTGCAAACACCATGTGGTAGTCAGATAGTCTGGTCAGGCTAGCCTCAGGTTCCCAGTCAAGGCAGCATAGTGTCATCCCACAGTTAAGCATGTAATATAGTCAGATGTTGAATAAAATCGTGTTGCATCTCATCAAGTGTTGGAAGCCTGTCTCTCGCTACACTGCATCAAACGCAATCCACATAGACCCAGCCTACCCAACACATCATGTGTGAGTCCAGTTCCGAGAATTTTCATTTGCTTCAGATGCTATCTCCACTGTTTATTCGCTGAATTTCTTCATTCGGCGATTTTTCTGCCTCAATCCTTGTCGGCAGTTCTCTCTTCTGTTCTATTCTTTGTTGCCGCAAAGAGAAAAGTTATGGAGGTGCCCACACTCATACAATCTAAGATGGAGAACTGCAACACCCATGCAAACACTCCGCTGATGTCATTACACATCATGTGATGCTTTACCGGCAGGGATGTATTCTCTATTACATAACAATTCTATTTCCCTGGCTTCCTGTTTTTCAAGCATCAGAGGGCTGTTGGATTTGGACTTGATTAACTTTTCCTTCCAGTTGTATGACTGAAACTATATTTTCAGGTTGGTAAATGTTAACAGCAGTGCTGTAAGTTCATTATACCTGAACAGGTTAGCACTGCTGCATCACAGTGCCAGGGACCCGGATTCGATTCCAGCCTCGGGTATCTGTTTGTGTGGAGTTTGCGCATTCCCCCTTGTCTGAGTGGGTTTCCTTTGGGTGCTCTGGTTTCTCCCCATAGCCCAAAGATGTGCAGGTTAGGTGGATTGGCCATGTTAAATTGCCCCTTAGTGTCCAGGGATGTGCAGGTTTGGTTACTGGAGTAGTGTGGTGTGGGCGAGGGAGTGGACATGGGTGTGGTACTCTTTCGGAGCTTCAGTGCGGACTCAATCGGCTGAATGACCTCTTTCTGCATTGTAGGGATTCCATGATTCTGTGATCTCTGCCTCTCGGAGTAAAAACCAGGACCACCACAGAATATTTAAAATGTACACCGAGCGAGATCACATTCACTTTTAAACTGGTTCATTAAAATCAGTGTCCCCTTTGCCTTCATTTACTGTTGAATCCGTTTGCAGTTCACACACTGCCACAGGATCTTTTGCTGGACTGTAAAATGTTACAAGTACAGAGATTTATTTCTCAATGATTTAGCTCAGTACTGAACATCCATTTGTGAAAGAAGAAAATTAAATTCAGCCTTTCTAGTTAACAACATAGTCTTGTAGCCAAGGAGATGCATGCATTTAAGTAGGACCTGCAATCAAAGAATCATTATACAATTCAACTGGAATCAAAATCCAATCCAAGAACTCTTCAGAAATCATTATAGCCTTTAAATACTTGTTCATAATAATACCTATTCAGGTCAAGTCTAAGGATAAGTGTTGTATGTTTCCTCTTGTTAAAATAATTACAAATACAGCACTTGTGGTATTGAGACTCCACAGGAGAAACATAAAATTGTACATTTCTCATTCATGAACAGCTCATTGTATTACAATATTGCATGTTGCAATGTGTATATTCCACACATTACTCCACTTTATATTTTGCACATAAATCATGCATTTAGCGATATAAAACTTGCAGCATATCAGTTAATTGACTTTGCTTTCCTCGCATTGTACCTTCACAAGTGGTATGACAATTAAAAAGGACACATGTTTATGTTCATTTACTTTGAACACTGAGGCTAAAGTATCTTCACCTCACTAAATATATCTACTGTATCTACCTTGTTATTAACCTTAATAGGACTTGGCTGAGTTGGCCGCAGTTGCCTATCTGAGTGAGAAGATTGCACTTCAAAACCTATTCAGGATTTGATTAAATAATCTAGATTGACACTGATGTTACAGTACAGTTATGAGGGGATGCTGCTTTTTCAATGGTAAAATGTTTCAAATGGCACGTTAAAATGAGACCTCATCTGTGTATCCAAGAAAATTTAACAGATACTCTGGCATTACCTGAAAAAGAGCATGGTGTTGTATTGGTCAGCATTGCTCCTGATTCCTAAACCATGGTCTCTCAAGGAATTAAGGGATATGGGTAGTGAGCAGGAAAGCTGAGTTGAGGCATGAGATCAGCCAGAATCGTGTTGAATGGCACAACAGGCTCGAGAGGCTGTATGGTCAACTCCTGTGTCTGTTTTTATATTCTCATGGTAGTGCTCTTTCCTCTAAATCAGAAGGATTTAGGACCAAAAGCTATTTCAAAACATGAAAAGACATCCTAGATTAACTCTTCACTGCAGTATTTAAGGAGAGTTGCATTGATGGAGATGCCATCTTTAGATATTGGACTGCTAAAAATCATCTGTGCTGTGTCTCGAGTGGAGGAGCCATGATTTGTGACCAGCTTCAGTCCATTGAGGTAGAGGGAAGCACCAGTGAAGTTTCATGATATCTCCCCATTTAAAGTATTGCAGAATGCAGCCTAGCAAGGTTCAAGCTGGCAAACTGCATTACGCAATCAGGGGCTTACGACCATGGGCTGCATTCTCCGATTTTGAGACTAAGTACTGACGCAAGTGTGGGAACGGTGGTGTTTTACCACCGAAAACACGGTGCTAAACGGCCACCGACCCTCCGTCTGGTTGGGGGGGCGAGCAGGAATGCAGCATAGAGGCCCCAGCGGCGGACTGCGGCGGCCGTTGCGTGCACCTTGGCTATGGCCGTACGCGGACCCAGCCTGCCAAATAATGAAATAGTGCCCACTTTTGACCAGACTTGCCACTCTCGAAGAACTCCCCACCTGCACCCACCAAAGCCCCCCTTGCCCATGGATTGGATTCACCCCCCATCCCCCTGACTGTGGCGGCACTAGACACACGAGCAATGCCGTTAGGAACTCGGCCCATCGGGGACGGAGCATCGGGGGGGGGGGGACCTCAGGCAACTTCCTGAGGGCATGCGGCATACTCTCAGAGTAAGCTGTTTTGGAGGGGCAGAGCATCGCAAAAGCTGCGCCTCCGCCAATTGCGGCGCCGGCGTGGATTCTCCGGTCGATCGCCAAACGCGATTTTGGTGTCTTATATCAGAGAATCCCATCCCACGTGTTCCAGCTAGCCTCCAACAAGGCAATCTGACCCTTTCAAAGGGAGGCTGCTCTGAATAACTGAATAGCTGCAATTGACTGACATTGATAGTGTTAAACAAGGGATAGAACACCAGGCCAGGGAGAGGGCTTCAAGGTTCACAAATGTCACACTTGCAGCATTGATGATGGATGTGAACTGAAGAAGAAAGCTCATGTTTCCCGGGCTTGTAGGCTTTCACAGCAGCGCAGCAATCTACCCTCTGATAGATCACTAAGATTGCTGAAGTGCTGCCCCATGGGAGTGGCAATATCACAGCGTTGCAAAAATTTGTTATTCTCTCTCAGGATGACAGCATTCATGTTCCCACCACTGCCATTCCATGAGTGCTCTTGCTGCATGCTGCCTCTCAGTAAGCCAGCCCAGGTTTCTTCTGCCACAGTCAAATAATGCAGTCTAAAGCCTGGAGGTACTCAAGGGCCCGTGGATAGTCAGCAGCTTTCACTGAGCCATGCTCCAGCCACTTGCAGCATTCATAACAAGATAGATAGCATAACTAGAAATAAATGCATATGACCTGGGGCGGGATTCTTCGTTAGCCGAAGCCAAAATCGGGAAAGTTGATTGTGCAGAGAATCGGTTCCGATGCCGAAATCGCAATTCTTATCAACTCGACAGCGGCATCAGTGCGTTCCGGCACATACGTACAGTAGATACTGATTGCGTATCATTAGCGGACCCCACTCGGTATTCTCTGGGGCCTCTGCGATTCTCCGCCTCCAATGGGCCGAGTTCTGACGGCGCGGTTCACTTTTCCTTTCAAAAATCGTGAAACCTGCGTGGAGGCTGCTGAGGGAGAGAGAGGGAGTACGGAAAGTGTCCAACATTGCCATAGTTTGCTGACCATGTTGCCACTGGCCGGAGGCTTCTGCCAGGGCCGGGCGCAATAGTCGGGGGTAGCCAAGAGGTCGGCTGTGAGTTTGGGGTGAATGGGCAACATCATTGCTGCAGCCGGCAAGGCAGCCATGCAGCTGCGCACATTGATGACAGCTCACTGTGGACCTCGGGCCCCGGGTCGTATCGGTGTCTCCCTCGGGCAGTGCCACCCCCCCCCCTCCCCCCCGGGGTGTCCTCTGGCCCGAGCCAACGCAACACATGTGTGGGCATTCTCCAGCACAACCAGTGCCATCTTATTGGCTGGGATGAGTGTGCGTGGGGAGTGTAATGTATACATGCGGCACCAATGCTAGCCCCTCAACAGTATCGGTCCAGGTGTGGCACCGGTTTTTCTGCAGTAAAACTCCATGGATTCTGCGTCGGTGTCAACACCGTGCCTTCCCGGATGTTGTGATGGAGAGCGTACTTGGAAAATTTTGAAATATTTCCCACGCCAACTCAGATGCACCAGGTGGTGTAAAAATTGATATTGATGGTAACCTTCACAACCACTGACAAAGCAGTCCATGCCCTACTGCAAGGCTCCACATCACATTGGAGGAGGTGGCACAATTCAGTAACCATCTTCTTGTTGAGCCTGAACCACCTCAATCACCTGAATCACCATGCTCCTGGCTCAGATGGAGGTAGAATCAAAGAATCATAGAATGGTTTCAACATAGAAGGAGGCCATTTGGCCACATGCGTCCATGCTGGCTCTCTGCAAGAACAGTTTGTCATGTTATTGAAATTATATAATAATTGTGTTTATTTACTGTAAGTAAGTAAAGTCGCCATAGTCCTCGATGGCTTAGGCTGCTTTTCCTTTTGAGGGAGAGAGTTGATTGGTGGTGATTTAACCTGATGATCACAACTCAGGCAAGGTGCAAAGTTGAGAAGGCAGGGCCTTCATGAATAACCTCAGCTGGTATGGGAATTGAACCTGCGCTGCTGGCCTTGCTCTGCATCATAAACCAGCTGTCCAGCCAAAGAAGCTAAACCAATCCCTATTGGCTGCACAAGACACAAGGTGCCAATTGCTCATAATAGATTGGGAACGCAGAGGTTCTAGGTTCATTTATTAAAATGAGACACATGAGAATAGTTAGCGATAGGTACAAAGCTTGAAGTTATCAGAGCTGTGTGCTTTTGTGCTCTGCTCAAAGCAAAAATGAAAATTTCTGTTCTCCATTTAAAAAGCCCAGGATCCTGTTTATGTTTTGTAACATTTTTTCAATCTTCCCTGTCACCTTTAATGAATTTTAAAAATATATACAACCGGCCTGTCTGTTTACACATTTCCTTTGGATTGGCGCTCTTTATTTCATGTTGCCTCTCCTCACTCTTCCTCCCAAAATGTATCACTTCACACTTCTCTACATTCAATTTCATCTGCTACTTGCTATCCATTTCACCAGGCTGTCGATGTTCTCTTGATGTCTATCACTACCTGTTATGTATTAAAGAATACGTTCCTGTTGGTGGAACGTCACGTGATCTGTCATGATGTCAGCAGAGTGTTTGCATATTTAAGATTGTATGAGCAAAATCCCGAATAAACTTTGCATCATGTTTGTAAGAAATCCAGGTGTGTGGCATCTCCATACCTTTACTCTTTGTGCCTTATTGAGAATATAGCACTACCCTTCACATAATTCATAACACTTCAAAGTTTTATGTCATCTTCAAATTGTGAAACGGTTCAAGCAAGTTTACATCATTAATATATGAAAAGAAAAGTAGGCCCAATGCCATCCCTAGGGAACCACACGATGTACCTTCCTCCAGTCCGAAAAACAATAGCTCACCAACACTTGCTGTTTCTTGTCACTCAGCCAAGTGACTAAGTGTAATTTTGGGCGGGAATCGCAGGGTGCTTGGCACTGACTGTAATGGCGTGAACGAGGGGCGGAATTCTCCGACCCCCCGGGGGTTCGGAGAATCGCCCGGGGCCGGCGTCAATCCAACCTCCGCCGTGTCCCGAATTCTCCACCCCCTGAGATTCGGCAGGGGCAGGAATCTGTCCGCACCGGTCGGCAGGCCCCCCGCGGCGATTCTCCAGCCCGCGATTGGCTGAAGTCCCGCTGCTGACAGGTCTTTCCCGCCGGCGTGGTTTAAACCACCTCTGGTACCGGCGGGATTGGCGGCGTGGGCGGGCTCCGGGGTCCTGGGGGGGCGCGGGACGATCTGACCCCGGGGGGTGCCCCCACAGTGGCCTGGCCCACGATCGGGGCCCATCGATTGGCGGGCGGGCCTGTTCCATGGGGGCACTCTTTTCCTTCCGCTCCCACCATGGCCTTCACCATGGTGGGGGAAGAAGAGACCCCCTCCCCCGCGCATGCGCCGGTATGATGCCAGCAGCCGCTGACGCTTCGGCGCATGCGTGGACTTCCGTCGGCCGGCGAAGGCCTTTCGGCCCCGGCTGGCAGGGCGTCAAAGTCCGTTTGCGCCGGCTGGCAGAGTGGAACCATTCTGGCATGGCCCAGCCCCTAAAGGTGTGGAGAATTCCGCACCTTTGGGGAGGCCCGACGCCGGTGGTTCACGCCACTCTGTTCCGCCGGGACCCCCCCCGCCCCGCCAGGTAGGGGGAGAATCCCGGCCGAGATCTGTATTCACTAACACTTGGTGCAAAAAATGAGCCCCCCACATGGAACTCACCAGGCCTGAGTAATCAGTTGTGTAATTCACCCAACTTGTGCCTCAGCCATTTGCAGCTAACAAGGAGGAGCATCATTTAAATGGCCTGTGAGGAATTGGCCCAGGAGATAGTGGAGTTGCTCGAGGAGAGAGCAGTGACTGACAGCGATGTTGGCCTGTGCCAGAGAAGTGAGGATCCACTGCTCCTTCATTTTGATGAACTGTCTCAAGTGAGATGTTGATGTCCTGGACAATTATCCTTCCCTTTCACTGAACCCATGTCCATTGTCTTGCAGGATCCCCATCTGATGAGACCAGGCCATCCGGAGTCGTGCCCGCCACCGCCCAAGAAAACACCTTGTGGCACAAGTCGACATTGCTAAGGCATCCAGCAATCCAGTCACAGAGAACTGTCGCTGAGGGCTTTGACACCATGTTGGAGACAATAGGGGTCCACTAGGCTGGCAAGAGGAGCTCACTCCAGCTGCCCCTCCATCCCATGGAATCACCCATGGCCCCACGGGCACCCTCAGAGAGGAGGAAGTGCTGGAATCTATCCCGGGGCTTACCACCAAGGAGACTCAGGCAGTCTCCAGTCCTTGTGAATCCCCCGGTCCAGACTGCAGTGCATTTAAAAGGCAGGGGGCAGAACAGGGTGGCATAGTGATGCTTGTGACACCGAAAAGTTGGCCAGGGTCCTCAGGCTCCAGGCCCTCCAGAGGACAACCATCAAGTGCATCAAAAGCCATTGAAACAAGTAAAGCCACTGTCATTTTAATCTTCACAACAGGCCTGCCCCCACCCCCACTAACTGTTCCCTCTGCTCCCTCACCACCCCCCTCCCACAGTGCCCCCCCACCCCCCACAGTGGTCCAAGATCAAAGCCCCCAATGCAGACTCTGTCATGAGGATGGGTGTGAGCACTGTCAGCAGAAAGACAGAAGTCAGACTTAATCAGAACCTGAAGAGCAGCGCAGTTTTCCCCACAGCGAGTGGTTATCATTCTCCGGCCTTGAATAGTGACCCGCTGACAGTGCCAACACAGGCCCATCACCCGAGTGTGATGTTACATAAACCCTTGGAGGGGGGAGGAGTGAACATAGTGGTTGGGGAGGCGGGGGGAACTGGGTGGTCAAGAAGGGGGCAGTGTGATGGGGAGGGTGGAGCTGACGACAACACAGCCTCGTCTCAAGTGGTTCTGGAGATGGTGAGGGTTTCCCTGGTCCCCCTGCCATGTCGGACCCTTGCAGCCACCTGTCGTCCATCTTTAAGATCCTCCTCAGGCTCGCCTTCCATGGTCCTCCTCCTCCCCCTCAGATGAGGTTGCGTGTTTCTCCTCCTCCTCATCCAGCATGTAGCCCCACTGCTGTGCCAGATTGGGTTGGATACAGCAGACCACCACAAAATGGGAGACCCTCTGGGGACTGTATTGCAAATCACTGGCAGGCGGTCCAGACAACGGAACCACATTTTGAACAGCCGATGAGCCAGCTCGATAATAACATGGGTGGCAACATGGGCCTCATGGGGCAGCACGGTGGTGCAGTGGTTAGCATTGCTGCCTCACGGCGCTGAGGTCCCGGCTCTGGGTGACTGTCCGTGTGCAGTTTGTACATTCTCTCGTGTTTGCGTGGATTTTGCCCCCACAACCCAAAAATATGCAGGGTAGGTGGATTGGCCACACTAAATTGCTCCTTAATTGGAAAAAATGAATTGGGTACTCTAAATTTATTTTAAAAAAACATGGGCCTCATTATAACTGGTCCTGGACTCGGTCTCAGGCTTTTCCACTGGCATCATCAGGCATAGGCTCAGCAAGTACCCCTTGTCCCACACGAGCGAATCCGTCATCTTGAGGTGGTCCGCGAAGATGTCAGGGATCTCCAAGTGTTCCAGGATGTTATTGTCATTAGTGCTCCCTGGGAAGTTTTCTGGGCATGATCCTCAGGCAGTGGTTCCCCAGGATTTGAACATTCATGGAGTGGAAACCCTCCTGTTAAGATCGGGCACTCCCTGATGACCGAGTGCTCGCAGGCGGGCATGTTTGCTATCGATGGTCCCCTGGCCCTGGGACATCCCGGCGATGGCGGCATATCCTGCAGCCCAGACATCTTGGTGGGCCCTGTCCAGGTACAAGGTGCTTTAGTCGGATGCCCGGCATACAGAGCATCCATCACCCCCCGGATGCACCTGTGGTTTGATGATTGCGAAATGCCACACAGATTCATGCTCGAGCCTTGGAATGGCCCAGAGACATATACGTTAAGAGCTGCAGTGCCCTTTCCATCCACCAGGAGCGGGTATCCTCCTCCTCCTCCACGGGGTCCCATGTCCGCAAGGACGTGGCACAGGTGCGCACTGTGTCTTTGTTGAGACGCAGTCTTCTGCGGCATATGCTGTCCATCAGCTTATTGAACAACCATCGACTCCTGTACACCCTGGCACGTTGTTGACCTCGGCTTGATATCGATCGGCCATAATTTGAACATGCGATATTAGCATCTGAAATTGGCCACCATTGCATTCATTTTACATTTTGTACAAATTGAGACAAATTTCTACATGTTTAATTCGAGATCTTGTAATGTATTACTTGCATAAATAGTTGGTAAAGGGCTCATAGTGGTATCTGGAGAAGATCATGGTGTTTTCACTGTGCAATGGCCAAAATTCCCTGCTCGTAAAACATCAAAAACAGATTTTCTGACTATTTCTGTTCGCAGGGCTCCCTAATGTACAAGCTGATGGACAGACCTTGAGCCATTAGGGGTGATACTCACAACAAAATTCCCAGCCTCTGACCTGGCTCATGTAGCTACAGTATTTATATGGCTTATTCAGTTCAGTTCCTGGTTACTGGTAACCCACCCAGCTGTTGATAATGGAAGATTCAGTGATATTAATGCCATTGAATGTCAATGGGAGATGGTTGATCCACCTTTGTTGTGGGTGGTCGTTGTTTGACCTTTGTGTGGTGAAGATGGTACTTGTCACTTCCCAGCCCAAGCCTGGTCTTGTCCTGGTCTTGCTGCATATGGCACAGATAGCTTCAGTATCTAAGAAGTTGTGGATCATACTGAACATTGTTAATTGATGATTGCATAGTCACACTTCTGACCTTATGATGAAGGGAAGGCCATTGATGAAGCAGCTGAAGATATTTGGACCTGGGACACAATTCTGAGGAACCCCTGTAGTGATGTCCTGAAACCGAAATGATTGACCTCCAACAAGCACAGCCATCTTCCTTTACGCCTCTTGTTCAGGTTCCTTAATGCCAGACTAGGTGAAATGTTGCCGCGATGTTAATGACTGTCACTCTCCCTGACCCCTTGAGTTCAGCTCTTCTGTCCATGTTTATACCAAGACTGTAATAAGGTCAGGAGCCAAGTGGTCCTGGTAGAACCCAAAGTGAGCATCAATGAGCAGGTTATTGCTGTGTAAATGTCCCTTGATAGTACAGTACTATCAACGACACCTTGCATCACTTTGCTGATGATCAGGAGTAGACTGATGGGCAATAATTGGCTGGGTTAGATTTTTCTTGCTTTTTTGTGGCCAGGACATGTGGTGCAATTTTCCACATTGCAGGTATATGTCAGTGTTGTAGCGGTACTGGGAGAACATGGATAGTGGCATGGCAAGTTCTGGATTCTACAGTACTATTGCTAGAATGTTGTCAGGGCCCACAGTCTTTGCAGTATCCAGTGTCCTCGGTCTTTCCTTGATAACATGTGCAGTGAATCAAATTGGCTAAAGTCTGACATCTGTGATGCTGGAGACCTGAGGAATAATCAGATCAATAATTCGCTCAGTACTTCTCACTGAAGGTAGTTTCAAATTCTCCTGTTTTATCTTTTGCACTGATTTGTTGGCCCCCAATCATTGAGGATGGTGATATTTGTTTAGCCTCCACCTTGAATTAGTTGTTTTAAGGTCCACCACCTTTTGCAACTGGATCTGGCAGGTTAGCAGAGTTTAGATCTAATGAGTTGGTTGTGGAATCAATTAGCTCTGTCTACCACTTGCTGCTTCCACTGTTGCAAGTAGTCCTTGTATTATAGCTTTACGAGGTTGACACCCCATTTTTCTAAATGCCTGGGGGTGCGCCTGCTATGTTGTCCTGCCTTTATTGAAGCAGAGTTGAACACCCAGCTTCATGGTCATGTAGTGAGGGACCTGCCGGGCCATAGGATTACCGATTATGGGTGAATACAATTTGCCTGTTGCGGATATCCCACAGTGCCTCATGGATGCCCACTTCGAGTTTGCTAGATCTGTTCTATATCTGTCCCATTATATACACAGTGGTAATGTAACACAACATGATAGAGGGTATTCTCAATGTGAAGATGGCTTTTCATCTCCATAAGCACGATGGTCACTGTTTGTGTTTATTTCACCTCAAAAGTCTAATGTGCTCCCTTTCCTCTGTGTGCTAGTTGAGAAATCCACTAATAGTTTCTCCACAAATGTCATACATCGCCAGTCAGTGTCACATTGGGATTTGTAGAGCTCCACATGTTATAAGATCAGCCTGATCAGTAATCTTGAAAATGGCCCTTGTCATTTTCTTATCTTGAAAGATAAATGCAGAAATAGAATGCATCAAAGCTATCCTCAGGGCAGTATCTATCCTGATCAGATCGTTGTTTGTTGTGTACCACAGAAAATTACTTTTGGAGCAAAGGCCACCACCGTTGAAATATAGAAAATAGGAGCAGAAGTAGGCCATTCGGCCATTCAAGCATGCTTCATGATTCATTGTGATCATGGCTGATCATCTAACTCAATAGCCTAATCCAGCATCCCTCATATCCTCTAATCTCCTTCAGCCCAAGTGCGATACCTAACAGCTTCTTTAAAACAATGTTTTGGCCTCAACTACTCTGTGGCAGCAAATTCACAGGTTCAACACTCTCTGGGTGAAGACATTTCTCTTCATTTGTCGTAAACAATGTACCCTATATCCTCAGACTGTTCTGGACACACCCACCATCGGGAACATCCTTCTTGCATCAACCCTGTGAGAATTTTATAGGTTTCCATGAGACCCCCCCTCATTCTTCTGAACTGTGGTGAATATAATCCTAACAGACTCAATCTCTCCTCATACATCTGTCCTCCCATCCCAGGAATCAGTCTGGTAAATGTTATCTTCAGTCCCCCTGGAGCAAGAACATCCTTCCTCAGATAAGGAGACCACAACTGTACACAATGCTCCATGTGTGGCCTTTCCAAGGCCCTGTATATTTGTAGCAAGATATCCCTGCTCCTGCAATCAAATCCTCTGGCTACGAAGGCCAACATACAATTTGCCTTCTTTACTGCCTGTGCACCTTCATGTTTAACTTCAGTGACTGGTGTACGAGGACACTCAGGACTTGTTGCACATTCCCCTCCCCAATTTTTATGGTGATTCAGATAACAACATAAGAACATAAGAACTAGGAACAGGAGTAGGCCATCTGGCCCCTCGAGCCTGCTCCACCATTCAATGAGATCATGGCTGATCTTTTGTGGACTCAGCTCCACTTTCCGGCCCGAACACCATAACCCTTAATCCCTTTATTCTTCAAAAAACTATCTATCTTTACCTTAAAAAGATTTAATGAAGGAGCCTCAACTGCTTCACTGGGCAAGGAATTCCATAGATTCACAACCCTTTGGGTGAAGAAGTTCCTCCTAAACTCAGTCCTAAATCTACTTCCCCTTATTTTGAGGCTAAGCCCCCTAGTTCTGCTTTCACCCACCAGTGGAAACAACCTGCCCGCATCTATCCTATCTATTCCCTTCATAATTTTATATGTTTCTATAAGATCCCCCCTCATCCTTCTAAATTCCAGCGAGTACAGTCCCAGTCTACTCAACCTCTCCTCATAATCCAACCCCTTCAGCTCTGGGATTAACCTAGTGAATCTCCTCTGCACACCCTCCAGTGCCAGTATGTCCTTTCTCAAGTAAGGAGACCAAAACTGAACACAATACTCTAGGTGTGGTCTCACTAACACCTTATACAATTGCAGCATAACCTCCCTAGTCTTAAACTCCATCCCTCTAGCAATGAAGGACAAAATTTGCCTTCTTAATCACCTGTTGCACCTGTAAACCAACTTTCTGTGACTCATGAACTAGCACATCCAGGTCTCTCTGCACAGCAGCATGCTTTAATATTTAATTGTTTAAATAATAATCCCGTTTGCTGTTATTCCTACCAAAATGGATAACCTCACATTTGTCAACATTGTATCCCATCTGCCAGACCCTAGCCCATTCACTTAACCTATCCAAATCCCTCTGCAGACTTCCAGTATCCTCTGCACTTTTTGCTTTACCACTCATCTTAGTGTAATCTGCAAACTTGGACACATTGCCCTTGGTCCCCAACTCCAAATCATTTATGTAAATTGTGAATAATTGTGGGCCCAACACAGATCCCTGAGGGACACACTAGCTACTGATTGCCAACCAGAGAAACACCCATTAATCCCCACTCTTTGCTTTCTATTAATTAACTAATCCTCTATCCATGCTACTACTTTACCCTTAATGCCATGCATCTTTATCTTATGCAGCAACCTTTTGTGTGGCACCTTGTCAAAGGCTTTCTGGAAATCCAGATATACCACATCCATTGGCTCCCCGTTATCTACTGCACTGGTAATGTCCTCAAAAAATTCCACTAAATTAGTTAGGCATGACCTGCCCTTTATGAACCCATGCTGCGTCTGCCCAATGGGACAATTTCTATCCAGATGCCTTGTTATTTCTTCTTTGATGATAGATTCCAGCATCTTCCCTACTACCGAAGTTAAGCTCACTGGCCTATAATTTCCTGCTCTCTGCCTACCTCCTTTTTTAAACAGTGGTGTCACGTTTGCTCATTTCCAATCTACCGGGACCACCCCAGAGTCTAGTGAATTTTGGTAAATCATCACTAGTGCATCTGCAATTTCCCTAGCCATCGCTTTCAGCACTCTGGGGTGCTAAATGATATGTCTTCCTGTTTCTGCTACCAAAGTGGATAACCTCACATTTTTTCAAATTAGACTGCATCAGCCATTCACTTGCCCACTCACTCAACTTGTCCAAATCACACTGAAAGATCTCTGCATCCTCCTCAAAGCTTACCCTCCCATGCAGCTTTCTGTCATCTGCAAATTTGGAGATATTACATTTAGCTCCCTCATATAAATCATTAATATATATTTTGACTAGCTGTGGTCCCAGCAATGATCCCTGCGGAATCCCACTGGTCACTGCCTGCCATTTGGAAAAAGTCCCATTATTCCTACTCTTTGTTTCCTGTTTTCCAAACAGTTTTCTATCCGTCTCAATATTCTACGCCTAATCCTATTCGCTTTAATTTTACACCTTAATCTCTTATGTGAGACTTTGTTGAAAGTCTGAAAGCCCGAATAAGCCATTGGCTCCCCCTCATCCAATCCACTAGTTACCTCCTGAAAGAATTCCAGTAGATCTGTCATATTAATTCTGACTGACTGACTCTGCCAAGTGTTTTCCAAGTGCTTTTAATAATAGATTCTAGAATTTCCCCACGACTGACATCAGGTTTACTGGTCTATAATTCCCTGTTTTCTCTCTACATCCCTTTTTAAATAATGGGCTTACTTTAGTTACCCTCCAATCCATAGGAAATGTTCTGGAGTCTATAGAATCTTGGAATATGACCTCCAATGCATCCACTATTTCCCAGACCAGTTCTTTAAGTACTCCAGGAAGTAGATTGTCAGGCCCTGGGGATGCATCTGCCTTCAATCCCATAAGTTTCCCCAATACCTTCTCTACTAATACTGATCTCCTTCAGTTCCTCCCTTTCACTAAACCCTGTGTTCCCCACCATTTTTGGTACGGCATTTGTGTCCTCCTTTATGAAGATAGAACCAAAGTATGTCTTTAGTTGGTCAGCTATTTCCTTGCTCCCCATTATAAATTCCCTTGCTTCTGACGTAAGGGGTTTACATTTGTCTTCCCTAATCTTTTTCTCTTCACATACCTATAGAAACTTTTGCAGACAGTTTTCATGTTCCCCACAAACTTGCTCTATTTCCCTCTTCTTAATCATCCCCTTGTTCCTCCTTTGCTGAAATTTGAACTGCTCCCAATACTCAGATGTTTCTTTTGGCAAATTTGTACGCTTCTTCCTTGGATCTAATACTATCTCTACTTTCCCTTGTAAGCCATAGTTTGGCCATCTTTCCCGTTTTACTTTTGAGCCAGACAAGGATAAACAATGGTTGCAGTTCACCGACAAACTGCTTGAATATTTGCCATTTCCTATCCACCATCCTCCCTTTAAGTAACGTTTCCCAATTTATAATAGCCAACTTGCACCTCTTACCTTGTACCATCATCGTACCTAATTTCATAGAGGTAATGCTGAACTTTTATCAAGAAATGTTGCAATTTTGGCAGTGCATTGGTCAATGGTTTTCACCAAATCATCTCCAACGGCTTGTGTTCCATCTCTACCATAAATCTTTTTCCAAACAAGTATGGAAAGTAATGATTCAAAACACTAAAAGTAGCATTTCTATTGAATGTTGGAGTAATGGGATATCATTAGACAGAGGTTTTGAAGCAGGTGCAATCAGTTTGCCTCTTTGTAGTATGCATGCTACAAGATCTTTCTGTGGAGCATCTTGTGAGGCTAATTTGTCTCCCTAGGATTGTAAATTTGCAATGTCAATGTTTCTGAATGACTATATCAGTGCTTTGAAGGGGCATTGATGTCATCATACCCCAGGAAAGGTATATCCTTTCTCAACATCCTTTCTCCACCCTCTCTGGGGAGGCGGTGGAGTAATGGTATTGTCACTGGACAAGTAAACCAGAGACCCAAGGTAATTGGCACCTGCTTGTGTGTTCTAAGGTAAGCATGTCAGTGGGATGTTGCATTTATTTAGGGAAGATTTCAGAGTTTCTTGTAGCATTTCCTTCACCGGCCTAGTGATCGCTTGCCATTGCGGAGCTTGGAGTAGAGCACTTGTTTTGGGAGTCTTGTGTTGGGCATGCGGGCAATGTGGCCCATCCATCGCAGCTGGTCGAGTGTGACCTGTGCCTCTATACTGGGGATTTGGCCTGGGAGAGGACTTTCACGTTGGTACGCGTATCCTGCCAGTGGATTTGCAGAATCTTGCGGAGTCAGTGTTGGTGATATCTCTCCAAGGATTTTAGGTGTCTGCTGTGCATTGTCCATGTTTCTGATGCACACAGGAGGGTGGGGACCATGGCTGCTCTGTACACCATGAGCTTGGTGCTGGGTTTGAAGTCTGTTCATCCGGCCTCCGAAGAGTGCACTGGAGCATTGGAGTCTATGTTGGATTTCGTTGTTAATGTCTGCTTGCACCAAGAGGAGGCTCCCAGGGTATGGGAAATGATCCATATTGTCTAAGGGCTCACCGTGGATCTTGATAGTTGGGGGAAATTTTGTGTGCTCGGAGTGGACTGGTGGAGAACCTTTAATTCTGGGGTGTTTAGACTGAGGCCCATTCTTTCATGCCTCAGTGAATGGGCAACAGCATTCCCCTGTAAGTGTAATGTTTCAGCTCCCTTAAAACTACCAATTTTGCCAAAACATTCTGTATATTTCCAAGTTAAATTTTGAACTGAGGTGGTAGGAATAATTTCTGGAGTTGATCTGTCTTGTGATGTCAAACTGATTTTATGGATTATGACAAGTGTGAGGTCACAGCATTCCTGTAGACCTGCACTTGCAGGACCTTTATTCCCATGATAGAGAATCACTGTAATACCAAGGAAGACTGATTGTACTTGCACTCAGGATTATGAATCCTGCACATGGAATTAGTGTACCATGAAAATTTCCCAATAGTAGGTTTGGCCATGGCCTTCCATATCTGTGGATACGAATTCGCCAAGGTGGGGTGTTTGAACTTGTCCCTGTGTCAATTAACAATGACAAAAAAGTTGCCATCTTTCTTAGGACAGATTATTTGAATCTTGGCAAACATTTTTGATGGTTTGATGGCATCTATGTTTTCCACGAGATTGATGGTGTGAAACAAGTGTACGTTGCTCTTCTCATCATTGAGTACATCATTGTAATTTTCTGGTTTGCCAATACTTCATGGAACTATTTATGGCAGTGCACAAATGGTCATTCTTATTCCTTGAAGGTGCCTGCTGTGTACGGTTTGTTTGGATCAATGCACAGATTTTTGTGGCTGCATCAGCCTTTGCTCTAGTGCAGCAACACTATCTATGGCCCTTTCTGCCATATGCCCCTTGAAGAAGTGATGAAAATCTTAGCATTTCCTTTGAGCACTTAACACTCTCCGAAGCAGTGGTTCAATTGAGATCTGACCAAAACATTAAGGGTCATCTCATGACATGTATCACCATCTAAGACTGTTCGCCATGCCGTACCTATACTTAATCTTCTGTCAGGCTGTTTGACCACTGTTGATCATCATGTCATTATAACGCAAAATATGCAATATAAAGTTTGCTGTATAAGAAACAAGGAACAATCACTGGGATTGGATAAACACATCATGGTTTGATTTATTAAGACAAGACATATGAGAACAGTCTTACCTTGTTTTCATGTCTGATAAATCTGTTATAATTCTTTGAGGATGTAACAAGGAAATTAGACAAAGGAGAACCAGTGGACGTGATTATATTTAGATTTCCAGAAGGCCTTTGACAAGGTACCATAAAGGAGATTGTTAAATAAATTAAGAGCCCATGGTGTTAAGGGTAAGATACTGGCGTGGATAGAGAATTGGCTGACTGACCGAAGGCAGAGAGTGGGGATAAAGGAGTCTTTTTCAGGATGACAGGCAGTGACTAGTGGTGTGCCTCAGGGGTCGGTGCTGGGACCACAACTTTTCACAATAGACATTAATGATCTGGAAGGAAGAACTGAAGGCACTGTTGCTAAGTTTGCAGATGATGCAAAGATATTGAGAGAGACAGGGTAATATTGAGGAAGCAGGGGAGCTGCAGAAGGACTTGGACAGGCTAGGAGAGTCGGCAAAGACGTGGCAGATGAAATACAATGTGGAAAAGTGTGAGGTTATGCAATTTGGTAGAAAGAATGGAGGCATTGACTATTTTCTAAATGGGTAAAGGCTTCGGAAATCTGAAGCACAAAGGAAATTAGAAGTCCTTGTTCAAGATTCTGTTAAGGTGATGTGCAGGTTCAGTCAGCAGTTTGGAAGGCAAATGCAATATTAGCAGTCTTGTCAAGAAGGCTCAAATACAAGAGCAGGGATGTACTCCTGATGCTGTATGTACTCCTGGCCCCATATCTAAGGAAGGATGTTCTAGCCTTGGAAAGGGTCCAGAGGAAGTTCACAAGAATGATCCCTGGAATGAAGAGCTTGTCATATGAGGAGTGGTTGAGGGCTCTGGGTCTGTACTTGTTACAGTTCAAAAGGATTAGGGGGATCTTATTGAAACTTACTGGATACTAAGAGGCCTAGATAGTGTGGACTTGGAGAAGATGTTTCCATGAGTAGAAAAAACTAGAATCCAAGGCCACAGCCTTAGACTGAAGGGATAATCCATTAATACTGAGATGAGAAGGAGTTTCTTCAGCCAGAGGACGATGAAACTGTGGAACTCATTGCCGAAGGCTTTGGAGGCCAAATCGCTGAGTGCCTTTAAGACAAAGATATATAAGTTCTTGATTAATGAGGTGATCAGGGATTATGGGGAGAAGTCAAGAGAATGGGGATGAGAAACATATCAGCCATGATTGAATGGCGGAGCAGATGTGATGGGCAGAATAACCTAATTATGCTCCTCTGACTTACTGTCTTATGATTTATGCTATAGTTTGGAGTTATCAAAGATGTGCATGTGTGCTTTGCTCAAAGCAAAAGTGAAACTGAGAGTTGATCGCATGACGTAGTTCACTCCAGTGATTTTGTGCTACTATCCCTGAAAGGCATATTATAACACAAGCCATTTGTGAATTAGGTAGAATAATGAGGATAATTATAACCTCAAGACAATACCTAAGCAAATCATAGTCGACTTGCTAAGCAATTGATAGAAACCTACTTTCATATTGGTAATAATTGTTTAAAGGAAGAAATTATTTAGTGACATCATACTATTAAAAATCATGCATTAAGCCATGACAGCAGAAAATGCTGAGAGCATGGGAAAAGATCTGATAAGGAAGTCAGAATTCAAACTGACTATCCACATTGCAGAATAGACTTATTGTTAACATTACTGGGCAAACATCCAAGTTCTGGAGAATATGATGGTAACAGGTGGTCTGATCACATCATATTATAGAAACATAGATGTAATGAACTCCAATTAGCTTTATTGGTTGGCCAATTGGAGTATGAGCTCCCTCAATAATAGCTCATTGAGGGGGCCCATATAACCACCTGTGTAGGCTTTGTGAGCCAGTCTTAAGTTGACTGGACTGCTAGCAGCACTGTTTGTAGCTGCTCCTGTAATATCGTTATTGTAAATAAATATTGGTGTGGTGACGGAACTCCTGCCTTCTGTGGATTACTACAGTGGCGATGAGGTAAACTAAGAATTTTGCGGAGACCAGCTGCCGCACTCGGAGGGTAAGCCTTTGTTGGGAGGTTAGAGGCATTCGACCCAGCTATTGAGGACTAGTCCCAGTATGTGGAGAGAATGTGTTACTTCTTCCGGGCCAATGATATACTGACGGACGAAAGGAGACGGGTTATCCTGCTGTTGGCGTGCAGACCCTCAGCTCTCGCCATTATACGTAGTCTGACTTATCCCGATGCGCCGGACACGACAATTTTCCAAGAATTAACGGAATTGGTGAAAGAGCACTACGACCCAAAACCACCCCTCATTTTGCGTAGGTACAGATTCTACACAGCGAAGCGGGAAGACAGGGAGTCAGTCACGAATTTCTTGTCCCGCCTGAGAAGGCTGGTGGAAAAATGTAAGTTCGTCCCGACGCTAAATGAAATGTTTCGGGACCGGTTAGTGTGTGATATAAACAACCTCACAATACAGAAACGCCTGTTGGTGGAAATGCAGCTAGACAGCAGGCAGGCGTTACAGCTCGCACTGTCCCTAGAAAAGGCAGCAAGTGGGGCACAGGAACTACAGGGCACGCCAATGGAGGTAGATACCTGTGAGAGGGACTACCACAATGGGTCCAGCTACCAGATAGCCGCTCTCAGGAAAAGCCTGAGGAATAGAGGGCCAAAGGAAAACCCCAGAACTGCCCCCAAGTCTGCTAGGACTAACTGGAGACAGAGGGAAGTACCGGCTGAGGCTCCCCCAACAGAGAAGGACCGTTTCTGGCACCAGACAGAGTGGGGTAACAGTGACAGAAACCCTAGAAGGAGGTGGCAAAAGAGGAATAGCAGGTGGGGACGCAGGGAAGTACACAACCTCCTCCTCCTCCGAAGGGGAACAATTATATAATATTGCAACGAAGAAAGCAGAACCCATTAAGATTACCCCACGGGTGAACGGGCGGCCGACAATAATGGAAATAGACACGGGTGCGGCCGTATCAGTAATGGGAGTGGCAGCATTTAGAAAAATCAAAGATGGACTCCAGCCACTAACCCTAACAAAAACATCAACGAAACTTAAAACCTACACGGGGAAACCCCTGGAAGTTCTCAGGCACGACTCATGTACCCGTGGAATATGAGAAACGATTGCTCAGATTACCGTTGACGATAGTAGAGGGCTTCGGACCGAGCTTAATTGGACGAAACTGGCTGAAAGACCTAGAATTAGGTCGGATGAAAATTTTCCAGAGTGGAAGTGGGCAGTTGAGTGGAGTACTGCAAAAATACCCGGAGGTCTTCCAGGAAGGTTTGGGGGAAATCATAGGCGCCAAAGCAACTTTGCACGTGGACCCAGAAGCCCTTCCGAAATTTTGTAAGGCCAGGCCGGTACCTTTTGCATTAAGGAAGAATGTAGATGACGAAATAGAAAGGTTACGGCGTGACGGCATTATCAGACCAGTACAGTTCTCGGAATGGGCAGCGCCGGTGGTACCAATTTTGAAGCCAGACAGCTCGATACGTCTCTGTGGAGATTTCAAACAGACTGTAAACAAATACGCACTGCTGGACAAATACCCAATCCCGAAAATAGACGACCTATATGCCAAATTGGCAGGTGGGCTTTTGTTCACGAAACTGGACATGAGCCACGCCTACCTGCAGTTAAAACTGGACAAGGACTCCCAGAAGTTTGCTACGATCAACACCCTGAAGGGCCTTTTTCGTTATACTAGGCTACCTTTCGGAGTGTCATCAGCCTACGCTATATTCCAGCGTACGATGGAAAATATTCTGCACGGACTACCGCAGGTGGCGATTTATTTGGACGATGTCTTAATCACGGGTAGGACAAACAGGGAACACTTAAGGAACCTGGAGGAAGAGCTCAGGCGTTTCGCAAAGGCAGACGTACGGCTAAAAAGGGAAAAATGTGTTTTTCTGGCCCCACAAGTGACGCACCTGGGATATAAAGTAGACGAGTCAGGCTTACACCCATTAGAAGACATTAGTAAGGGCAATAAAAGAAGCCCCAGCTCCCACCACGGTCCAGGAGCTACGATCATTTCTAGGGTTGGTAGCCTATTATGGAAAATTTATTGAAAATAGGGCGTCCATCATAGAACCCCTCCACCAGCTACTAAAAAAGGGGCAAGAATGGAAATGGTCCGCCCGCCAAAACCGAGCATTTAGGAACAGCTGTCATCCGAAAATGTCCTAGAGCATTATGACCCAAGGAAGGAGTTGGTGGTCACTTGTGATGCATCCCCCTACGGGGTAGGAGCCGTCTTAGCCCATAGAGGAAGGAATGGGGAAGAACGGCCAATAGCCTATGCTTCAAGGACCTTGGCGATGGCTGAGAGGAAGTACGCCCAAATCTAGAAGGAAGGACTGGCGGTGATATTCGCAGTAAACAAATTTCACCAGTATCTGTACGGGCGGAAATTCACCATAGTGACGGACCATAAGCCGTTATTAGGGTTATTAAAAGAAGACAAGTCAATACCCCCGATTGCATCAGCTAAATCCAACGCTGGGTGTTGCTACTGCTGGCGTATAGATACGTTCTGGAGCACAGACCGGGAACACGAGTAGCAAATGCAGATGCTTTGAGCAGACTTCCCCTCCCAGACACTCCGCCGCAAATACCAAAAGTAGAGGAGACAGTAATGACTCTAAATGTTTTGGACACCCTACCAGTAGATGCACATATTCGGTTGTGGATGCAAAAAGACCCAGTTTTAGCCAATATGAAACATTTACTGCTAACAGGGGAACTGGAAAGACCAGTGGAGCCCCAGATGTACCCATACTGGAGCAGAAGGGACCAAATAACCGTCGAAGACGGTATCCTATTATGGGGAGCCCGGGTAATAGTCCCAGCTTAGGGCCGTCAGGCAATCTTAACCGAGTTACATCACGGACACCCAGGGGTGTCTAAAATGAAGATGCTAGCTCGAAGCTACGTTTGGTGGCCAGGTTTGGACAAGACATAGCAGCCTTGGTACGTCGGTGCCAGGAGTGCCAACAGGGGCAAAGAGTGCCACCAGCGGCGCCATTGCATCCGTGGGAATGGCCAGGCAGACCGTGGACCCGCCTGCATATTGACCACGCCGGCCCTTTCATGGGCTCAATGTTTTTGGTGATAGTGGACGCCCTCTCCAAATGGTTGGACGTCCACCGGGTAAACACGGCAAGCACAGCATTGACAATTGAAAAGCTCAGGGCCTCGTTTGCAACACATGGGCTTCCAGAGGTATTGGTATCGGACAACAGAACGGCATTCACAAGTGGGGAATTTGGAAAATTCCTGAAGGAAAACCGAGTCAGTCGCATCAAAACGGCTCCTTACCATCCAGCGACCAATGGTTTGGCAGAGAGAGCAGTCCAGACACTTAAAGCGGGACTCAAGAAGCAGCTGGCAGCGTCAATGGACACAAAGCTCTCCCGCTGGCTGTTTGATTACAGGACCACACCGCATTTCACAACGGGCATACCACCAGCTGAACTCTTAATGGGAAGGCGGCTGCGAACGAGGCTGAGTCTCCTTTTCCCAAATTTAACGGGGAAAGTGGAGAAACAACAGGAGGCCCAATGCAGGGAGCATGATAATAGTCGGCAGCAGAGAGATTTTCAGGTAGGGGCACCGGTTTGGGTCAAGAATTATCGGAATGGGCCAACGTGGATCAAAGGCACGGTAGAGTCCCAAACAGGGCCCATATCCTATGATGGTTTGATAGGCGGTAAGGTGCTGAAGAAACACCTAGACCAAATAAGGGCAGCGGAACCACACCTGGAGGCAGGCGAAGCAGGACCACCTCAAGCTGGGATAACCCAGACGGAAAGGATTCCCACACCCCAGCCCCGAGAAATTTCTCGAGACCCTGTCATCCAGTCGTCAGAGTCGGAGATGGACACGTTCGACGGGGCCGCCGCGACACCTCTCCCCAAGGAGGAGGAAGAACAACTTCCAAGGAGGTCATCAAGGAAAAGACGGGCACCTATAAGGTACACCCCGCCCACGTCGGAGAACAACCCGGCGGACGACACAGAGGTGACAGACCCAGACATGTGGAGCAGGAAGAAGCTCAGAGGAATGCCAACTGTCAGGAATTCCTTGGACCTTGGCGGGGGGGGAGGGGTGTAATGAACTCCAATTAGCTTTATTGGTTGGCCAATTGGAGTATGAGCTCCCTCAATGATAGCTCATTGAGGGGGCCCATATAAGCACCTGTGTAGGCTTTGTGAGTCAGTCTTAAGTTGACTGGACTGCTAGCAGCACTGTTTGTAGCTGCTCCTGTAATATTGTTATTGTAAATAAATATTGGTGTGGTGACAGAACTCCTGCCTCCCGTGGATTACTACAATAGATATGTTTTCCCATGCCATATTATCTCTTAAAACGTGATAGACAAACATTTCGGTCAATTAGATTAATAATTATTATTTTAACCCAATCACAGTCAGAAAGGGGACAGAGCCTAAAAAGATTATGATTACTTTAAGAGACCGGGAGAAAACTTTTGCGCTCTCTCTGAATTCATATTTAACCTAACCTTTGAAACCTATTTCTATTTTGCTTTGCAGACAGCTATTTAATTTTGTTTCATTTTTGTATTGTGCATTTTGATCTGAAGAAATTACCACAAACTGAATTGTATTTTGAATCCAACTCAACCATCTGTATTTGCGTTAGACAAACAACTTTTTAGATTCTGTATTTGCATAAAATTTGACTTGATCAGTAGACTTTGAAACTGACATAAATAAAGCTATACTTGACTTCACCCAAGAAGCTCAGTCTCGAGTTCTGTAAGATTGATATATAGTGCAGTGACACATAAATATCTTAACAAAATACAGATCCATCTGCAATGAAAATGATATTGAAGGATAATATTAGGGCAATAGTGAGAGATGAAATAGGTTCTATGGAGAAAAAAGATAAATCCATTTGGGTCAAAATGAGAACTAATAAGGAGATTGATAGGCATAGTCTCTAGGTCAGCAAAGAATAACATCACAGTGGGGCAGGCAATAAAAAAATAAATAACTGACGCATGTAAAAATGGTATGGCAATTTTTGTGAGGGATTTTAATCTACATGTCAATTGGTCAAACCAGGTCGGTCAAGGTAGCCATGAGGAAGAGTTCATAGAATGCATCCACGATAGTTAATTAAGATAGATTATGAGAGTAAACTAGCTCAGAATATAAAAACATACAGCAAAAATGTCTACAAACATATAAAACAAAAATGAGTGGCTCAGGTAAACATTGGTCCTTTAGAGGGTGAGAAGGGAGTTTAATAATGGGAAATTAGGAAATGGCTGAGGCATTGAACAGGTATTTTGTGTCGGTCTTCACAGTGGAAGATTCAAATAACATGCCAATAATTGATGACAAGGGGCTATGGCAGGTGAAAACCAAGAAAAGATCATTATCACTAAGGAGGTAGTAATGGGCAAGATAATGGGGCTAAAGGTAGAAATTCTCTTGGCCCTGATGGAATGCATCCTGGGTGCTAAAAGAGATGATCGGGGTAATAGCAAATACGCTCGTGGCAATTTATCAAAATTCGCTAGACTCTGGGCCGGTTCCGGCAAATTGGAAAACAGCAAATGTGATGCCACTGTTTAAAACATGAGGTAGACAAAAGGTGGGTAATTATAAGCCCATAAGTTTAACTTCTGTAGAGAGGAAAATGCTTGAATCTATCATCAAGGAAGAAATAGCGAGACATCTGGACATAAATTGTCCTATTGGGCAGCATGAGTTCATGAACAGCAAGTCATGTTTAACAAATTTACCAGAATTCTATGTGGGCTTTGGGGAGGGCGGGGTGGGGGGAGGTTGGTTGAGCGAGTTGTGTGGTTGGCGGGTTTGGTCAGTGGGGATGGTCAATTGATCAGTTGGGCCTTATGGGGTGGGTGAGGGGAGTTCCATGGAGCCAGTACTATGGTTACCCAGGAGTTAGTAGTGGTTCTAATTGGAACTTTTCCTGGTTAACTATTGCTATGGATAGTCGGAACCATCTGTATGTGATTTAAATCGCATTTTTGGAAGGTTCACATTGCAAGGCAATTGCTCAATGGAAGTTTGAACTTACTGGGTAATTACCATGCACTGCTTGCTTGGGAGGATTTCACTAGCTCATTTTTGGAGCATCCCCAATTATGGTGCCCGGAGCCTGGAAATTATCATACAATTTACAGTGCAGAAGGAGGCTATTTGGCCATTGAGTCTGCACCGACCCTTGGAAAGAGCACCCTACACAAGCCCACACCTCCACCCTATACCTGTAACCCCAACTGGCCCTCCTCATATTTCATTCGATACTTGCACTGGCAGAACTAACTGTACTGGACATGTTCCCCTTAAATTTTCATCCCCTTGATTTTAATGGACTGTGGCAAGGGAGCCAGGAGAAAGAATATGAATATTTTGCTATCTATTAAACTGCTATTTAGTAAAATGTTATGTTACATTTTGAGTGGCTTTTATATATGACTATACTTTCCGAAATTGCATTGCAGAAATAACAAGCATAATTTTTCTGTTTCAACACAGTGAATGATGTATTCTGATGCCACTCAAAGAAATCTCCTTGTTAGATGCGTGCATTCATAATTTGTTGCTTGTCAACTATTCTCAGAGTTTGGCTCAGGCCATTTAGCCTGCAGGTAAAATCTGCCGACAGTTGCAGCATTCAAAACTTATCAGGCTGATGTGGTGGGTGAGAGAGTAAATGGGCAAGAGATCAAATAATTCTGAAAACTTCTAATCATTTATAGAACTGGCATTAATGATTTTTTCTTAGATCTTTTTCCTAAATTAGAAGATTTTTCCCCCATTAAAATTGCATGTCCATCCAATTCACTGAAACAAGGCAGAACTGCATCCATCTCAAATAGAGCCTGTCACTATCCTATAGCTTGAGGGTGTGGGTGATCTTCAGCAGCTGAAACCATTTATGCCTCTTCAAAAGATGTTTCAAGTTCCCACTAACAGTAAAGTCAGTGTTCATGAAACAGTCCTGAATAGTTGATTGAAAAACTTGAAAAGAATTAACATGTGCACATCATCCAACAAAGAGGCAGTTTCAGTACACTGTGTTTCTAAGACTATAAAGCGACTGTCATCATCTATTTCTGAAACGCCTTCTGTAAAAACCCTTCTGTAAAAATGGTCATTTTTAATTAACTTTAAAGCTCCAATTGTATGATTGAAAAATAAGGTTGACATGAAACACAAGTCCTCATTGATCAATCTGACCCCATTGCCATGGACAGCTTTTTAAATATGAACGAAGCCCAAACTAACACACCAACATTTAAAAATCCAGACGTTCAGAACTCAATCCCAGAATATGCAATGGTGTGTAATTATGTATTTAGAACATTCCAGTTAAAATGCACCTGCCTTAGCTTCTATGTTAAGCAACACATCTAAATAAATTCTTACTTAACAGTCCTTGGTTGTTAGGTGGGAAATTATTCTCAGTGATATTAATCGACTAACGCCTAATTTTAATGGATCAGTACTCTTCCTTGTTGAGCACTACGTGAAGGAAACACTGAGGGTGGCAAGGGCAAGAATGTACTCTGGGCAGGAGACTTCACCAAGAGTGACTCAGCAGCACCACTATTAACCGAGCTGCCGAGGCCTGTAGAACATAACTGCTAGACTGGGTCTTTGGCAGGTGATGTGGGAAGCAGCAAGAGGGAAAAGTCTACTTAATTTTGTTCATGCCGATTTACCTGTCATAGATGCATCTGTCCATAATAGGAGTGAGCATTGCACAGTTCTTTTTGAGACGAAGTGGCAAGTAACATTCATGCCACAGAAAGTGTCAGACAATGATCACTTCCAACAAGAGAGAATATAATCATCTCCCCTTGACATCCCATGGCATTACCATCACTCAATTCCCAACTATCAACACCTTTCAGGTAATAATCGAGCAGAAACTCATTGGGAAGGGTATAGTGCTTAGGGTAGCACAATGGTTAGCACTGCTGCCTCATAGCACTAAGAGACCCGGGTACAATTCAAGCCTTGAGTGATTGTCTATGTGAAGTTTGTACATTCTACCCTTGTCTGCGTGGGTTTTCTTTGGGTGCTCTAGTTTCCTCCCAAAGTCCAAAGATGGGCAGGTTAGGTGAATTGGCCATGATAAATTGTCTCTTAGTGTCCAAAAAGGTATAGGTGGGGTGACGGGGATAGAGCGTGGGCCTGGGTGGGGTAAGCCTTTGGATGGTTGGTGCAGATTTGATGGGCCAAATGACCTCCTTTTTCTCTGTAGGGATTCTGTGATACATACTGTGACTACAAGAGTGGTCAGAGACTGGGAACTCTGTCAGGAGTAACTCCACCTCCTGACTCCCCAAAGCTCGTCCTCCATCTACAAGACAGGAGTGTGATGGAATGCTCTGCACTTGGCTGGATGAGTATAGCACCTCCAACACTCAAGACGCTCAACACCATCCAGTACAAAGAAGCCCACTTGCTTTGCACCCCTTCCATTGCAAAACATATTCGCTCCACCAATGTTCCACAGTGACAGCGATGTGTACAATCGACAAGATACCTGCAGCAACTGATCAAGTCCCCTTCGACAACACACTCCAAATGCATGACCTCTACTACCTATAAGGACAAGAGCAGCAGGTATATGGGAAGACGATCACCTGCAAGGTCTTCTCCAAATCACACCAGAGTTTGAACTACATAGTTCCCCTTTTAAAAGCACTGTAGATGTTCCTGTAACAAATAGACTGCTGTGGCTCACGAGAGCAGCTCACTCCCACCTTCTCAAGGGCAATTAGGAATGGGCAATAAATGCTGGCCTAGCCAATGACACCCACATCCTGTAAATAAATGAAAAAGAACCTTACTCTTAGTTCTTCATGCACTGATGTGTAAGGGAGGTTATTTGAGATTCTGTTTTCTAAGAACTGAACGTAATACATTTGCTCTTGCCAAAGAGAAGTGAGAGCAGTGAACATGCAGCTTCAGCAGGCTTGCAGGCTTCCTCATGACGAAGGTGGCATTGACTGCAGGCAGGATACTTTACAGGTATCATATGTCAACTGTGACTTATACTGAAACAGAAGGGTTTCCACTCCTTTAGAATCCAGCTGGTGTGTGACTATATGTAGCGGACTGTGCAGGTTAAGGCATGGTACCTTGGCAGTAATTGTGATGCCTTCATTCTTCAGCAAAATGCAGCACCATCTGTCCTGAAAGACATGGGCGCAATTCTCCGCACTCACGACGGTGCGGAGAATAGCGTGGCTCGTAAAATTTTACGGCCACGCTCGTCCGACGCCCTCCCGCTATTCTCCCCCCCCCCCCCCCCCACGCCCGACTCCCGATACGAATCGTTGCCGCCGTTTTTTTACGGCCAGCAGCGATTCTCAGCTGTCCGATGGGCCGAGTTCCCAGCCCTTTACGGCTGTTTTTACGAAAGGCAAACACACCTGGTCTGGCCGTTCGTAAAAACGGCCGTAAAGTGCCGATTTTTAAAACCATGGCACTGATTGGCACGGCAGTACCACGGCCGTGCCAAGGGTGTCATGGGCCCGCAATCGGTGCCCACCGATCGCGGGCAGCGGGTCCGATGCCCGCGCACTCTTTGTCCCTCCGCCGCCCCGCTGTATCACTTCGCGGGGCGGCTGAGGGGCATCCCGGCCCGCGCATGCGCGGGTTTCGCGCAAATGCGCGATGACGTCATCCGCGCATGCGCGGGTTGGAGTCTTCCAATTCGCGCATGTGCGGCTGACGTCATATGACGCGTCAGCCGGCGCAAACTCTGGCAAGCGGGCTTAACGAATTTCGTTAAGCCCGCGATGCCGGAGTTTACGGCGGCGGCATGCTAGCCCCGACCGGGGACCAGAATCGGTTCCCGGTCGGGGAGGGGGGGGCTGGCGTCAAACCCGCCCGGATTTGACGCCAGCCTTACGATTTCTCCCTCTCTGGAAGAATCGCGCCCATGCTGTTGGTGAACTGGACATTCTGAATTCTCCCTCAGTGTACCCGAGCAAGCGCCAGAATATGGCGATTAGAGGCTTTTCACAGTAACTTCACTGCAGTGTCAATGTAAACCTACTTGTGACAATAAAGATTATTATTATTATTTGTACAACCACATACACCGTGACTACTCAACAATAAAGTTATTCATACCTGTTCGTGGCCAACAAACAAGCAGAAGAACAGCCAGGTAGCCACGAAACGGGAAAGTAGCCAAAGCATGAGAGGGAGAGATAGACCGGGAGAGGGGGGGAGGGACAGCTAAATCTAAGAGGAAGGAAAGGCGAACCACAGGGCTGGGGCGGGGGGGAGGGGGGGGGGGGGGGTGGGGTGAGGAGGGCAGAAGCGGGGAGGGGGGTGGGGCAGAGGGGAGAGGCAGGGAACAATAGAGGAGGGCCAGGGACGGGGAGGGGGGAGGCAGGGAAACGTTAACAAACTTGGCATCCGTAGGAACAGAGAAAATGGAGAAGACGGGAGGGCCGCAGAAGCGGAAGTGCGCACGAGACGACAACATCAGCGAACTCCGTCCGGAAGAAGCAAGGGACAACACCACGAACGGATGCCTACATATGTGTGTAAATAACTTTGCCAAGGGTACGGAGCTGCCGCTGTTGAGCGGGGGCACAATACTGTCCGCTGACTTCGCGGGGAAAATTAACACTTCAGCAGCAGCAGCGAACCATGGTGGGGGGGGGGGGGGGGGGGGGTGCCCCGATGGGAGGGGGTGGGAGGATGGAGGCGCGTGGGGTAACGTCTAGTGGATTGCTGATGTATATTCTCTTTATGCACTAGGTTAATGTTCACTAAGTTGTTGTGTTAAGATTATTACTATTTAATATGGAAAATTTTGCAAAACGTTAATTTAAAAAAAAACAGCAGCAGCAACGGGGGGTGGGATTTATTTTCCTTTTTGTAAGGGACGCATGCTCTTTCCTGTTTTGAATTTAGTGTTAATTTGCTAAACTGTTTTTCGTTTAGAGGGTTACGTTGTTCTGTTCTGTTGGCATGTTGCCCTCCTTTCTTTGTATTATTTTCCTTTTTGGAGGGTTTTGTAAACTTATTGAAAACTCTGAATAAATACATTAAAAAAAAATAAAGTTATTCATTAATCACATGGCTCATGACTAGGATGCACAACCCACACGCACTTGAGCAACTTGCACATAATGAATGTCATGCCATTCCACCACATGCAAAGTGATTGAGGACACCATCGGCGTTCTTAACACTCCATTGTCCTCTCTAGCAGAACCTTACAGTCAGTCACAGAGCACCTGTCGCATAGCTGTGTGTTCTGCTGTATGTTGCACAGCCTTATCATCATGTTTTTACGTACTTCAGCCACATGTGAGGTTATTGAACTTCTTGAAGCACTGCATTCACGTTCTCACGGCTGAACTGCTGGCTTTGATGACCACAAATATCTGATCCCACCACCTTCTGAGAGTTTGTCTGGAGGGTATCCTGGAACAAGCATCATGTGCACTATCAGAAACTCTTGAAGCCATGCTCTGCCATGGTGTATTGTTTCTGAGTCCTTCCCGGATCATGCTAATTTAAAAAAGTTTCCAGTACTTGCTCCAGTCAAAATGAAACTCCCCTTTCAAAAATCTGAATTAATTTTAAATCTTAATTCAAAAGAGATTGAATTAAAAGTCTAATGATGACCCTGAAACCATTGTTGATTGTCATCTGATTCAGTAATGTCCTTTAGTGAAGGAAATCTGCAGTACTTACCTGGTCTGTCCTTCATATGACTCCAGATCCACAGCAAAGTAGTTGACTCTTAAATGCCCTCACACGCCATTTAGTTCAAGGGCAAATAGGACGGGCAATAAATGCTGGCCCGGCCACCGATGGCCACATCCCATAAAATAATTTTCTTTCGAAGGCTGGCTTTTATTAATGCAGACTAACTTAAACTTGAGCTAGCCTCTCACAATTTTGAACCCCATGCTCAAACGTAAAGCCTATTCCAAAAGCTCTCTGAGTGCAGGCTGCATATTACAATCATGTTAATTAGCAGGCAGCACAGTTTGCATGCTGTGGCATTGGAAACAAAGGGCACAGGTTAACCACTCATCGTGTTCCCTGCACCTGTTTTGGGATCTAGTTGAATCTCATGGCTATAGACTGCAGTGCTGTCCAGAAATGTTTTGATTTTCACCCTTTCTTCTGAATCTACTATCCAGGAAAAATAGCTATATGTTGAAAAATAAGTGTTTGATTCTGAACTACATTTTTAAAATAATGATTAATTGCATCACAACTAGGGATTCACATTTTGATTCCCATCCATATTACGGCAGAGCAATGATTTATAGTCATGCTTTTCAACTGTCGGTCAGGTTTCTCAAAAGCAAATTCAATCTCTTCACTATTATATCTGTGCATGTCCAAGAATCTGGAAGAGCTTTTTTCCCAGTAGTATATTCTGTGTCGGCTCCAGTTTTCACTTGGTACATCATCCTGTACCATCGGTACCTTGTTTCTTTTCCAATCATGGCAGTCTTCATCTGTGTAAAGAACGTGACAATATTTCTGAATATAAACACAAAACAAAAATAGCAGGGATACTAGGATTATAGGGTTCTTTATAATATGCAAAACACAATTGTTCAATAAACAATTAAATGGGGATCAGTGGATTTTCCACTATTTGTATATAATATAGCATAGGTTTGCTGTGTTGGTAATTCTCAAACTCAGATAAATGATGTATTATGCTGAAGGTCCATTGTGGACAGTATTTGGCAGCTTCATTGTTGTTTTGAAATAAAATTTGATTTTGAGTCAATTGTAACCTCAACTACCCTAATATTCATTGGAATGCAAACAATGTGTAGGACACAGGGGGGCACAAAATTCTTGAACTGCATTGAAAAGAACTTTTTAAGCCAGCACATAACAAACCTAATAGAAAGGGGCGTAATTCTAGATTTAGTCTTAGGAAATGAAGCTGGGTAAGTGGATGAAATAGCAACGGGGGCATGTTGGAGAAAGTGAACATAATACAGTTGGATTTAGCATCATTATGGGAAAGGAATAAAAGTTCTAAATTGTGGGAAGACAAATTTTACAAGACGGAGGGGTAAACTGTGAAAAGTGGACTGGATACAACTACGAGAGAGGAGAAAAAAACAAGTACTAGAAGGGAGAAATAAAAAGCTTCAAATCAGTGGGAACATTCAAAAGCGAGATTCTACGGACACAGCGTAAACGTGTCCCAAAACCTCGAGCTCACTGGTTATCCAGAAGCAAACAAGCTAAGATAAAACAGCAAAAGAAACCTTAGGACACTCACAAAAAGCGTAATACTGTCGAAAGCTTAGAGTATAGAAACCACATGGAAGAAGTAAAAAAGGAAATTAGGAAAGCGAAGAGAGGATATGAAAAAATTTGACAGATAAAATTTTTAAAAACACAAATGTTTTGCCAGTGCATTAGGAGCAAAATAATGACTAATGCAATGGTAGAGCCTATCAGAGGTGGACACAGTAAATTGTGGACAGAGTTCTCAATGGGTACTTTGTCGTTGTCTTCACAGAGGAGAGTGTCAAATATTGGATACAATAAACATGGTGAGAGTGGAAGTACTTGAAGGTGGATAAATAACCTGAGCAGATGGATTGGCATCCCAGGCTGTTAAAAGGAAGCCGGGGTGAAATTTGCAGATGCTCTAAGGACCATTTTCCAGTCCTCAGTAGATACAGGTGAGACCCCAGAGGACTGGAAGTCTGTGAATGCTGTACCAATATTTCAGAAAGGTTCAAGGGATAGGGCCAGATTATTATAGACCGGTCAGTCTGAATTTGGTGGTGAGCAACACATAGGAATTAATTCTGAGAGGGAGGATATACTGTCACTTAGAAAGGGATGGATTGATTCAGGATAGTCAGCATGGTCTTGTTAGGAGACGAACATGTCTTACAAAATGAGTCAGAAATTTTCAGGAAGGAACAAGGCGGATTGATGAGGGTAGTGCAGTGGATGTGGTGTACACGTATTTCACATGTAAGACTAGTCAGAAAAGTGAGAAACCACGAGAAACAGGGGACGGTGGCATGTAGGATCCAAAATTGGGTCAGAGACAGGAAACAAAGGGAAGGTTGATGGATGTCCTCGCCAATGGGAAACAGTTTCTGGTGGTGTTCTGCAGGTCGTCGTGTTGCAGCCTTTGCTGTTTGTTGTTTATATTAATCATTTGGATTCAAATGTGGAAGGTATGACTCGGAGATTTGCAGGTGACACAAAAACTGGGTGTGTAGTTGATAGTGAAGAGACTAGCTGTTGTCTCCAGAATGATATCAATAGCTTGGTAGAGTGGGCAGGAAAATGGCAAGTGGAGTACAACCTGAAAACGTGTGAGGGAACACATTTGGGGAGGTCCAACAAAGCAAGGAAATATGCAATAAATGGGAGGTTATCAAAAGGCGTTGAGGAAACGAGAGACCTTGGAGTGCATGGCCACAGGTTCCCAAAGCTGCACGGCAGGTTAATAAGGTGGTAGAGAATGTATATGGAATGCTTTCCTTTATTGAGTGAGATATAGGATACAAAAGCAGGGACGTAAAGCTGGAACTATATAAAACACTAGTTCAGCCGCAGCTGGAGTTTTGCATACAGCTCAGGTCACCACATTACAGCAAGGACATATTTACTTTGGAGAGAGTATAGAAAGATTTCCAAGAACGTTAGCAGGTTTTAAAATTGCAGCTATGTAGAAACGTTGGATAGGCTAGGGTTGTTCTTAGAATAGAGCGAGGCTGATTGGTGACCTGATTGAAGTGCATACAATTATGAGGGGCTTCGACAAGGTGACTGGAGAAGCCAATTTTCAGTAGCTGAGGGGTAAACTATCGGGGGCATAGGTGTAAGGTGATTGCTAGAAGAATTAGAGGGGACTCGAGGAAACACGTTTTCACCCAGATAGTGGTGGGTGTCTGGAATTCGGCAAGGCAATGGACCAGGTGCTGGAAAATGGAATTAAAATGAGCAGCTAGTTTTTTTTCCCCCTTATTTTTTCTGGCTGGTGCAGACACATAGGGTGAATGGCCTGTTTCTGCATTATAACTTTTCTAAGGTAACACAAACCTGATAGGCAAGAGGAGGGAACAAGGACCCACCCTGTGCTTACAGAGGAATAGCAGGATTATTGGGACTTCTGAAAAGCAGAAGATTTTCCATTCATGGATGTGGATGTCACTGAAAATACCAGCATTTATTTTCCAATGATAATTGTCCTTAAGAATGTGATGGTGAGCTGCCTTATAATAATAATAAACTTTATTAGTGTCACCGAACAAGCACGTCTTTCAGGAATTGTGGGAGGAAACAGGAGCACACGGAAGAAACCCACACATGCATGGAGAGAACGTGCCGGCTCCAAGTTACCCAAGCTGGGAATCGAACCCAGGTCCCTGGCACTGTGATGCAACAGTGCTAACCACAGTGATACCATGCCGCCTTCTTGAACTGCTGCAGTTCATGTGGTACAAGTACACCCACAATGTCATTAGGGAGGGAGTTTGCTATTTTGAACCAGCAACAATGAGGGACTGATGATATATTTTCAAATCATTATGGTGTGCAACTTGCAAGCAATGATGAGCCCATGCACCTGTTGCTCTTGTTCTTCCAGATGATAGAGGTTATGGGTTTGGAAGGTGCTTTGCTGAATTTTTGCAGTAAACCTTTAACATAGTTGTACATTATTGTCACTGTGAGATGGTAATGAAAGTAGTGAACATTAATTTGGTGGATCTAGGTGACAATAAAGTAGCCTACATTGTCCTGGATGGTGTCAGGATTCTTGAGTGTCGTGGGTTACATATCAGAGTTGACACATGGTACGCAATGGCATAATTGGAGCATTTTGCAGGCTATTGTGGAGTTCATCACCGTACCCCATTTGAACAGCATCATGTAGATAAACCCCTCACCTTATGTTATACAAACTTGAAGTGTGCCATCTCTGATTCTTTCGCTTGGCAACTGAAAACAAAAATGAAACAGATGACAAGATCTGAGCCATAAACAAGAAAAATGGAGATAAACATCCTCGGCGGCAATTTGGTGAGCCAGAGAAAGGAAACAACGCTGGAGGTCGAGGCCCATAGGAGTGAGTTTGTGAGAAAAATTTTGGCTTCCAATGCAAAATCATCACTGAATAAGTAAATACTTGTACACCAGACAGTTTGTAGCAGGGCATCGGCGAATCATCCAGTCGATTGCAACAGCCGTTCATGCAGGTAAATTGGTTTAGAAAAAAAAGCTATTGGACAATTATGAATTACTGGGGGTTTACTTCAAAAGGAGTATTGAAGTTTTCAGTACACTTACCATTGTAGTGGATAGAGTTGCGGAGACAGTGCACGTGGCACTGAAATGGGCCATGGGAATGCGAACCTACAGGGCTGCCGACTCTGCTACCTACTGCCCAGGAATCCATAGTGGGGCACAGAAATAACTGGTCTGCTTCTGCACTGCCAGTTTGTCTGCTTTAAACAGAGTGAGAATAAACAACAGGGAAGACAGATCGAAGGCTGAGAAGAAAAGATCAGGAGCTGTAATCCAAAAATGCAGGAATAAAATGTATTGATGAGGAGGAGGAGACATGGAACTCTTTATGAGGAAAGGTTCCAGTCATTTTTTTAAACTAATGAGACAAATTCTTACAGTTTACATCTACTTTACCTGATGTCCTCAACTGTCAAGGTGTCTGCAAACCCTCCATGAAGCTTCGACTGGGCTCTTCTGTTCAATGCAACTGACTTCCACAAAGTCGTTGTGATTGGAGTCTGGATGAGATTTGTTTTTTGATCTTCGAAAGTTTTTTTTCTCGAAAATGTTTTTCTTTGTCCAATTTAAATATGACCTTGGTGACACTCCTGACACCTTGTGATGTTCACTGTTTTGTAAATCAGGATGTCTTGAGTACATAATGTTAACAAAGAACATCAAACTAAGTAATTGAAAAAGCAGGGTTATTTACACAACTTAAATAAGATTTGAACAAGTCACCATGTGGAAGTTATTAAATTAAACTATATGATATCTCTAATTACAGAACTCTACACTATGCAACTAATGTCTCACAAACCTAAACACCTTCTCCCAGAATCCCAGGAGTGACATGATATTTACATGGCTGCTTCTTATCTCCATCTGGTGGTGAGAAGTATGAAACTTAAATTGTTATTCTTTTGTATTCCTTTTGTATTCCTTACAATATACATATTACTGCACAGGAGACATGGAACTCTCATGAGGCAAGGATCCAGTTGTTCCTTAAAGCCATCAGACACTAGCAGACCTGTATACTGTGACCTTTCTCAGCTCAGCTGGGAGGAAAACATTCACGTTACTACATAATTTAACACACACAACTAAACCTGGAGACCAGTCATGTGATGAGTTAATGACTGTCCTGCCAGAACATTTCTCTCCCCATTCACTATTAATAGCAGAAAGATTCTGCTTTCAGCACCTTGCACAGGAGGAAGGGGAAAATATTTCACAATTGGTTGCATCACTGTGAAAGCAAGCAAAGTTCTGCAGATTTGGCCAGACTTTGGATGATACACTTCGCAAATGATTTATTTGTGGCCTCAGGAATGAAGCCATTCAAATGAATTTGTTGTCTGATGGTTCATTATCCCTATAATCTGTTGTAGAATTCATAACATCTATGGAACTTGCTGTGAAAGATGTTTCACTGATTGGAATTCGGGCTAAAGTCCATAAGATGGAGTCTGTGAGAAGCAGGTCCACCAAGAACCTACCATGTCAACACTGCAATCAAGTGGGACATTTGGCTGGAGATTCTTGGAGCAAGGAGCACAAATTTGGGGAGGCAGTGGTGGCGTGGTATTGTCGCTGGACCAGTAATCCAGAGACCCAGGGCAATGATCTGGGAACCCGAGTTCGAATCCCACCTCAGCCACTTAAACTCAATTAAATATCTGGAATTAAAAATCTAATGACGACCATGAAACCATTGTTTATTGTCGTAAATACCCATCTGGTTCACTAATGGCCTTTAGGGAAGGAAATCTCCAATCCTGACATTGTCTCGCCTACATGTGACTCCAGACCCACAACAAGGTGGTTGACTCTTAAATGCCCTCTGAATGCCTAGGAAGCCACTCAATTGTATATAACCGCGACAAAAAAACAAAAAGGGAATGAAACTGAATGGACCACCCGGCACCGGCCCAGGCACCAGAAATGGCAATGGAAAACCCAGCCCTGTCTACCCTGCCAAGTCCTCCTTACTAACACCTGGGGGCTTATGGCAAAATTGGGAGAGCTGACTCACAGACGTGTCAAGCAACAGCAATAGTCATACTCACAGAATCAGACCTTAGGGACAATGTTCCAGACATCACTATTCCTGGTTTTGTGCTGGCTCACAGGAAACACAGTCCCAGCAGAGGTAGCGGCACAGTGGTATTCAGCCAGGAGGGAGTTGCCCTGGGACTCCTCAACATTGACTCTGGACACTGCGAATTCTCATGGCTTCAGATTTAAAATGGGCAAGGAAACCCCCTGCTGATTACCATGTACCATCCACCATCAACTGATTAATCAGTATCTCTCCTTATTGAAAACCACTTGGAGAAAGCACTGGAGTAGGCAAGGGCACGGTATTTACTCTGGGTAGGGACTTCAATGTCCATCACCAAGAGTGGCTTGGTAGTACCAACACAGACCAAGCAGGCCACTTCCTAAAGGACATAGCTGCTAGACTGGGACTGCAGCAGGTGGTGAGGAAACCAACAAGAAGGAAAAACATACTTGACCTCATCCTCACCAATCTGCCTGCTGCCGATGCATCTGTCCATGACAGTATCAGTCAAAATGTCCCGTCAGAGTCCCGTCTTCCCATACTCTCCATTGTGTGGCACTACCCTGTGCTAAATGGGATAGATTTTGAACAGATCAAGCAACTCAAGACGGGGCATCCATGAGGCATTGTGGACCATCAGCAGCAACAGAATTGTACTTGAGCACAATCTGCAACTTCATGGCCCGGAATATCCCCCACTCTACCTGTCCCATCAAACCAGGGGATCAGCCCTGGTTCAATGAAGGGTACAGGAGAGCATGTCGGAAACAACACCAGGCATCACGAAAAATGAGAGATCAACCTGGTGAAGCTACAACACAGGACTACCTGTGTGCCAAATATCATAAGCAGTAAGTGTCAGAATATACATCTATGTATATAATGGAGTGCAGACAGGCAGTGGTTGACACACAGGATGACCAGTAAGCACACAGAACAGAGCAGCCAATCACCAGACAGGACACAACCACTAAAAAGCCAGAGGGCACCAGGTTTCTCGCTCTCTCGGGACCCAGCCTCTGAGACAGTCAGAGTCCATGAGCTAGCCAGTGCAAACACCGTGTGGTAGCTAGTAAGCCTGGTCAGGCTAGTACCAGGTCTCCAGTCAAGTCAGCACAGTGTCAACCCACAGTTGAACATGAATAATAGTTTAGATGTTAAATAAAATCGTGTTGCATCTCATCAAGTGTTGGAGGTCTGTCTCTCGCTACACTGCATCAAGTGCAGTCCACATCCAGCCAGCCCATCACATCATAGTACCAGGTAGTGATGCTGAAGATTGACGGATCTACCTTGAGTGAATCAGCGTTGACCAGCAAACAGTCATCCGGTGGCGTGGAAAACGCCCGCCCTCCTCCCCAGCTCCGCATCGCCGGCAATCTCGGTGCAAATTGGAAGATCTTCAAACAGAAGTTCCAACTCTATCTCAAAGCTACCGACCTCGAGGCCGCATCGGACACCAGGAAGATCGCACTATTTCTCTCCACAGCCGGGGACCACGCCATCCACATCTACAACTCCCTTACATTCGCTGAAGGCGAAGACAAGATGAAATTTAAAACAGTCCTGCTGATGTTCGACAGCCACTGTGACATTGAGGTGAATGAGAGCTTTGAACGGTACGTTTTCCAGCAGAGGCTTCAGGGTAAGGATGAACCTTTTCAATCCTTTTTGCCCCATTTCCGCATCCTCGCGCAGTCATTTAACTATGACTCGACAACTGATTCCATGATCCGGGGTCCACTTCGATTCCCTTCGCCAGCAGCTCCTGAAAGTCAAGCAGCTCACCCTCACCATCACCATCGAAACGTGCATTCTCCACGAACATGCTAATAATCGGTACTCCCACATCAGGGCGGCATAAATGGCAAAGCAAACTTCCTATGAGGCGGAACGGGTGCAGGCCATCACACAAATGCAGGGCCTAAATATTGATGTGAATGGCCAATTTGCGTGTTTTTCACAGGCCCCTGCGCATGCGCGCCACGACTAAAGGGACGGCGAGGCAGAAGACCAGCCTGCGCAGGTGCGTACGTCGTTCGACAGCACTGCACATGCGCGTTGGCACATGGAACGCGCTGACGTTGGCGTCATGACGTGTACGAATTGTGCCTCCGCCCATTTAAAGCGCCAATGTCCGGCAAAATCACGACAGTGTCTACTGTGTGGCAAGCTTGGCCACTACGTAGCCCTTTGCAGATCTGCTCCACTCCCCAGCATCCAGCAATCCCAGCCACGGCGCAGAAGCGTCCATTCCATACAGCAAGGCCATGCCAGACTCTGACCCCGACAGCCCAACAGAGCCTGATGCTGAGTGCCTCAAATCCCCATACCGGGTGGGCATCATTACGAAGCATGCGCTGCCTTTCGCCAAGATAGTGAAGCACCTCCCAATCCTCAGCGTGGATTCCAACGACGAGTAGTGTGCTGTCCTCACAGTCAACAAGGCTCGCATCCGGTTCAAACTGGACACCGGCGCATTGGCGAACCTCATCTTGAAATCCGATCTCGACACCATCCACGTCAAACCAAGCATTCTTCCACCGGCCTGCCAGCTCCTTGACTACAGTGGCAATGCCATAGCTGCCAGTGACTCATGCCAACTTGGAGTTTCCAATAAATCATTTAAAGCAATACTGCGATTTGAGATTGTAGGACCTGACAGAGCATCCTTGCTTGGTGCTCGGGCCTGCAAACCCCTGAACCTGGTTCAGCGAATCCACACCATGTCATCTTCACAGGCAATGGCCTCACCTGATGAAAACTTCCAGGCTGAAATTGATGACATCATCACGCAGTACCACAGCGTGTTCGTCGGAATGGGCACACTCCCATACTGATACAAAATCCTGCTCAAACCAAACGCCACCCCTGTGGTTCACACACTGTGTCGAGTGCCGGCACCCCTCAAGACCGCCTCAAGCAGCAGTTGCACAACCTCCAGGACCAGGGCATCATATCAAAGGTCACAGAACCCACGGACTGGGTCAGCTCCACGGTTTGCGTCAAGAAGCCGTCAGGGGAGCTTCGAATATGCATCGACCCCAAGGATCTAAATCGCAACATCATGAGGGAACATTACCCGATACCAAAACGAGAAGAGTTGACCAGCGAGATGGCTCATGCCAAATTCTTTACGAAGCTGGACGCCTCCAAGGGGTTCTGGCAAATACAGCTGGACGCATCCAGTCGCAAGCTGTGCACATTCAATACCCTGTTCGGTCGCTACTGCTACAACCGGATGCCTTTTGGCATCATCTCTGCCTTAGAGGTATTTCACAGCATCATGGAACAGATGATAGAGGGCATCGAGGGGGTGCGCGTGTATGTTGACAATATCATAATCTGGTCCACAACTCCTCAAGAACACATCGATTGCCTCAAGCAGATGTTCCACACAATCTATGAGGATGGCTTCCGACCCAACAGGGCCAATTGCTCGTTCGGTCAATCAGAAATCAAATTCCTTGGTGACCACATCTCGCAGCAAGGCGTGCGGCCAGATGCTTACAAGATTTCGGCGATCAATGCCATGAAGACCCCAGAGGACAAGAAGGCGGTCCTCCGCTATCTATGGATGGTTAACTTCCTCGGGAAGTTCATTCCCCACATGGCTTCCCACACCACAGCCCTCCACCATCTCGTCAGAAAGTCGACGGAATTCCAGTGGCTGCCCGCCCATGAGAAAGTATGGTGTGAGCTGAGGGCAAAACGCACCACAGCCCTGGTTCTGGCATTTTTCAATCGTACCAAGGAGATCAAAATATCCACAGATGCGAGCCAGGACGGTATTGGGGCGGTACTCGTCCAACGGGATGACTCCTCCTCCTGGGCCCCAGTTGCATATGCCTCCGAGGCCATGACGCCCACTGAACAACAGTATGCTCAAATTGAGAAGGAATGCCTGGGCCTCCTAATGGGAATCGACAAGTTTCACGACTATGTAATTGGCCTCCCAAAATTTACGGTTGAGACGGACCACAGGCTATTAGTCTACATCATTCAAAAAGACTTAAACGACATGACGCCCCGGTTACAACGAATCCTTCTCAAGCTATGCTGCTATGATTTTGAATTTGTCTACACGCCAGGCAAAGAACTCATTGTTGCAGATGCCCTTTCCAGGTCGATCACCACACCGTGTGAGCAAATTGACTTTGTCTGCCAAATCGTGCGCAGGTGCAGTTGTATGCTTCCAACCTTCCGATCTCTGATGAGAGGGTCATTCAAATTCGTGAGGAGACGGCCAAGGATCCTCTGCTACAGCATGTGATGCAGCACCTCACGAATGACTGGCAGAAGGGACAGTGTCCCCAGTTTTATAACATCAGGAACGACCTGACGGTGGTGGACGGCATCCTCATGAAGCTCGATAGGATCGTGATTCCTCAGAGCATGCGAGCTATGGTGCTTGGCCAAATCCATGAGGGTCACCTGGGGGTCAATAAATGTCGACACAGAGCTCGGGAGGCAGTCTACTGGCCGGGCAACAGCCAGGACGCTGCCAACACGGTCCTCAACTGCCCTACATGTCAAAAATTTCAGCCAGCTCAACCCAAAGAAACTCTGGAGCAACATGAGATGGTGACCTCCCCATGGTCCAAAGTCGGTGTCGACTTGTTCCACGCCAAGGGGTGTGACTATGTCCTCCTGGTCGACTACTTCTCCAATTACCCCAAACTGGTGAAACTCTCTGACCTCACGTCGAAGGCGGTGATTAAAGCCTGCAAAGAAACATTTGCCAGACATGGGATACCGCTCACGGTGATGAGTGACAACGGCCCCTGTTTTTACAGCCAGGAGTGGTCTGAGTTTGCCCGGCTATACAACTTTTGTCACGTCACCTCCAGCCCCTACTACCCGCAGTCAAATGGGAAGGCCAAGAAAGGGGTCCATATCGTCAAGAGATTACTATGCAAGGCTGCAGACTCAGGCTCCGACTTCAACCTGGCGCTGCTGGCATACAGGGCAACCCCGCTGTCCACTGGGTTGCCTCCAGCACAGATGCTCATGAATCGCACTCTGCGAACCACGGTTCCAGCCATCCATGTTCCAGACCTGGACCACCTCACGGTCATACAAAAGATGCCGCAGTCTTGGACCCAACAGAAATTAGCATACGACGCTCATGCCATGGATCTCCCTGAGCTGGTCCCAAATGATCGTGTTCATGTGCAGCTGCCTTACGGCGGCTGGTCCACCACAGCTGTGGTGGTCAAGCAAGTGGGCCCGAGATCGTTCCTCATCCGCATGGCTGATGGCTCCTTCCTACGACGCAACAGACAGGCGCTGCACAGAGTTCCACGCCCGACACCTAACCGTGTTGTCCCACCTCCCACAATGCTTCCTCCGGACGTGCCCGACCACGAGGCCACCAATCTACTAGCAATCCTGCTGACCTCTGCAACCACCGCATTGGCGGCGGTCCCGCCTATCCAAGTGCAGGCGGCCCCTGACCCACCCTTGAGGCGGTCAACCAGAATTCGTCGTCTGCCACAGAGACTAAAATTATAGACTGAACTTTTGCACAAATTTGTTACATCATTGTTTTGACCTCTGTAAATATCGTTTCTATCATTTCATCTGCCCTATATCTGCACCAGTGACACCTTCCTATGTATATAAGTTCATTTTAGCACATTCTGTATATAGTCACGCACATATACACGTCCACACGCACATGCACCTTACTATTCATTATCTGAACACAAACAATGTAAAACAAAAAGTGGGGGAGATGTCATAATCTACATCTATGTATATAATGGAGTGCAGATAGGCAGTGATTGACACACAGGATGACCAGTAAGCACGCAGAACAGAGCAGCCAATCACCAGACAGGACACAACCACTATAAAGCCAGAGGGCACCAGTTTTCCCGCTCTCTCGGGACCAAGCCTCTGAGACAGTCAGAGCCTGTGAGCTAGCCAGTGCAAACACCATGTGGTAGCTAGTAAGTCTGGTCAGGCTACTGCCAGGTCTTCATTCAAGTCAGCACAGTGTCAACCCACAGTTGGACATGTATAATAGTTTAGATGTTAAATAAAATTGTGTTGCATCTCATCAAGTGTTGGAAGTCTGTCTCTCGCTGAACTGCATCAAGTGCAGTCCACATCGACCCAGCCTGCCCAACACATCAGTAAGTAATAGCCAGACTAAGTGATTCCACAATGAAGGCATCAAATCTAAATTCTGTAGTCCTGCCACATGTCGCATCAGAGATGTCAGTGTTTAGGCATTACAATTCATTTCACATCATATCAGGAAACAGGTAAAGGCACTGTATACTGCAAAGACTATGTGCCCTGACAATATTCCGGTAATAGTACTAAAGACTTGTGTTCCTGAACTTGCCATACCACAGCCAAACTATTTTAGTACAGCAACAACACGGACATCTGGCCAGCAATGTCAAAAATTCCTCAGATGTCTTATGCACAAATCCAACCCAGCCAATTACCGGCCTATCAGTCTACTCTCCATCATTAACAAACTGATGGAAAGAGTCATCAAGTGCTATCTGCGGCACTTACTCAGCTATAACCTGCTCGCGGACACTGAGTTTAGTTTCCACTAGGGTCGTTCAGCTTCTGACCTCATTACAGCTTTGGTTCAAACATGGTCAAAAGAGTTGAATGCAAGAAGTGAGGCGAGAGTGACTGCCTCAAGGCAGCATTTGACTGAGTATGGCAACAAAGATCTCTAGCTAAACTAGAGTCAATAGTAATCAGGGGGAAAACTCTCTGCTGGTTGGTGAAAAAACTTGGCACAAAGGAAGATATTTGCGATGGTTGGAGGTCAATCATCGCAGCTCCAGAACATCACTGCAGGAGTTCCTCAGGGTAGTGTCCGAACTAAACATCTTCAGCTGCTTCATCAATGACCTTCCTTCCATTATAAGGTCAGAAGTGGGGATGTTTGTGGATGACTGCACAATGTTTAGCACCATTCGCGACTCCTCAGATAATGAAGCAGTCCATGCCAAATACAGCAAGACCTGGACAATATCCAGGCTTGGGCTGACAAGTGGCAAGTTACATTAGTGCCGGACAAGTGCCAGACAATGATCATCTCCTACAAGAGAGGGTCTAACCACTGGCCCTTGACATTCAATGGCATTGCCATCGCTGAATCTCTCACAGTCAACATCCTGGGACTTAACATTGATCAGAAACCGAACTGGACTAGCCATATTAATACTTTGGTTACCAGAGCAGGCCAAAGGCTAGGAATTCTATGGCAAGTAACTCACCTCCTGACCCTCTCAAAGCTTGACCACAACATAAGAACTAGGAGCAGGAGTAGGCCATCTGGCCCCTCAAGCCTGCTCAGGAGTGTAATGGAATACTCTCCACTTGCCTGGATGAGTGCAACTCCAAAAGCACTCCGGATGCTCATAACCATCCTGAGCAAGCAGCCCGCTTGATTGCTGCCCCATCCACAAGCATCCAATCTCTCCACCACCGACAAACAGTGGTAGCTGTGTACCATCTAAAGATGCACAGCAGGAACTCGCCAGGATTCCTTCGGCAGCACCTTCCAAACCCACAACCACTATCATCTGGAAGGACAAGAGCAGCAAGTGCCTGGGAACCCCATCACCTGGAGGTTCTTCTCCAAGTCACTCACCAAATTAACTTAGAAATATATTGCCATTCCTTCACTATCACTGGTCAAAATCCTGGAACTCCCTCCCTAACATCACTGTGGGTGTACCTGCACTTCAGGGACTGCAGCGGTTCAAGAAGGCAACTTACCACCATCTTCTGAAGGGCACCTAGGGATGGGCAATAAATGCTGGCCTAACCAATGATGCCCACATGCCGGAAATTAATTTTAAAAAATGTTAAATGCAAAAATTGTGGTAATGTTGGTCACATTGCCAAGACATGTTGGTTACGCCAAACTTCATCAGAACAAAGGAAGTATATCAAGAAAAATATTGCAAAGTCTACAGGGCAAATTTACCAGTTAAGGTGATCCAACTGAAGACTTACCGAGTACCAAAAAGTGTCAAGTCAGCTTAAGGAATGTAAGCTCAGCGCTCTAGCAGTACAAGAGACCAACAATGATTTTGGGTCTGTCTAAAAGTAAATGGGAACACTATCAAGTTGGAAATGGATACGGGCACTGCAATATCACTTACACCTGAATTGATATACCACCAGAAATCAAAGTATCTGCCAGTACAACCAACTGATTTAGTCTTGAGACCTTCTCCCAATAACACCTTAACTTAACCTACACCTCTTTGGACACTAAAGGGAAACTTATCATGGTCAATCCACCCAACCTGCGCATCTTTGGACGGCAGAATAGGTTGTGCTGCTGAAGGACGTCATCAAGGTGACTGTGGAAATGAATAAACAGAAAGTGGAGCTGTCTCTTCATATTGTTCAAAAAAACTTTCCAGCATTGTTTGGGAGATGGTGATTAAGGAAGATTAAGTTAAACCGCACCTTTATGAACTAAGTTGTTGATTCTACAAATGATCTTCAACTACCTCTGAGAAAGTATGCAAAGGTATTTGAAGAGTCACTTAGATCCATGACTGGGTCAAAGTGAAACTCAAGATAAAGGCAAGCAGTGTGCCTAAGTGTTTGATAGTGCATACTGTATCCTATGCTATTCAACCTAAAGTAGAAGAAGAACTTGAGAGGTCACTGAAGCCCATTGTGCCTGCTACCACCAGCAATCAGGGAACCCCAATCGCTCAGTCTTGAAGGATGGTTCAGTACGAATATACAGGAATTCCAATACTCTATTATATGCTGATCAGTACCCTCCATTTGTCGAAGACCTTTTCTCAAGTATAAAATTTAACAAAATTGATCTTTCCCAAGCCTACCTGCAAATGAACATAGATATTGAATCGCAACCATTACAGACCATAGTAACACACAAGGGTCTGTTTCAGCATCGGAGGCTTCCATTTAGAATAACATCAACACCAGCTCTCTTCCAATGATCTATGGATCAGATCCTGAGTGGGCTATCGGATATGCTCTGCTACAGGTTCAAAAGATGTAGAGCATGAAAAGAACTGAGAAGCTACTTTTGCAAGGCTGGAACTACATAGTCTCAGGGTCAATAAAAAGTGTGAATTTCTAAAAAATCTTCCATCCACCATCTTGGACACATCATTGACCAAGGTGGTATTCTCAAAGAGCCGAAGAAGATGTTGGAGATCCTGGCTGCTCCACAACCGCAGAGGTTACTCAATTAAGGTTGTTTCTAGGATTATAAAATTACTATGGAAGGTTTGTACCACACTTAGCAAAATGGCTGAAGCCTTTGCACATGTTGCTTTGTAACAAACAAGCTTGGCTCTGGGTGAAAGGTTTGGATGCTTACCAAAATTTTAAAACAGTTTAAGGAATCGGAGTTATTGCTCCATTATAACCAAAAACTGAAGCTGCGTCACACTCTGGGGTTGGATCAATTCTCTCGCATATCATGCCTTCAAGCGCAGAGTGACCAATAATATTTGTTTCCAGGATGTTGTCTAGCACGAGTCCAATTATGTCCAACTTGAGAAAGAAGCACTCAGCATTATTTTTGGTATTCAAAGGTTCTACCATTATTTATTTGGCTGTCAATTCACTCTATTGACTGACCATCATCCCCTAACAATAATTTTTGGGCCATATAATCCCTTCACTCGTTGTTTGCTGATCACAATGTTGGCCACTGTGATCACAACCTTGCCGATGCACAATTATGTCTCAGACTATTGTAGGTCTGAAAAGCATGTGAATGCGGATGCTTTGTCTAGACTACTGCTGCAAGATCAATGAGAACGAAAGATAAGCAAGAATTTGGTGTACACTTCAATGACAGGCCTTTTCCAAGGGCCGATGCAGATTCGATGGGCCAGAATGGCCTCCTTCTGTACTGTAAAGTCAATGATTCTATGACTTATTCAATTTGTCTTATGAGGAACATGTTCCGGTAATGGCTTCTCAAGTACAAAAACTTACCTGAACAGATTCGGTGATGGAGAATGATTCAAAAAGGCATTCTAACACAAGAGCACAGAAAGACTCCAGACCTTCAACCCCATCTTACCAGGCATCTTGAGTTGACAGTGCAAAATGGAGTATTGTTCTGGGGCATTAGAGTGTTCATTCCGCCGTGTCTACAGATTAGAATCCTGGAACAACTGCATGAGGGCCATTCCAGTGGTGTTAGAACGAAGCGGTAGGGAGGAAGCTACTTCTGGTGGATGCCCAAATAGCGAAGGTGGGATTATGCCAATCCTGCACTGTGTTGAGAAATGTACCTCCACTACAACCTTTGCATCCATGGGAATGGCCTACCAGGCCATGGCAAAAAATCCATGTTGATTGTGCAGGACCAGTCAAAGGACACATGTTTTTGGTCATGGTTGACATACATTCGAAGTGGCCAGAGGTTGTCACCATGAAATTCGATAATTATGGAACAGACCATAGGAAAGCTTGATAAGGTACTTGTAAGATTCAGGCAACCTGAATAACTCATGTGCGATAACGGTAATCAGTTCCCTTTAGCCGAATTTGAGGACTGCCTGAAGGGGTGTGGCATCCGCCATATCATAATAAAACATAAGAACATAAGAACTAAGAGCAGGAGTAGGCCATCTGGCCCCTCAGACCTGCTCCGCCATTCAATGAGATCATGGCTGATCTTTTGTGGACTCAGCTCCACTTTCTGGCCCGAACACCATAACCCTTAATCCCTTTATTCTTCAAAAAACTATCTATCTTTACCTTAAAAACATGTAATGAAGGAGCCTCAACTGCTTCACTGGGCAGGGAATTCCATAGATTCACAACCCTTTGGGTGAAGAAGTTCCTCCTAAACTCAGTCCTAAATCTACTTCCCCTTATTTTGAGGCTATGCCCCCTAGTTCTGCTTTCACCCACCAGTGGAAACAACCCGCCCGCATCTATCCTATCTATTCCCTTCATAATTTTAAATGTTTCTATAAGATCCCCCCTCATCCTTCTAAATTCCAACGAGTACAGTCCCAGTCTACTCAACCTCGCCTCATAATCCAACCCCTTCAGCTCTGGGATTAACCTAGTGAATCTCCTCTGCACACCCTCCAGTGCCAGTACGTCCTTTCTCAAGTAAGGAGACCAAAACTGAACACAATACTCCAGGTGTGGCCTCACTAACACCTTAGACAATTGCAACATAACCTCCCTAGTCTTAAACTCCATCTCTCTAGCAATGAAAGACAAAATTCCATTTGCCTTCTTAATCACCTGTTGCACCTGTAAACCAACCTTCTGTGACTCATGCACTAGCACACCCAAGTCTCTCTGCACAGCGGCATGCTTTACTATTTTATCGTTTAAATAATAATCCCGTTTGCTGTTATTCCTACCAAGATGGATAACCTCACATTTGTCAACATTGTATTCCATCTGCCAGACCCTAGCCCATTCACTTAACCTATTCAAATCCCTCTGCAGACTTCCAGTATCCTCTGCACTTTTCGCTTTACCACTCATCTTAGTGTCATCTGCAAACTTGGACACATTGCCCTTGGTCCCCAACTCCAAATCATCAATGTAAATTGTGAACAATTGTGGGCCCAACACGGATCCCTGAGGGACACCACTAGCTACTGATTGCCAACCAGAGAAACACCCATTAATCCCCACTCTTTGCTTTCTATTAATTAACCAATCCTCTATCCATGCTACTACTTTACCCTTAATGCCATGCATCTTTATCTTATGCAGCAACCTTTTGTGTGGCACCTTGTGAAAGGCTATCAAATCGATACCCTACCATCCAGGTTTTGAAGGATAAAGGCTCTCTACCTAAATATGTCAATAGCTTTCTAATTATATACAGAAACACTGTGCATTGAACAACTCAAAACTCACTGGCTATACTGATAGTCATGTGGAAACTCCGCACACAGTTTGACCTTTTGACTTTCCCTTCAATTTCAGAGATAGTCGGGCAACAATATCAGACATAAGTGGCTAGAAAGGAACAACATTCCAAAAGCAGACTCTTTGACTGTAGGGAATGTGCTCTTGCGAGAAATTACACCTCAGATGAAAAATGGACTCCAGCAATTGTATTAGCAAAACTTTCTGGCTCTTGGTGTCCTGCTAATTTTGATAATGCTCTTGTGAAGCAACTTGGGCTGCTTCATTGTACTGAATGTGCTTTATAAACGCAAGTCGTTGTGGTAGATGGGAGAGGTAATGCTGGTTTCATATATTCCCATAAACTGACAGTGATCGAAGGGGGCATGTAGGTATAAGAAGCATGTGGCTCTCTCTGTTTGAATTCTTGAATAATGCTTGGAAGTTGCATAGGTGCAGTAAAGATGGGTCCATCTAAATTTCAGCTCTCCTCCTTCAGGGGCAGCAGGGTAGCATGGTGGTTAGCATAAATGCTTCACAGCTCCAGGGTCCCAGGTTTGATTCCCGGCTGGGTCATTGTCTGTGTGGAGTCTGCACGTCCTCCCCCTGTGTGCGTGGGTTTCCTCCGGTTGCTCCGGTTTCCTCCCACAGTCCAAAGATGTGCGGGTTAGGTGGATTGGCCATGCTAAATTACCCGTAGTGTCCTAATAAAAGTAAGGTTAAGGGGGGGTTGTTGGGTTACGGGTATAGGGTGGATATGTGGGTTTGAGTAGGGTGATCATGGCTCGGCACAACATTGAGGGCTGAAGGGCCTGTACTGTTCTATGTTCACTCCAAAGATACTGGACTTCTGTCCTCAAAAAGGAGCAAATGTTCATATCCTTACCTCCCTTTACGTAAAATATTCCAGCCTGAATTCACTATCATTTCAAAGCATTCTTATTATTGACCTTGCTTTTTAAATCCTTGTCGGTAACAACGATGATTGTGAAATCGTTCAATAAATCACATTGTTAAATGACAATTTTCATCCCTCTTTCTCCTTATGTTTTTACTAGAGGCATTAGCCCATTTGAAGTCAATGAGTTAAAATAACAGGCAGAGAATTGTTATATGGACGCATTAAGACTAGGCTCACAAAATTTGTAACATGGCACTTCCAAATGAAAAGATTGGAATGGTAGAAAATAATTACACCAAATACAATGATAACGAGACACTATTTGATATACTCTCCCATTGTCACAATGCTTTTTGTTAAATTGAGCATCTTAATACAAAGCACCATAAAATCATATTCTTATGCTAACAATTTTTTTTGCAGAGGGAGGCATAGCACATAAAACCTATCGTGCCGATAATTCAAGCCTGACAATTGTGTACTTAGACAATTGTAATCAGATTGAATGAGAACAGCTGAGCACTAAGTATGGGTTTTCATGTTAAAATGCCTGTCCAAGGAACAAGTTAGAGGCATCTTGGCACATGTGTATGTCACAATTAACTCATGCATTGTAAGTACAGAGCCCACCTAAACTAAAGGATAGGAAATAATTGTCTCCTCTAACTAAAAAAAAGTCTCCTCCAATTAAAAAAACCATCATTTTAATGAAAAAAAAGAGACTTGCATTTATGTAGCACTTTTTTCAAGCACCATCTTAAAGCGTTTTGCAGCAAGTGACTGCACATAAAATTACTTCACTATTGTAATGTAGTTAACATGGCAGCTAATAGGTGCCCAGCAAACTCCCACTAACAGTAACAGACAGTAACAGAACAGGTAAGTGGTTTTCTTTTTAATCTGGATTGAGGAATGAATAATCAGGACGCCGGGGATTACTCCCCTGCTCTTCTTTGAAATAGAGCCATGGGCTCTTCTATATCTACTCAAGCAGGCAGATTGGACCTCGTTTTAACATCACCATTCAAAAGTTGACGTCGCTGACAGTGTCACACTCTCTCGATACTGTTCTGGATTGTCAGCCTTGATTTTTGTGCTCACACCTTGAGTGGGACTTGAATCCAAAATGCTGTGACTAAGACAAAGGTGTTTTTTTAATTCATTTTGCAGGATGTGGGCTTCACTGGCTAGACCAACATTCCTAGTCGCCCTTGAGAAGGTGGTGGTGTGCTGCTTTCGAACTGCTGCAGTCCCTGAGGTGTAGGTTCACCCATTGTACTGTTAGGGAGGAATTCCAGGATTTTGACCCAATTACAGTCAAGGAACTGTGGTATATTTCCAAGTCAGGGTGGCGAGTGACTTGGAGGGGAAATTGCAGATGGTGGTGGTGTCATGCTGCCATTGTCTTTCTAGATGGTAATGGTCATGGGTTTGGAAGGTGCTGCCAAAGGAGCCTTGGTGAGTTGCTGCAGTGCATCTTGTAGATGGTAGACACGGTGGTGGAGGCAGTGAATGTTTATGGAAGGGGTAGCAATCAAGCAAGCTGCTTTGTCCTGGATGGTGTTGAGCTTCTTGAGTGCTGTTTGAGTTGCACTCATCCAGGCAAGCAGCCCATGTGGCACTGCCAGGCTGGCAGGGGCACTTTCAGGATGCCAGGATGGAAGTGCCAAAGTTCTAGACTGTCATTGTGCTCATGCTGGGATCAGGCCAGGAATGCCCTGCCTGAGTGAGGGGGAGTGCTGGGGGCCAGTTGGGGCTTTGGGAGGCCCAGAGGTCATGTTGGGGGGGGGGGGAGGGGGTCATGTGATTGGATCGCCATTTAAAAATAACGTCCCAATCTCCTCCTGCACTGAGGAGTTCTGGCGAGTATAGCTCCTCAATGCAGAAAACGTGACTAAGTGTGGTTCGGCAGGGCATTCCCTGCTGAGGCCCCTTATTGGAACAAAATCCCATTCGATGTGGTGGTCTTTCTCTGCACTGCGAGCGCCGGAAACACTCGGTTAAACGCATTCAACCCAGGACTCTGTTTCAATTTGGTTATATCGTGCCTAGTGTCATTATTTAATTTGATCTTGGTTTTCTTGTTGCTCCCACCTATCACTCCCTTTACCGAATGCATTTCTTCACCTTCCTCCTGTTTCAAAAATCTGAAACCCAGACTGTTAGAATCCTTGCAGTGCAGAAGGAAGCCATTCATCCCATCGCTGACCCTTCAAAAGAGCACACTACCACGGCCCAATCCCCACTTTAGCCCTGAATCCCACGGAATATTTGGACAATAATGGGCAATTTAGCATGGCCAATCTACCTCACCTGAAAATCTTTGGACATGTGGGAGGAAACCGGAGCACCTGGAGGAAACCCACGCAGACACGGGAGAAAGTGAAAACGCCACAAAGACAACCACCTGACACAGGAATCGAAACCGGGTCCGTGGCGCTCTGGGGCAGCAACTCTAACCACTGTGCCGCCGTATTATATGTTTCAGTGTGGGTCTTCTAGCCTTCTGATCCCAACTGGCCTGCTATTTTTGTTTCTTGTTGTCTGAGGGCAAATGAAAATGCCATTCTTCCCCTTCCCCCCTCACCCTTTGTACCTGGACAAAAATATACCGACATTTTAAGATGAACTTCATCTTTAATTAAGAAAAAAGAAATCCAGCCGGATGTGCTGGCAGTGGTGATGACTCATCTTGATCGACTTGGATGTCGGCCTTGAACTGTTTACTTTGCTGGTATCTCAGCTGGTCATCTATGCTGTTGGTTGTGACTCTTCTGGAATGTTCCTTTTCTCTGTGATACTGTTTCCAAGTTAGTTTTGGTTTCAACTCAGAGCTGAAGAAAGCTCTTTTGAATATCTCGCTTCCTAAAATGGGTAGAACTCTCCCAAACACCTCAGCTGGGGCTCACTCCAAGGAAACGGAGCAGCCAGCTTTTCCTTTCCATCCAGCCTGTGAGTGTTTAATGCCTGAAGACAGAGCTGGAGGGAACTTTGTAGGTTTCATTCTCTGTAAGATTACCAGGCCTCCCTGAGATCTCGTGAATGCAGCTTCTTTGATACTCTAGGCACGATTCTCCGCCCCCCACGCCGGGTGGGAGAATAGCGGGAGGGCCCCTCCGCCATTTTTCATGCCCTCCCACTATTCCCCCCCCCCCCCCACGCCCGAACCACACCACGAATCGCCGCTCGACGTTTTTTACGGCGAGTGGCGATTCTCCGAGGCCGATGGGCCGAGCGGCCGGGCCTTCACGCCCATTTCAACACGGCAGCAAACACACCTGCTTGCTGCTGTCGTGAAACGGGCACCAGATGCCTGTTTGGGGCATCGAGAGGCCCGATTGGCACGGGAGCACCATGACTGTGCTCGGGAGGGACAAGCCCACCGATCGCGGGCCGTACGTCCGGAACGGACACACTCTTTCCCCTCCGCCGCCCGACAAGATCAAGCCACCACATCTTGCCGGGCAGTTGAGGAGAAAGACGCCAACTGCACATGCGCGGGTTGGCGTTGTCCAACCTGTGCATGCGCGGCTGACGTCATCGGCCGCGTCAGCTGCCATGACGCTTGACGTGCGGCCTTGACAACCGTCGACAAGGCCACGCCGCCGTGACACACGGGGCTGCGCTCCTCGCCCCGCCCGGGGGGAGAATCGGCCCCGGAAGTGGCCGTGAAGGCTGCCGTGGGTCACGGCCTGTCCCACGGCAGCATTTACGATTCCCCGCATTTGCGGAGAATCTCGCCCGACGTTTATTTTAGACAAGCTGTTGGTTATTCTGTGGAGTTTGAAAGACAGAAGAATTACACAACCCTGAGACTGTTCTTTTTGGTGAAGGTGCATGTTAATAAAAATGAAAATGACTCCCCAGAGGGAATCCACAGTCTGGGGATTCGGACTGAATGTTGCAGCCAGAAGATTCTCAGCATCAACATCTGAAGCAAGGACTTTCATCTTCCATCAATCCTCTTATATTTTTCCTGTTCCCCTCCCTCTGCCTGTGCATGTCTTATGTGTGTTATGTATGGGGGGGGGGGGGGGGGTAGTACTAGATTAGCTGGCCTTATTCTACAGCGATGATTGCATGTCTCATCTCTATTATTGTTATAAATAAACAGTTGTCACGGTTCACTTGCAAATATTGTGCCTGGAAGTCATTGGACCAGTCAAGGGGCAAAGAGTTCAGAAACATTATGCAAATTATTGGTTAACTCACTTGTGTTGGGATTCGAGGGCCTGTGGGGCTGGAATTTACTGCGCACTAGCCCAGGGTGTCGTAACAACAGTTGATAGCAAATAATATACAAATCATGGATTGCTGCAACTAAACAGGTTGGGTTTTTATTTATCTTGTGCTGTGCTCTCTCACAGACTTAAATACAAAGACTGAGCCTGAAGCCTGTGCACTTCACTGATGAAGCCACCAGTGCACATGTGACTCACCTCTTAAAGGAACATTGCCTCAGCATAACACCTCCACCTTTACTTTGAAACTTCGTCTCAAGGAAACACCCCCAGCATTTATATAGTTCCAAAAGCAGCAAAGCTATTGGCGCAGGCAAGAAAAACAGCTTCCAGTGGACACAAACATGATGTACATTTAATATGAGGGTCTGTCCAGCAGGTGCCTGTTTCGAGCCGGCTCTCTCCTTACTTCTGGTACAGAATTGTTCCCCACCTTAGGGATATCGGGGACCTCAGGTGTTGCTCGTTATGCTTTCCCTTAATGTGCTCTGTTTTAGTTACCTTTGCTCAAGAGTGGCCAGGTATCTTTCTGATACCACCACAAGGTTCAAAACCGAATACTGATCAATGACTCGATATACCAGTTAGTAAGTTTGAAATTAATGCACATTTATTTCCACACACAGTCAATTATTACTCATGCATAAACTCTACTCGCTAAACTACAACTACTACTAAAAGCCTATACTTAGCTTCGGGGGGGGGGCACTCAGTCAGAGGAACAACGGCCGTTGTCCGGTTCTGATACTGCTGGCTTCGAACTGGTATAGTAGCTGGGAGCACCCATCTCGTAGCGTGCATTGACCTTAGGCTTACTGGTGCTTGGCGGGCCTCTCGTCACTGAGAGCCAAAGGCCAAGGTGAAGATGGAGAAATAAGAGTTCTTAAGAGAGCGTTCTGACCTTGGGGACTGTTTTATAGCCCCCACGGTTTCACGCCCTTCTGGGCAGACCCTGAACTTGGTCCCAATTAATTGGACCATGTCCCAATCATTTGTATCGATTCTCTCCAATAACGGGGTCGTTCCCCGATCGCTGGGCGGGCCCTAGGTAACCGTTGGCCTGCCTTTGTTTTAGTCTCCACTGGTGCCGGGGAGTCTGTCCTGGTACCGATTGTTTCAATGTTTCTTTTTGTCCCCAGAGATAGCTCATTACTATGCTAATGGCTTGTAGTTTCAGTTCTGTCTAGGCTCTGCAAGTTCCAATCCACAGGAAACCTTGCACCTGCTTGTTTTTCTAGTGCGGTCCATTTCCCCCTGTACTCTTTGCGAGTATCCATTTTGGAATCGGGACGTGGCCACCCCAGGTGGCTACACAGGTGAAGAGGGTTCATCCTTAGGGGGCATTTAGATAATCATAGAATCATCTAATTTATGGTGCAGAAGGAGGCCATTCAGTCCATCGAGTTTACACCGGCCTTCTTGAACAGCTGTGGTGATGGATGATTCCAACACTTGGGGGGGTGTGCTACTAACAGCTGATCAGCATGCCACTACCACACGATCTCGTCCCTCGTTTGAACAGTGTAGGATATGGGATTTTCTGGGCGAGTACCTTGGCAGGTACCCACTTGTCAGTTGAGCTGTAGCTCCATTTCAATACTTGCTCACCTTGACAGAAAGAGTGTATCTTGGAGTCTGTTTCCCTTCTGGGCATCTGGGACAATCTCAAGAGTTTCCTCAGGTAGTAATAGGTCAAACGTGGTTCGAAACTTCCTTTTTAACAGCATGTACGCCATCAAGTTCTGGGTATGAGGTTATATAGCCAGGAAGCTACTGATGCATCCAGCTAGTGACCCCTTCCCCCGTGAAACGTTCAATGAATGCTTCAATGATTGCCTAAATCTTTCCGCAAGGCCATTGGTGAGGGATGATAAGGCACGACTTAATGTGCCGAATGACATTCTGTTCCATGTAATCTGTGAATTCCTGCTTGGGGAACTGAGGACCATTGTCACTAATAATCTGTTCAGGGTTTATGAACATTTAATTTAGTTTCTCAATTGTCCGGTAAGCTGAAATCGACTGCTTTACCGCCATCTCCGGCCACTTGGAAGGGGCATCAATCACTACTCGCAGCATTTCACCCTCAAGCGGGCTGACAAAATCAATGTGGGCATGTTGCCAGGACATTTTGGGCCATTCCCTGGGGTGTACCAGTGGCAATGGTGGTGCGTTCCTGATTTTGGCGTAAGCTTGGCACAAACTGGCTCTTTCCTTAATCTGATCATCCACTCGGCCACCAAAAATAGCTCTCCTCAGGCTCCATCAGGGGCAGCATGGTAGCATAGTGTACCAGCCTCCCCGGACAGGCGCCGGAATGTGGCGACTAGGGGCTTTTCACAGTAACTTCATTGAAGCCTACTCGTGACAATAAGCGATTTTCATTTCATTTCATTTTCATTTTCATAGTGGTTAACATAATTGCTTCACAGCTCCAGGGTCCTAGCTTCGATTCCCGGCTTGTGTCACTGGCTATGCGGAGTCTGCACGTTCTCCCCTGTGTGCGTGGGTTTCCTCCGGCTGCTCCGGTTTCCTCCCACAGTCCAAAGATGTGCAGGTTAGGTGGATTGGCCATGCTAAATTGCCCTTTGTATCCAAAATTGCCCTCAGTGTTGGGTGTGGTTACTGGGTTATGGGGATAGGGTGGATTTCATAGATTTTATTTAATAGATTTTACAGTGCAGAAGGAGGCCATTCGGCCCATCGAGTCTGCACCGGCTCTTGGAAAGAGCACCCTACCCAAGGTCAACACCTCCACCCCATCCCCATAACCCAGTAACCCCACCCAACACTAAGGGCAATTTATCATGGCCAATCCACCTAACCTGCACATCTTTGGACTGTGGGAGGAAACCGGAGCACCCGGAGGAAACCCACGCACACACGGGGAGGATGTGCAGACTCCGCACAGACAGTGACCCAAGCCGGAATCGAACCTGGGACCCTGGAGCTGTGAAGCGATTGTGCTATCCACAAGGTGTGGGCTTGGGTAGGTGCTCTTTCCAAGAGCCGGTGCAGACCCGATGGGCTGAATGGCCTCCTCCTGCACTGTAAATTCTATAATAATTCTATGATTAATTGTTTTTCCATTGACTGAAATCTTTCCAGACTGTTCTGTTTCTTCCAGCAGGCCCAAACAATGTGGCCTACTTGCTTACATTTTTTGCGCTGGGCCTCATTGAAACTGTGGCAGCAGTCAGTTTCAGAGTGTCCAGGTCAGCCACACGTGTGGCACTCCTGCTGCTGCGTGGATTTCTTTTGCATGGCTGCCATTTTATGTACTCAGGTGCTGGCTCCTCGCTGTGCAGCTTCTTTGGCAGCTAATGTCCAGAGCGATTTTGCTCTGTCAATAGCCTTATTTGAATGTCTTCCTTTCGTAGATCGCATACAAACCTGTCTCTTAAGGCATTGTTGAAAACCTTTCCAAACTGACAGTGTTTTGCGAGGCACTTAAGGGTTGCGATGTATTAAACCTCAGATTTCCTTTTCAGTTGATTCCTCTTGTGAGATCTGAATCTCTCGACAAATAGTAAGAGTTTTGGCGCAGAATGGTACTCCAAAATACCAACTAATTCCTGGTACATTTTGTCTCCAGGTTTGTCCAGCTGGAACAAGCTTCAGAGCAAATTAAAGGCTTTACTGCCTATAGTGCTGAGGAACAAGGGCACAATCAATTCAGCAGCAAATTTATTTGGTGTCATATAATAGCTGAATTAACCCTACCTGTGGAGTTGCAGCAATCCATGAGTTGTATATTCTTTGGTTCTGACTGTGGCCTAGTAAATGGCCCGGTACAGAATAAGTGGTGATGAGGGGGATTTTTGGCAGCTAGCGTGAGCGGGTTAATTTTTATTTTACTCATTGGCACATTCCAACATTGGACTAACAGGAGAGGAACTGCACCCGGCTTCAGAATCCTGTAAGAAAAGGTAAAGGGGAAAAGAAGGCAAATTCCTTTATTCACGAAAAACAAGAAAAAAAATGTTGCATCAATTGGGTGCCATTGGACCTTATGAAGAAGCATCGGAAGGCTGGAAGGCCTACACTGCAGCATATAATACACAGCAACATATAATACATAACAGCCTGGGTTTCAGGTTACATTGATAATGAAGACTCAGGTCTGGTTTTGATTTTTGAAACAGGAAGAAGGTGAAGGAATGCCTTATGAAAAGGGGGTAACAGGTGAGAGGGACAAGATAACCAAGAAGGTTGAATAAAATAAAGGTACTGAGTCTCTGCTTCCATTTGAAAGTAAACCCGCGGAAAGTGAAGGGCCCCGACGGAGTCCCTGAGCAAGCACTCAGAACCCTACCTGCTTCAAGAAGAACACCATAATACCAGTACCAAAGATGAACGAGGTAGTGTGCCTCAACGACTACCGACCGGTGGCCTCGACATCTGTTACAATGAAATGCTTTGAGCGGCTAGTCATGAGGTGGATCAACGCCAGCTCCCTAGTTGGCCTCAATCCATTGCAGTTCACCTACCATTGCAACCGATCCCCAGCAGATGCTATCTCTCTGGGCCTACAATCAACTCTCGAACATCTCGACAACAAGGACGCCTACATCAGACTGCTGTTCATAGACTACAGCTCCGCCTTCAACAGCATTATCCCAACAAGACCAATGACCAAACTCTACTTGGACTTGACCCCTCCATGTGCAGCTGGATTCTTGATTTCTTCACCAACAGACCACAATCTGTCAAGATAGATAACACCACCTTCTCCACAATTGTCCTCAACACCAGGGCCACGCAAGGATTTGTGCTCAGTCCTCTACTGTACTCCCTGTACACACACAACTGTGTTGCAAGATTCAACTCCAATTCAATCTGTACGTTTGCAGATGATACGACTGTGGCAGGTTGTATCTCAAACAACGATGAATCAGACCACAGAAGGGAGATAGATCACTTGGTTGCATGATGTACTGAAAACAACCTCTCTCGAAATGCTGGAAAGACCAAGGGCGGAATTCTCCACAAGGCCCGACGCCGTCGTGAAACCCGGAGAGGGTCACAACGGCGTCAGAAGCCTCTCCCGGCCCCCTATTCTCCCCACCCCGGGGGGATAGGAGGGCCGTACCGGGAAACTCGGCCGCCGGGCCTTGTCCCTGGCTTCAAGGCCCGGCGCGCCAAGAATGACGTGGCGGCGGCACCTAATGATGTCAGCCGCGCATGCGCGGGTTGGACAGCTCAAACCCACGCATGTGCGGTTGCCGTCTTTCCCCTCAGCCGCCCCACAAGATGTGGCGACCTGATCTTGCGGGGCGGCGGAGGGGAAAGAGTGCGTCCCCTTGAGACGCCGGCCCGACGATCGTGGGCACCGATCGCGGGCCCGTCCCCTCCCGAGCACGGTCGTGGTGCTCTATCCCTGATCCACCCCCAACAGACCCCACACTTACCGGGCGCGCCATGTTCATGACGGCAGCGACCAGGTGTGGTTGCCGCCGTCGTGAACAGGTCGGGAACGGCAGGCCGCTCGGCCCATGCGGGCCGGAGCGGCCCGCGTTTCCCCGAGTGGCATGTCGCAAAACCGGACACGCCACTTTGGGGGGTGGTGGGAGAATAGCGGGAGGTGCTGGAGCGAACCTCCCGCTATTCTCCCACCCAACCTGGTTGCGGAGAATCGTGCCTCAAGGAACTGATCACGACTTCAGGAAGCATAGCATGACACCCCCCCCCCCCCCCCCACCTACATCAATGGCTCCGGAGTAGAGATGGCTGATAGCTTTAAGTTCCTGGGGGTCACCATCACCAACATTCTGTCCTGGTCCACTCACGTTGATGCAACAGTCAAGAAAGCCCAACAACGTCTCTAATTCTTACGGAAGCTAAAGAAATTAGGCTTGTCTGCATCGAATCTTGTAAACTTACACAGATGTGCCATAGGGAGCATCCTATCCGGCTGCATTACAGCTTGGTATGCCAACTGTGCTCGGCCTAAGATCGCAAGAAACTACAGAGTGTGGTGAACTCAGCCCAACGTATCACCCAAGATTGCCATCCTCCCATTAATTCTATATACACCTCCCGCTGCCTCAAAAAGGCAGACAGCATTATCAGAGACCCCTCACACCCAGGCTTTGCCCTCTTCCAGACTCTTCCATCAGGCAGAAGATACTGAAGTCTGAAAACCCGCACATCCAGACACAGAAACAGCTTCTTCCCCACAGTTACTGACTCCTCAATGACTCTCCCTTAGACTGATCTGTTCCCCGTAAGAACACTATTCACAACGCCCTAGGGTGCTCTTGGTTTGAGGCAAGTGGCTGGCATTGAAAGCAAGAGGCCAATGGTCACACCATCAGAAGCATCCATATCTGCAGTGGCTTATTATGTACCATTCTCTCTTGCGAGAGAGATGGAAGAATGTCAGTGTTGCATTGATGCGCCTGACGTAGCTGAGTAGCTGAATGTGGAGACAAAAGGTGTGGCAGTGAGGTTAGTAGCATTTATAGGTTTGTGTGGGTGGTGTTAGCTGTGTGTCCTGAATGCCAGCGACTGGAGTTAGGTGAGTGATGGGGTGTGTGGTAAATTGAGCATGTCAGACTGGTGCTGTAGTGGATAGGTGGTGACACACGAACTTGCATTAATTGACCTTGGGTCAGCATATTTATTGAAGCCCTGCTGCCAGGTTCTTGGGTCAGTACGTTAGGAATTGACCTCCAGTTGCTCCCAAAGCCCCCTATTGTTCTACTTGAGGGGCCTCTGACCACCCCACAAATCAATGGTGCCTCTCTTTCTGCCTACCTCAAACACCACGTCCATGATTCAGGGGTTCCCCTCTCTTCCTGGTGTTCCATTTTCCTTGTTTACAATTAGAGTAATACTGTCTTCTGGTAATTCAATACAGTTTTAAGTACATGCGAACATAAGAAATAGGAGCAGGAATAGACTACATGGGCTGCCAAGCCTGCTCCAATATTCAACTTGATCTTGGACTTCTATTCCATTGTAACCATATCCTTTGATTCCCTGTGATAAATCTGTCTATCGTAGCCCAAATATATTTAATAATAATCTTTATTATTTATCTTCACAAGTAGGCTTTCATTGACATTGCAATGAAGTTACTGTGAAAATCCCCTAGTCGCCACACTCCGGCGCTTGTTTGGGTACACTGAAGGAGAATACAGAAATGTCCAATTCACCTAACAAGCAAGTCTTTTGGGACTTGAGGAAGCAAACCGGAGCTCCCGGACGAATCCCACGCAGACATGGGGAGAACATGCAGACTCCTCACAGACTGTGTGGGTTACAGCTGGGTACTCCAGTTTCCTCCCACAGTCCAAAGGTGCGCAGGTTAGGTGGATTGGCTATGATAAATTTCCCCATAGTGTCCAACAATGTGCAGGTTAGGTTATGGGTTTGTGGGGATAGGGTGACTGGGCGGGGAATGGACATGGTAGAGTGCTCTTTCGAAGGATTGGAGCAGACTTGATGGGCCGAATGGCCGTCTTCTGCACTGTAAGGATTCCATAATATCATGAACCCTCTGGAGTATAGAATTCCAAAGATTCACAACCTTTTGAGTGAATAAATTTCTTCTTATCTCAGTGTTAATGATCGTCCCCTTAGCCTGAAACTGTGCCCAACTGTTTTAGATTCCCCATCCAAGGGAAAGAATTGGCTGGATTTTCCGATTTTGAGGCTATGTCCACACACCGGCATTTTACAACAGAGAAATGGTGTAAAACAACCACCGATCCTCCGTTTGGCTGGGGGCTCGCATCAAGGCAGCATAGAACACACGGCTCTAGCTGCCGCTACGGCCCGGAGAATTGGCGGGTCCATGGCTGCGCATGCGCACAGTGGCGGCCTGCTGCGACCCCGATGCGTAACATGGCGGCGGCCACTCACGGACCCGGCCTTGTAAATAGTGCCCCCCCCCCCCTTTGGCTGGCTTGTGCTCCCGACCACCCCCCAACAGTGCCCTCGGCAAAGTCCCCCATGCCTGCGGATTAGCCCTCCCCCAACCGTGGCGGCCCTGGACCGGGTCTGCAGCCGCCACGCCGAGTTTCCGACCAATGAGACCACACGCGACCGACACCATCGGGACATCGGCCGTTCGGGGGCGGAGCATCGGGGGTGGGCCTCAGGCAATGTCCTGAGGCCGTCGATACGGCGCATGGCATAATCTCCGAGTACGCCGCTTTGAAGAGGGTAGAGCATTGCGAAAGCGGCGGGGCCCCCCATTCGGTCGTGAACGGGGGTTCTCTGGCCAATCGCAGAAAGCGACTTCAACGTTTGCGACTAGACAATCCCGCAGTATCTAACTTGTCAAACCCCTTCATAGTCCTGAATGTTTCAATGAAATTACCTCGCATTCTTCTATACTTAGCTCAGTTGGGTGGCCAACTGGTGTGCGATGTGAAGTGAGGTCAGCAGGGTGGGTTCAATTCCCGTACCCACTGAGGTTATTCATGATGGCCCGCCTTCTCAACCTTACTGCTTGCCGGAGGCGTATGATCCTCAAGTTAAATCACCATCAGTCAGCTCTCCCCTTCAAAGGAGAAAGCAGTCTCTTGTCATCTGGCGACTATGGCTTACTCCAGAGAATATAGACCCAATTTACCCAGCCTCTCAGGAAAACCGCCTCATCCCATGGCCCAGTTTTACTGCCTCCAAAGCAAGTATATCCTATCTCAAAAATCTAGACCAAAATTGCTCACTGTATTTCAGGTGTGCTCTTACCAAAGCCCTGTACAATTATAGCAAGACTGCCTTATTCTTGCCCTCCAATCCACTTTTAATAAAGAATAATGTCCCATTTCTAATTACTTGCCGCGCCTGTCTGTTAACCTTTTGTGTTAATTGGGCGGGATTCTCCCCTACCCAGCGTGACGGGGGGTCCCGGCATAGGGGAGTGGCGCCAACCACTCCGGGGTCGGGCCTCCCAAAAGGTGGGGAATTCTACACACCTTTGGGGGCTAGCCCCGCGCCGGAGTGGTTGGCACCAGAAGACTGGTGCAAAAAACCGGCGCCAGCGGCCTTTCAGGCCCGCTGCCCGGCAGCGGAGCTGGCCGAAAGGCTTTTGCCGGTCGGCGCATGCGCGATGTGGGTTTCTCTTCCGCTATGGCGGAGGCCGTGGCGGCGGCGGAAGAGAAAGAGTGCACCCAGGGCACTGGCCCAGAGTCTGAGGGGGGGGCCCCGATCGCGGGCCTGGCCACCGTGGGGCACCCCCCGGGGTCCGATCGCCCCGCGCCCCCCAATCAGAGTGGCGTGATTCCCGCCCCTGCCAATTCCCGGGTGGCGGAGAATCTCTGCCACGGCGGGGGCAGGATTTTCGGCGGCCCCAGGCAATTCTCCGACTCTGCTGGGGGTCGGAGAATTACGCCCAATTATCTGAGTATTTCCACAATTCCCTGAATGTCAACATTGATAATTTTTATACCCTTTTAAAATATTCTGTTTTTCTATTTTCATGGCCAGAGTAAATAACCTGACATTTCTCCAAATACAGCTCCCTCTTCGCCCAGCACTGGTGCCAGTGACCCATGAATTTAAGCCCATTTCCCCTAAATTAATCTTTGAGCAACATATTTAACTCTCTGATCTTATTTACCCTGTACCAATTTTCTAATGACATGGGAAGTAATTCAATGATTTTGCTTTTGTAGTTATGCTTTTTACTTCAGTTCCTAGATGCTCATTTTCACTCAGCAGAACCATTTCCTTAGTCTTACTTTTGTCATTGGTACCAATATGGACCAGAACAACTGGATCCTTGTCCTCCCATTCCAGATTCTGCTCCAGCCCAGTACAAATGTCCTGAACTCTGGCACTGGGCAGGCAACACAGCCTTCGGGACTCAAGGTGCCAGCTGGAGAGATCTGTATTCTCGTAACTATTCTGTCCCATATTCGACTATATTGCTTTTTACTCCCTGACTTGAATGATACTGTGCACCATGGTGCTGTGGTCAGTTAACTCACCATTTCTGCAGTCCCCACATAAGCTGCAAAAATGCAAATCTGTTGGATACTTTTAGGGGCTGACACTCCTCATTTGCAACCTTTTGTGGCCTCATATTTTCCTAATTTACAGTCACACTTGCCTGCCCTTGATAACAGACCAAACCAGAAGTACTCAGCCTAAAGAATGTGACTGCCTCTTGGAAAAAGGGGTACAGGTAACGTTTCCCCTCCCTGATGCAGTGCAGTGTCCAAAACTCAGACTCAAGCTCATCAACACTGAGATGAAGTTCCTTGATCTGCAGATGTGGTTACTCTGGATCCACCCGTATCTACCAGCTCCCAAATCCTACAGCTGCAACACATCACCTGTTCTGCCATCTGTGTTGTGTTTCACAGAAACATAGAAAATGGGAGCAGAAGAAGCCCATTCGGCTCATCAAGTGTGCTCTGCCATTCATTATGATCATCTGACTCAGTAACCTGTTTCCGCTCTACATGCCCCCCCACAACAGTTTAAATCTGACCTTATTTCCAGTTTTCTCCAACTTTGACAGAGTCATCCAGACTTGAAATGTTAGCTCCCTTCTCTCTCCACAGATGCTGTCAGACTTGCTAAGATTGCCTTGCATTTACTGTTATTGTTTCGGATTCAAGCATCTGCAGTAATTTACTTTTATTATTCCTTTGAACTAATTGGCTTTCCAGGTTAGAAATAGCTGTACTGTACTATATATCACTCGGCTGTTATTTGTAGTTATATTAAGTAGAATTTCATAGAATTTACAGTGCAGAAGGAGGCCATTCGGCCCATCGAGACTGCACCGGCTCTTGGAAAGAGCACCCTACCCAAGGTCAACACCTCCACCTTATCCCCATAACCCAGTAATCCTACCCAACACTAAGGGCAATTTATCATGGCCAATCCACCTAACCTGCACATCTTTGGACTGTGGGAGGAAACCGGAGCACCCGGAGGAAACCCACGCAGACACGGGGGAGGATGTGCAGACTCCGCACAGACAGTGACACAAGCCGGAATCAAACCTGGGACTCTGGAGCTGTGAAGCATTTGTGCTATCCACAAGGCTACCGTGCTGCCCAGTAGTTTAACAAGTTCATTTATCGTTTTAATGCAATACTTATATCTCCCCAGTATTGGTTTAAACTACTGCCTATTTTTAGGAGGTTCAAATCTTGAAACTCATTAACCAATCGCCTACCAGTTCACATAATTAATGCCAAGACTAAAATAAGTATGAAATGCAGCATCTCCTTCTTCACTGAACTGAATTCCCAAATTAGCTCTGGTCCATCATCATGCTCATGCCTCGTTAGTTGCACGTTATCTAATACCTCGTTAGGTGCACCCTGTGCTCCTACTCTGCACAATCGCAAAAACCTGTCTGCTTTTATAATAAACTGGTGACTCACACCCAAGGTGTATTGGCCAAGCCAGCTACTTGGAATTAACATCTACAAGAATTAACACCTATTCAATCACTTTCAACTGATTCACAGATAATTGCCACTGTCAGGCAGTTTCTGTTATACTCGGCATTTTAACGAGCCAGCAGTTTTAAAGTTATGAATTAGAATCTCATTGTCACTCAAAATTATAGCTTGAAAACATGTACCAGAGGAACCCCGCCCATTGCATACAGACCTTATGGTTTCCACTATGTGCTCAGGGAATGCTGAGCACAGATGCAGCCAGTGAGGTGAGAGTGACTGCCCTTGACATCAAGGCAGCGTTTGACTGAGTATGACGTCAAGGAGCCCCAGCTAAACTGGAATCAATAGGAATCGGGGGAAAACTCTCTGCTGGTCGGAGTCACACCTGGCGCAACGGAAGATCGTTGTGGTGGAAGGCAATCATTTCAGCTCCAGGACATCACTGCAGGAGTTCCTCAGGGTACTATCCTAGGCCCATCCATCTTCAGCTGCTTCAACAGTGACCTGCCTTCCATCAGAAGGTCAGAAGTGGGGATGTTTGCAGATGACTGCACAATATTCAGCACCATTCGTGACTCCTCAGATAATAGTCCATGTCCAAATATAGCAAGACTTGGACAGTATGCAAACCTAGGCTGACAAGAGGCAAGTTACATTTGCGCCACACAAGTGCCAGGCAATGACTCCTACAAGAGAGAATCTAACCATCACCCCTTGACATTCAATGGCATTACCACCACTGAATCCCTCACAATCAACATCCTGGGGTTTACCATTGATCAGAAACTGAACTGGACAAGCCACATTAAATTTGTGGCTGCCAGGGCAGGTCACAGGCTCGGAGTCCTATGGCAAGTAACTCACCTCCTGACCCCCCCCCCCCCTCCCCAAAAGCCTGTCCACCATCTACAAGGCACAAATCAGGAGGGTAATGGAATACTCTCCACTTGCCTGGATAAGTCAGCTCCAACAACACTCAGGAAGCTCAACACCATCCAGGATAAAGCAACCCAATTGATTCCAACCCTTCCACAAACTTTCAAACCCTCCATCATCAGCAAATAGTGGCAGCCGTGTGCACCATCTCCAAGATGCACTGCAGTAACTCACCAAGGTTCCTTAGACAGCATCTTCCAAAGCCGCAACCACTGCCATCTTGAAGGACAAGGGCAGCTGATACCTGGGAACCCCACAACCTGGAGGTTCCCTTCCAAGTCACTCACCACCCCTACTTGAAAATATACCGTCGCTCCTTCACTGTCGCTGGGACAAAATCCTGGAACTCCCTCCCTACCAGCATAGTGGGTGTACCACAACTGAAGGAGTGCAGCGGTTCAAGAGGGCAACTTATCACCATCTTCTGAAAGGTAACTGGGGATGAGCAATGAATGCTGGCTGAACCAGCGACGCCCACATTTTAAAATGCAACATTATAATCATGTAAATGAGGTAACAGCAGGTTTTCCTGCTGCCAACCTCCATCATAACCAGCATAGGCAGGTTGTAAATTATTCAAATGACAATGCAATCCAATTTTTTGCCCATTCTGTATGACTATGAATTTATCCAATCCTTATGTTGTGACATTTGTTTTGTTTAGTTTACTGTATTAAACTTTGTGCAGAATCAGAACATACCATTTTCAACATTCCACAGAATAGACAAATTAGAAAGTACACATTGAGCATGCCGAGAAATAACAATGGAAGGGTGCAAAAAAATCCAGACCAAGTAGAGTAACCAAACACATGCAAAAAATAATAAACATTATGAATATGTTGCTTTAACAAATTGAATTGCTACCTTTAGGGGACGTATATTTCTGGATGATATGACAAGATTATTGACCTAGACTTTAACTTTAAATCTTAAATGAAAATAAAAGCATTTTTATCTCTGGCAAATGTAATGGCCTAAGGAAACATGTTTGCTGACTGTCCTTTGATTAGTATCTTTAAATTCTAATTTAAATGGAAAATCTCTTTGCACTGCAGCGGCACTGTCTAAAAACCTACAAAAAATACCCTTCCTTATTTTAAGAAAATTTAAATCAAATGTTTTAATATGGCATATTTGTTTGAGGCTGACAAAACCAGTTTTACCTATTTATCTGTTTTCGCGATGGCCTTTAAATAGATAGTTCATATAGCATTAACTCTTGTCAAAACAACGGTGGGGTGTTACTGCTGTAATCTGCAGATGTTTGATCATTCTTTGGTATAGAGAGTATGCTCATGGTTAGTGACATTTCTGTTCAACTCCCAGTGCATTAACTCAGCACAGATATAATGCAGCACACACTGGGACCAATGTGCTCATTGCGCAAAGTATAAAGGTGCTCATGCAGCACTAACAATGTTTCTGGTGTATGCTTGTTGTAGGAGCCTTGAAAGGCTTGTAAAATTGTTCCAAGGTTCTGCATGTTCACCAATGTAGCCATTGACAGTACAGGATCGTAGAATCCCTGCAGTGCAGAAGGAGGCCATTCAGCCCATCAGGTTTGCACTAGCCCTCTGCAAGAGCACATACCCAGGGCAATTCCCCTGCAAACCCGTAACCCCATCTAATCTTTGGATACTAAGGGGTAATTTAGCATTGTCAAGCCACCTAACTGTATGATGGATCTCTGTGTCCATGTGGAATCTTGGATATGTGTTATCCCTTCTTAGTTCCAAAATAGCAGAGATTCAGGCTGTGCTTTTTGGCAAAGTTTCGTTGAACTTTATTTGTCAGCTTTACTGTCCACTGGTAAACTTTGGTTACAATACAAACTTAGGTCAGATTGATTGTCTTTAGCGAATACAGTGGTTGAGTTCAAAATACAATTACAGATCATGGTACTTCTTCAAATCATGATACACTCTATAAAATTACTGATTGGTTTAAACAAAAGAAAGATGTCGATTTAGCAAAAGCAAGCAAATAAAATTTCAGAAGGAAGTAGATTGATTCCGGAATGGATTTTTCCATCCCAACAAGTGATTTTTAAGGAGATTATTATCTTAAAGTCTCTCCTTCTTTTAATCTCTGATTGTCTTTAACTAATTTATAATTCACTCAATGCAACCAAAGTGTCAGTCTGTGAATTTTGAGGGAGACATGTATTTAAATAAGTTGGTGTGAATTTTCCATTCTATCGCTTGCCAATTTTCCAAATAATAAATACCTGCATCTCAACATTAATTAGAAAACAACACAGCTTTCAGGGCATTATGACCTTAGACTGTGTATTACCATGGAAACGGAACTGTCCAGGCTGGGAATACAGTAACATACAATGGGGTCTTTTTGCTAGTTCGCTCACTGACCTTGCTTATCTCAAGCAATTTGCAAATGTTAAAGTCTAGTTTTAATTAAAAAAAACTAAAGTATATGATCTGGATTAACCCTTAATATGTCTCCAGCTACAGTTGCACTGAATGAGTTCTCATTTAAATCTCTTATATCTGACCAGAATAGTCAATTTCTATCACTGTACATGTTCAGACTGTGGGAGGCAACCAGAGAACCCGGTGGGGACCCACGCAAACACAGGGAGAACAGGCAAACTCCACACAGACAGTCACCCAAGGTCAGAATCAAATCCAAGATCCTGGCACTGTGAGGCAACAGTGCTAACCACTGTGTCACCCATAAACTTGGTATGGAGGGGATTGAGAAGCAGCAGAAGCAGAAGGAGCAGCAGGAGGAAGAAGATGCCAAAAAGTCACTGGTCAGAGACTAAGGGCGGAATTCTCCCATCGGGAGACAAACAGCCGTCGCCGGAGTGAAACCTGGAGTGTTTCACTCCGGCGTCGGAGGCCGCTCCTCGCCCCCTATTTCCCCCCCCACCCCCACCCCCGGGGGGCTAGGAGCGGCGGCGCGTGAATACCACGCGCCGGGCCTTGACGCTTGCGTCACAGCGGCGCGCCAGGAATGACGCGGCCGGTGGCGCCCAAGTGACGTCAGCCGCGCATGCGCAGGTTGGCCGCCCCCAATCCACGCATGTGCAGTTGCCGTCTTCCCCTCCGCCGCCCCGCAAGACATGGCAGCTTAATCTTGCGGGGCGGTGGAGGAAAAAGAGTGCGTCCTTTAGAGACGCCAGCCCGACGATCGGTGGGTACCGATCACGGGCCAGACTACTCCTGAGCACGCCCGTGGTCCTCGATCCTCCCTCCGCCCCCCACAGGCCCCACACTTACCGGTCGCGCGCTGTTCACGCCGGCAGTGACCAGGTGTGGTTGGCGCCGGTGTGAACCGGTCGGGTTCGGCAGGCCGCTCGGCCCATCTGGGCCGGAGATACGCCGGTCGCCGTGAGAAACGATGAGTGGCAATTCTCCGAGTGGCCTGTCGCAAAACGTGACACGCCATTTTGGGGGGGGGGGGGGGGAGAATCGCGGGGGGTGCCAGGGTGGCGTGGCGTGATTCGCCCGGCCCTCCCATGATTCTCCCCCCCGGTGTGGGGTGCGGAGAATCGCGCCCTAAGCATACTGCATGGCAGCCAAGTTTTAGAGGCATGACTGATGTCTTTTTGGGAGACCTTTCTGATATTTGAGAAGATTGATTTTCATTCGGTATGAATCTGAAAAAATAATATTTGTTTATCCTTTTTCTTTCATAAATAGTGGTGTTTGCCTTGATTCCTTTTTCGACAAAATGGCACAATGCAGTTCAGACTGTGTTTTATTCATTTTCTCTGTGAGGCAATGTTGAAATTTATGGGGCCCCCTAAGTGCCTATGTGTTACTGCTTCAAAGCATTATTCCTGTGTGCCTACTAACATCCATAAATAATGCACTCCTGCATATCCACTGTTTCTGAGAGCTGTGTACGCTCCTGGGTAAGCAGCCAAAGGGCAGTTTCAGCTTTTGCGACTCAGTGTGTTTCCTTTTTCTGTCATGATGACTGCCCCCAATGTATCTTCACCATGTCACAAGGATCTGTACATTTGTTCCTGGGCAGGACCTGCTTTCAGACATCTGTGTAGAACTATGTGCTATCATCGAGTTCAAAATGAAATCCTTGTCTTTGTATGCGTGCTCCACTAAAGGGCATTTGCCAGAGGGTAGAAATGTATGTATCTTTGAAGCTAAAAATCCCTCGTTGACAGATGCCTGTAATCCTTTAATGGATTCTCGCTGTTGTTTACTGAAATGGCTCTCTGTGGCTGCAGTTGGATTTTGGTGCCTTAGCAATTCCACTCTCAAAATGAGGCAATTGATGATCCATACTTTTATTGTCAGATCAAAGATCTATTAACATTCAAACTTCTATGAGGTTGACACAGGAGATCAAGCCTCACATATTAAATTATTCCAGATTTGGCAACAACAAAAACATACTTTTCCTTAAAAGGGATGCAGTGTTCAAGGTTAGGATCTATCGGCCATTTTCCATCCATTAGACAACAAGAATTACTCACCAAGGCTGAAGCAATTAATTTATCTATTTGATAAACTGCTTCGATCCATATACAAATCATAAAATTGACATTGCTGATCACGAGCACCACCTCACAAGATGGAAAACCGTATTCTGAGTTTGAGGCGAGCACTGAGAAGGAGCATGGCTCATCTTATAGCTGTTATCTCACAAACCTAGAAATCCAATCACTTTTGCAGACAGAGCATAGGTCTGTTTATATGCTTACAGGAATCATGTTACATTGGTACTGGCAGCTCATTACCATGCCTCAGGTGTGCAGCCAGGGTTATTCATTGCCTACCCATCTGCTTATGATTGGCAAAATGGGCTTCACCGATGGTAACAATTCTTAAAGGGGAGGTGCACTCTGGTTTCAGGTAATGGGGAAACTTTGCAATGGGGGGTGGGGGGGGGGGGGTGGGGGGGGGGTGGGGGGGGGGGGGGAATAGCTGCAAGAGCTAAGAAGGGGGCACCCAGAAGGCAGGTGCAGATGCAGAATTGGAGCTTTGGATCCGGCAGTGGAAAAGAAGAGATTCATGAACAGAACATCAGTCCGGATGTGTAACAGGTGGCTGCCTTATTGTCTATTTTGCATGCCAGCCAAGTGATATTTCACTGTCCTCATATATTGCATATGACATCCAAACATTGGCAAGAAGATTTTCTCAATACCTCTTCCGTGTATGTCACACTCTCACGTCTTTCTTCCAGGAGGTTGAGCTGAACTTATAACAGGAGGCTGCCACTCGAGGACGTCGTGCCCATCTTCATACCCTTAATTGCAGAATTGTTATCGAGCAAAAGGAGGACATTTAGCCCATTGTGTCTGAACCGACTCTCCAAACAAGCATCATGGCTTCCTGCCGTTCCCTTGCCTTTTCCCTGTACTCCTACACATTGTTTTCATTCAAATAATCATCCAATTCCCTTTTGAATGCCTTGATTAAACTTATCTCCACGACCCTTCCAGGCAGTGCATTCCAGACCAAAACCACTCATTTGTGAAAAAAGCATTGCAAATCACTTTAGATCTGTGGCCTTCTAATCTTGATCCTTTACAAGGGGGAACAGTTTCCCTATCTACTCTGTTCAGCCACATCATGGTTTTGAACAATTCTATCAAATCTCCTCATCGTCTTCTTCAGTCCAAGGAGAACAGTGCCAATCTTTCCAATCTACCCTCACTGAAGTTTCTCACCCCTGAAACCATTCTTATAAACCTCTTCTGCACTCTCTCCAATGTGTTCACATCCTTCCTATAGTGTGTACACAATATTCGAGCTGAGGTCTAACTAGTGTCTTGCAGAAGTTCAGCATTATGCTACCAAAATGCATCAGCTCACACTTCTCTGCATTGAACTTCATCTGCCATCTATCTGCCGACTTTACCAACTTGTCTCTGTCCTTTTGAAGTTCAACCCTGCCCTCTTCACTGTTACAATAGACCCAAGTTTTGTGTCCTCCGCAAACTTTGAAATTGCCCTCTGCATACCAACATCTAGATCATTAATATACATTACCCTCTTCCCCACAGAGGCAAACACAAACATGTCTGTGGCAAGTAGCAAAGCTGTAGGGACAGGAGGGTTGGGGGGTGGGGAGGGTGAGGGTGTTGGGGCTGTTTACACAGGAACCCTTCACACATTCATACCAGCAGCTAACCCCTGACACTAAAGGCAATTCATCATGGCCAATCCACCTAACCTGCACATCTTTAGACTGCGGGAGGAAACCGGAGCCCCCGGAGGAAACCCACGCAGACACTGGGAGACTGTGCAGACAGTGACCCAAGCCGGGAATCAAATCTGGGACCCTAGAGCTGTGAAGCAACTGTGCTAACCACTGTGCCACATGCTGCCATAATTGACGAGTCACTCATCTGAATATGAAAAATATTGTAAAAATTCAGAGTACATTCAAGGGAAGTATTATTAGACGACAGCAGGTACACTATTAGGATACCAATTGAAGGAACCAATCTAGAGGATTGGCATTTAATTGAGAAGGTGGAATCATATATAACTTTTATTACCAAACACTCAATGACTATTACAGATAAGTTGCAACACATAAAACAAGGGCAACAGCAGGATGACAAATGTATTCAGATCAGAAAATATTGTCTGGAAGGATAACCAGACTGTATTCTCAATAATCTTACACAACGGAAGTACTTTAAACAGAGAGCGCACTCCACAATTATTGATGACCTCTTCATTTTTAATGACAGAATAATTATTCAGAGAATACTTTGACTTGATATTCACCAAAAAATTAAGCAAGGTCTTGTAGGAATAGCAAAATGTTGAGCAAGAACCCAGCAATTAGTCTGGTGACCAGACGTTACTTGTTCTATGGAAGGAAGTATTTCTAATTGTTTTACGTGTGCCATGGACAACCAAGAGCAAGAAGAACCACGATCACCTTCTACTTTTCTATCAAGACCGTGACCGTCATTTTAAAAGCAAGATATTCCTTGTGTCATTGATTACTATTCAAGATGGATTGGCATGAACAGATTGTGCAGCATCATATTGGAAGCAGTGATTCGATCAATAAAGAGAATTTATTTTAAAAATGGCATTTTGGACATTGTGGTGTCAGACAATAGTCAACAATTTGCTGATGAATTATTCTAAAATTTTGTAAAAGAATACATTCATCATAGAATTTACAGTGCAGAAAGAGGCCATTCGGCCTATTGACTCTGCACCGGCCCTTACAAAGAGCACCCTACTCAAGCCCACATATCTACCCTGTCCCCTTAACCCAGTAACCCCCACTTAACCTTTTTTGGACACTAAGGGCAATTTAGCATGGCCAATCCACCTAACCCGCACATCTTTGTTACTTCATGAAACCAGCTCCCCTCATTATCCTCAGGGAAATGAAGAAGGTGAGAGAGGTTTGTGAGCCATCAAAAATCTGATGAAGATCTTAGTTTATCTCTTCTGAGATACCGAAGCGCCCTGCTGCAAAATGGTTTCTCGCAATTGGAGTTCTTAATGGGAAGCAGATTGAGAATATACCTTCCAGCTCTGCAACAGAAGCTAAAACCAAATATTATCTTGAATAACCACAAGAGGGTAAAACAGCATGAGGAAGAATCAAATCAGGCACAGAGCACAAGACGTTTTAGAATAACTTCAGGAACTGGCTCCACCAGGTAACTTTTATGAAACAATTTATTCCAACTATAAACAACTATTTACAGAGTGCTTGAAAATTGTCTTTCCATACTCAGCTCTCGGGGCCAACTGTCAGAACAAGTCCCAACATATAGAACATAGGACAGTACAGCACAGAACAGGCCCTTCGGCCCTCGATGTTGTGCCGAGCCATGATCACCCTACTCAAACCCACGTATCCACCCCATACCCGTAACCCAACAACCCCCCCCCTTAACCTTACTTTTAGGACACTACGGGCAATTTAGCATGGCCAATCTACCTAACCCGCACATCTTTGGACTGTGGGAGGAAACCGGAGCACCCGGAGGAAACCCACGCACACACGGGGAGGACGTGCAGACATGTCCCTGTGAATTCTAATTCTGTCCCTGATTGGACTCGCAGGTCACATGACCCCTCACTCAGAGAACCTCCCTCAAATGGACCAGCTACTACACTTATCAATGATGAAGCATGGGAAGAGTTTGGGTATGAGACCAATACAAAACAGTTAAACTAAACAAAAGCGCTCCACAGGTGGGCGGCATGGTAGCACAGTGGTTAGCACTGTTGCTTCACAGCACCAGGGACCCGGGTTCGATTTCCCGGCTTGGGTCACTGTCTGTGCGGAGTCTGCACATTCTCCCCGTTTCTGCGTGGGTTTCCTCCAGGTGCTCCAATTTCCTCCCACAAGTCCCGAAAGACGTGTTGTTAGGTGAAGTGGACATTCTGAATTCTCCCTCAGTGTACCTGAACAGGCGCCGGAATGTGGGGACGAGGGGATTTTCGCAGTAACTTCGTTGCAGTGTTAATGTAAGCCTACTTGTGAGACCAATAAAGATTATTATTTATTATCCAAGATCATTCAGGATTGAGACCGACCTGGAAACTAAAAGAAGAAACCACTGTGCCTTATTATTCTTCGAAAGAAAGACAATAGAAACTTGGGCTTACTACTTAGATCCTGATAGAGAAAAAGAAGAAACAAGACAAAACTCGACAACAATCCAGGAGAAGGACACTCATACCAACTGAAAAGAGAGTATGGAATGTCCTCGACCCCTGAAAGTGATCGGAACAAGATCAGGGAGATTGGTCATCAAGGCACCTCAGTGATTAACCCTGTGAAGTCTATGTGGAATTTCCTGCTATGGAGGTAAATACAGTGACAGGTGGAAAAAGTAGCACATCTCCAATGGCTGGAATGGTGTGTTTGTGTGCCAGATCATCCACCTTTCAGCACATTATATATGCATGAATGTGATCCACATCAGATCTTGTGGCAGGGTGGTCTGCGATTCGTCCGCCCCACCGGGAACTGATTGGACCATATTTCCGGATGCCGTATTTAAACTGCACCCATACAAACCATTCACTGCCTGCAGCCCAGGACTGGTCATGGTGAGAGATGGCCCCCAAAAGAAAGCAGCCATCTGCTCCCACGTTTCGGGACAAAGTACTGGGGGTACTTTTGGACAGGGTGGAGGTGGGAGACAGAAGTCCACCAACTTCGCCATTCCAGATTGGGAAAAGGCTGCCGTGCAGTCAGTGCAAACATGATCCAGGTATTACGATCCCTGAGCAGACCCCAGCAGTGACTAGGATAATGGACAGAAAACCCAATTTTTTTTTCATTTTGTAAGACTGTGAGGAAAGGATACCTCTCTCCAGGAGTGATTTCACACAAAATAGGGATATGGTACAATAAACCAAACTTTATTACTAACGCAGTTTAAAAATACCATCAACATCTCACAAGAAAAATAGCTTACCATTACCCCTTAAACAATGCTAAGCAATATAGTGACACAATAACCTTTAACTGTAATCTTTATTTCTACTCAAACAACAGAATCATCTCAGTCACAATCCATTTGCTAAATACAGTTAGCACTCAGGAATACCTGCTGTACAGAAATGTCTGGATACTCTACTTTGAGAAAGAAAGATCTTTTGACAACACTTGAAAGAAAGAGACCTGACCCTGTCAGAACAATGCAGGATCTGTAGCTGAGATCTTCAGAAACTCTGGTTGTATTTCTTCAGAAGCTGCTTCTCAGCTTGTTTCAGCTCACCTTCCAGCCACACAGTTCTGAACTGCTTGGAAAGGAACTGCTTAATATGGCTACACATACATCGTTAGCTGAGCTGCAGTGGGAGCAGATGCTTGACTTCTGCTCACATCCAAATCAAAAGCTCCCTAAACTTATTTTCTGCAAAATGCCTGGTACCTTAACTCCTTTCATTAATTACAGCATCTTACCAAGCTGAAACACAATGGTGAGATCCTTTGTTTAGGATCCATTTGTATCCATTAGCATCCTCCCGCTGGCACGTGGGCATGAACCCTGATCCCGTCGCCAATGGGGGCGGGTGTATAGCTGATTTGGCGCCCGGCATGAACCTTGATTTTGGCTGGATACCCAATCACAATCTGTGTTGCTGGCATCACGGGGCAGAGAATCCAGGCCAATGTATCTAATTAACTCCACAGGGAACCCCTTTAATGCAAACAAAGCTCCAAGAGCTCAACTTTTACAATACCTTAATTGGGCTCCTGACTCCAGGCATTTGCAGGGTTACTTTCCACATGGATCTCACTCACTGCCAGCAAAAGGAACATCACTCCTTATTATCTCCAACACACTTTGACATCTTCACTGCTTCTCACATCCTGTACTTACGTGTCCCCAGCTGATACACAGGGTCACTCAGCACATACAATAGGCAGGCATCCTTATCATCTGCTTTGGCATCCAATCTTCTCAGTCTGTTCATCTGTCTTTGGGAAGGAGAATGTCTCCCACTATAGCAGGGAGCATTCCTTGACCGGGGGGGGCGGGGGGGGGGGGGGGGGGGGGGGGGGGGGGGTGCCTGAGCTCAAATCCTTCACACACATTGAGGGGCATGTGGCAAAGCTGGTTGGTGAGGAACAGGACTGTGTCGAGGATGAGATTGGTGTCTCTCAACCCCGTAAAGACATATCATCATCTCGACTTTCAGCAAAGAAACTATGAGTGCTTAGTTACGTTGGTCGCAATGCAGATTATCACTAATAGTCTCACCTCTCTTTGATAGTGACAAGCATGAGGAGAGAAGGGGCACATGAGCCTGCGACCATCCCACCAGCCCACACACCACCTTGGATAAAGATCCAAAGGGCGCATTAGATGAAGATCTGTCCCAATACTCACCTGCACCCTCCACCAGTGCAAAGGCACACAGCTCGGTGGGACCGAGTTGCAGAGCAGGCTCGGGATTGTACCTGCATGCACAGCACAGATTCGGGTCCAGAGCAGGTGGAGGAAGTGACATCCAAGGTCACCACCACACGGAAGACTGTTGGAGGCCATGCTCCTGCAGAGCCCATCCCAGGTGATGAATCTTTGGACTTGAGACTAACACAGACATGGAACATTAGGCAGCATTGTCAGATACCATCAACAGATTGCAATTCATTATGGAGGGGTCTCTCTGCATTCTGTCTGATGTCACTGAACCATCATGCCTGTACATTGAGGTCAACGCTAGTAAGATGTTAACCGCCATTGAGACCTTGGTCCAGGATATAGCGCCTGATATGCACCAGGGGTTGCACTCCATCGCTCTTGGCAAAGCTGGGATCCATCAGTGGCTCTGCGAGAGAGGAACGGGACACCTCAACCCCACTCCAGGGGCCCCTTCTCCTCAAGGAGTCAGTCATGGGTCTTCAGGGACCTTTGAAAAAGAGCAAGCAGCTGGGCTCCTTGGGGCCATCCACCCAGGAGACTCTGAGAGTATTCAGCCAATGCCAATCCCCTCTGCCTGTAATCCCATCAGCCACAGTTTCACAGGGTGCACCAGCTTTCCAGCAGGACACTCAAAGCAGGTTGGTGCCCTCCAGATCTTTGCGCTGCAGAGGATGCCCACTAAGATCATTGTGGACAGCAAGGCATAGGAATCCGCAAGCTGCTTCCATCTCCACTGTGGATGTGAGGGATGTACCAAGAGGTAGTGGCAGGGTTAGAAATGTTTGTTTCTTTTTTTTTTAATTGGAAGTACCCAATTTTTTTTGTCTCCAAATAAAGGGCAAATTAGTGTGGCCAATCCACCTACTCTGCACATCTTTGGGTTGTGAAGGTGAGACACTCGCAAACGCGGGGAGAATGTGCAAACTCCACACAGACAATGACCCGGGGCCAGGATCAAACCCGGGTCCTCAGCACCATCTTGCTGCCCTGGGTAGGAAAAATTAAGAAATACTCAGAGCACAAAGATAGTAAGGGTGTCCACTATTTGTATATTCTTTGTACATATGTAAATATATTTTCACTTATTCCAATTCTCATGTTGTGCTTGCCTCTTCTTTCTGTAACTATGCTCCGTGGTCACTCAAGTGTCATTGATGACACCCACCTCCCCCTCCCCCGCCCCTCCTCCCGCACAACAATGTATTACCATTCTGAGTTCAATAGTGACCCACGTGAAACGTCAGCCTCTAATAACTTTGTTGTTGGCTGGGGCACTAATGAGTCCTGCCTCAGAGGCTCATGTTATGGTGCTTCTTGAGTTGCGAACCTGCAGGCTACTTTAGTCTCTCCATTCGTCTGCTTGCAGAATGATCAACGTGTATCCTTGCAGACTTAATGGTGGTGCACATGGAGTTGGTGCTTCTTTCATTGGCTTCCATGTAACTTCCAAGAGGTTTGAGTGATTTTGACTTTGGAACTAAATCTCATAGCGCTTATGTGCTTTGCCTGCCTGCAGTGCTATCTTAGATCCATGTGTACATCTCAACATCACCCCATTATTATCGCCCATTATCCCAACTCCACTTTATGGAGTTTACACTTTCTCTCCGTGCCTGTGTGTATGTTTCCTCTGGGTGCTCCGGTTTCCTCCTACAGTCCAAATATGTGCAGGTGAGGTGGATTGGCCATGCTAAATTGCCACTTCATTTCGAAAAAGTTAGGTTGGGTTACTGAGTTACGGGGATGAGGTGGGGGCATGGGCTTAAGCGGGGTGCTCTTTCCAAGGACCAGTGCTGACTCGATGGGCCGAATGGCCTCCTTCTGCACTGTAAATTCTATGATTCTATGATGATGTAGAGCTAAGGACTTTGCTGAAATACGCTGAGCTTTGTGATTCCTGCCAAAAGGTTACAAGTGTGCATCCTAGGACGTGAATGCAGAAGTCCCAGAAGGTTCATTTGAATATAGGAGTATGTGGTTAGAACGTGTGTCCACCATCTTGCGACATTAACATTCTGCCATCTGTCACATGATCAATCAACATGGCAATATGCTTGTTACAATGGCATTGACGTATCTGGTTTCAGTGTGTATATGTAAGACTTTTGGAATAGAAATATGGAAATCTCAAATGGGACCATGTCGAGATTTTAATAGATCTGATCTCTATTCTCAATGATTTGGGTCCTTAAGGCCCAGTTGGAGTGTCAACATTTGTCGGCCAACAAAAGTGATGGCTAGGCAGCACAGGATTTTGGGAGACTGAAAATGGAGGGATGGTCATTTGTGCCTTATTTGTATGAGACTGTGCATCTCCTGAACCTTTCGCACAGAGAGGTGATTTCAACTGCTGCATTGCATGTTTTACTGAGAGCTTCAGATGACTGCGTCGTGAGGATTTCATAGATTTCATAGAATTTACAGTGCAGAAGGAGGCCATTCGGCACATCGAGTCGGCACCGGCTCCTGGAAAGAGCACCCTACCCAAGGTTAACACCTCCGCCCTATCCCCATAACCCAGTAACCCCACCCAACACTAAGGGCAATTTTGGATACTAAGGGCAATTTATCATGGCCAATCCACCTAACCTGCACATCTTTGGACTGTGGGAGGAAACCGGAGCACCCGGAGGAAACCCACGCACACACGGGGAGGATGTGCAGACTCCGCACAGACAGTGACCCAAGTCGGAATCGAACCTGGGACCCTGGAGCTGTGAAGTGATTGTGCTATCCACAATGCTATGTAATTGTAAAGACTGAGGAAGATGAAGAGCCTGAACAATTGTCTTGCAAGAACAATTGCATATATGGAGTAATCAAAGGGCAGATTCACAATGTACCTGAGACTTGAAGTAAACAACCAATGAATGATGATTGTCATCCTTGAGGTATCTTGCAAGAATGCAGGAATTCTACCACATGAGCAATGAGAATTGCGGAGCTGCTCCTGTCGCTTGAAGGCTGCTTAGGCAGTGGAATGTTGCAAGGATGTTTGGAGAGGCTGCACTGAGGTCTGCTCACCAAATGCCATAAGGTAAGAAGTGTGAACCTTCACTGATGCTTGCACAGTGCTCCATTGAGAGCCACTCTCAGTTACTGGGACAATCTATTTCTACACGTAACAAGACTTGAATAACGTTCAGGATTAGGCAAATGAGTGACAAGTAACATTCATACCACCCAGGTGCCAGATAATAAATATCTCCAACAAGAAAGAGTCAAAGCATCTTTCCTTGAGGTTCAACAAGAGTACCAATGCTGAATTCCCCACCATTAATGCCAGTAGCATCACCATTGACCAAAACCTGAGCTGGATCAGCCATATAACAGCCACAAGGGCAAGTCAGAATCTGGAGAAGTTGGGCTTGAAACATTAACTCTGTTAATCTCTCATAGAATCATAGAATTTACAGTGCAGAAGGAGGCCATTTGGCCCATCGTGTCTGCACCAGTCCTTGGAAAGAGCGCCCTACCCAAACCCATACCTCCATCCTATCCCCGTAACCCAGTAACCTCTCCACAGATGAACATAAGAACATAGAACATAAGAATTAGGAGCAGGAGTAGGCCATCTGGCCCCTCGAGCCTGCTCCGCCATTCAATGAGATCATGGCTGATCTTTTGCGGACTCAGCTCCACTTCACGGCCCGAACACCATAACCCTTAATCCCTTTACTCTTCAAAAAACTATCTATCTTTATAAGAACATAAGAATTAGGAGCAGGAGTAGCGATGCTGTTAGACTTGCAGAGATTTTCCAGTACTTTTTGTTTTTTATGGAAGCGGTCCTTAACATTCACTCCCTCGACCCCAGGCAAACCGTGGCAGCAATTTGTGCCATCAGCAAAATTCCCCATAGCAACTGACCAGAGCTCCTTCTACAACACCTTCCAAATCTCTGAGCTCTACCCCATACAAGAGCAAGGGCAGCAATTGTATGGGATTACCACAGCCTGCAAGTTCTCCTCCAAGTCAGACATCACCCTGATTTGTAAATATACAGCATTGGTACTCTTGTTGAACCTCAAGGAAAGATGCTTTGACTCTTTCCTCAAAATCCTGTGACTCCCTCCCTAATAAGACTGTGCATATTACATACACCACCCAAACTGTTACCACTTTCTTAAGGACAATTAGGAAGGGCAATAAATGCTTACCTTGCCAGAAATGTCCACATTCTGTTCAAAAAAATATTAAAACCGCCTGTCCCATACTTCAACTACCTCTTCCAAAAATTCAATCTGTTTCTTCCGACTGGAAAATGGTAAGCAAATCGGATGCAGATGAATGCTTTCTGTTTTAGGGTCTGGGTAGGAGCTGGCAATTCGGTTTCCATCTCCTTGTGAAAGGTAGCCACTTCAGACAGTGCACTTGGCTGGGTGGACTGGTTACAATTGCCCCTATATGTCGGGGTCTCAAATCAGTATCTCATCTGATTCTATGGGTTTCCCGCCAGGCAGGTTAAGTTAAAATTGCCCGCATTCTCTGTTGCTCAGCCTACATTTTAATCAGGTAAAACCTTTGCCTTCAATTTCACGAGCTTCAACTCGAGCTAACTTCTCTCCTTTGAGGGAATTATTCAAATGCTTTCTGAAAGTCCATTTTAATAACATCTATAGACATTCTCTTGTACTCTTCTTTAATTATCTTTTCAAAAAATTCAGTAAGGTTCATCAGACATGACCTAACCTTTACAGATCCGTGCTGGCTCTCTCTGTAGCTGAAAAAATTCAAGGTGTTCAGTCACCCTCTCCTTAATTATACACTCTAGTAATTTTCCAGCAACAGATGGTAGACGAACTGGTCCATAATTCTCAGGTTCTCTTCCTTATCTGTTTAAAATAGTGGAGTGACATGCAAAATTTTACAATCTTAAAGGAACAGTTCTTGAATCAAGAGAAACATGGAAGATTATAGTTGAGACATCTGCAATATCGTCACCTGCTACCATCAAGCTCCTGAAAGGGAAACCGTTTTGTCCCAGCACTTGTCACTTTAGTGCTCTTGTTTTCTTCATTGCAGTTACATTTCTTATGTAATGAAATGGGAGGGTTTAAACTAATGTGTCAGGGAGATTTGAATTGATGCAGGAAGTCGAAGGGAAGCAAAGTGGGTACAGAAACAAAAGACAGTAAGGGGAAATGTGAAAGGCAGACAAACTAAAGTCAATGAATCAAAAAGGGCCACAGTACAGAATACAGAGACTGTGAACAATTCAGTGAATGGGTTCAGTAAGGCTAAGGAAAATAAGACACAGGGAGAGTATACAAAAAATGACCGGACAGATGGTCTGAGAAAGCAGGGCAGAGAGCAAAGGAAGCCTAGATTAAACTGCATTTATTTCAATGCAAGGGAGCTGACGGTCAAGGCAGATGAACTCAGGGCATGGGTGGATACATGAGACTGGGATATTATAGCGATTACTGAAACATGGCCAAAGAAGGGGCAGGACTGGCAGCTCAATGTTCCAGGGTACAGATGCTACAAGAATGATAGGCCAGGAGATAGGAGAGGAGGGGGAGTTGTGTTTTGATTAGGGAGAATATCACAGCAGTACTGAGAGGGGAAAAATCCGATGGTCCGTCCACAGAGTCTGTATGGATAGAACTGAAAAATAGGAAGAGAGAGATCACTTTGATAGGATTGTACTACATCCCCTCAAATAGTCAGCAGGAAATTGAGGAGCAATTATGTAAGGCGATTACAGATAGCTGCAATAAAAATAGGGTGGTTATAGTTGGGGACTTTAACTTTCCCAACATTGACTGGGACAGCCATAGAATTAGGGGCTTAGATGGAGAGGAATTTGTTGATGTATTCAGGAGAAATTTCTCATTCAGTATGTGGATGGCCTGACGAGAGAGGGGGAAAAACTTGACCTCATCTTGGGAAATAAGGAAGGGCAGGTGACAGAAGTGTTAGTGAGGGATCACTTTGGGACCAGTAGCCATAATTCCATTAGTATTAAGATCGCTATGGGGAATGATAGGTCTGGCCCATAAGTTAAAATTCTAAATTGGGGCAAGGCCAGTTTTGATGGCATTAGACGGGAACTTTCAAAAGTTGACTGGGGGAGTATGTTGGCAGGCAAAGGGACGACTGGTAAGTAAGAGTCTTTCAAAAGTGTGTGAACCAGGGTTCAGGGTAAAGCACATTTCTTTTAGAGTGAGGGGCAAGACTGGTAGAGGTAGGGAACCCTGGATGACTTGGAATATTAAGGCCCTGGTCAAAAGGACGACGGAGGCATATGACATGCATAGGCAGCTGGGATCAAGTGGATCCCTCAAACAGTATAGAAGTTGTCGGAGTAGAGTTACGAGAGAAATCAGGAGGGCAAAAGGGGACATGAGATTGCTTTGGCAGGTAACGCAAAGGAGAATCCAAAAAGCTTCTACAAATACATAAAGGTCAAAAGAGTAAGGCGGGCAAGAGTAGGGCCTCTTAAGGATCTACAAGGTCACACATGTACGGATCCACAAGAGATGGGTGAGATCTTATGTGAATATTTCTCATTGGTATTTACTGTTGAGAAAGGCATGGATGTCAGGGAACTTGGGGAAATATTGGTGATGTCATAAGGAGTGTACATATTATAGAGAGGGAGGTGCTGGAAGTCTTAAAGCACATCAAGGTAGATAAATCCCTGGGACCTGATGGACCAGTATGTTGTGGGATTCTAGGAAGGAAATTGTGGGTCCTCTAGCAGAGATATTTGAATCATTGACAGCCACAGGTGAGGTGCCTGATGATTGTTGGGTAGCATATGTTGTGCCTTTGATTAAGAAGAGCCGCAGGGAAAAGCCTGGGGACTACAGCCTGGTGAGCGTAATGTCTGCGGTGGGGAAATTGTTAGAAGATATTCTGAGAGACGTTGGGCTGAATTCTCCCAAACTGGGACTATGTCCCGATGCTGCCGTAAAAACGTTGGCGTTTCACTCCGGAGTTCCCTATAAAAAAGATAAGCCAATTCATTGCAGGGGGCTAGCAGGGACACAAAGTGATTCACGCAGCTTTAGCTGCAGATACGGGCATCCGCACTTCCGGTTTTGAGTCTGCCCATATGCATGGCAGCGGCCTCCAGCGACCACTCTGAGCGCCATGGTGGACTCGGACCGTGGAGGCAACTGCAAAATGATTGGCCGCATGCCCGAAGATCCGACCAGCCCAATCTGTCCCCCAGCTGCCTCTGATCCCCCCCCGCCCCATCCACCAGGGCGGCTGCAGACTGAGTCCACAACCACTACGCCAGTTTTCCGAACGGCGATAGGTGGTTAGAACCACGCCATCGGGAATTCGGCCGGTCGGGAGCGGTGGATCACTTGGCGGGCCTCTGGCAATGGCCCTCCAACCACGTGGAGTACTCCACGATCACGCCAATTCTCGGATCCCAGAGAATCGCTGGACTGGCGCCGGGCCCAATTTTGGCGCAAAATTGGATTCTCTGCCTTCGTGCCAAATGCGATTTTGGCGCAGGGCTGTGGAGAATCCAGCGCAAGATATCCAGGCGTGTAGAGAGGCAAGGACTGATTGGGGATATGTGAGTGGAAAATCATATCTCACGATTATGATTGAGTTTTTTGAAGAGTAACCAAGAAGGGAGATGAGGGCAGTGTAGTCGACGTTGTCGACATGGACTTTAGCAAGGCCTTTGACAAGGTATCTCATGGTAGTTTATTGCATAAGGTTAAGTCTCATGGGATCCAGAGTGAGGTTGCCAATTTGATACAAAATAGGGTTGGTGACAGAAGACAAAGGGTGGTTGGAGAAGGGTTGTTTTTCAAACTGGAGGCCTGTAACCAGCGGTGTGTCTCAGGGATTGGTGCTGGGTCCACTGTTATTAGTTATTTATAGTAATGATTTGGAGTATAGGTTCATAGCTCCTTGAAAGTGGAGTCACAGGAGGACAGGGTGGTGAATTCGGCATGCTTGGTTTCATTGATCAGAACATTGAGTACAGGAGTTGGGACATCTTGTTGAAGTTGTACGGAATATTGGTGAGACTGCACTTGGAGTGCTGTGTACAGTACTGTTTGTCCTATTATAGAATGAATATTATTAAACTAGAGAGAGTGCAGAAAATAATTGCTCGGGTGGTATCGGGACTTGATGGTTTGAGAGATAGGGAGAGGCTGGATAGACTGGGACTTTTTACCCTGGAGCGTAGGGGGCTGGGGCGTGATCTTATAGAGGTCAATAAAGTGATGAGGGGCATTGATAAGGTAGATAGTCTACATCTTTTCCCAAAGGCAGAGGAGTCCAGAACTAGAGGGCATAGGTTTAAGATGAGAGGGGTGAGTTACCAGAGAGGACATTGTTTCACACAAAGGGTGGTGAGTGTCTGGAATGAGCTGCCAGAGGCAGTTGTAGAGGTGGGTACAATTTTGACTTTTAAAAAACATTTTGACAGTTATATGGATAAGATGGGTACAGAAAGATATGGGCCAAATGCGGGCAATTGGGACTAGCTCAGTGGTAAAAACTGGGCGGCATGGACACGTTGGGCTGAAGGGGCTGTTTCCATGCTGTAAACCTCAATGACTCTCTGACTCCGCAGTGGAGGCAATGGGGACAATGGTGTTGGATTTGGGTCAGGTTTTGCAAGGCTGAGGGCATTCTGTGCTGTTGGGGGCCATGTCCCTGGACAGGGCTGCCCACTCACTGGAAATCATGTGCCAGAGCCAGCTACAGATGGCAGCGGTGCTCCTCAGTGTGGCCCAGTCCCAGCAGGCCATGGCTGAGAGCATCAGTGCCATTGCCCAGGTGCTAGCCGGCGGCACACAGACCCAGAGGGAGATGACTCCTGCTGTACCATCTGGGGAACCATCTACGCATAGTGTTAGGGCCCGTAAGGCCAGAAAACTAGACATCAGCTAAGTTGGCACGGGTGCAGGGCACAGTTTAGTTATAGAGGCTAGGGCACATTAAAGACATATTCTAACCGTTGCACGATGCTTCTCTGCTCTGTCTGATGGGTGTGGGGGTTTGGGGTTCAGTGATGGCCACTGTGGGTGAGGGGTCATGGACGAGTGAGGCCCAGCAGGTGGGACGTGCAGCCCACGCCCTCACCCGACCATCCCCATCATCCCGTCCCCAGCTATTCGACAGGGCCATGTGCTGGACTGGCCAGGCCACATGCAGGGATCACCCAGGTGGAAGGTGCTACTGTGGGTATGAGTCAGACATTGTCTAACGATGTGGAGCACGGAGCTCATCGCAGAGCGGGCTGTCATCATCCTCCACCCCATGGACCAGACCCGCTGTCACTTCCACCCCAGTGCCCCCAGCTCATTGTGCCGTAAGTATATATAACGGAGGGGGGTGTGCATGTGGGTGGTTCGGTGGTATGGAATGTGAGGTTGGTCAGTGGTGTGGAAGGTGAGGGTGTTTGGTGGTGAAGGGGTGTGGTATTGTGGTGTCTGTGCCCTTGCCAAGCACCACCTCTCTCGAGTTGGGGAAACGTGCGTCGAATAAAGCGTTCCATGCTCTGGCCTTGCTGGTGGGTAAGTGCAGCCTCCCTTGCCTGACCGGCCCCACCTTGTCCCGCCCATTGTCCCCCTCCCCCTCCTCCTCCTCGTCTGGAGAGGCCTGCCCTTGCCCCTCATCCTCCTCCACTTACCCACCAGCAAGGCCAGTGCACGGAACTTTCGTCGACGCACGTTTCCCCAACTCGAGAGAGGTGGTGCTTGGCAAGGGCACAGACACCACAATACCACACCCCTTCACCACCAAACACCCTCACCTTCCACACCACTGACCATCCTCACCTCCCATACCACCGAACCACCCACATGCACATACCCCTCCGTTATATATACTTGCGGCACAATGAGCTGGGGGCACTGGGTTGGCAGTGACAGTGGGTCTGGTCCTGGTCTATATTGTGGAGGATGCAGCAGACCACAACGATATGGCTGACACTTCTGGCCTCGTACTGGAGGGCCCCTCCGGAGTGGTCCAGGCACTTGAAGTGCATCTTCAGTACCCCTAAGCACTTCTCAACCACACTCCTGGTTGCACCATGGGATTCACTGCAGCGGTTCTCCACGTTGCTCTGTGGCTTCTGTACAGGCGTCATGGCCACGACCGCAATGGTAACCCCTGTCCCCAAGCAACCAGTCCCACAGCCAGGGGGGCTCGAACTTGCTGGATATCACAGATTGATCCAATACGAACGAGTCATGCACACTCCCGGGTACTGGGCACAGGCGTGCAGGACCCCCATCTGGTGGTCACAGACCACCTGAACGTTAATTGACTGGTACCCCTTCCTGTTCATGAACAGCGGCCTGTTATCCGCCGGTGGCCGCAGAGCATTGTGCACCCCTTCAGTAACCCCCTGGACCTGGGGCATCCCGTCGACGGCAGCGAACCCTGCTGCCCGGGCATCCTGGTGGACATGGCCCACAAGGAACTGGATGTAGCAGACCGCCGGGCACACAGGGTGTCGGTGATGGCATGGATGCACCTGTATGCCGATGCCTGCGAAATCCCAGACAGGTCCCCACTGGCGATTGGAACCACCCCATAGAATAGAAGTTCAGGGCAACCGTCACTTTGACGGCCACCGGTAGCGGGTGTCCTGCCCCACTCCCACACGGTGCCAGGTGTGCCATCATGTGGCAGATGTGTCGGACAATCACTCGGCCCATCTGCAGACTCCTTCTCCATGCCTGGTCCAGGAGTTCCTCAAAGGACATGCGGCGCCGGTACATGCGGGGCCTCATACGGCATTTGCTTGGCACTGCCACCACCACCTCCTCCTCCACCAGCTCGGCCTGTCAGGCGGGCGGCCCTCCAGCCTGAGTGGCTGCCACCTGCCCCCCTGCAGCCCGCTTGCTCTGCTGCAGCCTCCGTCACCTCTCTGACCTGCCTGCACTGCGCTGCCACAGGCCTGCATGCCGTGCAGAAGCCCCTGCCACAGCAGCCAACATCACTGGGTGGTTCCCAAACATTTTGATCTGCTGGGGTGAGGGGAGAAAATGTTACCATGGCGCATGGACCCATGCACAACTAGGTGCCATCGGCTACATGTTTCTCCCCGGTTGGCACCGTGTTCCCCAGCTGCGCATGCTCCCCACCCCTGCCCCATCAGTGTCCCCGCTCCTGGCACCCGTCTCTGCTGCCAGGGCCATCGTTTCATGGCACTGCCTTCATTGGGGGCTGCCGTCGGTTTGGTCCTGGGTGTTCCACCCGGTTGGTGTCAACGGGTGAGTGGGGTGGCCGTAGAAGGCTGCAACATCCTCTCATACAGCCGTTAACCCTGCGTTCACCCAGCACCCGGGGCGGATGGCCAACAGGATGTCCCCCATAATGGGGCTTGGTGCCTGGATCTGCCCTGTCGTGGCGGGGGCTCCTCGACTGCTCAGCCAGTTCCCCCCTCTCTTCCCCATCCCCAAAAAACACTGCCGGCGTCCGTTCCGTGAGCCCACAGCACCCCCCCCCCCCCCCCACGCCAACCCCAGCTCCTCCCATGACCGTCCCAGCCAACACGCCAGCTTCACGAATTTCTGTAGGTGGTTCGGACCACGCCATCGGGAACTTGACCTATTCAGGCTGCTGAATCGCTGAGGCCCCGGAGAATCGGTCGTCAGGAGGCGATTCTCTGGGCGGCTTAGTGGCCGCCGCAATTCCATCGAGTTGGGGGGTCGGGAGAGTTCGGAATCGGCCTGAAACTGGCGTTAAATCGATTTCGGCACAGAGCCGATTCTCTGGCCAATCGCTTTTCGCAATTTTGGCGCGATGTCTCAGAGAACCCAGCCAGTGCATTTCCATACCGGGGTCTAAACTTTGAATAAATACTTATTCGTTTGTTAAAAGTTCTTTTTTACTTTTTCTACTCACCAAATTTTACATAGCAATAGAACACTGGACACAAATTTTCCATTTGAGAAACATAGAATTTACAGTGTAGTAGGAGATCATTCAGCCCATCGAGTCTACACCAGCCCTTGGAAAGATAATCCCACCTAAACCCATACCTCCACTCTATCCCCATTATCCAGTAACCAACCTTTTTGGCCAATATGGTCAATTCAGCATGGCCAATTAACCTAACCTGCACACCTTTGGACTGTGGGAGGAAGCCGGAGCACCCGGAGGAAAACGACGCAGACATGGGGAGGAAGCGTCGACTCCGCACAGATAGTGACCCACGTCGGGATTCGAACCTGGGACCCTGGAGCTGTGAAGCAACTGTGCTAACCACTGCGCTACCGCGCCGCCCTGCTTCTAAATGCTTACTGTTTCGAGCTTACCACTACAAGCAGTGGAGACAAATGTAGCAACTCCTCTTCTTCTCTGCAGCAAAAATCCACTTGCACAATGTACTCAATATTGCACTTCCTTTCTGAATTTGCATTTTATTCTGCTACCACTGTGCCAACAACTCAACATTTTTTGAATTCCCAACATCCACACAAACAGCTAAGAGCACTGATTACAGATGGTGGTCAATCTTTCTGACAATGAGAGGTCCTGTGCCATTGTCAATCTTCAGTTGAGATAGCATGGGCGAAATTCACCAAAGTCCATCGTGACGCCCTTGACCAGCGGGCATAAACGGCGCTGGTGACTCAGGCGTCGGGGCCCGCTTATCAGCCCGAAATCTCCCGTCCCGAAAGGGCCAGCAGCGGAGTGACGTTGTACGCATCAGTTTCACCCGCTGCGGAAGTGGCGCGTCAGTTGACGTCGGGCGACATCATCAACGCCGCCCGGCAAAACATGATATAAATAGCGCCCCCACCCCCCCCCACCCCAACCCCCCCCATCCCAACCCCCACCCACTCCCACCCCCCCCACCCCAACCCCCCCCACCCCAACCCCGACCCCCCCCACCCCCCCACCCCAACCCCCACCATCCCCCCACCCCAACCACCCCAACCAACCCCCCCCCCCCCCCCCCCCACCACTACCCCCCAGCACTCGATGCAAGTTATTTCACTCTCTCTCTTCACAAACCCTCCCCCCAACCCACCGGCACTCGATGTAAGTGATTTATCTCTCTCTCTCCCCAACACGCCCCCCCCCCCCACAACCCCCCACCCCAACCCCCACCCCCCCCCCCCCCCACCCCAACAAACCCCCCCACCCCAACCAACCCCCCCCCCCCCCCTCCCACCCCTACCCCCCGGCACTCGAAGTAGGTAATTTATCTTTCTCCCCGGCCTGTCACCCACCTCCAAGCTGAACGGCGTCAACCATCATCAACGGTTGACGCCGTTATAAACCAACTTTGATTTTCGCCAACGTGGCCACGGGTCACGTCGGCGGGACTTCGGCCCATCCGGGCCGGAGAATAATTAAGCCTCAAAAAACAATGGCATCCCGCCAGCGGCAGCCGTTCTCAGAGGCGGGCGGCGGGATTTGAAGAACGCCATTTTATGGCGGGTGGGAGAATTTTGAACATGGCGGGAGCGGGATTATCGGCGCCCCCGGGCGATTCTCCAACCCTGCACGGGGTTGGAGAATTTCGCCCCATAATAAGGGGCCTCACGGTAGCATGGTGGTTAGCATCAATGCTTCACAGCTCCAGGGTCCCAGGTTCGATTCCCGGCTGGGTCACTGTCTGTGTGGAGTCTGCACGTCCTCCCCGTGTGTGCGTGGGTTTCCTCCGGGTGCTCCGGTTTCCTCCCACAGTCCAAAGATGTGCGGGTTAGGTGGATTGGCCATGCTAAATTGCCCGTAGTGTAAGGTTAATGGGGGGATTGTTGGGTCATGGGTATACGGGTTACGTGGGTTTAAGTAGGGTGATCATTGTTCGGCACAACATCGAGGGCCGAAGGGCCTGTTCTGTGCTGTACTGTTCTATGTTCTATGTTCTAATTCCAATTCCACAAATCAAAACAAAAATTGCTGAGTCCCACTACATCCTATGAAAGCAGGGTTTCGAGATTTTGAGGTCACTAACATCCTGTGAAATTATTCCTCACCCGCACTCGATATCCTGAAACTTTTTCACTATAGGAAGCATATATTAAGGCTGGCATACCAATCATAATTATAATATGGAATCAAAGTGATTAGAATTTATGTCTTTCAAGTTAGGGCGTAATGTTTATTTTCTAAGTAAACTTATTTTCACATGTAAATCTTGTTAATATTTATTTATACTTTTCTTAATAACATCACAATATTTTTACAAGGTATGATCGATAACTTTCATGTGATATGAGGAAGTCTACATACATAAATTTGTTAAAATTCAAATAATTAATACAGCTCCCGAAAGGCATGATAAATATAAGTTACAGGCTTTGTGATTTATGTGTTAAATGGGAAAGTCTTCCATCTAATTTGATTTGCACTGATGAATAATGTTAGTTTAAGGTATGTATTCCTTAAAAAGCAAAAATAATTTTCACTTAATTTTATTAAAAATAGAATTTGTGCTTTTGGAATTAAACCAGAAAGTCTATTTTCTAAATTAACCTAATTCACATATGCAAATTAATGAGTTCTTATCATAATTGTTTTTCTATTACAAGATATTTATGCATATTGCATTCAGCAATAACAAGTTGTTCGTATATAGTTTATTTAGCTTAGAGATCAATGTTGACAAGTTTTCAAGTGGAAATCAGAATCAGGTAGGAGCAGAAAGGTGATTTAGAGGTGGTTGAAGAGTGAGAGTTTCAGGAAACCTTTGAAGTTGGGAAGCGATGCAGCAAGGCAAAATGGTTATAGAAGACAATTTCAAAGTGCAAGGATGAGATGGCTAAAGGTTTTTCCACTAATGATAAAGTTCATTATAGTGCTGACTCCAAAGTAGAATATATCGAGCATGCCATCAAGGATGTGATTAATATGATATTTATAAATAATCTTTCACATCCACAAGGGCAGCACATGGCACAGTGGTTAGCACTGCTGTCTCACAGCACCAGGGACCCGAGTTCAATTCCAGCCTTGGGTCACTGCCTGTGTGGTGTTTGTACATTCTCCCCGTGTCTGGGTGGGTTTCCTCCGGGTGCTCCAGGTTCCTCCCACAGTCCAAAGATGTGCGTGTTAGGTAGATTGGCCATGCTAAATTACCCCGTAGTCTTCAGGGATGTGCAGGTTGGTTACGGGGATAGGGGTGGACATGGGGATGGGCATGGGTGGAGTGCTCTTACGAAGGGTCGGTGCAGAATTGATATGCTGCGTGGCCTCCTTTTGCACTGAAGGATACTATGATTCTCTGATAGAATCATAGAATCACAGAATTTACAGTGCAGAAGGAGGCCACTTGGCCCATCGAATCTGCACCGGTTCTTGGAAAGAGTAACCTATTAAAGCCCATGCCTCCACCCAATCCCCGTAACCTAGTAACCCCAGCTAACCTTTTTTTTGGACACTAAGGTCAATTTAGCATTGCCAATCCACCTAACCTGCACATCTTTGGACTGTGGGAGGAAACCGGAGCACCCGGAGGAAACTCAGACAAGGGGAGATCATGCAGACTCCACACAGACAGTGACCCAAGCCAGGAATTGAACCTGGGATCCTGGAGCGGTTATGCAACTGTGCTAGCCACTGTGTTACCACGCTGCCCTGATAATGTGGAGCTCCTAAAGAGACAGTGGAGTCACCCATTTTCAACCGCTTATGCCATTTCTCCTGAGGTTTCAATGAACCAATATAGCGAAAGATCAATATAGCTTCATTATCATAGAATCATAGAATTTACAGTGCAGAAGGAGGCCATTCAGCCCATCCAGTCTGCACCGGCCCTCAGAAAGAGCATCCTACCTAAGCCCATACCTCCACCCTATTCCTTTACCTCCACCCTATCTCCATAATCATACCTTCACCCTCTCCCCATAACCCCACCTAATCTTTTTTGGACACTGAGGGCAATTTAGCATGGCCAACCCACCTAACCCGCACATCTTTGGAATGTGGGAGGAAACCGGAGCACCCGGAGGAAAGCCACGCAAACACGGTGTGAACATGCAGTCTCCATGACCCAAGTCAGGAATTGAACATGGGACCCTGGAGCTGTGAAGCAACTGGGCTAACCACTGTGCTACCGTGCTGCCCTAATAAGTCAGGGTCCCTTTTCTTTTGACAAAGTCAATAAGAGAGAACCGCATGGAAGTGGTTCAGCATGCAGGCAGGCAGCCAACAGAATGATTGGGGCCCCAACCCAAACATCGTAGGACGCTTGCGCAGTATTAGCCGGCATTTACATCCTCTTCTCTACCTGAGGCAGATAGGAGAGACAGCTGACTTGCTGATTGCCGTGCAAATATTTTAGGGTATCTACTTCTTCCTGTTTGTTGCCCTGTGTCTGCGTGGGTCTCACCCCCACAACCCAAAAGATTTGCAGGGTAGGTGAATTGACCACACTAAATTGGCCATTTATTGGAAAAAAAAGAATTGGGTACTCTACGTTTATTTTTTAAAAAATTCTTTCCTGATAGGTCTTCCAAGTGTCCCTCCCTCAGCTAGAAATCACTGTCTGATTGGTCCCAGCTGACTATCCTTGGATCCATTACTAATTTCCAGCCTTGTTGCTTTAAATTTATTTCCGTATATGTCCAACATTGATAGTTTGATTCAGATTTAGATTTATTGTCATGTGTACCAAGGTACAGTGAAAAGTATTATTCTACATACAGTCCAGGCAGATCGTTCCATACATGAAAAACACAATACATACGATAAATACACAAAGTAAATACATGGGGCGCGATTCTCCGCACCCCAGGCCGGGGGGGGGGAGAATCGCGGGAGGGCCGGGCGAATTACGCCACGCCGTCCTGGCACGCCCCGCGATTCTCCCCCCCCCCCCCCCCCCCAAATGCATTATCGCGTTTTGCGACAGGCCGTTCGGAGAATCTCACAGTGACCAACGATTCTCTGGCCCAGATGGGCCGAGCGGCCTGCCGAACCCGACCGGCGAGTGTGGGGCCTGTGGGGGGTGGAGGGAGGATCGAGGACCACGGGAGTGCTCAGCAGATTTTTGGCCCGCGATCGGTGCCCACCGATCGTTGGGCCGGCGTCTCTAAAACACAGTCTTTTCCCTCCGCCGCCCCACAAGATCAAGCCGCCATGTCTTGCGGCGCAGCGGAGGGGAAGACGGCAACTTGCGCATGCCCGGCTGACATCACTTCGGCGCCGCCGGCCGCGTCATTCCTGGCGCGCCGTTTTGACGCAAACGTCAAGGCCTGGCCCGCGGAATTCACGTGCCGCCACTCCTAGCCCCCCCTGGGGGTGGGGGGGGGGGGGTAGAATAGGGGGCGAGGAGCGGCCTCCGACACCGGAGTGAAACACTCCAGGTTTCACTCCGGCGTCGGCTGTTTGTCTCCCGATGGGAGAATTCCGCCCATGGACAGAGACATTGGGTGAATCATATGGCGTGCAGTGCTACACAGTAGAGAAGATGTTTGGAGAGATTAGTTTAGTCCATAAGAGGGTCATTCAGGAGCCTGATAATAACGGGGAAGAAGCTGTTTTTGGATCTGTTAGCGCATTTTCTCAGACTTTTGTATCTTCTTTTTTTGTATCTACTTTCCCTGTGCCACATGTATCTCTTCAATAGACCAACGATGCCTGTACACCTTGGGCTGTCGGTGGCGTCCCTTTATGGACTCCTCCTTGGCCTTCAGGGTGGCTGGGTCTTTAGGTTGTGAGGTGGCCGGGGTGCCTCATCCAGAGTGCGTTGATGCTGCTGCATTCGCCGGTGTCAGGCTGCCTCGGCTGCCACCAGCACCGCATCTTCTGCATGACCAACACCACCATCCCTTTTGATATCTGCAAGGAATTGGAGAAGGAGAGAGAACCGCAATCCTTTAGGGCTTCTACCTCGGCTCCTCAAATCCCCAAAACCTTCCACACCGACATGAACTGCCTTCCCTGTGAGTGCCATCCGGTGAACCAGTTGTGCTGGTGAACCTCACTCTGCACACTCACCCCGGCCACATCAGGAGCCAATAGACTACAAACCCTGAAGGGAACATTTAGGAGACCCTGCTCCGGTGCCCTCCCTGAATCACAGATACCCTGTGGTCACAAGGAAGCCGAGCTCTTGAGTGTTCGATTGTTGGCTGATGCCTGTGTTGATGCCAACAAGGGAAAGGGACCATATTATATACACCCAGACACACTTTCGCTGCCGAATATTAGTACAAATGTAAAGCTTCAAATGTGCATTTATTTGAAAAAAACAATACACGTTAAACATTAAACAGTCAACAGTACAATGAAGTCAGTAGCATTCCAATCAACTCACACTCTCCCCATCTTGTAGCTCCCAGCAGTCGACTCGCATCAGTGGAAAGTCGTTTGAGAGGAGCGTAACAAAACGGCGGAAAGTCACACCAATATAGAGCACGGTAGAAGAGCGAGAGAGCATCCCTACCCCCTCTCCAGCACTGGCAGCAGATTCCTTGCTCTGGTCCATCAAAGCAAAAGGGGCTGCAGCAGACAAACATAGGGGGCGGGATTGTCCCGCTGGCGAGATTCTCCGTTTTCCCAACGGTGTGGGGCTGCCCCACAATGGGAAACCCCATTGACCGACCGGCATAACGGTGAATCCCGCTGGCGGGTCGAGGCAGAAGTGTGACGTGGCGAGGCGGTGAATCCAGCCATGGCTCCAGATGTTAAACATGAAACAGTCAACAGTTCAATATCTCTCCTCCTCTCTCACAGCTCCAGCAGTAGACTTGTATCAGTGGAAAGTTGCTCGAGGGTAATGTAACAAAACATCGGAAAGCCCAACAACACAGAGCATGGCAGAAGAGCGAAAGCGCGCACCTTCCCTTTCAGTAGCACTGGTAGTAGGTCATCTTGCTGCCACTCGTTTCCTTGCTCCAAGCCACAGAAACAATAGGGCAGCATCAGACAAGCACATGGCCTCTAGACATTAAACAGTAACAATCACCAGTGCAAACACATCAGCTGGGATTCTCCGACACTGTGCTGGGTCAGAGAATCTCCGGGGGGGAGGCGCGAATCCCGCACCGCCACCCGACACCAACTTCCCTATACTCCGGCGCCGTTTCCCGCGCGCCGGCGGGATTCCCGCCATGCCGGCAGGGGATCATTGACAGCGGCCACCCCGGCAATTCTCCGGGCCCCAATGGGCCGAGTGGCCGACACGTTTTGCCCAGTCCTGCCGGCGTGGATTACTCACCTCACACATGACGAGACCTGGCAGGTAAGTGTGCAAGGGCCATCCTGGGGGCGAGGGGGGGGGGGGGGGGGGGTGGTGGGGGGGGGGATCCAACCCCGGGGGAGGGCCCCCACAGTGGCCTGGCCCGCGATCGGTAGGCGGGCTGGTTCCGTGGGGGCCTTCTTTCCTCCGCGCCGGGCCCCTCTAGGGCTCCACCATATTGCCCTGGGGCAGGAGTGGAGAAGGAAACCTCCGTGCATGCGCGGAAATATGCCGGCCGTTCCGTGCATGCGCAAACTCGTGCCGGCCGTTCGGGAACCACTCCGGCGTCAACCTCACCCCCTAGATAGTGGAGAATTCCTCACTTTCGGGGGCCGTTGACGCCGGAGTGGTGGGCGCCAGTTTTCACACCGGCATGTGGACATAGCCCCATTATTGGAGAATCCCGCCCATGGCTTCCAGACATTGAACATTAAACAGTTAACAGTACAATAAAAGCATCAGCAACTTTTTTTGGTTTCCAGATTTTTTTTTTAAATTTAGATTACCCAATAATTTTTCCCAATTAAGGGGCAATTTAGCGTGGCCAATCCACCTACTGTGCACATTTTTTTTTGTGTTGTGGGGGCGAAACCCACGCAGACACGGAGAATGTGCAAACTCCATACGGACAGTGACCCAGAGTCGGGATCGAACCTGGGACCTCAGCGCCGTGAGGCAGCAGGGCTAACCACTAGGCCACCGTGCTGCCCTTGGTTTCCAGATATTAAACAGTGAACAGTTGACAGCAATCTGGAAATCATTTCTTTAAGACCTTAAGCAAATTGCTCCGTTGAATCGCACCACTACCCTTCCCCCCCCCCCCCCCTTCAGCCCCAGCAGAAGGCCATCTGACTTCCCCCTTTCCTTGCTCCAGGCCGCAGAATTAAAAGAGGTGGGAGCAAGCAAGCACAAAACTTCCAGGCATTAAACATTGCACAGTCAAGAGGACAAAATATTCGCCAACAACCTAGAAGGGCAGTTCTTCAATACCTTCGGCATCTTGCGCAGTTGAATCAGGAAACCACCCTCCTCCAACACTGGCAGCATATTATCTGATTTCTTCCCTTTCCATAATCCAGGCCACAGAAGCAAAAGAGCAGGTAGTGAGCAAACACATAGCTTCCAGACAAAAAAACAAGAGTGCAATAAAAGCATCAGCAATCTGTAAAGCAGTTCTTCACACCTTCAGTAAGTTGTGGAGTTAATGTGGTCCATCAACCCTTCCCTTTCTCCAACAGCGGCAGTAAGACCCTCCCTTCCCTCGTTCTGGGTCACAGAAGTAAAGAGGCAGCAGCAAACAGATGCACAGCCTCCAGGCAGCTGCAGTAGCATTTAGGTCACTCTGCCTCTCTCCCCCTTCTGCAGCTCCATGCAGCAGTCTGTCAAAGGCAACAATAGTTATACCAGAAAGTCACATTGACACAGAGCACATGAGAAGAGTGAAAGAGCACCCCTTCCTCTTCTTCAGACTGGCAGTAGACCATCCTCCCTTTGCTTTATTCCAGGCCACAGAAGCAGAAGAGGCAGCAGCAAACAAACACTAGGCCTTCAGGCATTGCAGCCCCAAGCAAGAGCAAACCGCAATACAACCTGCAGCCACTTGAGAGCTGTAAAATGCTCTCACAACTAACAAGGCGAATTCCGTATTCGCCATCGACTACAGCTGTGAAGCTAGAGGCTGCTCACAGTCAAAGAGAAGTAATGTAATCTTCTGCATCTAACCAAGAATAGGACTCTGTCCTGGAAGTGTTTGGTAGTACAGACAGGCAGCAGCTATAATTGTCCACATTATGAATATCCACAACATTTATGATGCGACCATCAATGCACTCAGAAGTAAACTGTGGCTTTAGTCGACTTACAACTGAGCCTGCCTGCGACTAGCTGAACTGAAGGCGGACCCGCAGGACCGCAGCACTTTATAGAATTTCATAGAATTTACAGTGCAGAAGGAGGCCATTCATCCCATCAAGTGTGCACCGGCTCTTGGAAAGAGCACCCTACCCAAGGTCAACATCTCCAGCCTATCCCCATAACCCAGTAACCCCACCCAACACTAAGGGCAATTTTGGACACAAGGGCAATTTAGCATGGCCAATCCACCTAACCTGCACATCTTTGGACTGCGGGAGGAAACCGGAGCACCCGGAGGAAACCCACTCACACACGGGGAGGATGTGCAGACTCCGCACAGACAGTGATCCAAGCCGGAATCAAACCTGGGATCCTGGAGCTGTGAAGCAATTGTGCTATCCACAATGCTACCGTGCTGCCTATACTTCCGGTTGTGGGCGGAGCCAAGGGCGGAGCCCTGTACATGCTCCTCATCTCCCCCTGTGGGCAGAGCCGCGCAACGGCTCACAGATGGGGCCCACAGGGACACAGTGATATACAGTGTGAATTTATGTTATACATTCATCACAATTTAAAGGTGGCTTAAAGGCCTCATAGATGAAAGGTTACTCGCCCGCCAACCCCTGCCCCCCCCCGCCCCCTCCCGCAACCCCGTACCTTCCAGTCGAGGAGCAACACCCGACCTGGAATGCTTTAATCTCCCCACCAAGCTGCACCCCCATGAGGGATCCCCTGCACTCCACCCTCCGTCTAACCACTGGGCCAGCAGCTCTAGTGCCCTTGAGCTGCAGGCCTGAAAATGGAAATGGCTACCCACCTCCTCACTTCCCCTCAGCTGCCATTGCACTAGCTTCACGTTTTAAAAAAAGGAATACTAAATGATGTCCACAGGATTTTGCGCTGGGCAGTTTGTTACTTCTCGGGAGGCTGTTACGTTCAACTTCAATCTCGCTGATGAGATGGAAATTAATTTATATTGTGGGTAATGATATGCTTGCTTTATTTGGGTGTGATCCAGAAATCACCGTTGGGTTAGATGGCAAACTGATTTGAAGCCGGCGCAAACCTCAATTTTGGCCTGACCCGCTATTGAACCGGCACGGATGGTGGCAATACAATGATTAAATCGTGCCCTAAGTGCTGACGCCGGGAATGAATTGCGTGCAGTTCAAGTTCACAATTCAGGACAAGCGAATGGGCCAACACTCTGCTGCTGCAAATTCCAAGCAATTCCCAGACCAGTGGACGTTGTAACCGGTAGTGCCAAAGATCCTGGCAGCTGGAGCTGTTTTTAAGCACTCCACTTAGCGCACACTCATTGCAACCACCAAGATGGCTCAGGGAAGACCTGCACCCCCTGAGGTGTCCGAGGTGGACCCACAGCTCCACGCTAGTGAGGAGCGGAAGGACACCCTCTTTCCCAGTGTGGCCTGCTCCTGAAAAATCTGGGAGGATTCCAGAGGCTGCGGTGCAGGTGTCCTCTGTCTGAGGTCCCTAGTCGTGCACCCAGAGCCTGCGCGGACCAGCTGGCAGAGGTATTTACAGACAGCTTTAACCTGTCCCTACTCCACTCTGAGGTCCCCACCTGCTTCAAGAAGACCACCATTATACCGGTACCAAAGAAGAACCAGGCAACGTGCCTCAATGACTACCATCTGGTGGCCCTGACTTCAGTCGTAATAAAGTGCTTCAAGAGGCTGATCATGAAGCGCATCACCTCCATACTCCCGGAACGCCTTGATCCACTTCAATTCGCATACCGCTCTACACTCATCCCTAGAGCATCCTGAAAACAAGGGGTGCGATTCTCCGACCCCCATGCCGGGTGGGAGAATTGAGGGAGTGCCAGGCGATTCACGCCACGCCGCCCTGGCACCCGCACGCGATTCTCCCACCACTCCCAGGGGTCTGGCCCACGATTGGTGCACACCGATCATCGGGCCGGCGTCTCTGAAAGACGCACTCTTTTCCCTCCGCCGCCCCGCAAGATCAATCCTCCATGTCTTGCGGGGCGGTGGACGGAAGGACGGCAACTGCACATGCGCGGGTTGGCACCGGCCAACCTGCGCATGGGCGGGTGACGTCATTTAGGCGCCGCCGGCGGCGTCATTCAGGCGACGCTGCTTTGACGAGGGTGCCAAGGCCCAGCACGTGAAATTGACGTGCCACCGCTCCTCGCCCCCTGGGGGTGGGAGAATAGGGGGCGAGGTGCGGCCTCCGACGCCGGAGTGAAACACTCCAGTTTTCACTCCGGCGTCGGCACTTTGTCTCCCTTTGGGAGAATCGCGCCCAAGGACTTCTACAGCAGACTCCTATTTATTGACGACAGCTCCGCCTTCAATACCATAATCCCAGCCAAGCTCATATCAAAGCTCCAGGACTTGGCTCTCCACTCTGCAACTGGATCCTCGATTTTCTGACTAACAGACCACAATAAGTAAGAATGAACACCAACACCTCCTCCACAATAGTCCTCAATACCGGGGCCCTGCAAGGCTGCGTACTTAGCCCCCATACTCAACTCCCTGTACACACACGGCTGCGTGGCAAAACTCGGTTCCAACTCCATCTACAAGTTTGCTGACGATACGACCATAGTGGGCCGGACCTCGAATAACAATGAGTCACAATACAGGAGGGAGATAGAGAACCTAGCGGAGTGGTGTAACGACAACAATCTCTCCCTCAATGCCGGCAAAACTAAAGAGCTGGTCATTGACTTCAGGAAGCAAAGTACTGTACACAGCCCTGTCAGCATCAATGGGGCCGAGATGAAGATGGTTAGTAGTTTCAAATTCCTCGTGGTGTATTTCTCCAAAAATCTGTCCTGGTCCACTCACGTCGATGCTATCACCAATAAAGCACAACAGCGCCTATACTTCCTCAAGAAACTAAGGAAATTCGACATGTCCACATTAACCCTTACCAACTTTTACAGATGCACCATAGAAAGCATCCTATCGGGCTGCATCACAGCCTGGTATGGCAACTGCTCGGCCCAGGACCGCAAGGAACTTCAGAGAGTCATGAATACCGCCCAGTCCATCATACGAACCTGCCTCCCATCCATTGACCCCACCTACACCTCCCGCTGCCTGGGGAAAGTGGGCAGCATAATCAAAGATCCCTCGCACCCGGCTTACTCACTCTTCCAACTTCTTCCATCGGGCAGGAGATACAGAAGTCTGAGAACACGCACAAACAGACTCAAAAACAGCTTCTTCCCCACCGTCACCAGACTCCTAAATAGAACATAGAACAGTACAGCACAGAACAGGCCCTTCGGCCCTCGATGTTGTGCCGAGCAATGATCACCCTACTTAAACCCACGTAACCCGTATACCCGTAACCTAACAATCCCCCCATTAACCTTACACTACGGGCAATTTAGCATGGCCAATCCACCTAACCCGCACATCTTTGGACTGTGGGAAGAAACCGGAGCACCCGGAGGAAACCCACGCACACACGGGGAGGACGTGCAGACTCCACACAGACAGTGACCCAGCCGGGAATCGAAACTGGGACCCTGGAGCTGTGAAGCATTGATGCTAACCACCATGCTACCGTGAGGCCCTCTTATTGGCTGACCTCATTAACAATACACCCTGTATGCTCCATCCGATGCCGGTGCTTATGTAGTTACATTGTATATCTTGTGTTGCACTATTATGTATTTTCTTTTATTCCCTTTTCTTTCCATGTACTTAATGATCTGTTGAGCTGCTTGCAGAAAAATACTTTTCACTGTACCTCGATTCACATGACAATAAACAAATCCAATCCAATCCAATCCAAGGTGAGCTCTGCTGATTCCTTTCATCCTTTGCAAGGGGAAGCACTTCTGAGGAGTGCAAACATCTGGTGGGCTCCTGATTGAGCTTGGCCCTTGATGATACAGCTGGGGTATGAGGAAACCCAGAGGGTCAGCCTGGGATTTCAATGGTTTTTCAGTGTTTTTTTTAGCCTTCCCCCCACAGCCATGGTACCCAGTCCACGCTTGTAAACACTTGCACAAATTCACGTCCACAAGACGTCCAGCTGAAAGGAGCGGAAGGGCGTAGCATACTGTGTCCAACCTACTGATCACATTTAAATGCATCTAAATGCAGGTTTTGCAGGTCGTCATCGGCATGTAGCGCTAAACTCGTTATTGCCACCTGAGAGGAACTGGAGCATGGCCCCCGAATCGTCACCAGGCGCGGGCCTCGATTTTGACCAGATGCCTGATCCTCTGCCCGATCGTGGTTTGTGTTTGCAGCGTTGGGAGGCGGAGAATTTTAAATAAGTCTAAATGAGATTTGGGATATTGAGGGGGTTTTTTCAGTCTTTTTAAGGTTCTTCCACTGCTGTTATTAAGTTGAGCAGCAAAACTCTAATTGGAATTCACTTCCTGAGAGTTAGGCAGTAAAGAAATAATTGCAAAATATAAGAGAAAATGTTCGGACCTGAAGAAGAAGTTAATAAGTGCTGCCTGCAGGAACTTCGGTGCCAGATTGAAATTCTGGGCAAACAATCTTCTTAGTAGTTTAGCCATCAAAGCAGACTCATAACATTATTCTCAATCTAACATTACATTTTTTAACCAATGAGATTATTGAATTGTTATTAAATGACTTTGTATTCAACTCTACTGTTGCTAGTTTCTGTAGCATCAGAAATATAACTCTACATGTGCTGGACAATAATTGAAATAACCTAAAGCTTAAAATGAACAATGCCTAATCTTCATGATGAACGTGGGATTAGTATAGGATTAAAGAGGCATTAGTTGCAAATGGCAAGTATTCATGTCCACTTGTACAATCCAATTGCAAGGCCGCAAACATGTCCAAGATTATTCCTCTGGCCTTATTAGAATTATTTGCATGAGCTGCTGCATCTGTCTCTCCTCCACAGGCAGTTTGTCATTTAACTAAGATAAATATTGGGCTGCTTGCCTTTTGCCTGCAGCCTGGTGAAATTGCCAACTCTGCTTTGAGTTATTCCTGGAAGTTTGAATGTGTGATCGTCTGTCTGACCACACAACATCTGGTCAGGTGATGCTTGATAGCATGACATCTGATTGCATAACTTCAAAAATGTTATTGCATTTGCCTCAGAAAGGTGTATATTAATAATAGCAATAAATGCAGATTTCTATGATAACTAACAGTGAGGAAATAACTCACTCGTGCTGAAAGTATGTGAACTAGGGTGGACAGGACAATTCAAAAGTTGCAGAAAACTCAAAAGTTACAGATGTCATTGATCGGCTCACTTCCTCACAAGCCTGCCGGATTGATATAGGACATTCATATAGGACATTCTAGTCTACACGGCACTGATCAATGGAGTCTGCAGGCTACAGGGCCAGGTTAAACCCACACAGGGGGCAGTAGGGGGGAAACCTGGAGTTCCTAGCATGTCATGGCAGTCAGAGGTGAAAGGGAAGTGTTGTATTGGGGGGTAAGGGAATCAATCCTGCGAGAATGGGCAACTGGAGATGGGAAAGCAGTCAGTCCCAGCAGGTAAGGAGAAAGTCTATTACTGTGGGCAGGTGGCAGGAGAGATAATTGTTTAGATGACCTGCTGATCCTGCAAGCGAGAAGAGGAATATTGGGTGTTCTGTGGGAGAAGTCTGCTGGGGTGGGGAATTAGAGGCCTGAAGAGGAGAAGGAGTCAGAACCATCAGAGGGGAGGTCAAGGGCTTCATGGACTGGGGCGTGAGGGGAGAGAGATTGTGGGGGTGGGGGATTGGAGGCTCAGCCATGAACAAATCCTCAGCAGAGCAAACCCAGCACCTACTCTGCTCAATGTAATTTACAAAGAGGTCCCCAAACAGGCCCTTGGGTGCCTCATCAACATGTGTAAGGGCCCCATTATTTGTTTCAGGCAACCTCATAGGACATATAAAAATGGGCCAGATAAATTTACCAGTGGCCCAAAGTGCATGCAAATTGGGCATGGACCTTTCCATAGTTTAAATCTTTTATTAATACTTTTAATTGTCACAAGTAGGCTTCCATTAACACTGCAATGAAGTTGAACAAAGAACAAAGAACAAAGAAAAGTACAGCACAGGAACAGGCACTTCGGCCCTCCAAGCCTCTGCTGACCATGCTGCCCGTCAAAACTAAAATCGTCTACACTTCCTGGGTCCGTGTCCCTCTATTCCCATCCTATTCATGTATTTGTCAAGATGCCCCTTAAATGTCACTATCGTCCCTGCTTCCATCACCTCCTCCGGCAGCAACTTCCAGGCACCCACTACCCTCTGTGTAAAAAACTTGCCTCGTACATCTCCTCTAAACCTTGCCCCTCACACCTCAAACCTATGCCACCTAGGAATTGACCCCTCTCCCCTGGGGAAAAGCCTCTGGCTATCCACTCTGTCTATGCCCCTCATAATTTTGTAGACCTCTATCAGGTCGCCCCTCAACCTCCGTCGTTCCAGTGAGAACAAACCGGGTTTATTCAACTGCTCCTCATAGCTAATGCCCTCCATACCAGGCAAAATCCTGGTAAATCTCTTCTGCAGCCTCTCTAAAGCCTCTACATCCTTCTGGTAGTGTGGCGACCAGAGATGAACACTATACTCCAAGTGTTGCCTAACTAAGGTTCTATACAGCTGCAACATGACTTACCAGTTCTTATACTCAATGCCCCGGCCAATGAAGGCAAGCATGCCGTATGCCTTCTTGACTACCTTCTCCACCTGTGTTGCCCCTTTCAGTGACCTGTGGACCAGTACACCTAGATCTCTCTGACTTTCAATACTCTTGAGGGTTCTACCATTCACCGCATATTTTCCTACCTGCATTTGACCTGCGAAATGCATTACCTCACATTTTTCGGATTAAACTCCATCTGCCATCTCTCCGCCCAATTCTCCAAACAATCTAAATCCTGCTGTATCCTCTGACAGTTCTCATCGCTATCCGCAATTCCACCTACCTTTGTGTCGTCTGAAAACGTACTAATCAGACCAGTTACATTTTCCTCCAAATCATTTATATATACTACAAACAGCAAAGGTCCCAGCACTGAACCCTGTGGAACACCACTAGTCACAGCCCTCCAATTAGAAAAGCACCCTTCCATTGCTACTCTCTGCCTTCTATGACCTAGCCAGTTCTGTACCCACCTTGGCAGCTCACCCCTGAAACCGTGTGACTTCACCTTTTGTACTAGTCTGCCATGAGGGACTTTGTCAAAGGCCTGACTGAAGTCCATATGGACAACATCCACTGCCCTACCTGCATAAATCATCTTTGTGACCTCTTCGAAAAACTCTGTCAAGTTAGTGAGACCTCCCCTTCACAAAACCATACTGCATCTCACTAATACATCCATTTGCTTCCAAATAGGAATTGATCCTGTCTCGAAGAATTCTCTCCAGCAATTTCCCTACCACTGACGTAAGGCTCACAGGCCTGTAGTTCCCTGGATTATCCTTGCTACCCTGCTTAAACAAAGGAACAACATTGGCTATTCTCTAGTCCTCCGGGGCATCACCTGAAAACAGTGAGGATCCAAAGATTTCTGTCAGGCCTCAGCAATTTCCTCTCTAGCCTCCTTCAGTATTCTGGGGTTGCTCTCATCCAGCCCTGGGGACTTATCTACCTTAATATTTTTCAATACGCCCAACACCTCGTCTTTCTGGATCTCAATGTGACCCAGGCTATCTACACACACTTCTCCAGACTCACTATCCACCAATTCCTTCTCTTTGGTGAATACTGATGCAAAGTATTCATATAGTACCTCGCCCATTTCCTCTGGCTCCACACATAGATTCCCTTGCCTATCCTTCAGTGGGCCAACCCTTTTCCTGGCTACCCTCTTGCTTTTTATGTACGTGTAAAAAGCCTTGGGATTTTCCTTAACCTTAATTGCCAATGACTTTTCGTGACCTCTTCTGGCCCTCCTGACTCGTTGCTTAAATTCCTTCCTACTTCCTTATATTCCACACAGGCTTTGTCTGTTCCCAGCCTTCTAGCCCTGACAAATGCCTCCTTTTTCTTTTTGACGAGGCCTACAATATCTCTCGTTATCCAAGGTTCCCGAAATTTGCCGTATTTATCCTTCTTCTGCACAGAAACATGCCGGTCCTGAATTCCTTTCAACCGACATTTGAAAGCCTCCCACATGTCAGATGTTGATTTACCCTTAAACATCCTCCCCCAATTTAGTTTATTCAGTTCCTGCCTCATATTGTTATAATTAGCCTTTCCCCAATTTAGCACATTCACCCTAGGACCACTCTTATCCTTGTCGACCAGCACTTTAAAACTTACTGAATTGTGGTCACTGTTCCCAAAATGCTCCCCTACTGAAACTTCTACCACTTGACCTGGCTAATTCCTCAATACCAGGTCCAATACAGTCCCTTCCCTTCCCTAGTTGGACTATCTAGTTACTGTGAAAAGCCACTAGTTGCCACATTCCGGTACACAGAGGGAGAATTAAGAATGTCCAAATAACCTAATAGCACATCTTTCGGGACTTGTGGGAGGAAACCGGAGCACCTGGAGGAAACCCAAGCAGAAGGGGAGAGAATGTGCAGACTCCGCACAGACAGTGACCCAAGCAGGAATCGAACCTGGCACTGTGAAGCCATTGTGCTAACCACTGTGCTACCATGCTGCACACTGTCATAATTTGCCTGATTATGCCTGAAAACAAATACAATATCTATCAATTTATATCCTTAAAAATGTGTAAATTGTTAAGAAGATATTTTCTTAACAATTGGTTCAGTCAGTGAATATCATTTATTTTCCTAACAGCTAGATTCCTTCATTATAGGCAGTACATTAATGCATAAAGTTAATGTATGTGCAGCTGCTTTGATTAATGCAGACCCTGAACGGAGAAATTAATTAACTCACTTATTATCCAACAGAGGCTCTTAAACAGATTCATTAGCAGATTTTTATTGTCCCTCGTCATTTTCTAACCATTATGAAAACACATGTTTGCACTTCCAGCTTTGCTGATTTATACAATATCTTTATTTTAGTTGTTAATTTATTCTTAGAGTTTTACTTCATATTTTTGGTTAAGTGGCAAGTATCACTTGTGCCACACAAGTGCTAGGAAATGGCTATTTAACTATCTCCCTTGACATTCAGTGGCATTACCATAGTTACCATCAATATCCTGGGGTTAGCATTGACCAGAAACCTATCCTGACCAGTCCATAAAGTTCAGAGGCTGGGATTTCTGCAGTGAGTAACTCTGCTCCTTACTCTCCAAAACCTGCTTGCAATCTATTAGGCACAGGTCAGGATTTTGATGAACACTCTCCACTTGCCGGGATGAGCACAGCTCCAAAAACATTCCAGAAGCTTGACATCATCCAGGATTGGAACCACACCAACCACAATGATTATCTCCCCCCCCCCCCCCCCCCCCACCTCCTTTTTACGAGTTTGGGGGGGTTTTATTCATTTCATTCATTTATTTTACTCATTTTATTTTTACAAGTTCGGTCAGGGGGGGGGGGATTTATTTGATAAAATTTTTACAGGAACAAAATACAGAACTTTGGACAGATGGAGACTCCATACTTTCCGACACCGGAAGGCTTCACCTTCATCCAACAGGTTCTATTGGAGGAGCTTGTACGAGGGCCAAAGGGACCCAAAACCATTTCCTCCATTTTTGTCAGCAGCAAACAAGGTAAGAGAAAATGCCGGGTCGCGCAGGTTGGCCGGCGTGGGTCGCGAAGGTCGGCCGGGTTGGGTCCCGAAGGTTAGCCGGTTGGTAAAAATTGGTCCCTGGAAAAAAAGTTTGAAGAACACTGACCTAGAAGGACAAGAGCAGCACACCCATGAAAACATCGCCACCTGCATATTCTCCACTAAGCTACATACAATCCTCACTTTGAACTATGCCAAAATTATTTCACTGCTTGTGTCAAAATCCTGGAACTCTCTCCCCGGTAGCACTCTAGGTGCATCTACACCAGAGAGACTGCGGCAATTCAAGTAGATTACTCACCGCCACCTGCTCAAGGGCAATTTGGGGTGCAAAACAACTTCCAGCCTTATATCACTCACATCCTGTAATAATATATTTTAAAAATTCCAACAGCACCATTTTCTGGGAGAGGAAGTTATGGTAGGACTTTTGGTTGTCATGGTGTCCTAAATTCTCCTTAAAGGGGCACTGATAGCTCTGAAGAAATCAGCAATTTGATAGATTACATCAAGAACTAAAATAAAAGTGGCTGCCTCGAACAATGTGGTCCCAATGCAGAGGTGAGTCCCTAATTGTAGGCAATGAATTTAGCTCTCTGCAACTCTGCTCTGATTTGGAGAAAGAGTGATCGTCAAGTCCTTCATTATCAGCATCTTCGGAGACCACCACTGATGGTCGGCGCAGGCTTGGAGGGCTGAAGGGCCTGTTCCTGTTCTGTACTTTTCTTTGTTCCTTGTTCGCTGATGAACAACCTAATTGAACCAACTACTTGAACACATTCGTCTCAAGAGCAGGACAAAAGCTGGGCACTCTTCACCTTCCACTCATTTCACTGCTAACCTCTTCACAGTCTACAAGGTCCAAACCAGGACTGTAATGGAATACTTGCCATCTGCTTGGGTGGCACTCAACAAATTCAACAAGATCCAGGAAATAGCAGTTTTTTGGCATTTGCATCCCAGACAACAGGCTTAGAATCAACTCCCTTCATTGCTGATATGCTATGGCTGTAGTATGTACAATTCCAAGATGCACCTCAACACTGAAAAACATTAATTCAGTGAGAGTTCCATTGCTTGGGACTGCTGCCACCAAGGATAGGAGCAGAAATTGCATAGAAACACGATCACTTCAAAATTCTCCAGCACACCACATATCATCTTGACTTGGCCATACTGATCCTTCATAATTCATACCAATCATTTCAGCTATATACATTCTGTGGCTGAAAGAGTAGGTCAGAAGCAGGCGACATGCGGGCAGTGGTTAGCATGGCTGCCTCACGGCGCCGAGGTCCCAGGTTAGAATCCCGGCTCTGGGTCACTGTCCATGTGGAATTTGTACATTCTCCCCGTGTCTGCTTGGGTTTCACCCCCACAACCCAAAGATGTGCAGGCTAGGTGGATTGGCCATGGTAAATTGCCCCTTAATTGGAAAAACAATAATTGGGTACTCTAAATTTAAACAAAAGAGTAGGTCAGAAGCTGGGAATTCTTCAGTGAGTAACTCACCTACTGACTCTTCAAAGCCTGTCCACCACCGACAAGGCACAAGTCAGGAGTGCGAAGAAATACTCACTACTTGTTTGGATGAAGGTGGCTCCAAAAAGCTTGACGCCATTCAGGGCAAAGCAGCCTGCTTGATTGACACCCCATCCACCAATTTAAGCATTCACTCTTTTCACTATCGACACACAGTGGCAGCAGTGTGTCTAATATGCAAGATGTACTGCAGGAGCCCAGCAAATTTTCTTCAACAGCACTTTCTAAATGACTTGATTTCTGCCACTGAGAAGGATGAGGGCAGCGGATGTATGTGAACACACCACCTGCAAATTCCCCTCCAAGCCACACACCAGCCTGACTTGGAACTATTTTACTGTCAATGGGTCAAAATCCTGGAACTTCATAACAGCACTGTGGGCGTACCTGCCCCACGTGGACTGTAGCGGTTAAAGCAGGCTCACCACCACCTTCTCAAGTGCAATTAGAGATGGACAACAACTGATGGTCTTATCTGTAATGAAGAAATCAAATGCTGGATGAATATTCTGAATGCCACACCTCAACATTGTGGCTGCTTCATCACCACAAGAACTGCAGCAATTTGCAAGTGTAGTGCAGCACAATGCCCACCAATACTCTCTAATGGCAGCTAAAGATGACCAATGTAGATTTAAAAACAAAACATCCCCATCTTTCCACCCTGACAAAGAAACCTCCATATCAATCTGGATGATGTGGTCATTGTCTTGCAGACTTTGTGAGGATGGTATGGGTGTGTTAGGGTGAGGGAAGAGACGATGTTGTGCTATTTAATAATACAATAGAACATAGAATCATAGAATTTACAGTGTAGAGAAGGCTGTTCGGCCCAGCAAGTCTACACCGGCCCCTGAAAGAGCACCTAAGCCCACACCTCCACCCTATCCTCGTAACTCAGCAACCCTACCTAACGTTTGGACACTACAGGGCAATTTATCATGGCAAATCCACCTAACCTCACATCTTTGGACTGTGGGAGGAAACCAGAGCACCTGGAGGAAACCCATGTAGACATGGGGAGAACATGCAGACTCCACACAGTGACCCAAGCCGGGAATTGAACCCGGGTCCCTGCCGCTGTGAAGCAACAGTGTTACCGTTACAAGTTTCTGGAGCTATCAGGCGGGATTCTCCGTTTCAAAGACTAAGTGTTGATGCCGAGACTGAATTGCTGGTGTTCTACGGTCCCGATGGTCTCGCCAGCCCAAGAGTAATTCAGGATATGCTAATGGTCCAGCACCGATGCCATGTGGAACCAGTGCGATTCCAACGCACACCGAGTTGTGATTTTCCGCGGTCGGCGTTGGCACCCGAGACCATCCCAGAGGAACTCACCTCGGTTGGACACTTTAGTTCCAGGAGCACTATCTTATGCGAACCACACACATCCAGCAGTGCATTAAGTGGTGGTAGGAATAGGAGACCTGTCTGGGATCTCCCAGACCTCCATGTTCAGGTGCATCTGCACCGTAACGGAGGCTCTGTATGCCCGGGTGGAAAGTATATCCATCTGAATATGGACCCAGTCCATCAGGTTGCCCGTACAGCGGGAATTGCCGGCAACACTGGATATCCCAGGTCCGGGGTGATCGACAGGGCGCTTGTCTGCCTTCGTGCATTGCCGCAGGAGGCCTGGTCCCCTATTCGGTGAAACTGGAAGTGATTAGATTGTCCTGTATGTGGCGGCCCTGGCACACACATTGTGCAGCCTCCTGTGACTGTGCAGACCCCATGTCCATCCTGGCCCTCCTCCACATCCTCTACATCAGTTGAGGACTGCCGTTCATCCTCCACGTCCAGCATATCATGCGCCTGTTGTGCGATGTTGTGGAGGATGCACCAGGCCACCATAACATGGGAGAACCTCCAGGGACTATATTGGAGGGTGTAGTGATCTCTGTATATCAATATCAAACAATTTCAAAACAAATTGAACAACAACTGCATTCAAATTTGACGATCAACAAAGACATTAAAGTTTCTTCATCACTTTTGACATTAAGAAGATCGACAAGGAAAAGAAGAAGACCCAATCGTCTGAATTTGCGAACATTTTCACAATACTAGTGTAGCCACCGAAGTTGGCCACTTCCCGGCCCAAAATGGCGATTTACAAAGTACACAGGGAAAATTGGACACTTTAAGAAAGACAAGCAGGTTGCAGAATCTTCCTATGTATTCTGGCTGCAAAGAAAGCAGACAGCACCGAAACCAGCAGTTTGCATATTAATGAAGCGATCCCCAGGAACAATGGATACAATGATTAGCTACATTTGGGACATTCTATGGCAGGTCAGACTTCTCGGCGCCAACGGGAGTCTGAAACAAAGGAGACAAACAAGCCAGGAAGAACCGCCCCGCGATCGAGGGACAGCCTCAGTATTGGGGGGGATTCATACCAATCGATTGGTATGAGATCCAATCAATTGACAGTAAGCTCGGGGTCCGCCCAAAAGGGCACGAAGCCCCTGGGACCTATAAAAGTCAGGTGCCAAGTCCAGTTCGCTCTCTTAGCCGGCCCTCCCAGCAGAACACCTTTGCAGCAGCTCTCTAAGAACTTGTGAGAAGGAGAGGCCTGGCCAACAGCTACACCGACAAGTAAGTGTCCAACAAATGCACGCTATGAGAATAGACACTCTTGACCCCTTAGCCTGTACCAACTGGAAAGCCTGCAGTCTCAGGACAGAACAAGAGGCCATTGTTCCCTGATCCAATGGGTTCCCTTATCGAAGATAAGTATTGGCTTATAGTGGTAGGAATAGTTTAGTCCGTTAGTATTAGTTGCATGAGTATCAATTTACTGTGTAAATAATAAATGTGTTTGATTGAACCCCATTGTATTGTAAGAACTGGTGCTGCGGTCCCAGTATGGGTACTCCCGTTTCTATGGTAACAGCCAGTCTAGGGTAATAATGTCTCAATGAAAACTGTGTTTTTCGATTTAATGTTAGATGCAGGTGTGGATAATTTGGAAAATTGGCAAGCTATGGAATGGGAAATACATTTCAATACAAATATCAAACATTTTTGGCCGAATTAAGTAAATTATAAATTAGTTAAAGCCAATCAGAAGTAAAAAGAAGGCTCGACCTTAAGATAATAACCTCCTTTAGGATCATTTACCGGGATGGAAAAACGCATCCTTGGATCACCCCATCTATATTTCTGAAACCTATTTCCTTTGCTGCTTGCTTTTGCTAATTGCCATCTTTCTTTTGTTTAAATTACTTAGTTATTTTTGTCCTGTGTGTTATGATTTGAAGAATTACTGCAATCTGTAATTGAATGAAAACTCAACTACTCTATTCGCTAAAGACAATCAATCTGACTAGCTTGCTGCAGGGCTAATTGGAAACTTCCTAAATTTTGTCTTGAAAATAAGTTTACCAGTGGCACAGCTGATAAATAAAGTACAAGTGGACTTTGCCAAAAAGCACAGACTTGACCTCTGTTATTTGGGAACTGAGAAGGGATAACGGATATCCAGGGTTCCGAATAGACACAGGGATCCATCAACTGGCACTGCGAAACAAAAGGAGGGAGGAGTGGACCGAAGACCATGCCGTTGACGAGAGTACAAGATACCGAATCGTTAACGGAGAGGCCCGAAGACAGAATCGCTGACCAAAAGACCGAACATTGAATTCGATCCGAAGACTGGCGGGACTGAGGTAAGAAATCACCTTGATCTCATTAAAGTCTTAAGCCACAACGGCTCATGAAACATCCCCCCACCAACAAAAAAATCTTAAAAGAAAAGACTGCAATTGGGTGAGGGTGTAAATCTACTGTCAGATGTTTTATATCGGTGTCATATGGTATATGGTATGGTGCTACAGGTATACGTATTACAACCTATTACTCACAGAGTCCTCGATTTGCGGCCTGGGTCAGAAACCTATTCGGAAGAGTAATGGGGGGGCGAGGAGTTTTCCAATACTTCTCCAAAGCACGACCGGAGTACTTCTACATGTGAGCGTGCTAAATCAGATGTCCTCACTGCTTCCAAGGGTGGACTCGAGCTTCCCACAACCTCTAAGGGTGGCCGAGCTCCACCAGATGTGTCCACTGATGATATGTTCAGAGATCTTAAATTTTGTGTTAATCGGCAGTTTGAATTATCTGATGCGAATGCGGAAATTGAATTAAAATACAACATCCCCAAGGGCCAATGGTCCCTAGAAGATATAAAGAGACTTTGGGGGAAAACTACCCAAATGATGGATAGGGAGCATGTTCGATGGTCTCTTGTGGTAATAGGACAGCTCCGTAGGTTACAAGAAACAATCATCAACACAAACCACGATCGTGAACTTAAAACTGCCAAAGATAAACTCCAGGCAGTCTGTGAGCGATTGCAAAAATTAAAACCTAATCTTGAACAACTAGAAATCCTACTGGGTGAACATGAGAAAACTTAATTAACCGACTCAGACTCCAGAGTTCAACAATTACTATCAGGCAGCCCCTCAAATACCTGGGAAATGTGGCAGAATACTACAGGATACGATAACCTATGATGTCCTGAGATTCAGAAGATAAGAAATGAGAGTTATCTTGATCTCAAGATGTCCATGAAAACATAGTACAGCCTAGAACTCTGACCCTCAAGTGAATCCATGGGACAACACCAGGTTTGGTACAAAATCAAGAGAAAGGGACACCAGCCAATAGATTGGCAATAAAAAGATTCCTTAAATTGCTTCAGTTGAAGCTGATGTTTCAAAGGTGATTGGCACCATTTGGCTAATTTAAATATGTATTCATAGGTTCCATCCGGGAACTAACAGCCAGGCATGGGAGACATCGGCAGGGCACCACTTAGAACTGGTTCCCACAATAGTGCCAACTGGGGGGGGTCTCCAAGGCCATTAGAGAACCCCGTGTGGTCTGGAATATAGCAGGGTGGCACCCTGGCACTCCCTCTGACACTCAGGCACCTTGTCACTTCCAACCTAGCAACCTGGCAGTGCCACCTGGGCATCCTGGAAGTACCAGCCTGGCATTTCCATGCCCAGGTAGCACTACCATGCTGGGAGGGGCACTGCCAAGGTTGCAGTGCCAGGGTGTCCAGGTGCCAGATTGGCACTGCCAGGGATCGGGTCCAGTGGGTTGTACCATGTGGAGAGGGGGTGAGGGATTAGTCCCGGGGGCTTCCCTGAGGTTGTGGAGGGAAAGGGGTTAGAAAACTGGGGGGAGGGGTAGAGGGTGCTGAAAGGGGGAGGGACGATCAGGGCAGCCACACAAAATGGTGCCCTGATCTGCAAGGGTGGCAGTGCCAGATTGCCCAGTTGCCAGGTTGACACTACCAGAGATTGGGCAGAGGGGGGCTTACCAGGTAGAGGGTGGTGGTGAAGATGAGGGGATGGTCCCAAGGGCCTCCCTGAAGTTGTGGGAGCAAGGAGTAGAAAACAGTGGGGGGGGGGGGGGGAGAGTGGGAGAGGATGCTGAAAAAGGGGCTGGACAATCAGGGTAGCCAAACAAAATGTTTCCCTGATGGGCTTGCCAGCAGGAAGTGACTCGACTGCAGCCTCGGCGGAGAGAAACCCCACTAGGCCAAAAAGAAATGGCAAGGCGTCGCCAAAGTTTCTCGGCCCTGCAGCCACCGAGAAACACCCGCTAAACGCATCCAAAACCAAACATAGACATTTTCCAGTTAAACCACATCCTGATTTTACATGTTCGACATGTAGTTGATCCCTCTTTTCCACAGCTTAATTCATGTTAGCTTCAATAATGGTGTAAATTTCTGGAGCTCCAGGTCTTGTCCTTATTATCTTGTCATTGGCAAACATGTGCATACCTTTTGCAGGTAGTCAATTATACTGCAACTTAGGGCAGCACGGTGGCACAGTGGTTAGCATTGCTGCCTACGGCGCTGAGGACCCGGGTTCGAATCCCGGCCCTGGGTCACTGTCCGTGTGGAGTTTGCACGTTCTCCCCGTGTCTGCGTGGGTTTCACCCCAAACAACCCAAAGACGTGCAGGTTAGGTGGATTGGCCACGCTAAATTGACCCTTAATTGGAAAAAATAATTGGCTACTCTAAAATAAAAAAAGAATTGTACTGCAACTTAGGGCAGCACGGTGGCGCAGTAGTTAGCACTGCAACCTCACAGCGCCGAGGTCCCACGTTCGGTCCGTATGGAGTTTGCACATTCTCCCCGTGTTTGCGTGGGTTTCACACCCACAAACCAAAGGATGTGCAGGTTAGGTGGATTGACCACACTAAATTGCCCCTTAATTGAAAAAAATAAATTGGGTACTCTACACTGATTTAAAAAAAAATTGTACCACAACTTCGTGTGACAGATGTTTGGCTCCTGGTTAACCAATGCCTCCAATTTAAAATTCTCGGGCGGGATTCTCAGTCGGTCGATGCCGGAACTGGGAAATGTGATTTGATGGAGAATAGGTTCCGATGCTGAAATTGTGACTGGTGCCGGTTTCACACCCAAATTGCAATTTTCCATCACTTTGACATTATCACCAATGCATCCCAGAATGCATGCATAGTGAAGGCCCTTGGCATATCATCAGCATGCCCGACTCGATATTACTCAGCCTCCACTAGGGTGAATTCACAATGGCGATGTTTATGTCTGTTTTTAAAATTGTGAAACCGGCGCCGTGGTCGATGAGGGTGAAATAGTAGGTAGGACATGGAGAGGTGTGATTGTAGGCCGACATTGGCCGGGCTGGCTGGGGTGGAGGGGCAATCTGCAAGGGCCGGGGTTCTGAGGTCAGGGGGATTAAGGGGGAACAGGCCATGTGGCTGGTGTAACCCCCCCACGAGACTGAGGCAGTGCCATTGCCGCGGTGTGCAAGGCAGCCATCTTGTTGCGTACGTCACTGACCACCCACCTTGGCCTTGGTTCTGCAGAATGCTAATGACTGTGTGGGTGCCCCTCCCCCCACTCCGCATCATACCCTCCACCATACCAGTTCCCTGTATAAATATAAGAACTCAGGGAATCTTGGGTACTAGTCAGTTGAGTGTCAGCAGAGAGATAGATCACAGCATAGTTAAGACTAGATAGAAGCAGCATGTGTTGTTCAATTCGTTATCACATAAATATAGATTACTTTATTAATAGTTATAGTTCTGTGGAATGTGTGAACACCGGGGCAGTGACCGCTGGGTGAACCGTGGACCCCAAGCCAAACCCATCTGCTCATTCCACACCCCCGCACTCCTCTGCAGCCAGCCCAGACCAGCCCACTCCTCACACACTTATGACAGACCACCGAGGCCTTGTTGTAACATTGTGGACAGGTGTTTAATGTGAAAGCATGAATATACAGATTCGTGCCCAACCCATCGCTATATTGTGCCTTCCACCCATCTCAACTTAACTGGTGTCTTATTTTCTGGCCTTACGGGCCCTAATGCTATGTTTAGGTGGATCCCTAGATGGTAGACCGTGAGTAGGGGCGGCCTGTTGTGATTCCCGCCCTGCGACCTGCGACCTTTGGCGGCATTTTCTGAAGTGACTAGGCCTGGATGGGCCTGGCTGCTGCTCGGGTCCAGGTATCATGGTGCCACCCTGTTCTGCCTGCTGCCTATCAGATGCATCAGGGACAGGAAGGATACTACTTGGGATGGGGGTGCGAGTGGAGCTATCCCCTAAGGCATCCCCAACCCCTGTCGCTACCAGTCTCGACCAGGGTCTGTATGCTTGCGTCCCCGGAGTATAGACAATGGACCATCTCTGTCTGGGACTGCGCCACATCACGTCACGACTATGCCACTACCTTTTGGGTCTGTGCCCCATCAGCCAGTGACTGCACCAACTCCCTCGACGACTCGGCCACCACCCTCAGCGTTTGTGCCACGTCGGCCAGCACCTGGGCAATGCCACCAATGTTTCCAGCGATGGCCCGCTCTGACTGGGCCACGCTCAGGAGCTCTGTTGCAATGTCCAGATGGCTTTGGCACATGGCTGCCTGTGACAGCCCTGTCCTGGCCTAGGTCAGTGCCTGGCCTGCACAGAGTGCCCCAGGTCTTGGACATGCTCATCCACAGCCAAAAACCCATGCCCCCAAGGCCTCTACCATGGACACCACAGTGCGGTGTTGGCTTCCCATCTCTACTTTGATGGGACTGTCCGTTCAAGAAGCCCGACACCTGTCTGGACAGCAGCTCGACCCTGGGGTCAGCCTGCCCTCCGATCGCCCACCCCCTCGGCAGTTCCTACCTCTACCTGATATACAGGGGAAGCTGTGTGGTGCCCACCAGACGGTTTTCCAGGAGCCTCTTCACTAAAGTGCTCAACCAAGGTGAGTGTCTCTGGGATGGTTGAGGGTGTTGGAGACAGCTGTTTTTAGAAAGTTAGCGTCATCCCTGGATTCGAGCTGCGGGGTGTCTTGGGTCACAGAAATATGGCTTCCCTCCGTGTCGGTGTCCTCGTTGCTGGTCGGCACACGGGGTGGGGGGGGGGCTCAGGTTGGGGCACTGACTGGGGGCGGGGTACACCAGATGGTCCCGCCCCATCACCAGCAGCTCCTGCAAGACACAAGAGAAGACGCATGATTAGATGGCGGGCTGGAAGGGAGTGGGTTTGATGGGGGTGAGAGTGGTGTGGGGGGTGAGGATGGGGATGATGGTGGAGTTGGGATGAGGGTAGGGGTGAGGGTGGGGGTGGGGATGAGGGTGGTAGGGATGGTGTTTTGGCGGGGGGGCTTGACACGTGTCACAAGGAACCTCAACAAAGCAGGGTCTCACTTCCTCACCGGGGCCGATCTCCACCTTGGCAACCTCCCTTTCCTTGGGGACGCCAACCGCGCCCAGGGCCCACTGCTCTGCGGTGGTGAAGGGCTACAGGTCTGGCAGTTCTCCTCTAGTTTTCTCCCACTCCTGGCGGTTATGGGCGGCCTTCTCCTGGTGGTGGTGGGGGGGACAGAAAACGACAGTGTTAGACAGTCCGATGCATGCAGCCCATGTGTGGGTAACTGGTGGCCTCAGTTGCCCGGGCACCCAGCTATAGCATATTCTATGGGTGCCGGCACATGGTGCAAGGTGGGATTTCAGCCATTCTCCTGGTTGGGGGGGGGAGGGGTTATGGGTGTGTAGGACCGGGGTTGGTTTGAGGAGCACAGTGCTGCCTACTCACCCTGGCCACCCTGAGGAGTTTTTTCCTGCACTTCAGGCCGGTCCGGATGGTGTTACTGGTTCTGCTCACCTGCTCTGCCACCTGCGCCCAGGCACGGTGAATGGCGGCAGCTGTAAGCCTGCTTCCCAGGCCAGGGTACAAGGTGGCCCGCTTCTCGATCCACTGTGTTCGGGAAACGTGGGGCCGCGTGTCTTGCTGCCACCTTGTTGCCTGGGATGGTGTGTGAAGTGTGTATATGAGTGTCAGTCGCGAATCTGGCGAATCCGGCACTATTTTTCATTGGAATCGATTGTGTACCATGTGGCACCCGGTGCCAGTCGCTTGTCAGTCGCTGAATCGGTCTAGGTGCGGAACCACCTTTGGTTTTGCTGTCGTGGAAGTCCACAAATCCTGCCCGGCGTCAATACTTAGTCTCAGGAAAGGAGAGTGCAACCGTTCACCTTTCTTTTTAAATCGTCCTCATGCTCCCTTTCTCTGCAATATCCTCCAGCTCTACAGCACTTCCTGATGTCTGCACTACATCCTCAATTTTAACCGTACCATCTTTGGTGGTGTGTCTACAATTCCAAGGCCCTCAGCTCTGGAATCAAATCCCTAAATGTCTCTTTTCTCCTCGAAGACACTCTTTAAACCTACCTTGTTACTTCTGTAAGAAACCTCTTGGTTATCATCCCTGATATTTTCATATCTGTCTCAGTGTCAAATTGCATTTGATAATGCTCCTGTGAAGTGGTATGGGACATATTACTGTGTTAAAGGTGCAAATATATAATACAAAATGTTGGCGTTATTGTTGAGGTATATAATTTAAAAGCCAAGTTCCACTTTTATCCCAATAAGGTGGAATTTTGGTCCCTTTCATTTGCAGTATATTTGTGGATGGATTGCATCAGAAAATACAGTTTATTTTTTCAGCTAAGAGCTGGAATCAAATCAGTCAGCTACATTTCTGGATATATGTCTGTGATATTACAGGAATCTATTCACCTGAAAATTGAAATTTGACCAGTAATTTGTCAATTTCCCACCACTGTGAATTTGTTTATATCAGTGACTTTTTTCACATACATGGAAACTTACATAGAAAAATGAAGCAGGAGGAGGCCTTTCGGCCCTTCCAGCCTGTTCCGTCATTCATTATGATCATGGCTGACCATCAAGTTCAATACCCTGCTCTCGCCTTCCCCCATATCCCTTGATCCCTTTAGTTCCAAGAGCTATATATATTTATTTTATTTGTTCATGGGACACGGGCTGTGCCAGCATTCAATAATAATAATCTGTATTGTCACAAGTAGGCTTACATTAACACTGCAATGAAGTTACTGTAAAAGCCCTTAGTCGCCACATTCCGACGTCTGTTCGGGTACATGGAGAGAGAGTTCAGAATGTCTAAATTACCTAACAGCACGTCTTTCAGGACTTGTGGGAGGAAACCAGAGGAAGCCCATGCAGACACAGGGAGAACGTGCAGATTCTGTACAGACGGTAACCCATGTCAGGAATCGAACCTGGGTCGCTGGTGTTGTTAAGCAACAGTGCTAACCACTGTGCCGCCTTTTTATTGCCCATCCCTAATTGCCAAGGAGTAGTTAAGAGTCAACCACATTGCTGTGGGTCTGGATTACTTTCTGTAGTAGCAAATTCCACAGATTCACCACTCTCTGGGGTGAAGAAATTTCTCCTTAACTCAGTCCTAAAAGGTTTACCCCTTATTCTCAAACTATGACCCCCTAGTTCTGGACTCCCTCACCATCGGAAACATTCTTTCTGAATCTAACCTGTCTAATCCTGTTAGAATTGTATAAGTTTCTATGCGATCCCCCCTCACTCTTCTAAACTCCAAGGAATATATTCCTAACCGATTTAGTCTCTCCTCATATTATTATAGTTTATTATTATTATCATATGTCAGTCCCGCCGTCCCAGGAATCAGCCTGGTAAACTTTTGCTGCACTCCCGCCGTAGCAAGAACATTCTTCCTCAGATAAGGACACCAAAATTCCACACAATATTCTAGGTGTGGTCTCACCAATGCCCTATACAATTGCAGTAAAACATCCCTATTTATTGACTCAAATCCTCTTGCTTTGAAGGCCAATGTACCATTTGACTTCTTTACTGTCTGCTGTACCTGTGTACTTACTTTCAGTGACTGATGCACAAGGACACCAAGGTCTTGCTGAGTATCCACCTCTCTCAATTTACACCCATTCAAATAATAATCTGCTTTCCTATTTTTGCTACCGAAGCGGATAACCTCATGTTGTAAAAACAGTGGCAATAAAGTTAATTAGGAATCCTCACAAGTTCCACCACAGATAATGAAAATGTGCATATTCAGATCAGGCTTAAAACAGTACAAAATGTTCCTCATGGCCTAGTGATAAAGGCATAGCCTGAATGTCATGCCGTGTAAGTCCAGGTCCATGTCCCAGTCCAACACCGGCATTTCCACATTTTGTCCACCTTAGCTCGGGAAGGGAAAAAAAAACATGCTGATCATTGTTATACATGGACATATAGAATGCAGAGCATGGTCAGCTTTGATTGATTACCCTGGTTGGAGATCCACTGACGATCAATGTATAGAATTGCTTTCTGACCAAAAGACAAGTTTTGCTGTTCGCAGCGAAGCAGCTTTAAGAGGAAGCAAATTTTAAAAAAACACTTGTTTTTTTTTAGGGACTTCAAATCTTTTTTCAATATAAATTTAAAGTACCCAATTCATTTTTTTCAATTAAGGGGCAAATTAGGATGGCCAATCCACATACCTTGCACATCTTTGGTTTGTGGGGGTGAAACCCATGCAAACACGAGGAGAATGTGCAAACTCCCCACGGACAGTGACCCACAGCCGGGATCGAACCTGTGACCTCGGCACAATGAGGCAGCAATGCTAACCACTGAGCCACCATGCTGCCACTGAGGACTTCAAATCTGAGAATTTCGTCACCTTTGCTCTCTCTGACTGAAAGCATTAAAATTACAAGTATCTGGAATTTTTCAGGATAGATTCCTTCCAAGCTCTTCGAAGGGATTGTGTGAATACTGATCGAAATGAAAAAAATAAAAGATATTCAGTGATTGATGTAAAATTAATGATAACTTACAACACAGGAACAGGCATCCTGCTGATCAAATGCACGATGGTATATATCCTTCATATCAGCAGGGTTCCTATTCCTATGAGCCCACCATATTCCCATATCTTTAATCCTCTCTCCATCAAGCACCCATTGAACATATTCTTAAACAAAAATGTGCACTCAGCTTGAAACACTAACTTCATTAAATCTCACAACCATCTGCCTGAAATGGTTTATCTTCCCCTGAATTTCTGGTATTTAATCTTAAATATTGTCTCATTCTCGGTCCTTTAATGACTGGATATATTCTGCCTCCTATTCTTCACGTCCTAATTTTAAATGAGGTGATAACATAATCAGGAAGGGCAGGAAAAGGATGAAATGGGTATGGTTGGGTAGCTGTAAAAATTAGAGATAACATGGTGATGGTATGAAAAAAGGACCAAATGAAAAGTTTAGAAACAGAGTCATATATCAAGTGAAATTAAAAATGAGATTGACCATGTTAATGTTTTGTCCTTATTATCTTGTCATTGGCAAACCTGTGCCACCTCAGGTCAGACACACATTTTGTTCTGGTATGAGGCACCTAAATGGCCAGCATCCCAACAAACCATTGCCTGCATGAAATAGACACCCACCTCTGTCAGCCACCTCCCCCCCCCCCCCCCCCCCCCACCCCCGAGCAAGCATCAAACACACATCACCTGACACTTAGAAGGACAAGAGAACATACAACACATAATTGCAAGTGATGATTGGCCCCGAGGGCAACTGCCATGACTGATGCTTTCAAATTAAAAGGGCCCCTGGTTCAGTTCTGGCCTTGGGTCACTGTCTGTGTGGAGTTTGCACTTTCTCCCTCTATCTGCATGGGTTCCCTCTGGGTGCTCTGGTTTCCTCCCACAGTACAAAGATGTGCAGGTTAGGTGGATTGGCCATGCTAAATTGTCCTTTAGTGTCCAAGGATGTGGACATTACATGGAGTTTTAGTAAGGTGAGGGAGTGGGCCTGGGTGAGGTGCTCCTTCGGAGGATTGATGCAAACTCGATGGGCCGAATGGTCTCCTTCTGCACTGTTGAGATTCTATGGTTCTAAGGTTTATCATAAAAAGGTTTTGAGTGTCAAAATAGAAGTGCACTTGCATCAGTCTTTCCCAGTCTCCTTGTCGCTCCTTGAATGCAAGGAAAGGACACCAGTGACTGCATGTTCAGCCATGTCTCCAACAGTACACATTGCACACCTTGCCACACACAGTAACATCAAATAAAGTCTGAAGGCTAACACACAACAACGACAACAAGAGCAGAGAATTCTGGAAAGGTTTAGCAGGCCTGCCAGCACCTATCACGACATTGCTGCCAACACAAAAATTGAGATATCTCTCTAGACCCTGTCATTGATGACTGCATATCAGGGCAATATGCCCTCTGACTAAACGAGTTCCAATAAATCAGCCTGATTCACCCGTGAATAAAATGAATGAAAGAATAATGTGACATATTTACATCTGAGTCAGTGTACAGAGCTCTTCTTTAGTGTCCTCATAAAACCTTACGTTTTGTTTTCCTCCCAGTATTTGTTGCGACCCTGACTCAAGCAGCTGAAGCAGAGGCAGGTTGCTGAGAATGATACCCTGTTGCCAATATGATTTTGGTGCACATTCTCTGGAGCTCTGAGGTCCTGAAGTATCCGATGTACTGGAGGTGTCCTGCTTGGTCTTGTTACTGGAGACACTGGAGCCACTGGCCGAGGGGATAAGACGCATAATCATGCAAGCATAGATATGAAGACTCAATACAAATTAGGAGAAAGAGTGGGCCATTCACCCCCTCGGCCCATTCTGCTGCTTGATAAGAGTGTGGCTGATCTGCTTGTGGCCTCAACTCTGCAATATGTCTCTATTCAAATAATATGCTGTCTTCAATCCTTTGTGCCAAGGAGGGAAGTTCACATTTTCCCACATTATATTCAATTTACCAAATTTTTCCCCACTCATTTGACCTATTTATCTCCCTTTGTAAACTCTTCATCTAATATTGACAACTTACTACCCTCGCTATCTTGGCAGCAACAGATAGTTTAGTTGTCTTACATTTGGTCCCAACATCCAAGTTATCAATATAGGGTAGCACAGTGGTTAGCATTGTTGCTTCACAGCGCCAGGGTCCCAGGTTCGATTCCCGGCTTGGGTCACTGTCTGTGCGGAGTCTGCATGTTCTCCCTGTGTCTGCGTGGGTTTCCTTCGGGTGCTCTGGTTTCCTCCCACAAGTCCCAAAAGACGTGCTTGTTAGGTGAATTGGACATCCTGAATTCTCCCTCTGTGTACCAAAACAAGTGCCAGAATGTGGTGACTAGGGGCTTTCCATGGTAACTTCATTGCAGTGTTAATGTAAGCTTACTTGTGACTATAAAGATTATTATTATTATATGGATCTCAAAAAGTTGAGGACCCAGCACTGATCCCTATGGAATTCCACTGGTTGAATCTTGCCAAACCAAAATGACACAATTATCCCTACTCTCTGTTAGCTCACCAATCCTCTTGTATTCTAATTAATCACCCTCACCCCCCTCAATACCTCCACTCCTTTCTACCCACCCCCATCCACCCACCCTACACTATGAGCTCTTTTCTTTGATCTTCAATAGATACCTTCTCAAATGCCTTCTGAAAATCCAAGAACACCACATTTACAGGTCCTCCTTCATCCAACTTGCTTCATACTTCCTCAAATAACTCTAATAAATTAGAATCATAGAATCCTGTATAGAATCATAGAATTCCTACAGTTCAGAAGGAGGCCATTCAGACCATCGAGTCTGCACCAGCCCTTGGAAAGAGCAGCCTACTGAAGCCCACGCCTTTACCCTATCCCCGTAACCCGGTAACCCCAACTAACCTTTTGGACACTAAGCATGCATGGCCAATGCACCTAACCTGCACATCTTTGGACTGCGGGAGGAAACCGGAGCACCCAGAGGGAACCCAGGCAGACACGGGGGTGAAAGTGCAAAATCCACACTGTCACCTGAGGACACAATTGAACCCGGTCCCTGGAGCTGTGAGGCAGCAGTACTAATCACTGTGCCGCCCACAAAATTAGTCAAACATGATTTCCCTTTCACAAACCCATGTTGACTCTGCCTTAAGCTTGCATTAAGATTTTCTCAATGTCTTGCTACAACTCTCTTTATAGTAGATTCCAGAATGTTGCCTCTGGCAGATATTAAGCTAACTATCTTGTTTTCTGTCTCCCTGCTTTCCTGAATAGAGGAGTTATATTTGCTATTTGCCATCCTGATGGGACCTTTCCAGAATCGAGGGAATGTTGGAAGTGTCCTGAAAAGACAGCCTCAGGGTGTCTGACATGCACTCCTTCGCGCCCTCAATGCACATTGGCATCTCCTGTCACCCTGAGGAAAAGTGGCATCTGGAAGGAGGGCCAGTTGCCTCATCCTCTGCTAGCCTAGCCACTGCTGTATAGAGCAATGGAATGCAGGTCTGATCTTGTTTGATTGACCACCATGTAGGTTACCGACTTTTCCTGGGGAAGCCCCCTGAGAAATAGCTGGACTCCATTGTCTATGTGAGGCTGTGAATTGCCTTTGGCATCACCGCCAGATATCATTCCAACTGTCTCTGCACGTCCAGGAACCTTCATCTGGCTGAAACCATAGGTCCATCATCAGCTTTGGACTCAGCATGGCCTAGCTCCCCAACAGTCCTCCGAGTGTCTGAGACCTTGGCTGTTACAGTCTCCCTCAGCTGCTGGGACATGTCGGTGACAGGTAACCAGAATGTGCACCAGATTCCAGACGGGATCCCTCCATGACCCTTCTGAATATGCTGAAATGCTGGAGGGCATGAGAGAGGCAGGTGATGGCACATCCTCTGGAATTTGGCTTTGTCGCCTTTATTGCTCGTTATGCTCTCCTTAATTTGCTCTGTTTCAATTACGTTTGCTGAAGAGTCGCCAGGTATCTTTTTGATACTGCCACAAGGCTCAAAACCGAATACTGATCAAAGACTTGATACACCAGTTAGTAAGTTTGAAATCAATGCACATTTATTTACACACAGAGTCAATTATACTCATGCACAAACTCTACTCACTAAACTACAACTACTATTAAAAGCCTATATTTAGCTTCGGGTGCCCACTCAGTCAGAGGAACAATGGCCGTTGTCCGGTTCTGAGGCTGCTGGCATCGAACTTGTATAGAATAGTAGCTAGGAGCACCTATCTCGTAGTGTGCGTTGACTTTAGACTTACTTGACTGGTGCTTGGCGGGTCTCTCGGTGCTGAGAGCCAAGGCCAAGATGAAGGTGAAGAAGAAGAGCATGATCTGTCTTGGGGGCTCCTTTTTATACCCCAATGGGGCTTTGCGCCCTTTTGGGCGGGCCCTGAACTTGGCCCCAATTAATTGGACCATGTCCTAATCATTTGTATTGATTTCTCCAATAAAGGGGTCGTTGCTTGATCACTGGGCGGGTCCTATGTGACCGTTGGCCTGCCTTTGCTTTAGTCTCCACTGGCGCCGGGAAGTCTGCCCTGGTACCGATTGCTTAAATGTTTCTCTTTTGTCCCCCGAGATAGCTCATTATGCTAATGGCTTATAGTATCGGTTTTGTCTGGGAGGTGCAAACTCTAATCCACAGGCAAACCTTGCACTTGCTTGTTTTCTTAGCACTGTCCAATTTTCCCTTTACTCTTTGCAAGTGTCCATTTTGAAATCGGGACGAGGTCACCCCAGGTGGCTACACCTTTAGAGCTGGAGTTGTCCATCTCATATGTTGCCTGTGGTACCAGGCCCATATTGCAAGAACTTGCGATGGAGAACACAAAAACACATTGAAACTCAGCACTGTCTTTTAGTTCAGTACATTTTCACACTGCTGCAAGCAGAACACAAAGAGAAAAATCTTAGGTTCATTGAAAAAGTATTTTATTTTCTCAAGGGTTTGATTTTACGGATGACATGTGTACTACCAACCCCAACCCGCAAGAGAAATGCAAGTTCCAGCCTGACTAACTTTAAATAAGGCTACCCAACATAACAATACACTACGTGCAACTCGAACAAACAAAAAGTTGGACTTCCATCCTTCAACGGCCTCTAGCCAGCAGCTCTAGCAGTCCTAACAGCATCAGAGCTTGGTTGTGGAGAAGATCTATGTTGTCCGGACCCTGGTAAGTCCCAGGCCTTTAGGAAGAAATGGGATTGGGCACCCTGTAGGGAGGGGGTAGAGGCAGATACGTTTTGGAGGTCAAGGAGGGAGGCACAAAGTGGGGGTAATATCTTGTGGCAGGATGTCCCTGATGAGCACAGGTCATCAACCCAGAATATTGTGCCCCTCCTTTCTTCTCGCCTTTTCTAAACTGTGTTTAAGAAACAGCTCTTTGCCCACCTGCCACTGCTCAGCGCATTCTTGAGGCAGATTGTGCACTTGCTCTCCTACTGAAAGCAAGCCCGGCAGGGGGCTGCACAGTACAGTCTCATTTACATTGAACACTCGTTTTTAAGTTATAAATAAATTGGAAGATGGGAGAGAAAAGGCTTCTAGACTGGTTAGAGCATTAGAAACAGAATGTGATGAATACAATGGAAATATGCCCATTTTTTTCTGCCATTTATCATATTTGTATTAGCTCATACCAGGCAACATCCCAGTGAATCTAAACTTACCTTCTCTATTGCTTCAACATCCTTCCTATTGTGTGAAACTGAAAACTGCACTGATGAAAATAGTAAGCCCGTGCTGCCTATGCAGGTCAAGGCTGAGTTTAGGAGGCATGTAATCCACTTGGGTAATACTGGTGGCACAAAGGGACCTTGCCTCCTACTGTATACTGTGGGTCCTGTTTAGGTGGTTCCTTCTATTCATGGGGGAAGTGATGAAGGTATTGCCCTTTGTAAACATGGTGTCAGTTATTGGATAAGAAAAGCTTGAAAATTACAGCTCCCATAATGATGATGAGTGTGAAACAAAATGTCATTATATACTTCATTGTATTTGTTTGCCCTTCACAGACTCCTCCTCCACATCTAAGTCATGCAATGTAGTTGGATGCCAGGGATCATGAGTTCAGTTGGCTGTAATGTGGTGCAGAATGTTGCCAATGGCATGGGTTCAATTCCAGACTGTGGTAGTTCATGGAGGCCTGCCTCTTTGTCTTGCCCCATACTTGATGTGGAGTGGTGTCCTTCAAGCTATGTAACCAACTGGCTCTTTCAAACAGGGAGAGATGCAAATGGTCTCTTACAAACTATAATTAATTATTTTATCTAGAAGCGATTATATAATAATGACAGAAAATATTAACAGAGTAACAATGCCAAAGATGGTAAAATAAAAGGGGTGGCAGGGTGGTACAGTGGTTAGCACTACTGCTTCATAGTACCAAGGGCCCAGGTTCAATTCCAGCCTTGGATGACTGTGGAGTTTGCATTTCCTTCCCTTGTCGGCATGGGCTTCCTCTGGGGTTACGGGGATAGAGTGGGGAGTGTGCCGAGGTGTGTGCAGAGTTAATGGGCCTCCTTCAGCGCTGTAGGAATTCTATGAAAAGGTGAAAAATCGGCTTCCTGCCAATTTGTAATTTTTCTATACCTGCGGAGCAACGAAATGTAAAAAAAAAGATAGCGGTTTAGTCCTTTGAATGCATACCTGAGCATGTTTTGGAACTGTTTCTTGGTTTTGTAAAATGAGTGGCTTTGTAGTGAAGAAGGAAATATGCTTGTCAATGGAACAGAATTTGAGTGGGGAACATTTTACATTTTCACTGTGCTGCATGTAGCAATTTTCCACAAAATAGTTTTAATATATTAAAGTATTATCTGCCAATGTGCAGTGGAATGACATCTGGTGCATTTCTAAGTGAAAAATATTAATTAATAGAGAGTGTAACAGCATTTTTCTATTTTCCTCTGATGTTTTCCCTATATTAAAATGGTTCACTAGTTGAACACAAATGACATATTGCAATTTTTTTCAGATATGCTAATACCTGTATTGTCAGCAACATTTGGGAATTTTCAGGGTCGCTGCACCCAATTTACTTATCTTCTGGAGGAATATGCAAGGAGGAAAGATTACAGATCACAGCAGCACTCTATTCATAATGCTGCTCTCTGAAGTGCTTTTGTACCATAAAGATGGACATGTAGCTTAACAAAAACAGTTACTGCAATTGTGTGGCTCGCTCGTTCAGACTGATGTAAGTGCATTCAGCCAGTTTCTTCCCCAGTATTAAACTAACCTTTAGCTGCTGATGTGAGGGCCAGTTACCTTTTAATGTTAGCTCAAAGATGCAAAGTAAATTTTAAGTTTGTAAAGATAGGCCAGCAGCAGCAAGCACATCACTGGCCAAGGAATCAGAAAATCCAACCCCATCTGTTCTGGATGTCAAGACTTAATGAATTCTGGGACATGATAAGCATAATCAACAACAACATCTTGTATTTATATAGCACCTTTAATCTCACAAAATGTCCCAGTGTGCTTCACAGGAGCATCATTACATTTGTTGCCAAGTTGTATAAGGAGATATTTGGGCAGATGAACAAAAGAGGTATATTTTAAGGACCATCTCACAGGATTAAAGAGAAGAGGGACAGAAATTTAGGAAGGACATTACAGAGCTGAGGGCCTTGGTGTCTGAAAAGACAACCACCTATAGTGGATAGGTTAAAAGTGGGGATGCTATTGGGAGTGCTCAACTGGGCAGAATTGGAGAAGGGCAGATATCTCAAAAGGTTGTAAGGAGTTTACAGTGGTAAGGAGGAGAAAGACCATGGGCTAATTTGAAAACAATGATGGAGAATTCAAAAATTGAGGCTTAATTGGGAGCCAGTATAGGTCAGCAAACACAAAGGTGAAGAGTGAAAGTGATTTGGTCAAAGTTAGGATAGAGGGGTGCAGAGTGTTGTATGGCCTCAAGTTTACAGAAGGTAAGTTTTATATTCTGACTAGATAATAGTAGATCCTGGCATTGCTACCTCAATGTTGCAGCTTTATCTATCAAGAAATAAATGAACCATCTCATGTTTCAGATTTGTTCCAAGATAAACTGGACAAGGTCCATCACAGCCTCACATCTACAACGAACAGTAGAACATAATTTTTCTCAGCAATCGCTAATGTTAATCTAACATGTTGAGATATCTCATTAAATATGACAAATTCTTCCTCTCTGCAACCCAGGCACAGTGTTTAATATTTATGTCTGTCAAATTCACTCCGATATTTAGATGATGTTTATATGCCAGGTTTTACAATAAGACTGTAACAATTTTGTACGCTCTTTCAATTACAATTTCCTGCAAGTTTCCCCAATGATTGCTGTTTATTCCTGAATCAAAGTGCCTTATTTTTACAGATGGGAGTTAAACCAGATTGTTCTTGGCTTGGCCATTTGAAAAACAGATTTCCTGATCTACACTTGAACTTCACACAGATGCCATAGTACCATGGACTGATACTTTGGTTTCAACAGATGGAGCTGCAAATTTCACAATTAATATTAATAGTCACTCAATGGTACATTGCCGACTCCCTGAATTGCATGTTTCCTTCCAAATGGACAATGTCACTCCTGAGACCAACATAACCAGGTTTCACTTATGAAATGTTGATCAATTTTCCTGACTTCATTGAAGTGGTTCTGCTTTTTCCTTGATCAATGCTTTTGTATTTCCCATATGAATATTGTTGGCTTTTGAATAGGTGCTACTAGTCTCCTTGTGTTTTGGCTTCAAGATAGATTTTCTTTGCCTCTCTGAATGTATGGTTATATTACATGCATCTCTGTTCCTCCTCTCCCTGAGTAAATGCTCAAGGGACTTTCATTCTGATTGCACTGTACTCCTTCGTTGTCATTTGTTTTGCTAGCAGGATGACTTTTGAGGTGTGATTACTTCATTAATATAATCGTGCAAAATAATTGAAATCGATAACCGAAAGAAACTTGCTTTCTGCAACGTTGGAGCAAGGTTTTTCAATAAATCATTGAGAGAATAAAATAGATTCCAATTATGAACTCTAAGAGCCCCCATGAGAGCTAATCGGAACTTATGGGGTGGTTTTCAAGGAACTTCTGAAATGGATGGACAGTAAATACACCTTCCCAAGCTTACTGACATGAAGTTCACACCATTTTCAGGTACAGCAATGGTATGCTGTCAGTGCTGCTCAAGCTTGCAGTTGGCAGTGGTGGGTGGGATAGGGCAGGAGACATGTTGGACTCCCACACTTTAAAGGCAGTTTCCACCAGAGAGAGGAGCTGCCTGCTAAAATAGCATCTGGAGAACTTCTGACACAGTACAGGTGGACTAGAACATATCCTGACCGCAGCCCCTACATAATAGATCAAACTGTGGGTCATGACACCGAGTGGGATCACGAGGTGAAAGGTTGGGATTGCAAGCTCCAAGACATCAATGACTGCCGTGGAGCTCAGTCTGATTTCTGACACCTGGGAGGCCCCTTTAATTTATTGGATTTTTTTCCATTAGTGGACACAGCCCGAGACCCAATTCCTGCATAAATAAAACAAGAAAAGGTAGGTGTTCATTATTTTCATAGAGTTCCTGCCTTTTCATCTTCTCCGGCACTCAATACATGTTGGCTTACTCCCACCACCACCACCCCCCCCCCCCCCCATGCCGCCCAACAACTGACGTTTTCAATGCCCTTGCTCCAAAACTGAAGCCTCCTGAACCCCTTTCCCACCCTCCACCCTCTGCTCAACAGCACTTCTCACCCCAAAATTGTCACTCTGGAGTCACACGAAAGTCTGAGCATTAAAATGGAGTCATACCTGGAAATAGTTTTGGATGAACTGTTATGCACAAACCCATTAGAAATAACCATTAGCAACCACCCCCATAAATCAATTTTAATTTTGTAATAAGCTGCCATATTTTGTTTGGTTATCTGTTGAACCACTAAGGTAGCTATGCAATTTTTCTGAACAATCATGACGACATTTTAACATAGGGAACAGGTGGAACTTTTCGGGTAACATCACCAAAATCTCTATAATTCTGAGGCCAGTTTAGCTCTCATTTAAAATATAAATTGTCATCTTATTTTTGATTTAGTGCATTTTGATTACTTGCTGATATGTAATATGAACATTATGAATAATGCAGAGCTAATCTATATCCATCTTACATTATTGATTACAACTCATGACTTTCTTAGATTAGTCCATTTGTGGGATAGCAATTTCAGCCTATGTCCACTCATCGTGTATTCAATTTATTATTTTAGTTTTGCTATTCCGATACTGTTGTTTCAAAACTATTTAAAATATTCAATGAAAAACTGAATTAACTCCCCTACTAGATTTTGTGCCTGCAGGACCAAAATATTGGAATATTGTAGTGAACCGCTAATCTTGCAGATTGGTCTATATTTAACATCACCGACCACCAAGATTATAGATTTTTCCCCTCGAGCCATACTACAGCAAAGATAAATCACTCCCTCAAAAGGACATGAAATCACTCAATTTTTAGATGTTTATTTTTGTCTTTCTATTTTGAATTCAATTTACAACTCCTCATTATTTGCAATTATCATTATTCCTTACAAATGGCCAACTCCTGGTTCATTCAACTTCTTTGTTCTGCCTGACCTGACTTGACGCTGTGCTCTGAACATGCTGGTACCATTAAGTTCTGACTGGTGTTTGACCATTATGCCTGATCTGACATCACTTGTGTTCCAAAACCAACTCTAATCAAATGTTTCTGTCCAATCTGATATATTCCTGGCCACCGAAACCTGAATGACACCTTCCTGGCAATAGGACCTCAGATGATGTGCGCTAGCAGCCAACTTCCTATCTTTCATTTCTCAGTTGACACATTCCATGCTGTCACTATCTGGCTGGTAACCTTCTGCCTGATTTCAGTTATATATTGCATATTTCTAGTGCCAGGAAGTGTGAGATCTGGAAGCTTGTATGATTTTTGTTGCAGATTTTTCTTAACAATTGTACCTATGTGCATGTGGAGATGGTCAGTTAAACAGAGGACATTGGGTATAGGGACTAATGTTCCAAAGAACAATACAGCACAGGATCAGGCCCATCGGCCCACCAAGCCTGTACCGGGTGGCCAGGAATATATCAGATTGGACAGAAACGTTTCAAATCATGAAAGAAGACAAAGGACATAGGAGCAGAATTAGAATTAGAAACTAGCAGAATTATTGTGAGACAATTAAAAGTATAATTAATGGGGCAGCACGATGGTGCAGAGGGTTAGCCCTGCTGCCTCACGGCGCTGAGGTCCCAGGTTCGATCCCGGCTCTGGGTCACTGTCTGTGTGGAGTTTGCACATTCTCCCCGTGTTTGCGTGGGTTTCGCCCCCACAACCCAAAGATGTGCAGGTTAGGTGGATTGGCCTCGCTAAATTGCCCCCTAATTGGAAAAAATTAATTGGGTACTCTAAATTTATAAAAAAAAAGTATAATTAATGCATTAATAGTTATGTAAGAAAGGCTGAAGATATGATTTGGAACACTTAGGGAGGAATCTTGATATCACCCGTGGGATCAGCGGCAAGGGGGCATACTCTTGCAAGAATCGGAAATGTGACCCTCGCCGGAGTGCTTGTTTTTCCCGACTTTCCCCACCCCTCGCTGGTGACACCCACAAATGGCGTGAACCTCATTTTAATACATTTGAATTCATTTCAATGCACTTAGTGCACACTGCAACCCCCTCTACCCCTCCACCCCACTATCCACAGCCTAGTGATCCCCCTCGAGGAATATTGAAAACTCGCCCACGTGGCGTCACGGCTCACAACAGGTTGGACCAGGCATGAGGCAGTTGACAGCAATGCTTCAGGGGGGCAGCCCCTGGGAGGTAGAGGGGCATTCCAAAAGTGTAGTGCCAGGTGCAGACACTTGTGGGGGACCTGTGGGTGGTGGTGGGGGGGTTACTTTGATGTCTGCTTGGTGGGAGGGATGAGCGGAAATTGATGGGGGTATCAATGTCTGGGGGTGGGGGGGAGGAGGGAATGTGTGCTCGGAATGAATTTCAATGAATTTCTGGAGGGCATTGGGTCGGAGGGCCCCTTTCAACATAAAAGGGTTACAGGTGTCATTGTGCCACCTTCTTCTGCCCTCTGCCCTTGAGATGTGCCAGTGTCAGGAGGCCCTGTGATTCAGAACAACTCAAAACTGCCTGAGCCTCCTTGGTAGAAGTTGGGCTCCAGGGCATCCTGAGTCACCCACTGTGGTGTATGTCTCTGCGGTAGAGGAAGGTGCGGGTGATATCTGTGACACATTGCCGGTGTTCTCCTCGGAGCTCTCCTCTTCGGTGGTCTTTTGGCTGGTGGTGGGACAGCTGTTTCTGATGGCCCCGCCTCATCAGATAGCGATCCTGCAAAACAATGAACCTGGGTTCAGTGAAAGGGAAAGATAATTGTGTGGGACATCAATAACTCACCTGAGACAGGTCATCTGAATGAGGGAATGGTGGATCCTCACTTCTCTGGCGCAGGGAAACCTCACAGTCAGTCACTGCACTCTCTCCTCGGGAAATCCATGATGTCCAGCACCCTTTCCTCATAGGAGTTGAGGATTCAGAACTCCAGGATTCCACCCCCAACTTCTCCCTTTCCTTCCTTTTATGGGTTATCTTCTTCTGCAGGGACAGAGAGAATTTGAGAATTAAGGGATGGCAGGAAGAACTTATGCCAGGAGGAGAGTGATGGCACATTACCCTTTCAGCTCATAGGAGGTCGTTCTTCTTCTTCCTACATTGGAAAGCGGTCATCCTGATCGTGCTACCTACAGTCACTGCATCTGCCCCTACCTCCCAGGTAGCATTTGTCACTGTGCTGGTTCTCCTATCTTCTGTGGGGTACAGGGTGCCCCATCTCTCCTCCACGGCATCCTGAAGCCTGGCCAGGTTGGCATCCCCAAATCGAGGAGCATGTCTCTGTACTAACCTCCTCATGGCTTGACAGGGTGTGAGTGCTGAGGGACCATTGAAATGATGTTTCCCCCCTTTTTAGCTACGAGCAGCTGAGCTGCCACTTGGGTGAATCACATGCCTGGGGACTCAGGCACGGCGAGTTTCACACGGCGGCTTGTTTTTGCACTAAGTGTGGGTGAATACTGATCTCGATCAGGCCATTACAGCCGGCACAAATCACCCCGCAAGTCCTGTTCAAAATGACACGTTGAGAGGGATTTATTGGCGGTGGAAAATTCCGGCACCACACCAGAGCATGGGTATCCCAGCGGCGAGGGATACTATCAATTGGAAATCCCATTGATAACGGCGGGACTGGTAGATCATACTGGCGGGCTACCTACCCCGCCGAAAATACAAGGTGGGGTGCGCGATAAATCCTGCCCTTAGTAATTTTCTGGGTGAATAATGCCCGTAGTTTGAGAAGAAGCATTGTTTTAAAACAGCGTGCATAATTAGCTAAAAACCGAAGGGCTAATTCTTATTTCATTATTGACAAGTTCTCGATCAATTGGCTATTTCCCAACAATTAGCGAAGGTAGCCTTTCAAAGTTTTAAGGTATAAAAAAAAGGTCCTGGGAAGCTATTTTGGGGTAAGGATGGATTGAGGGAGGGGCAAAGAGCAAGAAAGAACAGAAGAGAGTGATGTTTATGGCAAAGTGCTGAGGGTGCTGAGGTCTTTTTACGATGTTGTCGCTTCGTGGTGATAAGTCTCTGCAATTGGGGCAGCACGGTAGCATTGTGGTTAGCTCAATTGCTTCACAGCTCCAAGGTCCCATGTTCGATTCCCAGCTGAGTCACTGTCTGTGTGGCGTCTGCACGTTCTCCCCGTGTGTACGTGGGTTTCCTCCAGGCTCTCCGGTTTCCTCCCACAGTCTAAAGATGTGCAGGTTAGGTGGATTGGCCATGATAAATTTGTCCTTAGTGTCCAAAATTGCTCTTAGTCTTGGGTGGGGTTGCTGGGTAAGGGGGATGGGGTGGAGGTGTGGGCTTGGGTAGGGTGCTCTTTCCAAGAGGCGGTGCAGACTTGATGGGTCGAATGGCCTCCTTCTGCACTGTAAATTCTATATGCTTAAGCTAGCTCCTCTGACTGTTAATTACTGACAATTGCTGTTAATGTTTTTTAAATTTCCAAATAAAGAGCAATTTAGTGCAGCCAATCGACCGACCTTGCAGATCTTTTGTGTTGTGTGGGTGGGACCCACGCAGACACGGGGATAATGTGCAATCTCCACACGGACAGTGACCTGGGGCCAGGATTGTACCTGGGCTCTCGGCGCCGTGAGCGTGGACAGCAGTGCTAACTACTGCGCCATATGCTGCCTTTAATAGCTGTTAATTGATACTTTGCTTCATAAATTTTTGACTAGTTACCTTTTTAATAGCTAATAAACTTTCTGAATTCTGCATTTAAAGTGTTCTTTCTTGTCATATGGTTACGTCTCAAGGATCTGATGTGATTTGCAACAGGGGTTGGGGGCTTTTGCAAACAAGTGTACCCCATAAATCGTAGATGAATAAATTAAATAAGCAACTTACAAGAGTGAATACGAAAGCTTCAAGGAAAAGGATGAAAGAATGAAAAGATTGTTAAAGAAAAGCAGTGAATAACAGTTCAAAATGAGCTTTGATATTAAAATTGAAATTAAAAGAGATTAATTTACATTCGCAAAACAACACAGTAATCATTCCTGTTTTCACATTCATGTTAGTATTCATATTAATTTGGTTTCCAGTGCAGATTACAAGGTCACTGTGTTCATTAAAGTGTTCATTTCCTTCCAGCTAAGTCTGGTTACAAAGGAACTGGGGATATTTCGCTGAGATCCCTATCGCCAGATTTCATAGTGCAAGTCTGATTTCCCAGCAAGCCTTTCGGCCAGGTGTCACGAAAACAAATCTTCTTTCAGATATTTATAATGTACTGCAGTTAAGCCACATGATTTCTAGCCACATAAAATGGATTCAGCTTTGCTTTTTTTTACCCATCTGGAATCAACATCAAGGTATTCCAATTTATAAAGAGACTGAGGCATTTTTATTCTATTTTACAGTCCTATGGTACATTTTAATATTGGCTACTGCCTCTAACAGGTACTGTCATTTTTCTGGAAAAGCAATCATTTTTCATATTGCTGAGAACATTTTTTAACCTTTCTTCCGCCAATTAGCATTATTTTGGAATGGAAAATAGCTGAATATTGTCTATCAATTCACAGGAAAGCCGATGGTAACTGAAGGGCGAGATTCTCCGTTTGGGAGACTAAGGGGGGGGGGGGATTTTTCAGCCACACCCTCCTGGCAACCAGAAATTCCCGCCTGCGGACAATGGGCCTTTCCATGGTCCCTGTCCTGCCTGTGGCGATCTTACGGAGGGTGCAGCCAAAAATCCAGGCCCAAATGTTGACGCTGGGACTGAATTGCATGATTGGGCCATGATTGCATGGGAGCTCTATTCCCAGAGAAATTCAGGACATGATAATGGCCCAGCACTCTGCTCATGTGAATCTAGAGCAATTCTCATTCCTGCCGGCATCAGATTTGCTGTGGCTAGAATTGGCGCTGGAGAGCTTGACAAACTGGAGCTGTGATTAAGCATTCCACTCCCAAAACACTCTCATTCTAGCCAAGGAGATGGCCCTGAGAATCGTTGTCCCCACAGTTTACGTGCAGAACAGGATAGAATGCTGGATACAATAGATGGAAGGCAGATCACCTTTACCCAGGGTGGCAGGAGGCTACCGCCTGCAAATGTGAACCAGGCTTGGTCAGAGGTGGCATAGGCGGTCAGTGCCACAGGTCTCACCAGATGGATTGGCACACAGTGTTGCAAGACTTCCTTAGGTCAGCTTGGATGAGTCACACCCTCTGTGCATGGGGCATCAGTCCCATTCCTCACACCTCACATCATTTGCACTCCCCCCCTACTCATCCAGAGGCAAATCAAAATTTGCCTGCCTGCATCCCCCTTACATCCCACCCTGCACCAAGCCCCAACACTTGTATTGTCCTCTTTGGCCAGGTGATTTGCACACATATGAGAATGTGTAACCTGCCTGCATGTGTCTCACCATGCCCTTTAAGTGGCCCCTAGGAAAAGGCGGTCCGCAACAGAAGGGAGTGGGGGAAGACTAGGGGGTGCATCCCAGATCTCCGCTGAGCAGAGGGCAATGGAGAGGGCTATCTCTGAGGCAAAGGTTGGCATGGGCAACCAAGTGAGCTCCTAATGCAAAGTGAAGACCCGATGACAAGTGTGTCACCCCTCTCCCCCAGAAATTCCTTCCCAAGATATCATCATATTTCTTGTCTTTTGTCTTCCAGTATCATCATCAGACGAAGCCGGTAACCTGGGGTACCTCGCGCACAGCCACAACCCCAGCATACCCTGGAGGCCCAGTCCATGGATGACACTAACCTCTCAGCACTGCATTCACCTGCACCCTCCACCATCACAGATACTATCACCTCGGTGGAACATTTTAGTGGAGAAACTCCTGGCTCACCTTCTGGTGCGCATGCCACACATGCTGCAGCACATCAGGGACTCACAAAGGAGTGGGTAGTCGGAGAGCTGCCCGATCCCAGGAACCAGCTGTGGTCAGGAGAGGTGGTGCACCTCTGGAAAGAATTATCCCATCACTGGGAGAGATGCTCACACAGAGTCAGGGTCTACAGGAGCAAACTTCCAGTGCCTGCAAGTGCAGTTGGAGGAGTCCAACTGCATTCAGGCACAGGAGACGGTGCCGACAATGCGTGGTTTCAAGGCCAACACTGAACGGGTGGCGTCCGTGGCAGAAGCTTTGGGTCAAAAAGCCACAGCCATGGGTCAAGATATCCAGGACTTGGGGCACACTGTATGGTTGATGGCTGGGGCTCAGGACAGCAGAGCCCAGTCACTGGTAGCCATGTACCGGGCCCGCATACACATTGCTGCGCTCTCCAGGGCTTGACCCAGCCACAAAGGGTCATGACTGAAGGCGTCAGGGGCATGGTTGGGTATTAACTAACCTGGAGCAGGCACAGAGGGTCATGACTGAGGCGCAGAGAGATATGACTCACTCGCTGAGGGACATGGCCAAGTCTCCGTGCTCCGTGATTGAGGGCATTGAGACCCTGGTTGGGAGGACAGCTCACTCCAGCCTCACATCCATCCTATAGAGCAGCCCGGGGGCCATTGAGCATCCCAAGGCAGGACGAAGTAATGGGCCCATGCCAATGCCTCCTGCAGGGGAGTTGCTGGAACCCCTCAGTGCTTCTGAATCTCCACTGGCGCACCTCATGAGCAGTGGCAGAACAGGGTGGCACCCTGTGAAACCCGAAAGTCGGTCGGGCTCATCCAGGTCAAGACCCTTCAGAGGATGGCCTCCAACGGCATCTCAGGTCAGAGATGGGTGAAAGGCCACCTCCACATCCGATGTGCTGTCGGAGGTCTCATCTAAAAGGAGCAGTAGGCCTCGTAAGATAAAGAAGTTGGACATCAGTTAAGTTGGCACTGGTGCGACATGTAGCTTAGAGGTAGCGGTAAGGGCACACCAATGTATATAGTCACAATTAAACACCTTTTCACCAACATTCTGAGCTGCCTCAATCCTCTGTCTGAAGGGTGTGAGGGATGGGTAGGGCTCGGTGTGCCAGGTGGGGGATTTTGGAGGTTGGTGGTTTGGGGTATGGGTGTTGGAGGATTATACGAGGCAGGGCACCCAAGGCAATTGGACTTTCCACCTGGGGTCACCTTCAAAGGTGGCAGGGAATGGAGCCAGAAGTTTGAGGCTGCCTTGTGGGACAGCTTACCCAGTCAGTGACCTGCCACCGCTCACCATCTCCAAAACTGACCCCCAACCTACCCCCTCCCAAAGGATATATGGGCCTGTGAGATGGAATGGCCAGCACACATACAGGGATCACCTGGGCAGACAGTGGAAGGTGATCCTAAGGCAGGGGTTAGACTTTGTCAAAAGATGAGGAGCACCAGAGCTCATCTCACAGCGAGTCGTTATCTTCCTCCATTCCGTGGACACGATCCGCTGACACTGCCTGTCCAGGGCCAACACCCTGTGGTATTGCTCGTAGGACCCTCGGAGGGAGAGTTGGGGTGGTGTGATAGAATGAAGGGATGAGGAACAGGGGGAGAGGGGGGGAAGTGAGCGGCTATGGGTAAGGGGCCACTAGTTGGAAGGAGATGAGGGGAGAGGGTGGAGAGGTGGGACAGGGTGGCAAAGCTGCCAGTGACCTGGCCTCCTTGTTGGAAAATCTGGACGTGATCAGGTTGCCCCGTGTGCGGCAGTCCTGGAGCATACGTTGGGGCGACCTGCCGTGCTAGCTTGGGCTCCATGCCTGGTTCTTCCTGGCCATCCTCCTCATTTCCTTTGTGAGATAAGGTCTGGATTTCTTCCTCCTCCTCCAGCATGTCTTCCCTCTGCTGAGCGATGATGATGTACATGACACAGCAGGCCACCACGATGTTGGAGACCCTCTTGGGGCTGTGTTGTAGTGCTCCTCCGGAGTGGTCCAGGCATTGGAAGCACATCTTCAGTAAGCTGATGCACTGCTCAATGATGCTCCTTATTGCTGCATGGGCATCGTTCTCACAGTTCTGCCTGTCGGTCTGGGGCCTCCAGAAAGGCATCATTAGTCAAGACTTCAGCGGGTAACATTTCACCCAAGAGCCAACCCCTCACCCGAGGGAGCACCTGAAGGTATGGGGAACCGACGAGTGTGCCAGGACGTATGAGTCGTGCGGCTGCCTGGATATCGGGCGCAGGTGTGCATGATGTGCAGCTGCTGGTCATTGATGAAGGGCAACACCAGATGAGCCGTTGCTCATCGGAGGATATGTGTCCAATCAATCATCCCCTGGACCTGATACATGTCAGCGATGGCGGCAAATCCTGCTGCCTGGGCATCCTGGTGTGCCTGGTCCAGACTGAAGTTTATATAGCCTGCTGCTCGGGCACATAAGGCTTCCATCACAGCATGGATGACCCTGTGTGCAGATGTCTGAGAGATTCCAGACAGGTCCCCGCCTGTCTATGGAATGAGCCAGAGGTATAAAGGTTCAGGGCGACTGTCACCTTGATGGCACCGGGAGTGGGAACCCTCCTTCATACCCCCATGGTGCTCGATCCAACAAGCTACAGAATGACCCTGGGTTGCGCTTCAACTCCACCTTCCACATGCTCTCCCCTATCCCTCTCCCACCACTCGGCCGTTCCCCCGATATGTTGCCTTCCACACTGCACCCCTGTCCCTAGCAGTGAGTGGCACCGGGGAAATCTCTATCTTTACCACCTGTCCTTTTCAACATAGGTGAATGGCACAACCCGTGACAGCAATAGGCTCTGCAGCCCCTATCCTGTCCCGCCAGCGGGTTCTACTATTGGGGATCCTCATTGGGTGGGCCGATCATTGGGTGAACCAAACACTTCCATGCTTAGAGGCTTGTGCGTGGGCAGGTCCTTGAGATGGAGGTGAGCGGGAGTAGTGTGCATCTGCTGGGAGCGGAGCTGCAGTGTGATGTGGGACCTGGGTGTGACACACAGGTTGTGACAATCTGACCGGGGGTGGAATGTCTGGAAGCAGAGGAAGAGGTGCTCTCTCAGGTATGCTGCTGTGCCATTTGAATACAAATCTGACAAACCTTCAAAAATGGTGTTGGCACAAAGAATGTAAGAAATTGGACAGGAATAGGCCATTTGGCACTTTGATCCTTCGCTACTATTCAATAAGATGACCCCATTTCCCATTTTCCTACCTGCTCTCAATAATCCTTGACTCCAGTTGAGATCAAGAAACTGTCCAATTCAGCCTTGAATATATTCAATGACCCAGCAACCACTGCTCTCTGGAGTAGAACATTCCCGATTAAATGTCCCCATCACCATACTCACCAACAGAGAGGGCACAGAATCCTGCACAAGTGTGTTCAGCTACAGACATGGATTTAAAGCCCTGAAAAGTGGTATTGGGTTGGGAAGCAAACACAATCCTGCCCACGTCTGGGTTTAACCCAGGTGGGTTTGCAGTGAAGTTAGAAACTCCCTTGGAACTGGCAGGCAGCTGTTTGAAATGCTCAAAGAGGCAATTAACCCAGCAGTTTGGCTTTAACAGCCAATGCACGGGTTTACCGAGCTGTGTGAAAATCATCAGTGGATTATCATTTACTGGCATATAGGTTCCACCCATCAGTAACTAGGAATATGCAGCAGTAAGTGGCATTGAGCAGTCATATGAAGAAAATGTTATTCAGCATGAAAAAATATGAGTGTGCTTGGTATTTTGAACTATACATCAGAAATTTACTTGATACATGTATGGGCAACAAATTGTCTTGAACTACAGATAATCCCTGTGCTATGAGGGAGGTAGAAGCACAACATTGTGGAAGAACATGACCTTGCCTACCACTGGCTGTGCTGCCTCTACAGTGCAGTTTGGCTGCAAGTACTGTTAAAACAGATGGTGCAAATCTGTAATTGGCTGCGTGCTAATCTAAAGCCTGTGAAGTGATATTCCCATGTTCATTTCCAGTTGGGTGTGCCAAAGCTACCAGAGATACAGGACAGAATAATAGCAATTTCAGCTGGTCTGCTTCTGGTACCTGCTGATCAAGCTAGCATTCATCTTTTAGTTGTGCACCAACTCAATGTATTTCTGGCACTTCAAAATCAACTCCATTATGAATTTTTGACTGGACTTACCAGTTCCCAAGGGACTCTCCATTTAGGTATCTCCTCTGTTCCTCATAGACACGATGAAAGCATCGTAAGTACTCCTTTTCCATCTTTTTTCTTTTCTTCTGTTATTGAAAATACTTTGGGCGGGATTCTCCACCTCAAGAATGCCTCAAACATGAACCGTGATCGGGTGGAGAATCGGGCCAAAATAGAGGTCCACGCCCAGCGCCGATTCGAACACCGTGCTCCAGTCCCTCGCTGGTGGTGATAACGGGGATTGCGCCCTGCGCCGACATGCAAAACCGACACTTGCATTCATTTAAATGTCTTTAGTGTGTTTGACCCAGTATGCTCCAGGCCTCTGCGATTTTTCGCCCCTCTCGGATGGAAGTCACGTGAATGAAGTTTACTACAGATATTTACAAATGGGGACTGGGTGCAATGGTTGCTAAAGGGAGAGAGAAGGTAAGCAAAGTTTGAAAAAATGTTTAAAATTCTAGCGCTTGCTCAGGTGTGGCTGCCAGCGCGGTATAGCGGGGAGCGGCTTGGTGACTGCTCTGTGGATTCAGGGTGTCTCCCTTGGGATCGGGGTGGCCTGGCTCAGGCTGCCATTGCTGCAGTATGTGCTTTAAACACACCCATTTGGTACAAGTTACAGTCCCCAGGCCACCCACTCTGCTGACTGCTCACTGTGACTGTAAATGTTTACAGAGCCTCTGGTCATTTGGGAGCCTACCCAGCCACCCCTGTGGAAACCCTCAGACCGCGGCTGACCCATCAACGGGATGGACGTGGCCAAGCTCAATCAGTGACTTACCAGGTGCTGCCACTCCGCAGTGCACTCATCAGAGGCACAGCCCCACTGCCGGGGAAGCAGGGGAATAGAAGAACTCACCCCAAACAAAGGGAGCATGCACTGTGGGCTTTGGAATCCTCCCTGGCACACTGCCCCTCTCAGGGAAGAGCCATCCCACTCCACAGGACTACCAGCTGTCTCCAAGCCCTGCCTGCCTATTGCTCCCTTACTTCCAGAAAACCTGCCCCGGTCAGATTGCCACAACCTGAGTTTCGTGCCCAGGACCCATATCACACTGCAACTACACTCCCAGAAGATGTACACCTTCTCTCGCTCATCTCCATCTGAAGGACCTGCCCATGCACAAGCCTCTAAGTATGTGACCCTCTCCACCGCACGACTATGTGCCACCTGCTGGAGGGATTGCATTGCATTGGGTTCCAATCCAATCTCAGGAAACTAAGGAAATTCGGCATGACCCTATTGACTCTTACCAATTTTTACAGGTGCATCATAGAAAGCATCCTCTCTGGCTGCATCACAGCTTGGTATGGCAACTGCTCGGCTCAAGACTGTAAGAAACTACAGAGTTGTGAACACAGCCCAGTCCATCACACAAACCCACCTCCCTTCCATTGATTCTGTCTACACCTCCCGCAGCCTTGGGAAAGCAGGCAGTACAATCAAAGACCCCTGCCACCTGGCTCATTCATTCTTCCAACTTCTTCCATCGGGCAGAAGATACAAAAGTCTGAGAAAACGCATGAACAGGTTCAAAAATAACTTCTTCCCCTCTGTTACCAGACTCCTGAATGATCCTCTTATGGACTGAACTGGTCTCTTCACACATCTTCTCTACTGAGTAGTACTACACTCCGTATGCTAACCCAGTGCATGTGCCTGTGTATTTACGTTGTGAATTTACGTATGTCCTATGTTTATTTTTCATGTATGGAATCATTTGTCTGGACTGTACACAGAACAACACTTTTCACTCTACCTTGGTACACGTGACAATTAAACAAATCCAATCCAATCCACTTCCAGAGTGCCTCAGAATGGGCATCTTCAGCCTGAAGGCCTACCAGTGCTGAATGCAACAGAAAAATTGCAGCTCAACTGGGGAGTCAAGGAGATGCCAAGGAAGGTGTAGGAGACATGTCGGAGGGAAGACATTGGGTGGCTAGATGATTTAGCAAAGCTTCCCTGCATGTTCTCCTCCAAAGAGAAGGCAAGGGAAAGACAGAAGTTTCTCTTCCTAAGGGACAGGGGGAGCATGCCTCCCCCCCTGAACAAGCAAGCCTAGATGGAGATAGAGGCCGAGTGCAGCAGCCATGAGATTTGCGTGTGGAAACATGCGATGTACTAGATTGGTTGGAAGTCACCAAAGAGGAACAATGACATTACTTGCTTGAGAAAGCATAGCTTTTCTCAGCCTGACCACATCTCTCGAGAGCAGATGTATGAAGGAGGCATTAGAGAGGCCACATTATGGGGCAAATGGATAGCACTAGCATACCTGTTGTGCTGATCGTTTTGTGGACACTCAGTGTTCCTCCTCCTACATGCAGGAGAATCATGTCCACAATAAAGAGAGGTACCTATACCTGATGGACTGCAGTGGTCCATGAAGGCTCACTGCCCTCTTCCCAATGGCAATTAGGGATGGGGAACAAATGTTGGCCTTGCTGGCGATGCTCACATCCCATGAAAGAAAATTTTAAAATAAAAAAAAAAAGGGTCTTAAAAAATAAGCAGTGGAAGAGTTCTTAGTACCAAAGCACTGATACCAACAGACTGTGGGCCCTGGATCTGGTTTGATATAAGGGTAGCTGCACAATTTCAGATGATGAAACTGGAGTGTCACCCCAAGAGAGTGAGAAGTCACTGAGCTCATGTGTATATCAGTGAACACATGGGTATCCGGTGCAGGATATGGAGGCAGGATGAGTTGTGACTGAGATCCAGGAGACCGCTCAGTGGATGCCAGAGATGTGCACAGGTTTACATAGCATCACCTCATCCATTAACTTAATATAGCAATGGCAAGTCATGAGAGGGCAAAGTACCTGCAGTCCCCACCAAGTCCTCTCCTACTTAGGTCAGCAGACATGTAAAAGTGTGTTTGGCAAGGGAGGAGGAGTTTTGTATTGTGCATCTTGTGGCTTCTCTCAACAAGGGTGCGCTGAGTATCGACAATGAATCCTTAGCCCCTCTTTCGGTAACCCTTGGGCCTCCAGGAGCCACAATGACAGAACATAGAACATAGAAGATACAGTGCAGAAGGAGGCCATTCGGCCCATTCAGTCTGCACCAACCCACTTAAGCCCTCACTTCCACCCTATACCCATCACCCAATAACCCCTCCTAACCTTGTTTTTGGTCACTAAGGACAATTCAGCATGGCCAATCCACCTAACCTGCACGTCTTTGGACTGTGGGAGGAAACCGGAGCACCCGGAGGAAGCCCATGCAGACACAGGGAGAACGTGCAGACTCCTCACAGACAGTGACCCAGCAGAGAATCGAACCTGGGACCCTGGCACTGTGAAGCCACAGTGCTGATCACCTGTGCTACCGTGCTGCCTTCACTGCAGAGGAGCCTTCACTGCAGCATGCCAGAATCCTCATGGCTCATGATCCATGATTCCTGTGCACTGATTTTTAAGTTCCTAACTCTGCATAAAATCACAAAGAATTGCATGATAATAACTGATAAGTAGCTGCTCAACGAGCTCAATTGTCCTCCTGCCAAGTTGTAGAGACAATGCTGCCTTTGTGCTTTCCCACTGCTGGTATAATACTGAGCTGATGTCACAATGTTGGGTTCCAACCTAGTGCACCCCCTCCCGATCTTGGAAAATAACAATCATTAGATGTGAAGGACGTCCTGAGAATGCGAACAATATTATACAAATGTCAATTCTTTCTCCTTACAGAGATGCACAATCTCTCTCTGATTCCGCTCCACGGTCCTGTCTACACAATATCCTATGTTACTCTGGCCTCATGGTCACAAACACCTATTAGATACATTGCACTGCTGTCCTTTCAAACTACTGCTTTGGAATAGCAAACAAGACAATTCACTTAGCATCCAGCACTTACAGTGGAACATTCACTTTGCCATGGTGTGTTATATGTCCATTTATGTTTATTATAAGAACTGTTTGTTTTCCAGCCAGCCACATTTTGTCTCATATAACTTTGGAACTTTTGGAGGAAAAGCTGCAAAACGTTTCACTCTCTATGAGCAACCATCTTATTTTTAGATGTTTTCCATTGGTTGCTGACATCGGCACTATCCCACCCCCCTCCCCAAAACCAATATTGGGTTTGATATGGGAGTCAAGTGCATTGGGAAAACAACGAACATTACAGTTGTCATACTCCCATTTAATGCTGAGTCAATAAGTTAAACCTTAATCTGGCCGTGAAATGTCACATTTGCCTCGTAGAAAAACTATTAGATTTTGTCACAATTTATTTGCTGTTTTATGAGGTAAAGTTTTCCCAGCTATTTCTTCAGGTTTAGCATTTGTGGAAGATGACTTCAATCACAGAAGCTTCACACAATTGGCCAATTATGAGACAGCAGTAATAATTATAAAATCATCAGAAACATACCAGTAAACCCATGGAGTTGCAAATGTATTTTTTCCACCTTCGGAAAATTCTACTTTCCTTCCTGCTCCCATCCATTAAACAAAACAATATTAAATTAATTCACAGACTTCACAATAATTAATAGCAACTAATGCCACATTCTAATCAATAATAGTGATTTCACACTTCACATAAATTGCCAACTAATTCGTTTGAATTCTAAAAATTCCATTCAGCCATCTGTAAAGTGTGCAGGATAGACCACAACTTCATCCTTATGGCTGATGACCAAATCTGCTAAGCCTGACTAATTGATCAGGGCATGAAGGTGATAATTGATGGTACAAAAACAATGAGGGAATAAATTTCCAAAGAGTTGTTTGTCTTCATATGGAGATGAAGGCCAGAAGTGAAGCAGCGTTTTAGATTGTTTTCCAATAGTCTTTATTCGTCCAATTCTGCTTAAATTCTGCAATGAATTAAAATATTCCTATGACATTTTGTGGAATATCTAGTATATAAAAGGTTAATGTAAAATCATAATTGATGGAGCTAGATGCAGAACTATACAAAGCACTGACTCTCAGGCTTCTGGGAGAGGGTTGAAGAGAGTGCAGAGGACAGGTCGAGCGAGTGCAAAGTACAGTTATGGATAGAGTGTAGAGGCAAGTGTTAGTAGAGCATAGATTGTAGATCAAAAGCAAATTACTGCTGATGCTGGAATCTGAAACGAAAGAGAAAATGCTGGAAAATCTTAGCAGGTCTGGCACCATCTGTAGGGAGAGAAAAGAGCTAACGTTTCGAGTCCGATGACTCTTTGTCAAAGCTAACAAAGAGAAAGTGGGAAATATTTATACTGTGGAGTGAGAATGGAAGATGAGTCATAGCCACAGAAACCAAGAGAAACCGGGTGCTAAAGGCCACAGAAACCAAGGGGAAAGAGTGCTAATGGTAGTCCCCAGAGAGAACAAAAGATGTGAAAGGCCAAACAGCAGAGAAACTAACATCAGAGGGTGAAATGTAGATGTTGGGGGAGGGGGTAGACTGTAGATTACTAGATCACTGCTTGCTATAGGAGTAAGTGGTCAAGCTTTAATAAGTAGTGTAATGAATGTCAGCTTTGTTATTGAACTTAGCTTCCTCGGTCTTTGTGAACACTATGATATCCACCCTGATAATAAGAATCACAAAGAACACCACACTCCCATGGACAATGATCCCAGCACTTATGTTGGGTTCAAGCCTGCCAGTGCTCTGCTGCAGTAACCTCTTTGTGAGCTTTGTACTGAAATAAGCAATAGAGTGAGAGCTACGCTGGAAGAAAAACTATGGAATCCAACAAAATGGGAGTTGGAAGCAGAGGTGAAAAATCCAAGGGTGACTACTAAATAATTTAATATAAGAGCTGAGAAATCAGTCTCAAATAGCATTGACACAAAGTAGAAAAAGAAAAGTTAAAAATGATTCTGTAATTTCTAAATTGATTTGAATGCTTAATTACTTTATGAATAGCGTTACAATTAATTTATCATAATTAATCATTGTACTTTAGAACTGATGTTCTGTACATAGAAATCTGAATTACTGTTACTTGATTGCTATTAATTTATTTAACTTGCATTTTAGATGACTTTATTAAAAGAGTTATTACCAGAATTCATTGTTTCCAAAATATGAAGGTTACTTGCATTGAGAAATTTATGTATGATGTTGCAGGACTGACAGATATATTCAGCCAAATTGGGACAGACAATGGCAATTTCATGAGATCAAGAAATCAAGTCATCAAAGAGGATGTAATTGTTCACCTCACATTTAACACTAATTACATTTAAACATTAAACACCAGTTATCCTGAATGGGAGTCCAGAAAATGCTTTGGGATAAAAATTGGCTTCCCTGGTTTTCAAGCACTGGTGTTACATTTCACAACCTCCGCACAACAGTTCCATTGCAGATGGGAAGCGTGCGGATTTGGTGTTACTCTCTCATTGTTTTGATTGTGATGTTGGGCCAAGTGCCTGCTGCACTGCCATTTACTTCTGCAGGAGCCAAGCAACAATGTGTTTATAACACAGGTCATCTTAAGGCAATCAATCCCTCTTAAACTGAAGCTGCACTAAATAATAATACTGCAATTATGAGCATGGAAAATGGAATATACCACAGAGGAGATTCCCGGGTGCTTGGTGAGGTGTTGCAGGAATTAGTGCTTGCGGTGGACAGGAGGAAAGATGCCAATCTCAACTGGAGGCCTCTCACCCCGAGCCGCCAGTCATAGAGACAGAGAAAATGCTGAATGTAGCACAGTGGGTAGCGCTGCTGCTTCACAGCTCCAGGGTCCCAGGTTCGATTCCTGGCTTGGATCACTGTCAGTGTGGAGTCTGCACATTCTCCTTGTCTTTGCGTGGGTTTCCTCCTGGTGTTCCGGTTTCCGACCACAAGTCCCAAAAGATGTGCTGATAGGTAATTTGGACATTCTGAATTCTCCCTCTGTGTCCCCGAAAAGGCACCGGAATGTGACGATACGGGGATTTTCACAATAACTTCATTGCAGTGTTAATGTGACAATAAAGATTATTATTAGCATTATTTCAAAGGAATGGCCAAGGTCAGTGAACACATCTGCACAAGACATTTCCTACCCACCACACTACCAGCCTCTCGCACTGTTCAGTACGCCACACCCCACTATCACTCATGTCGCAGCATTCTCTGACTCTCGGGGTTCATTCAGGAACTTTCAGGTGCTCCACCTCAACCTCACACATGTAACAATGCCACATACCCCACCTCTTGTTCTCTCAACATACATTCAGTTATTCAGCTATGGCAGGCACATCATGCAAACACAATGTTACTCAATCATTGACTTTCGGCTCATAGTCTTGAATGGCAAAGTGGTAAATAACAGAAGAGAGCAGAGCAAAACCAAAGGGTGAAAAGGACATCTGCAACTCTTGAGCCCAATAGAGATGGTTCTCAGCATGGGGGCCAATGACAATGAAGACTGTAGCATCCAGTATCCCTGAGAACATTGAAGATTTCTACCGTACGACAATTCTTCACTCTCAACGCACCATCAAATTAAAACAAAATGCTGCGGATGCAGGAGACCTGAAATTAAAAAAAGAAGTGCTGGAAAAACCCAGCACCGTTCTGGCAGCATCTGTGTTGAAAGAAAAACAGAGGTAATGTTTCAAGTCCAATATGACTGAAGTGGCACAGCGGTTAGCACTACTGCCTCACAGCACTAGGGACCCAGGTTCAATTCTGCATTGGATAACTGTCTGTGTGGAGTCTACCGTTCTTCCTATGTCTATGTGTTTCCTCCCAGTGCTCCGGTTTCCTCCCACAGTCCAAAGATGTGCAGGTTAGGTGGATTGGCCATGCTAAATTTGCCCCTTAGTATTCAAAGGTTAGGTGGGGTTATGGGATCATGGGCACAGGGCAGGTGAGTGGGCCTAGGTAGGGTGCTCTTTCAGAGGGTTGGTGCAGACTCAATGGGCTGAATGGCCTCATTCTGCACTGTAAGGATCCTATGGAATGTTACAGAGAGATAAGGATGTAATGGGTTTTATGCTGTTGAAAAAGAGGGCAGGTGTAGTCATAGCAAATGAGAAGATCAGTGATAAGTTACAGGGAGGAGAAATAAATGACAACGATGTCACAAAAAAAATCAAAGGGAGCTGTAATGATAGTATCAAAGACATAAAGTATTGTCCCAGAGTGGGTGTTAATAGCAGTATAAAGGTCAGTACTGTCTGAAAGCAAAATAGCAGAATGTATTAAGAGCCAAATACAGATCAGCTGTCTGAAAGAAAAACATAAGAAAAGATACAGACAGACACTTGGAAGGAGAAATATTCAAAATAGAGGAGAGCATTCATGGGCTGAAGTTTTTGAATTCAATGTTGAGTCCAGAAGGCTGTCAAGTGCCTAATCAGAAGATGAGGTGCTGTTCCTCCAGCTTGTGTTTGGCTTCATTGTAACATTGCAGCATGCCGGACAAAAATGTGAAGATGTGAGCAAGGTGGTGAATTGAAATGGCAATGACCGGAAGGTCGGGGTCATGTTTGTGGACTGGGAAAAGGTGTTCCACAAAGTCCTTACCTGCTCTGCGTTTGGTCTTCCCAGTGTAGAGGAGACTACATTGTGAGCAGTGAATACAGCAGACTAAATTGAAAAAAATACAATTAAATCACTGTTTCACCTGGACGGAGTGTTTAGATCCTTGTGCAGTAGGGAGGGAGGAGGAAAAGAGACATGGGTTACACCTCCTGCGATCGATAATCAGGAGGGAGGCCTGAACAATCCCCATCCAGCACCACTCTCATTCGCCTGGGTGAATTTGTTCTCTCACTGAAATATTTCTCCTTCAACTTGTTTCACTTCCTTCAAATAAAATGTGTGGCCATGGGTGCACACATGGGTTCCAGTTGTGTCTGGCTTCTTGTGGAGTATGTAGAACATTCCTTGTTCCAGTCCTACTCTGGTCCCCTCCTACAATTTGTTTTCTGGTACATTGATAACTGTATCAGTGCTGGTTGTGGAAAAAGTCATTTATTTTGCTTCCAATTTCCATCACTCTCACCTTCACATGGTCCATCTCCGACACGTGCCTTCCCTTCTTTAACTTCTCTGATTCCAGTTTTGAGTATAAATTGTCGACCAATATTTATTACAGGCCAATTAACTCCCACAGCTACCTTGACTGCACTTCATCACACCCCTCTTCCTGTAAGGACTCCATTGCTTTCTTCCAATTTCTCCATCTCCATCGCATCTGTTCTGATGTTGCTATCTTACACATCGGTTCCCATGTGTTTTTCTTTTCTCTCTGACGCTGATTCCCACTTCCCACTGTTGCCCCACTGACAAGGACTTCTATAGAATCTTACCTATTGTCCGCTACTCTGTTCTCAGCCCTTCCCCTCGCTCCGAAAGCCACAATAAGGTTCCTGTTATTTTGACTTCCCACTTGTGGCCTTCCTATTCTGAGGACTATCCTCCACCATTTCCACTGAATCCAGCATGAAATCACCACCAAACTTTCCCTCCCCTTTGCTGTCAGCATTCCAAAGGGACCAATCCATCCACAGCACCCTAGTTCACTCCTTTATCACCTTCAACACACTCTTTTCTTCCTCTACACCTTCCCATGCAATTGCAAGAGGTGCAACGCCTGCTCCTTTACCTCCTTCTTCCTTATTGTTCCAGGCCTCCAACACTCATTCTGGGTGCCATGATGTGGAGATGCCGGCGTGGACTGGGGTGAGCACAGTAAGAAGTCTTACAACACCAGGTTAAAGCCCAACATGTTTGTTCCAAACACTAGCTTTCGTAGCACTGCTCCATTCACCTGAGGAAGGAGCACTGCTCTGAAAGCTAGTGTTTGAAACAAACATGTTGGACTTTAACCTGGTGTCGTAAGACTTCTTACTGTACTCATTCTGGGGGAAGTATCAATTAATTTGCATTTATTTCAATTTAGTCTCCTGTGGACACTACCCACAATGCGGTCTTCTCAACATTGGGTGACCGCTTTGTGGGTCACCATTGCCCAGTCCACAGGGTTTAGCTCAGTGGGCCAGACAGCTGGTTTGTAATGCAGAACAAGACCAGCAGCGCGGGTTCAATTCCCATGCCAGCTTACCCGAACAGGCACCGGAATGTGGCGACTAGGGTCTTTTCACAGTAACTTCATACTAGTGACAATAAAAGATTATTATTATTATTATGACCCCAGCCTTCTGGTCACTTGGTAAAACAATGCACCATCTTTCTCAAATGCTCACATTTCTGTCCTCAATATTGGACAATGCTCCAATAAAACTCAACACCTGCTGGAGAAACGGCAGAAATCATCTTCTGATTAGGCACTTTACAGCTTACTAAACACAACATTGAGTTGAACAATTTCAGACCATGAACTCTGTCCTCCATTTTAAAATTTTCCCCCAACTGCCAGCCTTGTCCTCATGTTTTTGCTTTCAAACAATGCTGGCCCTTAATCTGCTATTGTCACCTACTTTGGACCAATGCTTTATCTGTTTAACATTATAACTGCCATTCCCTTTGATTTGTGTTCCATGAAATCTTTATCATTTAATCTTCCCACCCTCTGTCTAATCCTTGACCATTTATTTTGTCCACTTAGAACATAGAACAGTACAGCACAGAACAGGCCCTTCGGCCCTCAATGTTGTGCCGAGCCATGATCACCCTACTCAAACCCACGTATCCACCCTATACCCGTAACCCCAACAACCCCCCCCCCTTAACCTTACTTTTATTAGGACACTACGGGCAATTTAGCATGGCCAATCCACCTAACCCGCACATCTTTGGACTGTGGGAGGAAACCGGAGCACCCGGAGGAAACCCACGCACACAGGGGGAGGACGTGCAGACTCCACACAGACAGTGACCCAGCCGGGAATCGAACCTGGGACCCTGGAGCTGTGAAGCATTTATGCTAACCACCATGCTACCCTGCTGCCCCATCCTTTTTCAACAGGATAAAACCCATCCCATCCCGACCTCGCTTCACCTCTGAAGAAGTCATATTGGACCCAACTGTTAACTCTGTTCCTCTCTCCACAGATCGTGCGAAACAGAATTAGTTTTTTGAGTAATTTCTGCTATCTGGCATGAGCAAGCTTCAAATACAGAGAGCCGACACTTCAAAAAAATAAAGTAAAATTCTGCCCTTTGTGTGCGATGCATGTGCAGAGACTGATTAATAGAATAACCAGTTGTTATTATTATTATTATTAGATCAACCTCTCCACCCTGTGCCCTGGCGTGGCTGGGGGACCTGCTGGAATTCTTAACGCTTGAAAAGGTCAAATTTGAACTGAGGGGAAGGATGGAAGGGTTCTACAATTCATGTGCGTTATTCATTATGCACTTTTCAGAATTGGATCACATGGAACATTAGGGAGGTTGGGGGCTGAGAGGGTTGGGGGGGAGGGGGGACTATATGTGTTAATGGTGAGTATGGGTGATTCCTGATTCCTTTTTGTTATTTGTTTATGTTGACATGCGAGCCAATGTCTGGGGTTTGGTGGGAGGATGGGATTGTTGTTATTTATATGAGGATTGACATTACATTTGTTACTGATTATTGTTTATTGTTGGGTGTAAATTTGGGAGAAAATGTGAAAAAGGAGGAGAATAAAAAATATTTAAAAAAAAGAATAACCAGTTGTTAATGCATGAGAACAGTGTAATACAGAGGGTAACTTGGGTAACTCATTGTGAATGTAAATGTGTCTTTTGTTCGTGAGGAAAAAGGGGATAGAGTCAAAGGGTCATCGAGGTCTGCAGCACAGAAAGGACACTTTGGCCCATCGCATCTGTGCCACTCAAAAAACAACCTCCGAAGTGTTCCAATCCCATTTTCCAGCACATCACCCATAGTCCTGTATGCCTTGGCATTGCAAGTGCACATCTAAATACTTCTTAAATGTTATGAGGGTCCCTTTCTCCACCACCCTTTCTGAAAGTTCCAGACTCCCACCGCCCTCTGGGTGAAAACATTTTTCCTCACATGCCCTCTAAACCTCCTGTCCCTTCCTGTAAATCAAGCCTCCTGGTCATTGATCCCTCCACCATGGGGAAGAGTTTATTCCTGTCTACTCTATCTACGCCTCTCATAATTTAACACATCTCATTCATGTCCCCCTCAGTCACCTCTGCTCCAAGGAAAATAATCCCTGTCTATCCAATCTCTCTTCATAGCTAAAACTCTCCAGCCCAGGCAACATCTGGGTAAATCTTCTCTGCACCATTTCCAGTGCTATCAAATCCCTCCGAGATTGTGAATTCCAGAACGGCACAAAATACTCTATTGAAGCTGAATTCTCTGGCCAGATTGGCTCTTCAGAGATTGGGCACCATTTTGAAAGGATGCCACGAACTTTTGCTGAACTTGGCGGTCTCCCACAACCCCCATCCATGGGCAATGTCACCTGCCCACACATACATGGGTATTACCTCACACCCCCCACATGAGGATACCCCACTATGGGTTTGCTGAGCCTCCCCCATTTTCAGTCCTACCCATGCCCCCTTTCGCCTCCCCCATTCAGGACCTCCACCCTACTCCCTCCCCCAACCTTCCGGAGGACTCTTAATACTCGCCCTTCACCAACCCTGCCCATCACATACCCCTCATCCTGCCTTTCATGGGCATGGCCCCTCTCAGGTCACAGCCGATGCCAGTGCCAACCTAGCACCTGGGTACCCTGCAGTGTCCCTGCCAGTCTGGCAGTGCCACCTGGACACCTTGGTAGTGCCAAAGTTGCAGTGCCAAGGTGCCCGGGTGCTAGAGGGAGAGCCAGGGTGTCACCGTGCCCTGTCCTTGACCACCCAGGGGTCTCAAATGGCCTGGGCGTCCCCACAGATTCCATGATGTCTGCTCCACATTTGTGTGGACCAGTACTTTTTAAAAAACGTTATTTTGTTCCAAATTTTAACCAATTCTAGTTACAGAGAACATCCACACATACTATTAATATATACAGTTTGTAAAAATTGGTCCCCTTCATATCCCCCTCCCCACCTCCACCATTCCCCTGGTGACAAACAATTCCTTAAATATGGATAAGAATGGATACCATCTTGAACAGACCACCTTCCTCCGACCTTCAGGGATCCCTTCTCTCGGCTCATAAATTCCCATATGTCCCCCATCGATGCCGTCATCCCTGGTGGTAACACCGACCGCCAATTCAGCAATATCCTCCTCCGGGCAATTAAGCAAACAAAGGCCACCATATCGGTCCCGTTACTCCCTGCAGCTCTGGAATTTCCAACAGCCCGAATATCGCCGCCGGAGGCACGGCGCTCACCCGAAACCCAGGATCTCCGACAAAATCTTAAACACTCCCACAAAAAAACATCCAATTTCTCACACCCCAGATCGTATGGGCGCAGTTCACCGTCCCCACAGCGATCTTTCAGAACCGGGAAGAATCCACTCATCTGGGCCCTGGTGATATGCACCCTGTGCACCATCATAAATTGAATGAAACCCATCCTCATGCACAAGGAGGTCACATTGATCCAGCGCAGCACCTCACTCCATATCCCCCATACTAGCTCGATCCCCAGCAACTGTTCCCATTTATCCTTAATCCTATTCACCAACGGCATCTCTTTCTTTCTCAACCATCCATTGGTATCCCCAAACCTCCCTTCTCCACATACATCTAGAATCTGCAGCTTTTCATGAAGCGTATACTTTGGTAATGAAGGGAACCCGGGTTGTTCTCTGTGCCAAATCCTGTACCTATATGTATCGTAAAACACCTCCCCTCGGCAACTCAAATTTCTATCGAAACTCCACACACTCTGAAAACTGCTCCTGTTGATGCAGGTCCCTCACTTGTTCTACTCCTTCCCCTCACCACCTCTCATACATCCCATCCATCCTACCGGGAGCAAGCCTATGGTTCCCAAACAACAGGCCAGCACGATCCCCATCCCAGCTTTAAGTGTTTCCTCAGCTGGTACAAAATTATTATCGAAGAAACCACCACCAGGCTATTGGAATATTTCCCCATGGCAAACGCGTGCGGGGCTTTAATGTGGCTCTCACATTCCACCACTTGCAGGAGTCCTCCTCCACCTGTACCCAATCCGATGCCCCTCCAGATCACCATTGCTTCACCTTCTCCACATTGGCTGCCCAATGGTCTTGTGGCAGATTCGGTAGTGCTACTTCCTCCACCTGCCTTTTCCACTGCGACAGCACCTTACTGGCCTGCATTGTTTTACCTGCCCATGTAAAGTGAGAGATTAGCCCATTGACCCTCCAAAAAAAGGCTTCGGGAAGAAAGATTGGTGCAATTAAAAAATAAAGAAGAATCTGGATACACACTCATCTTTATAACCTGTATCGTCATGGCCAGCGACAACGGCAGGCCATCCCACCTCTTTAGATCCCCCTTAGCACCCTTCACCAGTCCTTGTAAATTCCATCTGTGCATCGCTGCCCAGTCATGCGTAATCTGGATCTTCAAATGCCTCAACCGAACTGTGGTGAACCACTGTGCACCTGTATTAGGGGATGTACGGTAGGCCCTGCACTACAGGTTCGCCAGTAGCCCCTGCCAGCTAGCTCCGCCCACAAGGAATCGTATAAATATGCGTGACCTCCTCCTGATCAGCAATTTCGCCAGTTGCAGCAGGAGGCCACGCATCTGACTGTAATAAAGCCACAGTTGTACCAATCTGAGTCTTTCGTGCAATTGATTGTGCATCACGTACATTCATAATCTTGGTTGGCAGGGCTCCCAGGTTCGTGTTCCTTCCCAGCAGGACCTCACTCTTCCCTGCAATAAATTTGTACCCAGAGAAGGCCCAAAATGTTTCCAGCAATCCCACAATTCTTTCCATGCTATCCAATGGATCCGTTACATACAGCAACAGGTTGTCTGCATATAACACCCTGTGCTACCTGCCCCACCTCCCCCCCCCCCCCCCCCACCCCCACAATACCCTGCCACTCCTCTGAGGTCCGGAGTGCAATCGCCAGTGGCTGTATTGCCGGTGCAAACAATAATGGTGAAAGCAAGCACCCATGCCTTGTTCCCTTATGGAGCTCAAAAAATCTTGTCTCCACCCCATTCTTTCAGACACCCACATTGGGTATGTGTAGAGCAATCGTACCCATGCCACAAACATTGTCCCAAACCCAAACCTCCTCAGAATCTCAAACAAATATCAACATGGTCAAAGGCCTTCTTGGCATCCATCGCTAATATGACCTCCGACGCCCTGCTGCCTGATGGGGTCATGACCACATTCAAAGGAACATAGGAATGAGGAGCAGAAGTTGGCAGTTCAGCCCCTCGAGCCTGCTACACCATTCAAAGAGATGGCTGATCTATTCTTGGTCTCAAATCCACATCCCTACCCGTTCCCCATACCCCTTTAACCCATTTTTAAAAATCAGAAATATATCTATCTCCTTCATGAAACCATTTAATGACTCAGACTCCACCGCATAATGGGCAGCAAGTTCCACAAATTCACCATCCTCTGCGAGAAATTCATCAGCCTCTCCTCTTCATCTCAGTTCTAAACGTACTACCTATCAACCTATATCTGTGACCTCTCATTCTAGATTGCCCCACATGGGGAACATTTGGTTTATGTTTACTTTATCAATCCCTTTTAGTATCTTATATACCTCGATCAGATTCCCTCTCATCCTTCTAAACTCCAGCGGGAATAAACCCAAACTGTTCAATCTCTCCTTATGCTTCAACCCTTTCATCACCGGAATCAATCTGGTGAACCTCCTCCGAACTGCCTCCAATGCCATCACATCCTTTGACAAATAAAGAGACCAAAACTGGACACAATACTCCAGATGTGGTCTCGCCAACACCCTATACAATTGCAAGAAAACGTCTATACTTCAGTCCTTTTGCAATAAGCACTCACATTCCATTTGCCTTTTTGATTACATGCTGTACCTGCATGCAGACTTTCTGTGATTCATGAACGAAGACACTGAGGTCCCGCTGCCCAGATGCATTTTGAATATCTTTTCCATTTAGAAAATAAATTGCCTTTCTTTTATTTTTTGGCCAAAATGGATAACCTCAAACTGATACACCTTAAACTCCATATCAAAGTTTGGCCCAATCTCCTAGCCCATCTGTATCCATCTGTAAAATCTCCTCTTCACTGCCTGCAATGTTACACTCTGTCCCTGCTCGCAGATCATTTATATATATTTTAAACAGTCGCAATCCGAGGACTGACCTCTATGGTACCCCACTAGTTACAGTTCGCCAGCCAGAGAAGGACCCATTTAACCCAACCCTCTGCTTTCTGTCGGTCAGCCAATCCTCAATCCAATCTAGTATCCTACCCTCAACCTCCAACAATCTCATTTTCTGCCGCCATTTCTCAAAACCTGTCTGATCTTCTGCCACTATCTCCGACACACACCCCTCCAATCGTCTGGCCAATAACTTGGCCAGGATCTTTACATCTGTATTTAATCACAAAATGGGCCTGTATGAAGCGATTCCAGTGGGTCTTTGTCTTTTTTTGGAATCAAAGATATAGAGGCCTGCACTAACATGTGCAACACCAACCCCACACTGCACACCTCCGCCCCCCCCCTCCCTCCCACCAGCCCCCCACCCCTCTCCAGTGGCTCATTGAACATACTCAGGAGGTGTGGGGCCAGTTATAAAACTGGCCCCACACCTCCTGAGTATTTATAAGCCATTTATAAAATTCGGCCAAGAAGCTGCCGACTCCTGTGCCTTCCCCGACTGCATCAACCCCACCCCATCCACTATCTCCTGCAACCTTAGTGGCTCCTCCAATGCCTACCGCCACCTCTGGGAACATGAAAGAAACCCCCCCCCCCCTCCCCTTAACCGCCGCCATGCCCAAGGCTCACAGCTATACAACCCCCTATTGAAGTCCTCAAAGACCTTGTTAATCTTTTCTGGCCCTGTCACCGCTCCCCCGCAACACCCCCCTTCCCCCCACTGCCCTCACCCGCACAAGTTCCCGTGCTGCCGCTTGCTCCCACAGCTGATGTGCCAGCAGCCAACTGGCCTTCTCACCATAAATACACTGGGCCCCCTCACCTATTTAGCTGACCCACCACCTTTCCCAGCATCAACCGATGAAACTGCCCCTACAAGTCCTTCCTTTTCACCAATAGCTGCCTCGTCGGGTCTGCCGCATATCTACAGTTCACCTCCACAATACCCTCCAGCAACCTCCCCCTCTCCTCCCTCTCAACCTTATCCTTATTGGCTTTAAATGCAATTACCTCCCCCTGAACCACCGCCTTCAATGCCTCCAGAATGTGGCTGTAGAAGTCCCTCCATTTGATTAAACTAGATATAATCCTTTATTGACAGTTGTACCACATCACAATTTTTTGGTGTCTGCCAATAATTCCGAATCAAATGTCCAGCCCAGTCTCTGTGCCGGCCTCAACTCCAGCTTCACATCAATATAATGTGGTGGATGATCCGAGATGATTGTACCTCCATCCTCCACCCACACCACCCCCGCCACCACCTCCTTCCCACCACAAAGAAATCAATTCTCAAATATACCCAGTGGTCATGGGAGAAAAACGAATATCCCCTCCCACTCGGGTGTTGCAATCTCCATGGATCCATTGCCGCCATCTTCCCCATAAATACCCTCAACTGCTCACCATCACTGTCCTCACCACCGATTTGGGTTTCGTTTGGTTTACCCTCAGTTCCAGCATACAATTAAAATCACATCCCATGATTAACTTTTTGGAATCCAGATCCGGGATGCTCGCAAACATCTTTTTCATGAAGTCCCCACCATCCCAATTGGGCACATATACATTAACGAGCACCACGGATGTCCCCGCCCACCTCCCACTCACCATCACATAACAACCCCTTGGGTCCCGCAACCCCCTCACCACTGCTCCTTCCTCAGCTGAAAAAAAAATCACATCTGTCTCTAAATTCATTAGGTGCGCAAACACCCTTGATTCGCCTGAGGAAGGAGCAGTTCTAAAAAAGCTAGTGTCTTGAAATAAACCTGTTGGACTTTAACTTGGTGTTGTAAGACGTCTTACTGTCCAACCTCCCAGACCACCCAATTCTCCATTTCCCAGCCGACTTGAGCCCATACAAAATGGCCACACCCTCCACCTTCCCCAAATTCCAATTTACGAAACAACTGCGTTCCCAACCCACCCTCCAACCCTCCCTCTCCCTTCCCCCTCCTTGATCTCCTCTGCCTGCCCCTCCCACCACTCCCCACTCCCTTGCCCCACATCGCTTCTCTGGCTACCTATCATGGACCCCACCCCCACTCTTCTTCACTTTACTAGCATATCACACTAGTGTGGCGACTCCTACCTCAAGGCCCAAACTCCTACCTCAAGGCCTCACCTCTACCACCTATCTCACCCATTCCCCATTCCTTCTACTCCACCACTCCCCTCATCGACCCATCTCGGTCCTCCCCATTTTACAGACTAAGAGTCCCATATCCCCCCATCTTCTCAAAACTCCCTCCAACCTTTCCCTCACCAGGAGCTGCAGGCAGGGGAACCCCACTACTCCAACAACAACAAGACACACACATCATCAACATCACACTCATGAGCAAAATCAATAACACATTAACAGTACACTTTTAAGAACCCTAACACATTGCAAAAAGTCACCTGAAGAAGGAGCTGCGCTCCGAAAGCTCGTGTTTGAAATGAACGTGTTGGACTTTAACCTGGTGTTGTAAGACTTCTTACTGTGCTCACCCCAGTCCAACGCCGGCATCTCCACATCATTGCAAAAAGACACAACTCAACCCATCCCTAACTCTCCCCAGCCCATGGTCCTGGACAAAGTCATTCATAAGATGATAAGACCATAATACATGGGAGCTGAATTAGGCCATTCGGACCATCAAGTCTGCTCTGCCATTATAGGTTTCTCATTCCAAATTTCCTGCCTTCTCTCAATAACCCCTGATTCCCTTATTAATCAAGAACCTATCTATCTCTGTCTTAAAGACACTCAGTGATTTGGCCTCCACAGCCTTCTGCAGCAAAGAGTTTCACAGATTCACCATCCTCTGGCTTAAAAAATTCCTCCTCATCTCTATTTTAAATGGTTGTCCATTCAGTCTGAGGCGGTGGCCTCGGGTTCTAGTTTTCCTATAAGTGGATACATCCTCTCCATGTCCACTCTATCCAGGCCTCTCAGTAGCATGTAAGTTTCAATAACATCCTCCCCCCATCCTTCTAAACTCCAACAAATACAGACCCAGTCTCCTCAACCACTCTGGTGTCTGAAAATAATGCTCCTTCCCCTGGAATATAACTGGCAACTTGGCGGTGTACAACACCCCAACCGAACTGTGTTTTGAATGAGCGCCGCCTTGGCCCTGTTGAAACCAGCCCACCTCTTGGCCAGTTCAGCACCAGTGTCCATATCTGAACCTGATTCCCTTCTCAGCTACAGTCCCGAATCATCTTGGCCCACCTCAGGATCTTCTCCTTATCCTGGAATTTGTGCATTCATAACTAGGGCGGCTCTCCCACCGTTGGCTTCTGTCTCAATGATCAGTTGGCCCGATCCACTTCAGGTGCCCTCTCGAAGACCTTTTCATCTGCCAGCTTCCCAAACATCTTTGACACTGGTAGCTGGTGGCAGTCCTTCCTTCCATACCCTTCGGCAGCCCCACAATACGCAGGTTCTTCTGCTTCCTTGACCGACTTTCCTGGTCGTCGACTCTTGTTGGCAGCACCTTGCACATCTCCCCCATCATCGCCATCTTGGCCTCCAACGAGATGGGTCTGTACTCGTTGGAGTGTAGAAGGACGAGGAGGGATCTTGTTGAAACTTACAGGGCGCTTTGGAAATACAATCTTTCTGAGTGTACTGCACAAGTACCTTTCTGGATGCAGGCATCTTAAGATGAGTTCAATAAATCTCTCACAGTATATACTGAAGAAGTACAACTGTTCTTGTATTTGCCACAGACCTCAAATAAGAGGAGAAAACAACAGCACAGCACTGATGAATGGGTCCCATCACTTGATCTGACACTCATGGCAACCAGTTTAGCTGACTGGACAGTTGGTTTGTGATGCAGAACAAGGCCAACAGCAGTAGTTCAATTCCAGCACTGGCTGAAGTTATTTATGGAGCCTTCTCAACCTTGCCCCTTGCCTGAGGTGTGCAGATCCTCCGGTAAATCACCACCAGTCAGCTCTCCCTATCAAAGGGGAAAGCAGTCCATGGTCATCTGGGACTATGGCAACTTCACATTTATATGATACTGTTCATACATTAGACTCTACTGCAGATTTGGAATCAAAATATTGTAAGCCACAAGGCATGAGTAGGCTACAGGCAGGCCCGGGGAAAAGAATTGTTTGTTTGCCAGCTCATCCATGGTCAAGTTCATTCATGAATTCTGTTACAGAGGATTCAGACGAAGTAGCATACCGTACCACACTGATGAGGAGGCACGTCAAGATGCTGAATGCATTGGCTGGCCTGCTCTCACTGTCAAGGAGAATGGAGGAGCCCCAATTTGGCTGAGGCCATCACATAGAATGTGGCCTCTTTGCATCCTCAACTCCATCTCTCTGTTGTGCGTCAGAAGCAATGCTGCCATCGTACCCGCACAATCTTTGAGTGCACAAGTCACAATCCTCTGCCCTTCTTTTGAGAATACAACAGCACTCTCTGCCAAATCCAGGAGCTCAAAACAACACTCCCAAAAGCACTCGAAAGTACTTCCAGGCATTTTGCAATAGCAAAAGTTCTTCCCAATCATACTGAATGTCTTATTCTTTCACTAATGCTAGCACCAGGCTCATTTTGCAGTTCAGCACTTGATTTGATCTTCATAAGAGATATTATGAAGAGTGATAAAGCAAAAAGTGCAGAGGGTCTGGCAGATGGAATGCAATGTTGACAAATGTGAGGTTATCCATTTTGGTAGGAAGGACAGCAAAAGGGATTATTATTTGAATGATAAAATATTAAAATATGCTGCTGTGCAGAGGGGCCTGGGTGTCCCAATGCATGAGTCGCAAAATTTGGTTTACAGGTGCAACAAGTCATTAAGAAGGTGAATGGAGTTTTGTCCTTCATTAGTAGAGGGATGGAGTTTAAGACTAGGGAGGTTATGCTGCAACTGTATAAGGTGTTAGTGAGGCCACACCTGGAGTATTGTGTTCAGTTTTGGTCTCTTTACCTGAGAAAAGACATACTGACACTGGAGGGTGTGCAGAAGAGATTCACTAGGTTAATCCCAGAGTTGAGGGGGTTGGATTACGAGGAGAGGTTGAGTAGACTGGGACTGAACTTGTTGGAATTTAGAAGGATGCGGGTGGGATATTCTAGAAACATATAAAATTATGAAGGGAATAGATAGGATAGATGCGGGCAGGTTGTTTCCACTGGCGGGTGAAAGCAGAACTAGGGGGCATAGCCTCAAAATAAGAGGATGTAGATTTAGGACTGACCTTAGGAGGAACTTCTTCACCCAAAGGGTTGTGAATCTATGGAATTCCATGCCCAGCGAAGCAGTTGAGGCTCCTTCATTAAATGTTTTCAAGATAAAGTTAGTTAGTTTTCTGAAGAATAAAGGAATAGAGGTTTATGGTATTCGGGCGGGAAAGTGGAGCTGAGTCCAGAAAAGATCAGCCATGAACTTATTGAATGGCGGAGCAGGCTCGAAGGGCCAGATAGCCTACTCCTGCTCCTAGTTCTTATGTTCTTATGTGTTGCATGAATTTGTTCAATGGGCCTATGTGGTCCCAGTTAATAAGTCTGGCATCACATCTGCCAGTAGCACTGTATGGCATCAGGATACACTGAATATGGGAATGCTTGTGTGAACACTCTTCTCAAGAATAGCACTAGATAGGTGCAACAGCAAGTGACATGGTGCAACCAGGCACAAGAAAAGGTTTTTGTAGCATTGTCTCCAGCAATACCGTGGAAACAAATTTCCGACGCTATGATTCTTTTCCTCCCCTTGCTAACTGCATGTTTTTCTCATGGTAGTTCATTGCACTCCTTAACAAAACATGTTTTGCTATTTTCCTTATTCCTATTTTAAACCACTAGTAAACTGTTATAATAAGGGATAATTCAGTCACTCTTTTACCTCGTCATTTTACTTGCTTCTCTCCTTTCCCCCAATTAATATCCAGAAGAAAATACATCTAACCCATTAGAACCAGAACTATCTTACAGCTTTAATCTGGAAAATCATTTTGCATCTTGTCAAGTTTCCTCCCTTTATACCCATTTGTTGCAATCTTTGCAATACATATGCGCAACATGTAATGTACTCCATCTGTCCATAAATATGCCTCAATAATACTGCAAGTGATGCATCTATTAGAGCTCTCTCCCTGCAGATTTGAATATATCCGTTTACAACTACATCAATAATAAACCAACAAAAAGCCTGGAAACGGCCTTGGTAGGGCCTTAATACTGCAGCTGAGTGTTCATTTGTTCAAAGTAAATGTTTTAAGATCATCAGATAGGGCGATGTCCTACCATTTAACCTCGATAATCAATGGATTCATTAGCAAGTCTCAGGATGTTCTTATCAAAACAACAGCTGAGGTTTTCCTTCTAAATATGACAGAAAGTCAATTCATCAATGATGAAATGACAGTGAACTTGGTGAATGAAATGTGTTCCTTGCTCTTGCTTTCCTTTTAAATTGTTTTGGAATTTAACCCTTCTCATTCAAACATTCCATCTTCCAAAAACTGCTTGAAAACTGAAGGAAACAACATTGTCGTTTTAAGGAAGGAAGAAATTGAAATGTTTAACTTAAAAGTGATATTTCTATCATTCGATTTCTGGACTAGGGTATTAATGGCAGTGATTGTCAGATGATAATAACATCCAGCCATTACTCAATGAGTCATTTATCTAGCAGTCATGTTTTGACGCTTAAGCAAGACTGATTCACATCAGATTCAGATAATGAGACATTACTATTTTTAAGCTCCTTTCCTAATAATGCTGCTATCAGAAAAGTTGAATAGATTTGGATTATTTTGACTGCAAAATCCTAAATAAAGTTCTTTATTAACCCCTTTAGAACAGGTGACCAGACAACAGGTGACATTTATTTATACGATAATGATAGGGGCTGTTTAGCACAGGGCTAATTCACTGGCTTTGAAAGCAGACCAAGCAGGCCAGCAGCATGGTTCAATTCCCGTAACAGCCTCCCTGAACAGGCGCCGGAATGTGGCGACTAGGGGCTTTTCACAGTAACTTCATTTGAAGCCTACTCGTGACAATAAGCGAATTTCATTTCATGATGAGTTGGGATCAAGAAGAAATGTAAGTCACAGCTCTGCTCTTTTACCTTTCTAAATATGAATTTGCTGACATCAAGTTCAACTGTTCATTGAGAATTATTGATGATATTTAAATGAATGGAGAGAAGCATTTCTACATTTAATGGAAAAGAGTGTATAATCTCATAGTTGGATATTTTTCCATGCAATGTTTTGTAATCTATTGGGGAAGTTTTAAGCAGCTTTGTTTTGATTATGCATCTGTTAATTTCGAATAGCCTATCTGTCTATTTGGAAGATAACCTTATGGTATTTACCCATTTGGACCTGCTAATTTGCAGTGTGATACTCTCTCACTACATCAGTATGTATGTATGAATGTATTTCTATTACAATTGCAGAAAACAACTCTTTGCTAAGGTGAATGATTTAAGCATACAATATCCATAAACATTCAGATAAAATTGGATCTACACCTTGACATCAGAGGCATATTTTAACTTTTAGGTGGCATCAGTAACTGAGTGGACTGGTTGGCTGCCTATTCCAGGAATAAAGTGGACTCAGTCATTTTGATGCTCCAGCCTCATTCACGTCTGGCACTATCTCCGGCACACACCCCTCTAATCGTCTGGCCAATAACTTGGCCAGGATCTTTACATCTGTATTTAATCACAAAATGGGCCTGTATGAAGCCATTCCAGTGGATCTTTGTCTTTTTGTGGAATCAAAGAAATAGAGGCCTGCACCAACATGTCCAACACCAACCAACCACTGCACACCTCCCCCCCCCCTCCCCCAGCCCCCCACCCCTCTCCAGTGGCTCATTGAACATACTCACGAGGTGTGGGGCCAGTTCCCCCAAAAGCCATTTCTAAAATTTGGCCAAGAAGCTGCCGACTCCTGTGCCTTCCCCGGCTGCATCAACCCCACCCCATCCACTATCTCCTGCAACCTTACTGGCTCCTCCAATGCCTACTGCCACCTCTGGGAACATGAAAGAACCCCCCCCCCCACCCCCCCACCGCCCTCACCCACACAATTTCCCGTGCTGCTGCTTGCTCCCTCCAGCCTCATTCACATCTGGCAAATGAACTAAAAACAAAGCTTTGACAAAGAATCATCCAGACTCATAACGTTAGTTCCCTTTTCTCCCCACAGATGCTGCCAGACCTGCTGAGATTGTCCAGCATTTTCTGTTTTTGTTTCAGATTCCAGCACTCGGTAGGAATTTGCTTTGATCTAGTGCTTTGGCCACTTTGCAGAAAGCCTTTTAGAAATGGAACCGGTGTCAACAGAGTGGTCAGTCTACCAACCACACCCTGAGAGTGCTGCTATCCAATTAATGCCAGAGGACAGCATTGAAAATGACTCATTATCAAATGGTTCTCTCAATTAGGATGGTCATACTTTCAAGATCATGATGTAAGTCAAAAAGCTGGAGTCATTTTTACTCCAATCAACATGTGAAAATATTTTGTGGGATGACTGCTTTACCTATATTGAAGAAAATGGTTGAGTACTGCCACTATTTCTGTAATCACTCAATGCAAGTAAAATCAAGCAAAGGAGGACCAAGGGATCGATTCGGAAGGGGCAAAGAGAGTACAAGAGTGAGCCGATGGGGAACATAAAAACTGATTGCAAAAGTTTCTATTGGTATGTGAAGAGAAAAAGATTGGTGAAGACAAATGTTGGTCCTTTACAGTCAGGAACTGGGGAATTTATAATGGAAAACAAAGAAATGGTTAACCAACTAAATACATACTTTGGTTCTGTCTTCACAAAGGAAGACACAAATAATATGCAAGAAACGTTAGGGAACATAAGAATTAGTGAGAGAGAAGAATTAGTAGGGAAATGGTGTAGGGGAAACTGATTGGAGTAAAGGCCAATAAATCCCCAGGCATGGTAATCAATATCCCAAAATTCTTAACGAAGTGACCCTGAAAATAGTGGTTGCATTAATGGTCATTTTCCAAGATTCTATAGACTCTAGAACTGTTCCTACAATAACTAATTTCACCCCATGATTTAAACAGAAAGGTAGAAAGAAAATAGGGAATTATAAACCAGCCAGATTGATGTTGGTAGTGGGGAAAATTCAAGAGTCCATTGTAAAAGATTTAATAGTAGTATACTTGGAAAACAGTAGCAGAATCAGACAGAGTCAGCATAGATTTCTGAAAGGGAAATCATGCTTGACAAATCTACTGGAATTCTTCAAGGATGTAACTAGTAGAGTTGATGAGGGGGAACCAGTAGATGTGGTTAATTTGGACTTTCAGAAGGTTTTCAATAAAGTCCCACATAAGGGGGGGGGGGCGATTCTCCGAGACCTGCGCCGGGCCGGAGAATCGCCGCAACCGCCCAACGATGCCCCAATGCCGGCGCGTGATTCTCCAAGGTGTGGAGAATCGGCGCCATTTGCGCTTGGTGCGCCGTCGGCCATGGGCCGCTGGAATTGGCGGGGCCGCCGATTCTCAGGCTCGGATGTGCCGAGTGACCTCGCAGATACGACAGAGTCCTGCCGGCGCCGTTCACCCCTGGTCGCTGCCGGCGGGAACTCGGGGGGCGGCCTGTGGGGGGGGGGGGGGCGATGGGGTCTGACCCGTGATAATGGCCCACCAATCGGCGGGCCAGCCTCCCCCCCGCCCGGTCCTACTTTCCTGCACGCTGCACGACCGGCCCCTGAACACCGACGCCATGCTGAATCGGGGTCGGCGCACTAAAGAAGCCCCCCGCGCGTGCGCAGTTTGGCGCAGCCCTATGAGGGCCAGAATCGGTTGTCCCCGTGCCCATTTCGCACTGTCGTGAAATGCGCCGGCGTTCACGACGGCGCGAACACTTGGGCTGTGTTTTGGAGAATTGCCCCCAAGAGATTAGCGTTTAAAATTAAAGCACATGGGATTAGGGATAGTGTATTGAGGATAGAAAACTTCTCTGTAGACAGGGAACAAAAGGAGGAATAAACGGGTGTTTATTCAAATGGCAGGCAGTGACTAGTGGGGTATGCAGGGATCAGTGGTGAGATCCCAGCTATACACAATATATATATTAATGACCAATGGACTCGAAACATTAGCTCTTTTCTCTCCCTACAGATGCTGCCAGACCTGCTGAGATTTTCCAGCATTTTCTCTTTGGTTTCAGATTCCAACATGCGCAGTAATTTGATTTTATTATAATAGTGATTTTGATGAGGGAACAAAGTGTAATATCTCCAAATTTACAGATGACACAAAGCTGGGTGGGAGGTTGAGCTGTGAGGTGGATCCAGAGATGCTTCAGTGTGATTTGGACAAGTTGACTGCGTGGGCAAATCTTGGCCGAATCAGTATAATATGAATAAATGTGAGGTTATCCACTTTCACAGCAAGAACAGGAAGGAAGAATATTCACTGAATGGCTATAGATTGAGAGAGGAAAAGGGGCAAGAAAACCTGTGTGTCCTTGTACACCAGTCACTGAAAGTAAACATGTAGGTGCAGCAGGCGCTAAAAAATGTAAATGGTATGCAGGCCTTCATAGTGAGAGGATTCTTGCTTCATAGTGAGAGGATGTCTTACAGCGGTTATACAGGTCCTTGGTGAGGCAACACCTAGAATATTGCCTGAAGTTTGGTCTCCTTATCTGAGGAAGGATATTCTTGCTGTAGAGGGGATGCAACAAAGTTTACCAGACTGATTCCTGGGATGACAGGACTTATATTTGAGGAGAGATTGAGTCGGTTAGGATTATATCCACTGGAATTCAGAAGAATAAGAGAGGAATCTGATAGAAACCTATAAAATTCAAACAGAACTAGACAGGGTAGATGCAAGAAAGATATTCCTGATGGTGGCTGAGTTCAGAACCAGGGGTCACAGTCTGAGCAAAGGGGGTAAACCATTTAGGACTGAGATGAGGAGAGATGTCTTCGCCCAAAGAAGGGTAATTCTGTGGAATTTTCCAGAACAGAAAGTAGTTGAGGCCAAAACATCGGGGGCAGATTTTCTGTTTGAGAAACTAAGTGCTGACACCAGGATTGAATCAAGAGAGTTCTATGTTGATAAAAGCAGTGCCGGTCCCAGAGCGATTCAGGTTATCCTAATGGGCTAACGCAGGTACCATGGAACTAGTGCAATTCCAACGAATGCTGACCTGTGATTCGCCAGGATTGGGAACAGCACTGGAGAGTCTGACCAACAGGAGCTGCATTTAGACACTCCACTCCCCACACACCTTCATTTCAGCCAAGAAGATGGCACTGGTTGTGCCGGAACATGCCCATCCCGTTGGTGGGTCAGCTGGGGACAGAGGGCACCTAGGGGGGTGGCCTGGGGAGGCAACGATATCACCCTTGGCGCTATGTTCACAGTGGGCAGTCAGCCGCATGTCTGCCTTGCGGGCTCCAGAAATGGTGGTCCCTGGCCATCCATCCCGATCCCATGACCCACCTCCTGGCCACCCCCGCCGGCCCTGGCTGAAAGTCCCCAGACAGCGGCACAATTACCGGCACACTATAGTAATGTTGGATGCTTTTCATACCCCCTCTCTCTCCCTCAGCAGCCAGGGTGCCTGTTTGCGATTTTTAATATCACAAGTGAACCTTGCCATCAGTAATTCATCCTGACGGAAGTGGAACATCATAGGGGTGCCGGAGATTGTCGGGCCAGGCCTGTTAATGATATGCCAATGCCATTTACTGTAACATTTGCATGGCCATGCCAGCATGTGGCACGGAACAAGTTCATGCTGCTGTTGAGGCACCGGAGCATAGCATTCCTTTTGCAGTGTGACGTGGGCTTTCGGCTGACACATGATTCTCCACCAGATCATGCTTTGTGAATCCAGCATCGCTGGACGGAGAATCCAGCCCAACTATGTTTTCAAGAAGGAGTTAGAAATAGGATCAAAGGATTTGGGGGAAAGGCAGGAACAGGCTATTGAGTTGGATGATCAACCATGACCGAAGAGCTCGAAGGTCCGAATGGCCCCCTCCTTATCCTAATTTCTGAATTTCTACAGGTGGCTGCTCACCAAGAGATTCTACCACAATCACGCTGTTAAATAAACATTGGACAGAGATTGTCTCTGAAGCATACCCAATTATTAGGGTTATTATATATGAAATAGGTGCCAACAGTTCCTAACTAATAGAGATCCATATATTCACCTCATTAATTTCTCAAAGTTTAGGGGTGGCAAGTGGCGCACTGGTTAGCACTGGGACTGCGGTGCTGAGGACCCAGGTTCAAATCCCGGCCCTGGGTCACTGTCCGTGTGGAGTTTGCACATTATCCACAACCCAAAGATGTGCAGGTTAGGTGGATTGGTCATGCTATATTGCCCCTTAATTGGAAAAAAATAATAATAATAATTGGGTACTCTAAATTAATTTTTTTTTAAATTAATTTATCAGAGTTTGAAAGGAGGATTATCCAACCATTTTTCTGCCACATTAAAACTGATACCAGGCTTATATTATGTGGCGGCCTAAAAGTTTGAATAGTACTGCAGGACAAGGGGACAAGTATCACTAACCAGAGTGTACTAAGGTGAAGGTCAGAAAGGGAAAAGCAAACAGCACAGCTTAAAGTATAACTGATGTATTGTATAAAAGAAGGCATTGGTGACATGACACACAGAGAGGGCATCGTAAATTGACAGGTCTAACAAAGTCCCCTGTGTCTCCCTGGAATGAGCCTATGGTGCAAAAATGGGGAGCTATTGTCACTTGTTTTTGCCGCAGTCAGAGCTGGACATGCTGTGTATATTGAATGCAGATTAGGCTATAACAACAAATAAAACCTCTTCAAAGCTTTACGACTGAAGTGCAGTTTTCTGAAGCAGAAACTCTGAGAAAGATTTCTTTGCACGGGATATCAAAATCAAAGCAAAACATATTTCCAATTATACTGGGCAATAAATGACAACTAAATAAATGAGCTAAATTGTTAATGGCGATATTATAACTCAAAGGAAGAAACCTGTGGACATGTTAAGTAAATAGATTTGTAAAGGCAGATCATGCTTGACTAATCTGATTCAATATTTGATGAAGTGTCAATGGAGGTTCTTGCACGGTGTAGAGTGGATGCTGCAGATATGGCTTTTCGGAAAGCATTGTAAAAGGTCCCACATAAAAGGCTAGTTAACAAAATTGAAGCTTACGAGGGCCAATGTTCAATTGAACAAAAATAATGGCTTCGGAAAAAAGCAGTGATTTGTGGTAGATACTTGTCTTTTTAGGACTGGAGGACAATAGTGTTGTTCCCCAAGGGTCAGTGTGCTTTTTTTTCTCTACATCTAAATAACTTGGATCTTGGAATGCAAAGTAAAATTTCTAAATTTGCCCAACTTTGATTCTGAGACAAATTGCCTTCAAAACGATATGGACAGGCTGGCAGAATGGGCAGACAAGATGGAGTTTAATACAGAACTTTAAGATGCTGCATTTTGGCAGAATGGATTGGGAGAGGGAATATAAATCAGAAGCACAAAGGGACTGAGGAGTCCTTTTTCAAGATTATCTTAAGGTTAATGTGCAGGTTCAATCGACAGTTAAGAAGGCGAATGGAATGTCAGCATTCATGTTGAGACGGCTAGATTACAAGAGTAGGGCTGTACCTCTGAGGCTATCTATGGCTCTACTCACACTCCATTTGGAAAATTGTGAGCAGTTTTGGGCTTGTATCTTTAAGGAAGGATGTTCTGACCTTGGACAGGATTCAAAAGAGGTTCACAAGAATGATACCTGGAATGAAGAGCTTGTCATTGAGTTCTCTGGGTCTGCTATTGTTGGAGTTTAGAAGGATGAGGGGGGATCTTATTGAAACTTGCAAGATACTGCAAGGCCTGAATAGTGTGGATGTGGAGAGCATTTTTTCACGAGCAAGAACAACTAGAACCAGAGGGCACACCGCAGACTGATGGGATAGTCCTTTAAAGCAGAGATCAGGAGAAATTTCTTCAGCCAGAGGGTGGTCAATCTATGGAATTAATTGCCTCAGAAGGCTGTGGAGGCCAAATCACTGAGTGTATTTAAGACAGCGAAAGATATGTTCTTGATTAATAAGGGGATAATAGTTGGAGTCTGCACGTTCTCCCGTGTCTGCATGGTTTTCCTTCGGGTGCTCTGGTTTCCTCCCACCATCCAATGATGTGCGGTTTGGGTGGATTAGCCATGCTAAATTGCCATTAGTGTCCAAAAAGGTTAAGTGGGGGTTACTGGATTATGGGGATAGGGTAGGTTAGCTTGAGTAGGGTGTTCATTGTAAGGGCCGGTGCAGACTCGATGGGCCAAATGGTCTCCTTCTGCACTGTAAATACTATGATTCTATGATCAGGGGTTATGGGAGAAGGCAGGAGAATGGGATGAAAAAAATATCAGCTATGATAGAATGACAGAGCAAACTCGATGGGTCGAGGGGCCTAATTCTGCTCCTATGTCTTACGGTTTTACCCATGGCAGGATTGCGATGAGGTACTTAAGTGGCCTCTAATTCGCTATATAAGGGGCTCAACAGGCCCAAGTGTGATTGGACCATCTGACGCGTCCACCACATCCCCATCAAATGTTAGACAGGTTTTGGAGGGTGTGTATAGGCGGTAGGCATGTCACGCACTGCATTTTACTAGTCCCTACTTTCAAACCCACCAGTGGGAACCATACATTTCATGGGCACTTTTTTAAACACCTTCAAACTCCACCAGGTTCATGCTGAAAAAAGTCTGAAGAGGAATCCCAGTGCATGTTGATGCGATCAGAGTTCTGGCCCACATGAAATTACCAAATAATGTCCTCTTCCAAGCCAGGAATTTCCAATTCAACTAGCAAAAACATTTTTAACAAATATGTCCTCTTACTTTATCCTCAAATAGTAATTTCCAGATTAATCAACTGTGCAATTCCAATCCATGCAATAATACCTCTGTACGTCCATCATAATATTTCTTATGATACTGGTGGTCTTTTAAGGAAGCCCAATATGGACATTACAATGCACGACAAGACAAATGCTGGAAATACTGAGCAAGTCAAACAGAATCAGGGCGGCATGTGGTGCAATGGTTAGCATTGGGACTGCGGCGCTGAGGACCCGAGTTTGAATCCCGGCTCTGGGTCACTGTCCGTGTGGAGTTTACATATTCTCCCCGTGTCTGTGTGGCTTTCACCCCCACAACCCAAAGATGTGCTGCTTAGGTGGATTGGCCATGCTAAATTGCCCCTTAATTGGAAAAGAAAAATAATTGGCCACCCTAAATTAAAAAAAAAGTTAAACAGTATCTTCCTTATAATATAGCTAAATCTTTTACCAGTATTAAAAGATTCGCTGCATGGTACTCTCTTCTTCTGAACCAACTAAGTAGAGGACAGATGATAATTGACAACACAAACAGTGAAAACATAGTGCATCTCAAAAAATAAATCCATTCGACTTTAAATAAAGCAGAGAACTAATATGCTCAAATCGAATGTGACGCACTCGGGTTCATTTTTAATATCTTGAAATTTCACCAGTACCTGTTTAGATGGAAATTCATGTTCTCGAACGATCATCGACCACTCACTTCAATATTCAGTCCACACACAGGCTGCAAGCAGAATGTGACACTTGGCATTGATGTTGAGTGCTCGTGCATATGACATCAAATATCGAAAAACTAACTTGCTTGGCAATGTGGATGGTCTTTTGAGGCTGTCCCCTCCAATCAGCAACAGGGACACTGCTCAGAAAGACATATTCTACTTTGCACACATGGAGAATGCATTCATCGCTCCAGTACAAATCAAGAGGCCACCCGAGTGGACCTAACACTATCCAACGTCATTAACCTTGTGATGCATGGCAACTCTTCCCCAGACTTCCAAGTCTCATCCAATCTTCAACTTCACAGGAGTCAAACAGAATCTTTCTTATAATATAGCTAATTTTTTAACCAATATTAAAAGATTCGCTGCATGGTACTCGCTTTAAAGGAGGATGGAGTTATCAGTCACTTCAGGATGTTGGCTTTGGAGCATGCTACTTATTATTCCACAAACATTGAGGAAGTCAGTGTTGGACCAACTGTATTTTGGAAACTGTGGAGTAAATCGTACAAAATGGATGGCAAGAAGATACATTTGGTGGCCTACCATGGACAAAGATATTGAAGTCAATGCAAAATCTTGTCCTTCATGTCAGAGTGTGAGAAACATGCCTCAGTTGGTACCCCTCCATCCATGGAATTGACTGGAAAACCCTTGGCAGCGCGTCCACATCGATTTTGCTGGCCCATTTTAAGGAACAATGTTCATGATGATTACGGATGCTTATCACAAATGACTGGTAAATTTACTGTTTCTACTGAAAGTACAACTCAAAGGCGAAGAGAACTGTTCAATTGTTGCGGGTTACAGGAACAACTTGTGACAGAAAAAGGACCTCATTTGTCTCAGACCTGTGTGAGAGTTTTTTGAGACATAACAGAATTCACATCACCTCAGCACCATACCACCCATCCACAAATGAATTAGCAGAGGGATTTATCAATGCCATGAAACACACTTTAAGGTCAGCACAAGGAAATTTCTATTTTCAAAAGGATACATTTTTGCTGGCGTACCGAAATATGCCATATTCTACCAAAGCATCTCCAGTGTCATAATATACACATAAGTAGATGATGGTGCACAGACAGGCATTGATTGACACACAGGATGACCAATGAACACACAGAACACAGCAGCCAATCACCAGACAGGCCACGACCACTATAAAGCCAGAGGGCACTAGTTTGCCCGCTCTCTTGTGATCCAGCCTCTGAGACAGTCAGAGCTTGTGAGCAACACCTAGAACATACACATGTAGTAGTAAGGTAGTCTGGTCAGGTTAGCCTCAGGTCTCCAGTCAACTCAGCATAGTGTCAACCCACAGTTAAAGTATGTATGATAGTTAAGAGTTCAATAAAATAGAGTTGCATTTCTTCAAGTGTTGGAAGCCTGTCTCTCTCACTGCTGCAGTAAATGCAGTCCTCGCAGACTCACCTTACCCAATACATCATGGTACCAGTGAGTCATGTTCGAGTTTTACAGACTTACCTTGAGATAGTCTGTCTTTGACCTGCAATCAGCCATCCGGTAACATGGACAGCGTCCGCCCTACCCGCAGCTCCGCATCACCGGCAACCTCGGTGCAAACTGCAAGATTTTCAAGGTTTCAGCTGTCTTTTGAAGCCACCGACCTCGAAGTCGCATCGGATGCCAGGAAGATTGCTCTCTTCCTCTCTATAGCTGGGGACTACGCTATCCACATCTTTAACTCCCTTACCTTTGCTGAAGGCGAGGACAAGACAAAGTTTAAAACAGTCCTGCTGAAGTTTGACAGCCACTGTGACATCGAAGTCAACGAGAGCTTTGAGCGCTACGTGTTCCAGCAGAGGCTTCAGGATAAGGGTGAACCTTTTCAGTCCTTCTTAACCCATCTCCGTATCCTCGCGCAGTCCTGCAACTATGGCTCCACTTCCGACTCCATGATCCGCGACCAGATCGTTTTTGGGGTCCACTCCGCCCCTTCGCCAGCAGCTCCTTAAAGTTAAGCAGCTCACCCTTACCATCGCCATCGAGACCTGCGTCCTACACGAGCACGCTAATAAACGGTACTCCCATATCAAGGCGGCAGAGACGGCGCGGCAAGGCCCCCACGATGCGGGGGGGGGGGGTGTAGGCTGTAAAACAGCTCCAGGGCCTGAGTCTGGATGAGGGCGGCCATTTTGCACGCTTTTCCAGGGCTCCTGCGTATCCACGCAACAACCAAGGGGACGGCGAGGCCGTCGACCGAACTGCGCAGGTGCGCACATTGTTCGACTGCACCGCGCATGCATGGTGGCGCACAAAGCATCCTGACATCGGCGCCATGATGTGCAACAACTGTGGCTCTGCCCACGTAAAGCGGCAATGTCCCGCGAAATCTTGACGCTGTCTCCAGTGTGGCAAGCTTGGCCACTACGCAGCCCTGTGCAGATCTGCTCAAATGTCCAACACACAACGATCCCAGCCGCAGCACAGAAACGTCCGGTCCATTCAGCAACCCGTTGCAAACTCCGACTCCGACATGGTTCCAGATCCTGACACCGAGGGCCTCACATCCCCATTCCGGGTGGGCATCATCACCAAGCATACGATGCTTTCAGCAAAGAAGGTGAAACAACTCCCAGTGGTGAGCATTGATCCAGATGACGAGTGGTGTGCCACCCTTACGGTCAACAAGGCTCGCATACGCTTCAGGCTGGACACCGGCGCTTCAGCGAACTTCATCTCAAAGTCTGACCTTGATACCATCCACGTCAAGCCGAGCATTCTTCCACCGGCCTGCCAGCTTCTCGACTACAATGGCAATGCCATTGCTGCCAGTGGCTCATGCCAGCTTGCGGTATCCCATTGTTCTTCAAAAGCAACCCTGTGTTTTATAATTGTAGGATTCATCAGAGCTTCCTTGCTCGGTGCTCAGGCCTGCAAAATCTTGAATCTTGTGCAGGGGGTTCACACCATGTCGCCAGCTGAGGCAACGGCCTCGCCAGATGTCAACTTCCAAACCCAATTAGATGACATCATAGCATAACACCACAGTGCCTTCGAATGTATGGGCACACTCCCCTACGGATACAAGATGCTTTTGAAACCAAAGGCCACACCTGTGGTTCATGCACCGCTTTGTGTGCCTTTCACCCCTTGTGGACTGCCTCAAGCAGCAGCTGCAAGACCTCCAGGACCAGGACGTCATTTCTAAGGTCACGGAACCCACGGATTGGGTTAGCTCCATGGCTTGTGTCAAAAACCATCAGGGGATCTTCGCATTTGTATCGACCCCAAAGATTTGAACCGTAACATCATAAGGGAACACTACCTTACACCTAAACGAGAAGAGCTCACCAGCAAAATGGCTGACGCCAAGTTTTTCACAAAGCTGGATGCCTCCAAGGGGTTTTGGCAAATACAGTTGGATGCGTCCAGTCGAAAGCTGTGCACATTTAACACCCCGTTTTGTCATTACTGTTACAACCGGATGCCCTTTGGCATCATCTCCGCCTGGGAGGTGTTCCACCGAATAATGGAGCAAATGATGGAGGGCATCGAGGGGGTGCGAGTGTACGGCAATGATATCATTGTCTGGTCCACAACTCCTCAGGAGCACATCGATCGCCTCAAATGAGTGTTCCATAGGATCCACGAGCATGGCTTCCGACTCAACAGAGCCAAATGCTCGTTCGTCAAGCAGAAATCAAGTTCCTTGGCGACCATATTTTGCAGTTCGGTGTGCAGCCAGGTGCAGACAAGGTGTCGGCGATTAACGCCATGAAGGCCCCGGAGGACAAGAAGGCGGTCCTCCGCTTCCTAGGGATGGTCAACTTCCTTGGGAAATTTACGCCCAACCTTGCATCACACACCACAGCTCTCCGCCATCTTGTTAAAAAGACTACCGACATCCAGTGGCTGCCCACTCATGAGCGAGAATGGCGTGAGCTCAGGGCGAAACTCACCAAGGCCCCGGTACTGCCGTTTTTCGACCCTGTCAAGGAGACGAAGATCTCCACCGACACGAGTCAGGCTGGCATTGGGGCGGTACTCCTCCAGCGGGACGAATCCTCCTCCTGGACTTAGTCGCATATGCATCCAGAACAAAATACCTACTGAACAACGATATGCTCAGATTGAAAAAGAATGCCTGGGCCACCTCACGTGATGTTCCGCCTCGCCTGCTGGTTCCTCAGGATGCGCCCTTCCACGAGGTCACCGATCTGCCAGTTCTTTTACCGCCCTCTACATTGGAGGCACTCACTATTTATTGACCTGTACACATTTTTTAAAAAAGTTTTTAAAAAAGGGGGGAAGATGTCATAATATACACACAAGTATATGACGGTGCACAGACAGGCATTGATTGATACACAGGATGACCAATGAACACACAGACCACAGCAGCCAATCACCAGATAGGACAAGATCACTATAAAGCCAGAGGGCACTAGTTTTCCCGCTCTCTTGGGATGCAGCCTCTGAGACAGTCAGAGCCCGTGAGCAACAACTAGAACATAGACCATGTGGTAGTAAGATAGTCTGGTCAGGTTTGCCTCAGGTCTCCAGTCAACTCAGCGTAGTGTCAACCCACAGTTAAAGTATGTATGATAGTTAAGCATTCAATAAAATAGAGTTGCATTTCTTCAAGTGTTGGAAGCCTGTCTCTCTCACTGCTGCAGTAAACGCAGTCCTCGCAGACCCAGCATATCCAACACATCATCCAGCATTCCTACTAATGGGACTGCAAGTGCGCACTTGGCCTGACTTGCTAAAACTAACGAAAACATGATAAGTTGTGCAATATCAACAGCATGAGCAAGTGGGGAAAAGAGCGCAAAGATTCTGTTCTGCACTAGAGGTTCTGGGTTGTAATTATGCTACCAGAGCTAAATGGGTTCCTGCTATTGTGATTGTGCAGACACAGATTGCTCAGTCTGTACAATACAATCCAAACGGTGAATGATCTCACCTGGGGGAGATATGTTTGACCAACTGTTCCAATGAACATTACTCTGTAAAAGAAAGCGGAAGTCCACTGTAATGCACACCAGGAGAGAAAACCTCCTAAACCTCTGGATTATAGTTGAGACAAACTCATGTGTTTTTTATTGAGGCAGTCCCTCTTTCTACAATTCAGAAAATGGTTTGCTAAACTGACATTTCCAATGAGGGGGGAGGACTACTTTATGCACTCAATGTCTTGTCTGGGCTGTCGTACTTTGCAAGCCAGTGCATTATGAGATCACAGGATCTGTGTTTTCTTGTTAGATCGCTTGCTGAAGCAATAGAGGACAATTGGAACGTTAATAACCTCCTGTTCCTACAAGTGTCGGAATAATCTTGAAAGGTACCAGGACCAAAAGCAGAACAAAAATGTCTACAGTCGAGCTACATTACCCCAACTTTGTGAATTCTGGTATGGAATTGTTCCAGCAGGAGAGTCGGAACAGATGAGAGATGTTATTTTGGAAGGATAGAGAGCGGATCTCAAAAAGAGATACTCAAACTTAATAAAATAATGTTCCCAGGGTAGTTAATGTCAAAGTACTTCAGGAAGAAAATTACTGTCCACAAAAAGACAGACAAGGCAAGAAGCACCAGTCAAACCTTCCTGAAATATACTCTGAGCATGCCAGCTACTTGTATTTTATTAAGAGTGCTTAACCTGCCTACCATTAAAGCTCTGGGCAGTTTATTGTTTCCACCTGGAAGTGGTCCTTCAGTTATAGTCTTACATTTATTCATCCTGCTAAAAGCTCCGAATTGCATCAAATTAGTTGTTACATATACCTTTCAGCAGTCCTTCATGGGCTTAATGCATGCTCTTTACTGCATTTCATGGTATCAAAAAAGTCATTCTTTTTAAAGATGAGAGGCCATCAGTGTTGAGATGGTGAGTTAGGAGATCATATGGGGAATTGAGAGCTCATCAGAACATTCTGTTTCCTCATCTATTAAACAATTCATTAGTCATCCTCAAACAACTATTTAACATCTTCCCAACATGCTTCAGCACCTGGCAACACAACTGAACAAGCATGCACTCTCACTCACTCTCTCATTTTTGCAAGCACCAGTCCAAATATATTCACTCCAGAGGAGTTTGAGAATGATTCTGAGGGAAATGAAGAGTGGTATAGAAAACATGAATGGAAAATGACAATTAGTGATGGTACGTGAGGTTTGAGACAAAGCTAGTCAGGGAGACGGGAAGCATTTGCTCAGATAAAGAGCCTAGGCATCACTATCTTCTGGACATTATACTGAACAGAATACAAAATGGCACTTAACTAACATCAAACATTAGTGCAGGCCTGGGGACCATATAGGACCATTTGGGATTGTGGCTGATATGAAGAATTAAACCACACAACAACTTATAAAGCTAGTTACACATAAATTTAACAGTAAACAAACTAAAAGCAATGATTTCAACTATTACATATCTGATTAGAGGCAATGGGATTGAATCCCAAAGCTTCAGGTACCTCAGGAATCTACACATCAGAGTGAGGCTTACTGCCTCGCGCTAATATGTACATTTGCTAAAAGTGACCCTGCCCATTGTAGTCGGGTTTCACATTGAAACATTTTGCAAGACTGCATTGAATCTTGTGAGGTGTTGCGAGCCGGGTAGATCCTGGGAGCAGGGTCTCTTGACTTTCACAGCCCATGCTGTGCCGCGGCGAGTTGCTTTTCTGGTGCAGCGTGGTCGGAGGATCTTGCCCTTTGTCTTTCACTGCTGCACATGTCGTGTGTTGTGTCAGGCGAGCGCTGTTTGGTACTGGTCCCCAGAAACGGGGAATAGATGGAACGGCAGTTGTGGGGATTTCCAAGGGGAACGGAGGCCCCGAACTGCATGCCCTTTGGGCAGGCTAGTGCCCTGGCACTGATGCCACCTGGGTACCCTAGCATTGCCACCATGGCATTGCTGCCCTGACAGTGCACAGGGGGCACTGCCAGGGTGCCAGGTCGACACTGCCAAGACGTCAGGTTGGCATTTGTTGCACGCGCATGATTGAGCAAGTGTTGCCCGCCTTGGGTGTTGGGGAGTGTGGGGGGTGTGGGTGACGGGGAATCCTCCCATGTTACATTTGAGCTGCGGAGGGTCGGGAATTATTTTCAGGGCCTCAGAGATCGGGGCGCCATTTAAAAATGGAATCCTGATCTCTCGCTACAACAAGGAGTTCCGGCCAGCGGAACTTCCCGTTGTAAAAAACGGGGCGATGTGTGACCTCGCCCTGCGTTCCACATTTGGCACCCTGATTTAAAGTGAATCGTGTTTCTTGGCACTGCGAGTGGGTAAACATGTTGGCGTGGTATCTTTGTTCCCTTTTGGGAAGATCGCGCCCAAAATAGTTGCACTACAGTTCACCGTAGACAGTGTGATGGCTCCAGAGCATTTCTAGTGAATGCCTTCATGACTGAGGTAATATTTTGCATCCTCCATTAAAAGCTAGACTGATACCACAAAGGTCTTGAGTTGTCAGAATTTTGAACAGGCTTGATTAAGTGCATCCAAGCATTATTTATGGCTTCACTTATCCCATTTAAAAAAATATTTCTGCAGGTCAGTGGCCAAGCAGAGCCAGTACCTAACATTAGCAGCATGCATATAATCTTTCACCAGCCCCTTCAGATGTCTATACATACGGTAGAAAGGAAACAGGGCCAGATTTCTCCTGCAGCAATACAATAATTAACATGTGCAAATGGATTTGAGGACTTAGTTTCCATGAGCCAACTTGGTCCCAAGAAGCTCATATTTAGCTGCAACCATGAACCACGTTTTACAGCTGTTCAAGTTGCCTCCTAAAGATGCCCAAGATTATGATTATTAATTCATATTTTACATAATAATGTTAAAGAGATAAATGGTGGTTAGATCCACAAAAATAAAGGCAAACAAATGCGCCCATGCACACAAACATGTTGTGCTTTATGCCATGGACATATACAGAGATGATACACTTCAGGTTCGATGTGTGTCGAAGAAGTTTTATACAATACTTTAAAATATCTGTTCTCTGGTGTTTACAGTAGGTTTCCTACAGTTTAGTTTATTTTTCTGAATGATTACACCCATGCTTAAATATTCATACACAGTAATCAGTCACAATCAACAGACACATATAATCAAACACAAAACAATTGAATACGATGTCCAAACACAGAGCAGAAAAATCTGCATTTAAGTCAGTGTTATGTGTCAGGGCCCTGCAGAATTACTGGCAAACCATAATTTCCCAGGAATTTAAAAATTCCAAGAAACTGATATGCATTGTCCGGGACACAATGCAAAAGTCTCCTAAACTAATTTCAGTGTCAGAGACATGGAACGGGATTTTCCATCTCAGCAGCCAGCCAATTCGGCTTCCCATTGTGGCCACCCCACGGTGTCGGGAAATCCCCGGCCTGAGTGCGATGCCGATCAAGTGGAGGATCCCACTGATGGAGAATCCTGCCCATGGGCTCAATCCGTTAGACTTGCCTCGATACGTACTGGAAATATCACACAATTTAATCCTGGGTTTATTTCAATGATTAATCACAACCGACTCCAACAATCAACCCCTTGCCCGACTAAACACCCAACCCTACACTCGACTACCCACCAACATGAGCCAACTATTCCCCCACTACCACCCTGGCCCACGTACCTGCCACCTGCCCCAATTATGTACTCTGATTATCTATTCATCCACCCTCCTACTCAAGACCTGAGACATTTAAAAATGTAACTGAATATGGCAGCTGTTGTCAAAAAAGTCTTTGTCTGTCTTATTCTATGCTCACCGAACATGCACTGCTGCAGCCAAGATCGGACGTATTGGCTGAAAGGGCACAGAAAGCTTTGTGGGTAGCAGCAAGCTTTGCCACTGTCCAGGATATCTGGACCAATATCTTTTCCCCTTTGTAAAACTAAAATATATATTTATAAATTAAACAAACAACATATGCCAATCAATTAATTTTTTACCATTCTAAACAACAAACACATGCACATCAATTCATGTTTTAGAGTTCAGCTTACTGATTTTCTCCAAGTATAGAAACAATGTTTGAGGTATTAAGGTCTCTGATTATGGCGCTGAGATCTACGTATTTGAGGTTGTAGTTCTTCACAATCAACTCATTTGTGTGAATCTTAATGATTCAACATCAAAGTTGCACTGATGTAGATGATGTGACCATTTGTAGATGTGCAGAGGGAGATGACAAGGTCCTGGCATGGATAATATGGAAGTCAGTGCTTGATGTTCAGTGGGGAGGGTGAACTTTCTACCATAGAGATATATGTGCCAATGTTCACAAGCACAGATGAAGATTAGTCCTTCCATCTCACTAGTAGAGTAATCGTGTTCATTTTCTGACGAAAGCAATGCTGGATAAGTGACTGTTAATTTGCTTCCATAAATGTACTGTCAGAGGTGAAGCTCCCATCGCATTTTCTGACAAACATGTTGTGACATACATGGTGATCTTTGTGAGGGGTTTCCAGGATGGAAGGCGTAGTGATCACAAAGATACACAAAGCTCTTTTGAAGAACTAAACTAATTTTATTAATACTACTAAATTTGAGTTTGACACTTATTCTGAATAGCAAACATACATGTAAGAATTAAACTACACTCACCAACACTATCCCTATCTACTAATTATAACTATTATACCTTAACTAACTCTGCAATACATTATAAATCTTATCTTCGTCAGTTCCAGTCTGATCTCCTCCCCTTAGCTTAAGAGCCAGTGCAATTTATAGTACTGTCCATTAGCTCCCTCTAGTGGATAGGCTTAACATAATATTAACTCTTCACATGCTGTACATTTGTATAATGCCACAACATAATTTTTTCCCATGTGGATCAAAATACGTATGGACTGGTGGAGATGCTATCTTCACCATTAACAAGTCAAACACTGTTTACGGTGCAACTATTCATTCCTCATTCCTATTGTGCATCTTTGCATAGTGGCTTCCAAAGATGCTCCACAAACTGCATCTGCATACTTAGGGACAAAATTGTAATAAGAAGTGGTAGTACCGATGAACAGTGCTGCTCTTTGACATTAGATGGGGTCAGTAAATATGGCTTCAGCATTGTTATGTGTTGGCTTTGCTCCAACTACTGTCACTTTGCACACTGGAGAATGAATCTTCAATGTCACGAATGTGCATTTATCCTTGTTGAGTATCAAATTGTGCTGAGCAAGTTGAGTGAGCAGCGTTGATAATTGCTGATCATACTCTGCTTTGATCCTTTCATGGACAACAAAGTCATCAAGAAGGTTGAGCATCTCTTCAATATCTGACTGACCGAAGAAATGATCTTCTGGAATGTGCTCGATGTTGAACTTTGTCCATAGGGTATTCTGCAGTACTGAAATACACCTTTGAAAAAAACAAAAGCTGTGAGATATCGGCTTCATTCCTCTCGCACTACCTGAAGGTTGCTTTGTCACATCACACATCGAGCTTTTTGAAGGTTGTGGAGTCATGAATAATGCTGATAGTTGTTGGATGTTGGGAAGTGAATACTTGCCTGGAATGATTGCTTTTCTGACTGCCTTAAGATCACATGTGGTCAAAGTTAGCCATTTTTGCATTGTGAATGACTTGACTTGATAGCCACAAGGATACTCAATGATACCGTGACAGTACCCCTGAATCTCCCCAAATCCAGTAAATATGAATTGGTCCCATTGTGTATAGTCTGTATCATCAATCACACTTTGTGTGCTCTCGTGTTCTTCTTTTACCTGTATATCTTTGCAAAGTGGTTCCTCTTTAGGCATGAGTTTCTATTTTCCCTTGAGGGGACCATGCTGTTGTCACCTAATGAGCATTTCCACAATTTGGGCACAGTTTTGGAGGTAGATGACCGTGATGGGGAATGTGTTGAAGAGATTACTGAAGTCTCTTTGTCCGTAATCCTTGCACTTGAGCTGGTTGGGCAGACACAACTCCGAGAGTGCATTTATGTCCAACCTCCATGAAAAAATGAAAATCGCTTATTGTCACGAGTAGACTTCAATGAAGTTACTGTGAAAAGCCCCTAGTCGCCACATTCCGGCGCCTGTCCGGGGAGGCTGGTCCAGATCTGACATGGAAGATTTAATTTGAACTGCCAAGGCCATGGCTTTTGCCAGGGTTAAATCATCATCTTCCATGAGGAGGTGTTTCATAATTTGTGGAATGGAGGTCTTTTCAATTAATTGATCCCAAATTAGTTTGTTAGTTAGTGTGCCAAATTAAATGGAAGAACCAATTGCTGCAACTTTATATGGGCTAACCATTTCCCCTGCATCTCTGACAGAATGTATATTGTTTGTGCATCACAGTTTTCTTGAGCCTGAAGTACTTTTCAAGAGCACATACCACTTCATGAAATGTAGATAGAGGTCTTCCTCATATTCAGTCAGCTGCTTGAATATTTGCTGTCCTTCTGCTTTGAGAAAACACCAGGTAATGCCTTTGTGTGTGGCTCCTGGTAAATTTAAACTATTCTCCATCATCCTCATTGCCATTTGTTGTGTTTTATTCTTTGGAGAAGTTCAGACATGATAAACTCCAGGTTCCGTGTGCAGGAGGAGTTTGGCTCAATGATTTCAAATGTTTCCTCAATCATGCTTATAGTTATAGCACTTTCCTACAACCCAATCTTTCTTTTTCTAAGCAAAATCACCCAAACTTTGCCAATCATATACAATGAGCAGTCAATAGTTAACAGACACACATAATCAAACATCAAACAATTAAACGACAACACACAAAATTGCCTGAATCTTGTGCACATTGTGAGTGCAGTCGGCAGGACTGGAAGCAAATACGTTGTATGCTCCCACCCACGATTGCAGTCCAAACGCGATTTCATGCTGACTGGCCAAGTAAGGGCTTCAATAATGGTGCCTTCTGTGAACCCTACAGTCTTGCATTTCCTGCTAGCCCTGTACCCATCTTCCTACTCTTTCCACAGGACACTCTATGGGACACTGTCTGCAGACACCAGTCCTTTCCATTCTGGCTGCCTCCTCGGGGGAGGAGGTCCTTCCAGCAGAGTGAACAATCCTCATTTGCTGGAATATAGATAGCACAGGATAGTCCACTGAGGTAATGTTCATCGTTAGAAGCCTCATTGATTACTTCAAATGGTTTAACAAATGTTAATACCTTAATTGACATATGCACGCCTCCTGTAAGCTAATGTGAACAATCTGTCTGACAGGTATTGCAATTAATCAATCACCCACTCCTAAGAGTGTGCTGCCAAAGGTGATCTCAAAATGATGTCACAGGAATGTGCCAGGGCACTGTGCTTCAGCAGCTGCTGCTTTCGAATGTTGAGCTTGTCATTTAACAATCGTCAAAACCCTCCTCTTCCCTTCCTTCCTCCCTCCCCCTCTTCATTCGCTCCCCTTCCCACCTTCACTCCCTCCTTCCTCTTTACATGTAGACAGAACCATTATGTTTAAGTGAGAAAATATATTTTATTGCAAGAAATTTGTAATAGCTAAAGTAATTTTATGTCATTGTTCAGCTGAGAAAGTAAAGCATTAAGTTAAATGTTAACTGGTTTCCAAGTTTTGTATTTATTTTTGTTAATAAATGTTTTACATTAAATTTTACAAGCTTCTACAGATGTCTAACTGAAATTTAATATAGGGAACATGGTGGCACACAACAGCAGGGACTTTTGTTCAATTTGGACCAAGGGTGACTGTGTGGTGTTTGGATATTCTCCTCATTTCCCAGAATCATGGAATAGAAGAATAGAATTCCTACAGTGATGAAGGAGGCCATTCATCCCATCAAGTCTGCATCAACCCTCTGAAAGAGTATCCTATCTGGGTCCACTCTCCTGCCCAAAGCTCGGACTCTAACCTGTATATCCCTGGACATTAAGGGAAATTAGCATGGCCAATCCACCTAACCTGCACATCTTTGGACTGTGGGAATTAACCAGAGCACCTGGAGGAAACCCATGCATTTATGGGGAGAACGTACAAAGTTCACACAGACAGTCACCCAAGGCTAGAACTGAACCCAGGTGCCAGGCGCTCTGAGGCAGCAGTGCTAACCAGTGTGGCACCATGCTGCTGCCATTTTCGTCGGGTGCTTTGGTTTCCTCGCGCAGTCCAAAGATGTGCAGATTAGGTGGATTAGCTTTGCCAAATTGCCCCTTAGTGCCCGAAGGTTAGGTGGGGTTATGGGGATAGGGCGAGAGCATGGGTCTGAGTAGGGTGCTCTTTCGGAGAGTCAGTGAGACTTGATGGGCCGAATGGCTTTCTTCTGCACTGCAGTAATTCTACAAACACTAATCAAAAAAGTATCAGATGTTACAAGGATAGTGACAGCAACAAGCCCTGGGGTGCTTTTAAAATCTTCTGACCATAATCTAAATTAAAACACATTAATATCTTTAAGCATGCCACGCATCAAGTTATATAATAATATAATGCAGATTTACTAATGTGGTTTACTAAGGAAGTTGAAGCACTTGTCAAGAGGAAGAAGAAGGCTTATGTTAGGATGAGACATGAAGGCTCAGTTAGGGCGCTTGAGAGTTACAATTTAGCCAGGAAGGACCTAAAGGGAGAGTTAAGAAGAGCGAGGAGAGGACACAAAAAGTCGTTGGCGGATGGGATCAAGGAAAACCCTAAGGCTTTCTATAGGTATATCAGGAACAAAAGAATGACTAGAGTAAGATTAGGACCAATCAAGGATAGTAGTGGAAAGTTGTGTATGGAATCAGAGGAGATAGGGGAAGCGTTAAATGGATATTTTTCGTCAGTGTTTACACTGGAGAAAGACAATGTTGTCGAGGAGAATACTCAGGTACAGTCGACCAGGCTAGATGGGATTGAGGTTCACAAGGAGGAGGTGTTAGCAATTTTGGAAAGTGTAAAAATAGATAAGTCCCCTGGGCCAGATGGGATTTATCCTAGGATTCTCTGGGAAGCCAGGGAGGAGATTGCAGAGCCTTTGTCCTTGATCTTTATGTCGTCTTTGTCGACAGGAATAGTGCCGGAAGACTGGAGGATAGCAAATGTTGTCCCCTTGTTCAAGAAGGGGAGTAGAGACAACCCTGGTAATTATAGACCTGTGAGCCTTACTTCGGTTGTGGGTAAAATGTTGGAAAAGGTTATAAGAGGTAGGGTTTATTATCATCTTGAAAAGAACAAGTTGATTAGCGATACTCAACACGGTTTTGTGAAGGGTAGGTCATGCCTCACAAACCTTATTGAGTTTTTTGGGAAGGTAACCAAACAGGTGGATGAGGATAAAGCGGTTGATATGGTGTATATGGATTTCAGTAAGGCATTTGATAAGGTTCCCCATGGTAGGCTATTGCAGAAAATACGGAAGTTTGGGATTGAAGGTGATTTAGTGGTTTGGATCAGTAATTGGCTAGCTGAAAGAAGACAGAGGGTGGTGGTTGATGGCAAATGTTCATCCTGGAGTTCAGTTACTAGTGGTGTACCGCAAGGATCTGTTTTGGGGCCACTGCTGTTTGTCATTTTTATAAATGACCTGGAAGAGGGTGTAGAAGGATGGGTTAGTAAATTTGCAGATGACACGAAGGTCGGTGGAGTTGTGGATAGTGCTGAAGGATGTTATAGGATACAGAGGGACCTAGATACGCTGCAGAGCTGGGCTGAGAGGTGGCAGGTGGAGTTTAATGTGGAAAAGTGTGAGGTGGTTCACTTTGGAAGGAGTAACAGGAATGCAGAGTACTGGGCTAATGGCAAGATTCTTGGTAGTGTAGATGAACAGAGAGACCTCGGCATCCAGGTACATAAATCCCTGAAAGTTGCCACCCAGGTTAATAGGGCTGTTTAGAAGGCAGATGGTGTGCTAGCCTTTTTCAGAGCCACAAGGTCATGCTGCAGCTGTACATAACTCTGGTGCGGCCGCTCCTGCAGTACTGCGTGCAGTTCTGGTCACCACATTACAGGAAGGATGTGGAAGTTTTGGAAAGGGTTCAGAGGAGATTTACTAGGATGTTGCCTGGTATGGAGGGAAGGTCTTACGAGGAAAGGCTCAGGGACTTGAGGTTGTTTTCGTTAGAGAGGAGAAGGCTGAGAGGTGACTTAATAGAGACATATAAGATAGTCAGAGGGTTAGATAGGGTGGACAGTGAGAGTCTTTTTCCTCGGATGGTGATGACCAACACGAGGGGCCATAGCTTTAAATTGAGGGGTGGTAGATATAGGACAGATGTCAGAGGCAATTTCTTTACTCAGAGAGTAGTAGGGGTGTGGAACGCCCTGCCTGCAACAGTAGTAGACTCGCCAACTTTAAGGGCATTTAAGTGGTCACTGGATAGACATATGGATGAAAATGGAATAGTGTAGGTCAGATAGGTTTCAGATGGTTTCACAGGTCGGCGCAGCATCGAGGGCCCGTACTGCGCTATATTGTTCTATGTTCTATGTTCTATTTAAATAGTTTAACAGATTTAAAACAAATAACTAAATCTATGCTCACTTATAAATAATCATCTCTAATCAGAACAAAATTTAAAGATTATTTTAAAAGAATTAACAACAACAATAATGCCTGTTTAAAAGAAAGAGCAAAATTTATGTTTAAAATATTGTCTATATACCTTTAGAACACTTGTTAAAAAAGCGAGCTGTTATTTATTTTCTTTCAAAATCTATTGTTTAAATTCCAGCCCCTCAATGGGTGTTCCCAAGCTGGCAGCATCAGAAGGGGGCAGGGCTAAACTCGTCCTGCGCCGCGCCGGAGCCTGCACAGACCTGAGCGCTGGAGGCCCGAGGCTGCTGAAGTGAAAGGAAGGTTTTTGCATCATCGGAACGCAGGTAAGTGTGCATATCTCTCTTCTAAAATCTGTTGCCCTTGGCTTCCCGCTGCTCGCAGGAGATTGCAGGCCAATATGTAGGCACAGGAAGAGGTTAGGAAGGCAAATGGAATGCTGTCCTTTAGTGCAAGGATGATAAAGTATAAAATAGGGAGGTTTTTACTACAGGGCTTTGATGAAACACAATCCAGTTTTGGTCCCTTTATTTAAGAAAAGATATAGTTAGTTTAAAGCAGTTCACTCGACTGTCCCAGGGATATTATGAGGAAAGGTTGGACAGGCTGGACCTGTATCCATTGGAGTTGAGAAGATTGAGGGGTGACCGTGTTGAAATATATAAGATCCTGAGGGGACTTTACAGGGTGGCTACCGAGAGGATGTTTCCCTTTACTAGACAGACGAGAACTAGAGGTTTAATAACCAAGAGTCTCCTCTTGTAGACGGAGATGAGAAGAATTTGTTTTTCTCAGAGGGTCATAAATCTGTGGAATTTCCATCCACAGAGAGCAGTGGAGACAGAATCATTGAGTGTTTTTAAGGTTGGGTTCGATAGATTCATGATTGGCAAGGGAGTCAAAGGGCATAGGTAAGACAGTAGAGTTGAGGCCACAAGCAGATCAACCATGATCTTATCAGGCTCAAGGGATCCAAATGGCCTACTCCTGCTCCGTATGTATGTACTTACATACCAATGGTAGAGCAAAGAAAATTGGAGATGTGCAAGAGACCAGAATTGCAGGAGTCAGAGATTTTGGAAGGCTATAAGTACTGTACTGAGTATAATACAGTTTTTATATTGAAGTATACAAAGCTTCATTATACTTGCATTAACAATAGCATCAACAAAATAATAAAATTCAGCCTGAACTTACCACAAAGAGCAATACTAAATGGGTTTCACAATATCAGCCATTGCTTTGTGCCGTTTGTTAGAAAGAATCCATACAACCTGCTGTGGAATCAATGAATCTGAGAAAAGCTTCTGCTGGAAAGACGTACCTCACAATATTTGTATGTGAACAATATTTTTATAGAAACTCATACCACAGGAGGTAAACTAATCATTTCCAAGTGAAGTGAAATGTCACGCAGTGGCAATTCTTTCCTTCATGGTTCTTTTTGAAACACACACTAAAACAATAAATGGTGCAGAAGCAGCTTACTCACCACTTACAAAGATCAAAAAAATGTTAGTGTCAAACAACATTTTGCTTTCAACATCTGTCACAAAACTCCCAGTTTGTAGCTGCAAAATTACAATTGATGGTGGCAGCATAACAGAAGGCCCACGGAGAAATAATGGTGTATGCACCGCTTCTGGTGCAGCCCATATGGTGCACCCTAACTGACAGCGCACTAACACAGCCATTTTCAAAGTGGGGGTCGAGGCCCATGGGTCGGTCGCGGGCGAGTGTCGGGGGGGGTCACGGAGCCATCCATCGCGGTGTTCCTGACCATGGGAATTTACGCGCAATGGTCGCAGCAGCCAGCTTTTAAAAATGCTAGTTGCAAGCGGCTTTAAAAATGCTGGCCGCGACTGGCTTTAAAAATGCGGGTGCACTCCACATGAGTGCCCGCTCATCAGTGCGCAGGCCAGGAGACAAGAGAGAAACATCGCCTCCTCCTGACGTTAGCGCGCTGACACAGGAGAAGATTTTTTTAAAAATTCAATTCAGCCTTCCTGCATCTGTCTTGAGTATTTTCGATGGCTGAGCTTGCAGAACTCTCTTTGATCGTGAATTTTAGAGATTAAAATTATTCACAATACTTTGAGTGAAGTAATTCCTCCTCATCTATGTCTAAAATCGTTGCATTGTAATTTGCAGACTATCTCCCCAGGCTGTAAACCACTCATCTGAGGAAAACTTAAATTCTGCATCTGCTCTGTCGAGTTCTGAGAAAATAATGCCTGTTTCAATGACGTAATTTCTCATTCTTCGCTACTCTAGATGATAGAATATAAGGCGAGGCTCACCTCTTGCATTATTAGTAAGAGAATATGGTGGGTCGCGAATGTCGGCCGGCATTGGTCGCGGAGGTCGGCTGGCATGTGTCGCGAAGATCGGCTGGCATGGATCATGAATGTCGGCCGATGTGGGTCCCGAAGGATGGCCGGTTGGCAAAAATGGGTCCCAGGCAAAAAAGTTTGAAAACCACTGAGCTAACACCGTAATGTGTGTGCTTTGGAGCATGCAAATGGGGAAGATCAATTCACCTCTCAGCTGATTTGATGCACATTCTGCTGTTTTGGGCCATGAAGGTTCAGTTAATGTTGTTTCCTACTCACTCCGAGAAGAACATGTTAATGGCTGCACAAGGGACCATCCAACCCCACTCATACACTTCCCCACCAGCAATTATTTAAAGAGCCAACCATCAAACTCGCAACTGAGGTACTTTTGATTCATTGTTGCTCTTAGAAAATTTGTGGAGGTACTGCATTCATTTCTTGGAGGAATTTTTGCTTACCAGATGAATTGTCAAGAGAATGGGGGTTCATGCAGACAGGGAACAGGGGGCTACAAGTTGTGATTCTCTTCCGTGTAGATGCTACCGCAGTGAAGAATCCGGTCAAACGGCTTTGTCATTGTACCAACGACTTCTCCATCTTCCTCACTGCGATACTGCACCTCCCCTTCAGAAAATTACCCACAAGTGTGGAGATAATTTACAGAGCAGACAGAAAACTGTTCAAACTACTCCGCCTTCAATCCAAAATCAAAATAACTCAAGCTTCAGTAATTGAGCTACAGTGTGCAGCTGAAGCCTGTGTGTTTGCTCACTCAGAAACTGAGACCATTGTTGACTCCTTCTCTGAAACAAATGAGAAAATGGGCCTTTCACCAAACATCCAGAGAACTGGGTCAGAATTCTCTGGTCATTGGAATTCTCTTTTCCCATTGGCAGTGCATCCCCGCCAGCAGGTTTAGCGGCAGCATGGGGTGGTTTCAATGGGAAATCCAACTGACAAGCGGCGGCAGGATAGAATTCCGTACCCAGTTCATGGCGAATTGGGCAAGAAGCACGCGGCTGGGGAATCCTACCCTTAGGGTCCTCTTCCAGCCACTTCCCACTGGGCAACACATCCCCATATTGATTAAGATCAATGGCAAGGTGCTGGAAAATGAGACTGTTGGGTGAGAAATTTTAAAATTTATTTTGTATATTTATGAGGTGGACCCGACCTCAAAGCAAAAGCTAATCTGAAAATGGAACTGAAACAAAAGCAAAAAAAAGATAAACAAAGCAATAAAACTGAACTTCACAGTCTCCAAGGAAATCAGGAGAAAGCGGAGGTTGGGAAATAAAAACTCAACCTTGATGCAAGATATAAAAGAAGCCAGATCAGTCCAAGCTGGGCTATCGTAGTTTTTGAGTCCACAGGAGCAGAACAGACAAGCTGAAGAAGAGGCTGGATCCAGAAGCTGAGAATAAGCAAAGAAAAAGCGTTGCTGCAGCTGTTTCTGTTTCTTGAAGATAACAGTGTGGATCTAAGTCACACAGGCCGAGTCGAGCAGGTTCTGCAGACATGTGGCATTTGGGATGAAGACCGTACCTGCAGAACTTGAATTGATTTTGTGGTCCTCTCGGCTGGGAATCAGACTATTGCCAAGAAGAATTGACGCTAAAATTCCTCATGAGGAAGATAAAAATCTGAGTAGAACTGCTGAGCCAATTCATAAATTCTGTCTTCCTGTATCTGCCATTCAATGTGCAACCTATAGTTTATATTCTTTATGATAGAAGAATATTCAACCGCAGTTTGTCTGTTAATTTGTGTTGAACTCATGTCAGTTCTGGATGTTAGAGTATAGAATAGGTAATATCTAGGGTTCATCCTGTTGAGTTTTGTACAGTAAAAATTCTGTTTGTTTAAACTGTGGAATGTGTGGCTTTATTCTTTGAGTAAATATCCTGCATTTTGTATTTCATCCAGTTTCAAAATAAAGTTACTGGTCACTTCCAAGATCATAACAACAGATTGATGACACAGTAATTGTCTGTGTTGGATTTACATTTTGTCGTCAGGAACTACCTGACAATTTACCACATTGTCATGTAGATGCCGGTTTTGTAGCTATATGGGAATAATTTGGCTAGTTCTGAAGCTACTACTTCAGTACTACTGCTGAAAAATTGCCTGGGCCCATAACCTTTGCAGTATCCAGTGCCTTTAGCCATTTCTTGATATCATGTGGAGTGAATTGAATTGACCAAAGACTGGCAACTGTTTCACCTGACACCTCATTTTTAGGTATGCCAGGTGCTGTTCCTGGGTATGCCGTCCTGCACTCTTCATTGAATTAGGGATGTGCCCCCAGATTTGTGGTGATGGTGGAGGAAGGGACATTCTGGGCTGTGAAGTTACAGATTGAGGTTGAACACAATTCTGCTGCTGCTGCTGATGGCCCACAGTGGTTCATGGATGTCTAGTTTTAAGTTGCTGGAACATAGGGGCTGTTTAATTCACTGGGCTAAATTGCTGGCTTTAAAAGCAGACCAATGCAGGCCAGCAGCATGGTTCGATTCCTGTCACAGCCTCCCCGAACATGCGCCGGAATGTGGCAACTAGGGGCTTTTCACAGTAACTTCATTGAAGCCTACTCGTGACAATAAGCGATTTTCATTTCATTTTTCATTTAATTCTAGATCTATCCCAACTAGAATGGTGGGTGTGCACACAACACAATGGTGTTTATCCTCAATCTGAAGCCAATTCTTCACTGCCACAAGGATCGTGCAGTCACCACTATTACCAATGCTATGTTGTCAAGGATAGCTGAATCTGTGATAGGTAGTTGTTGAGGACAAGGTCAAATAACTTTTTCTTTCTGGCTGGTTTTCTCATCAACTACCGCTGGCTCAGTCTGACAAATTATGTCCTTTTGGACTCTGCCAGCTTGGTCAGTATTGGTGCCACTGAGCCACTCTTGGTGTTTGCCATTGGAGTACCCCACCCTGAATGCATCCTATATACCCTTGTCACCTTCAGTATTTATTCCAGTTCTTCTAAAATGGAGCATCACTAATTCATCAACTGAGGGGTAGGGTTCCGGTTGGTGGTAATCAACAGAAGGTTTTCTTACCCATATTTGACTTAATGCATGAGACTTTACGGGTCCAAAGTTAATGCTGAGGACTCCCAGGGCAACTCCCTCCCCACTGTATACCACTGTGCTGCCACCTCTGTTGGATGTGTCCTGTCGATGGGACAGCATGTACTCAGGGATGGTGATGGTGGTGTCTGGGACAATATAAGGTATGAATGATTCCATGACTATTACTATGTCCAATTGTTGCCTGACTATTTTGTGGAGCAGTTCTCCCAATTTTGGCACAAGCACCCATATGTTAGTAAGGAAGACTCGCAGGGTCGACAGGGCTGGGCGTGCCATTGTGTTTCCAATGCATTGGTCTGGTTCCATTCCTTTTTGCCTTTGTAGTGGTTTTCTACAACTGAGCCATTTTGGAGGGTATAATAAGAGTCCACCAAAATCACATGTAGGCCAGACTAGGTCAGGATGGCAGATTTCCTTCCCTCAAGGACATTAGTGAATCAAGTGTATTTATATGACAATCCATTACCGGGGTAGCTTTTAATTCCACATTTATCAATTAATTGAATTTAAATTCCACCACTTGGCTGTGTATCTGAATTACTCATTCAGTGACATTACCGCCATGTCTCCCCAGAGTTAAATTAATGTTCACTTTAAATTCAGTCCAGTTATGTCAGAACAAAGGCTTTTAAGAATCCCTTAATATACCATTCCCCATGTGCTGTTTAATCTATTAATGATATGACTGCCGATTTGCTGAAATGGCATTTCTTCTGTGCAAATTGTCATTTCAGTATTTTTTCTGGACAAATTGCAGGAAAGCATATTTGCAAATCAACAGCAAGCTTTGTGAAAAGCTGCTTCAGTCAGTGGTGGCAGACACACCACTCGCAGAAGATCCTTTCACAATATAAAATGAAGGCTTTTTGTGAGCACTCCACTACATTATGTAAGATGTGTAAGACAACGGTATTCTAAATACATTCAACTTAAGCATCTAAAAATGAATGTAGTTTTGTTAATATTTATATCCATTTTGACAGCACAACTATAGCATAAATAACTTATAAGCACTAGACATTTCTATTATTTATGGTTTGCCAAACACATTATATGTTAATGGTTTACCGCCAGGTTGTACTTAAGTGATACGCTAATGTACAATTGTGAATATAGGTCAGTACAAGTAATCCCCAAACAATGAGATAAAGAGGGTGAAGCTGAAATCTTTACCAGACAGTTCACATAGTCCCGACCAGGTTCCTCTGGGTTTTAAAGGGCGAATGAGCACTGTGCAGTGAGCACTCAATTCATACAATGTACTGACATCGACTTGTCAGATCCAAAATAAAAACTAACAGCAGCCATAACTAGTTTGAGTGCTGCATCCTATTCTGTAAATAAAATAAATTTCACCAGACAGCCGTAGAATTTGATTTTAACTGCTGCCCCTGATGAAGCTAGCCCACGTAAAAGCATTGCATGTAATTTAATGAGTGAGCTGATTTTCTGCGGTAAGACAGCGCAAAATAAATTTTTAGCAGATCAGGCAACTTCTATGCATGGTTAAGTAATTTCTTAATCACTAATGACTTACTGACAGTAATGTGCCCCATAGTGCTCAAAGGCACGTATTGGAATGAGAAGGCATGCTTTACTTAGCACAGCAATTGTTCAATCAGAGTTTATCCTGCTGCAATAAATGGAAACTAGTGACGCCTTCTGTGGTTCACCATTTAATGTAGCTTGACCCTAAAATTCTACAATCGTTCTGTCAGATTCCTGCCATAGCTTTAATGGGAATCTACCAAAATGGCTGGAAACTAGGCAGTGCTGTAAACTGGATTGGAGATATGCTATTTCCCATTTCATGCTATCATTCAAGATCACAAACCATTCGTCACAGGAAATATCATTCTTATATATTAGATTTAACACAAAAAAATCTTTGGAACACATATTGTAAAGGGCTCTAATTGTCACAAATATTTTCAAATAAAATGTCATTATTATATAATTATTAATTCACGGTATTCACTCAATCATTATACAATAATTATTAACCATACCAGAAACATGCTCCTACATTATGCGGATAAAGCAGATTTTGCCGTCAATTTAGTGAGGTGTTTCTTGGAATTCTTCAGCTAAATTACTAGAGAGATGGAAGTTTGGAATTCTCAAGTAAAAGTAAAAACCACAACAGCACCATGCTTGAAAAACATCAAAATAATATGAGCCAAATCAAGAAATGGTGAGAGATGGGTCCAAGGTTTGTATTTGAAATGAAAGAGTTTTCCATTTCAGCTTTCCTAACCTGGAATTGCATTTCATGGCATCAAAAACGATGTGGCAACAACATGTGACTATCCATCATTAATTTGAATTAATATTATGGGGCCCGCCGTGGACAACTGACAAAGAGAGTACACTGGTTCAGTTGAACCGTGATAACATTGCCTTTCTTTCTTTCACATCACTTTAGGTCGGGTGCAATGATTAGCTTAAAAGACATGATTGAAAACATTGCATCAGCATATTGTACAGAATGATTGATAGACAAATGAAATTAATTTTTTTTCAAAAATAAAAAAATGGATGTATCCTTGAATCAATGCATTGGTTTCCTAAAGTGGATCTGTAATGGATGTCTGTACGTTTTTCAAAAACGTATATGCATATATTACTTGACTTTTGTGCCAACATTGAATTTTAAAACAGCAGTCAATAGATTCAATTGATTGTACAATCGTTTTTTCAAAATTCATTCTTAGTCTCTGGGTGATGTTGTCTTTCAGTAGATGTTGTTGAGAAAATCATGTTGAACCTTCTTCTTGAACTGCTTACATCGGTTCCTATAGAGTCACAGAGTTCTCCAGCACAGAGGTCATGGCCCATCGCACCTGTGCCAATCAAAAACAACCAGCTAACTATTCTGATCCCATTTTTCAGCACTTGGCCCATACACTTGTCTGCCTTGACTTCACAATTGTCCATCTAAATACTTCCCCTTACCTTAAATCTATGTCCCCTAGTCATTGATAGCTCCAGCAAGGGGAAACGTTTCTTCCTGCCTACTTTATCTATGCTCCTCATAATTTTACACATCTCAATCAGCCTGCAGGAGGGTTCGCAGAGAGTCCTCGTTGAACCTTGTCGCCATCTTTGACCTTTAGCCCTCCCACTAACTGGCTTCCTTCTCTTAGCCATAAGTGGAGAGACACAGAAAGTTAACAGCCAGATGCTCTATAACTTCCTAAACACTTGGCATCTGAAAGAATTATGGATCATCTGCATTCCAGTGCATTTCTTCCTTGCCAAAGGTCCTGAAAGTTTCCAATAATGAAGATGAGACATACCTAATTAATACACTTCACTCACCTCCTACAATGGTTTAGATTATTTTGATACGCCAAAAGGACTTTCAGCTTCTCACAAAATAAAATTCCCTGGTACAACTGACACAGTCCCATGCCAGGGACCCATTGAAGTGAATGGCTGAGACCTCCTTTTGGTTCATGGTCTGCCACCTCTGTGCTCAGGCATCCCGTCCTCATCATACAACTGTTGCACAGCCCAACATCCACTGAAGCTGCTGACTGACTCCCCGACCAGCGGCCATTACGTTGTTAAGTACGCCAGACCAGATTCCAGCAGTGGTGACGATATCGGATCAGAACCCCAACATTTTTTTAAAGACTGTGCAGAAAGACCCATTCACTCCAGGAGAGATTACATGAGAAATAGGGTTTGTTTTTTTTATCACCAAAACTTTGTTATCACAAAAGGAAAAAAAACAATATTTAAACTTTGAACCTAACAAGAACAGTTTACATGTATCTCTTAGCCCTCACACATGATTTTCCATTAAACAGCACATAGAATGAACATACACCTTTCATCTCCACTTACACAGGCAGGCAAAAATGATACTTGCATTACAGAACATATTCCTTCTGGTAGTGAGGCTCCTTCAGACCTTGTCCAAAAGCCTGTCTCTGAGGTAGTTTTTCATAGCCTCTCTCGGTTGTTCTCAAAATCCTTCTGCCAATTCCATCTGTTCGAACAGGATTCTTTTATCTCTCTGAGCTCGGCCCAGCCGCTCAAAATTGTTCTGTCCAGACGTGTCCAGACTTGAACTTATAATCGCTATTTGGACTTTTGGTTACCCAGTTCTGTTTACACAAAAGAGCAGGGCATTGTTATGAGTATGCAACTAACCTCCAATTTATGGACAAAAGAGACCACCAGACTCCAAATGGGCTAATGGCTGGTCAAACATGAGTGTCCCGAAGGACATTGGATCTTGGGTGAATCACCCCGGCAGACAGGGATGTCCTGTTTATTCCCATTAACGAGTTTAAGTCTGAATGAGACAATGTGACTCAGGCCTGGTGTGGGTGACTCAGTGCTAGCATTTTTACCCTCAGGCTGTTAACCTCTAAATTGCCCATTACATCTTAGATCCATTTCCTAACATCTCCCCATTGTCACAACATGTAATATCCCCCATCTTTCATTTGAGGGGGTGGGAGTCGATGAGCCACTGACTTCTAGAACATACTCGTGCCCATTGAGATGGTACGTAAAATCCAGCTACATGTCCATGTCTCATTATGTTGTAAAAACAGTGGGTACTTACGCTGCATTATTCAACAAGCCTAATGATAGAATTATGCTTACATTGTGATTGTAAAAATAATGGTTATCTACGAACAGCATTGGAAAATATTATGACACAACTGAATTTTTGTCAAATTGTTAGCATATCTTGTTTTTGAAGCAAAAAATAGAATACAGCATTTACCATTAACATTTTATCAATGTTAATTCAGCTTTTCTTTGGATATGTACATTGATGACAGCCTGTGTTATCTTACCACCCTGCCCTAATCCTTCATTTTCTCTAAATTGTCAGACTGCTTGATCAATATTCAGTACTGGAAAAGTGGAAATTTCCTCCAGTTGGATATTGGAACAACTGAAGCCATTGGGCAGGATTTAGCGGGCCCATTCGCTACGGATACTAATCCCGTTAAAGCCACAACATGTTGCGAGTGGGCCACAACATGGGCAGCATGGTAGCACAAATGGATAGCACTGTGGCTTCACAGCGCCAGGGTCCCAGGTTCAATTATCCCACCATATTCCCCCTTTTCCTTTTTGCCATAGTGTCAGAAGATGTGGCCAGAAAAGCTGTCTGTATTTCTGGAGAGAAAGACGCAGGTTTTCAGTCAGAACCAGGCACTTGGCCATATTTTTGGAAAGTTCTACCCATTGTCTTTGGTTCTTATGATAAACTCTGTTCCTTTGCAACCAAATTCATCCATCACCCTGACAAATGTCTGAGGCTGTTTCCAACTGTTTACAACATCACTCTCATGTTTGACCCCGAGATGATCTTTCAACCACATATTTAGATAATCAGTAAGACCACCTGTTCCCTCTTTGTAATGTCACCTGATTCTGCTGCTGCCTTGGCTCTTCTACTGCAGGCTGAAACACTCATCGATGCATTTGTTACTTCCAGAGTTGACTAGCCTCTCCCTCTCCTGGGTAGTCTATGCCATTACGTCTTCCATAAATTTAAAGGTCATCCAAATTCTGATGTCCATGCCCTAATTTACACCTAATTTGTTTGCCCATCACCTTGTGCTCACTTATCTACAATGGCTGTAGTTAGCAACACCTTGACTATAAAATACTTGTCCCTGTTTTCCAATGGCACAGTGGTTAGCACTGCTGCCTCACAGTGCCAGGGACCTGGCTCGATTTGAACCTTGGGTGACTGTCTGTGTGGAGTTTGCATTTTCTCCCCATGTCTATGTGGCTTTCCTCTGGGTGCTCAGGTTTCCTCCCACAGTCTGAAGATTTGCAGGTTAGAGGAATTAGCCGTGCTAAATTGCCCCTTTGTGTCCAAAAGTTGGATGGGTTGGGAGGATAGGGTAGGCGATTAGGCCTAGGTAGTGTAATGTTCTTGTCGGATGGCCTGATTTATATTCTGAGAACACTTGTAGCTAAAACTATAAATGATTTAAGAACATTAATTGTGGGTAAACTATATGCAAAACAACAGATGAATAACAGTGTGATCATAAGCAAGCAACCTCTCTATCAGCTCCCTAGTCAGTCTGAGGTCACCTGAATCTAACATTCACTTATATACTAGTGAGACTCCTAGTGGTCAGTCAATGAATTACAACACAACCTTAATATTACTACAGATGGGGGTGTGATTCTCCGACCCCCACGCTGGGTGGGAGAATCGCGGGAGGGCCGGGCGAGTCACGCCACGGCCCCCTGGCACCCCCCATGATTCTCCCACCTGCCCAAAATGGCGTATAGCATTTGCGACAGGCCGCTCGGAGAATCGCCGCTCGCCGTTTCTAGCTGAACCCGACCGGTTCACGCCGGCACCAACCACACCTGGTCGCTGCCGGCGTGAACATCGCGCGACAGCTGCATGTGGAGCCTGTGGGGGCGGAGGGAGGATCGAGCACCACGGGCATGCTCAGGAGGTGTCTGGCCCACGATCGGTGCCCACTGATCGTCGGGCCGGCGTCTCTAAAAGACGCACTCTTTTCCCTCCGCCGCCCCGCAAGATCAAGCCGCCATGTCTTGCGGGGCAGCGGAGGGGAAGACGGCAACCGCGCATGCGCGGGTTGCGCCGGCCAATCTGCACATGCGTGGCTGACGTCACTTCGGCGCCACCGGCAGTGTCATTCCGGACGCGCCGCTTTGACGCAAGCATCAAAGCCCGGCGTGCAAAATTTACGTGCCACCGGTCCTTGCCCCCTGGGGGGGGAGGGGGGAGAATAGGGGGTGAGGAGCGGCCTCCAGGATGGTCTTTCAAATGATCAGTGCAGACACGATGGGCCGAATTGCCTTCTTCTGCACTTGAGGAATTCTATGATTCTCTGATCCCTCACTATCTCTATAATTTCTTCTCGCCCCACAACTCTCCAATATATCTGCTGTCCTCTAATTCTGGTCTCTTGAACATTTCCAATTTCAATCACCTCCTCATTGGTGGTCATTCCTTCAATTGCTTCAGCCTTAAACTTTAGAATTCCCCCCCCTACACGCTTTCCAGCATTCCAACTCCGTTTCCCCTTTCAAGGACATAGGGCGCGATTCTCCCAGACAGGGAGAAATCGTAAGGCTGGCGTCAAATCCGGGCGGGTTTGACGCCAGCCTCCCCCTCCCCGACCGGGAACCGATTCTGATCCCCGGTCGGGGCTAGTATGCCGCAGCTGTGAACTCCGGCATCGCGGGCTTAACGAATTTTGTTAAGCCCGCTTGCCAGAGTTTGCGCCGGTTGTCGCGTCACATGACGTCAGCCGCGCATGCGCGGATTGGAAGACTCCAACCCGCGCATGCGCGGATGACGTCATCGCGCATTTGCGCAAAACCCGCGCATGCGCGGGCCGGGATGCTCCTCAGCCGCCCCGCGAAGTGATGCAGCGGGGCGGCGGAAGGACAAAGAGTGCGCGGGAATCGGACCCGCTGCCCGCGATCGGTGCCCACCGATCGCGGGCCCATGGCACCCTTGGCACGACCGTGGTACTGCCGTGCCAATCGGTGCCATGGTTTTCAAAATCGGGACTTTATGGCCGTTTTTACGAACGGCCAGACCAGGTGTGTTTGCCGTTCGTAAAAACAGCCGTAAAGGGCTTGGACTTCGGCCCATCGGCCAGCTGTGAATCGCTGCTGGCCGTAAAAAAATGGCGGCAGCGATTCATGTCGGGAGTCGGGCGTGGGGGGGGGGAGAATAGCGGGAGGGCGTCAGACTAGCGTCGCCGTAAAAATTTACGAACCCCGCTATTCTCCGCACCGTCGTGAGTGCGGAGAATTGCGCCCTTAAAACCTGCGGGCGGGGTTCTCCTTCCCCGTGATGCCCAGAATGCATTTCCCGATGGAACAGAGAATCAGGCTCCGGGGCAAACTTGTGATCGGCATCGGGCGTCAACCTGAATGCTATGCTCCGACCCCTCGCTGGCGACATGCTTATGTTCTACGTTGCACGTCAGCGGGAGCATGGAAATAAATTCTCCCGTGATTCTCTGGTCCCTCAGGTCGGGCCAAAAGATCCCTTACCGTTGCTGAGTGGAGGTGTTGGATCTGGTCGGAGGGGTGGGGGGGGGCGGGGAACAGTAACCAATGCAGAGGTCAGCATCGGGGAAGCAAGTAAGCCCCCGATGGATTGCGATGTACCTATGGCACATGTGTCACCACCACCACCCCCATTCCCCCCCCCCCCCCCCCGCCCCCCCACCACCACCACTCTGTGCAGGCTTGGAGGGCCGAAGGGCCTGTTCCTGTGCTGCAATTTTTCTTTGTTCTTTGTTCTTTGACTTGTCTCTGAAAATCAGTTTCTTTGGTTTGAAGTACATTTCAGTTCATAATTGACACTATTTCTGACAAGTTCAATAAGCATACGGTTCATTTTGAGATAGTACATTCCTGTAACTTGCATTAGTCTAACTAATACACTTGCGCATGGATACCAATTAATTATTGGACAGTTTAAAAGCAATGAGACATCAAACAGTTTCAAATTTCCGTCATTATCGTTCGTTTATTAACTGTGAAAACGTTCTTGTTCATATAAATGGAAAAAAAACATCAATCTGAAGGTTGTTTCTAAAATGGAATCCACAAAGACTGGTAATAATTGACAAAGAAACTAACCTTATCCTTCATGCTATTCTTTCTCAGATACTTTTCCATGCAACCTTAGCCTGTACAATTCCTTATCCATTGTTTCTTCCAACCATTGCACAGGGCCCATAGGTGACAGCAATGTGGATGTACTTCCTCCAATTTAGACAGTTAATATTCCTACAATTGACTTGGGACACCTTACTGCATTTTACTCTGAAACTTATATTTTCTCCGTTGGATACTGTTGGATCTGTCACAGTAATACAACAACTTTTTTAAAATGAGTAATCTCAGCACAATAATATTTGAAATGGTAAATATTAAAAGTATATATTAAGAAAAAAACATTAAAAAACCTCTGTTCCAAAAATATTTCCTTTTTTGAAAATTTAGAGTGCCCAATTCTTTTTTTTCCAATTCAGGGGCAATTTAGCGTGGCCAATTCACCGACCATCTTTTTGGATTGCGGAGTTAAGATCCACACAGACAATGGGAGAATGTGCAACTCCACATGGACAGTGACATGGGGCCGGGATTTGAACCCGGTCCTCCGTGCTGTGAGGCAGCAGTGCTAACCAGTGCACCACCGTGCCGCCCTAAAAAAAGTATTTCCTCTCGGGATGTGGCAACCGAAAATGGTGTCCAGCAAGGGATGCTGGGAAAAGTGCTCAAGGGTATGGACAAGCAGTTGCAGAGCAGATCAAACAAAGTTGCAGCCCAGGCTTTGCAGTCTTCAAATGATTTCACAGGTTGTTGCGAACGATATAAGCAAATGGCCATCTCCAGGCCAGCCCAGGATCAATAGAACTGTCCTGTTAATCACACTTCTTTACCAGACACAGCGGCACCTAACTTCCTTATTTGGAAAGCCTACATGCATTCAACATCTTCAAGTATACCCACTGAGTGCCCAGCCCAAAATTGATGTGGCAGCCCCTGATTTGATTTGATCAATCAGGCTAATCGATCCCTGGTCAATTGATTGACAAATGATGCAGAGACCGCCCACCAAAAGAGTCACGAAATTCAAACAGCATAAAAGTTACTGCACAGATTAATTCTTTGTCTCGGAGCCGCAGTAAGTAACAACGGTGACTTCCACCGGCCAACGAAGGAGACCATCCGCACTACCAACAGAAGGAAGACCAGCGCCAAAGAGAACCAGGTTGATATCCAACTAACAGAGAACTACAAGACTGGAACTACAGATAACAGGCCTGTATATGCCTAGTACTTGTCGGTCACTGCCAAGTTAAGTTAAGATCTTGGAACTATTGGTGTATAGTGTAACCTATGATTGGGAGTGTGTGATTGAATAACCATAACCATTATGTGTGCGTGAATAAATGTTGTTCTGTTTTATAAACTGTGTCTCATTGTCTTTTGTCCACCATATACGGGTTAAGTGGTTTCAAAAGGCGCAACAGGATATGCATATCATATAAAATTCATAACCCACCATCAGTTGGCCAGAAATAAATTTGTTCTATAGCTTCATTTCAGAGTGCATTAAAATTAAAGTATGTAGGAAATGTTAGAGGTATTTATTCCAGACCAGGTAAATGTGAGATTGGAAATTAATACTTGAAATTAATTCAGAATAATCTGGAAGCTTGCCTGGTCACTCATTCATATGCAAGCTCACAAATGAGAAAATTACTGAACCAAATTTCATAGCTTGCAGGACTGGGATTTGAACTCATATTCTCTGAATATAGATCCAGTATCATAACTGTTATAAGGCTATTCCTCTAGAAAACTAGTTCACGTTGTTGTGTACCCACAGACACAATTGGGTTGCATCCAGGTGAGGCACTGACTGGACGTGACGTGTTTTGCCTCAAAGAGGAGATAATGATATTCATGATGAAATGAACTGCATGATTTACATGCATTTGAGTGATTGATTACACAGAGCTATGAGTATCGGTCTTCAAGAGACTTACCATCGGCACTGCTGATAGAAGTTGATTTTTCACACAAATGCATGAAGTGGAGTTGGGGAGCCTTTGAAACCAATGGCAGATCGGTCTTTAAAATCCTTGCTAGCAAAGAAGAAGTCATTGTAGTCTTCCATTGATGTTTTATAGGAGCTATATGGTATGTGATGAATAATTTCCTTCCTGTGACAGAATGGAGAAGTGGTGTTGACCTTTTATCTGTGGTAGTTGTTCTGTAATCTGTATCTTTCAAATCGTAGAAAATTTTTTTGACTTGTGGGAAGCAAGTGATGATGGAATATTTTCCTCTTTGGGCTAAATTTTCCAGCCCTTTCCACCAGCAGATCTTCCAGTCCCGTTGGTGGCAACTGCCACCGCCCCCCCCCCCCCTCCCCCCCCCCCGCCCTCCAACCACTGTAGTGGGTTCCTTGGTGGCATGGTCAGCAAACAACACAAAAGGCCGTAGACATTGATGGGGCTGGAAAATACCACCACTGGCCAATGGCAAGAGGCCTCCCCCCTTGGAAATGCATTGTGGCGGGGGGGCGGTGCAGAAAATCCTGCCCTTTATTCCTGATAGCACAATGGCCTGCTTCTTTGGGTAGCCTAATGGTCTCTCAAGTAAAACTTATTTACACTAATACGAAGGCAGGAAACATAGATTTTCTATATTTTGACAATGTGTTGAAGCATCCCAGCATCAGTATTTCTTGACTATATATTTCATCTGTAATGTTGCAATAGTGCTGAACTTTGTCATTAGTGCTGTACTCCTGTTCCCGTACTTTGTTTGTTTCAAGTTTAAGTTTAATTAAAACTAAACAAACCACAGCAGGCAATGAGTTAGGCAAGCAAGTAGCACAATGTGCATGCCAATTAGTAGCATTGGTTGAAATCTGTAACTGTAATCTGACTATGATAGTATCCCAGTGGTAAATTAAAATTATTCAGAGCAGATTGTAACACTGAAATTAACACCTTGGATAATCTCTCAGTTCTCATTCAATTGGGCCAATATGACAGAACTATCCTATCGCCCTTGTCTACTGAGGAATAATAGTAAGGAATAATTGTATTAAAACTACAATTGTAAAGAAAGCATGTCAGACAGGCAGACCCGATCTATAACATTGCTGAAAGAGCATAGAAAGATGGCTGAATCATAAACCATTGACAGATGTTTCCCTGATTGACAAGAAGCAGCTCATTGTTAACCATTCAGACCTTCTTGGCACGGAAAAATGATTTGGGAATCGCGGTATGAATTGAGTTCAATACTGATTGGTCATCCCCCTTTAAGAAATTGAGTTGAATAGTTATGTGATTAGACTAGAATCTTTAGTGTTTACTGAAATAGTTGCAATCATTCTGGGAGACTGGGTGGAGGCAAAGCCAAAATGCTGTTTAGGTTCTTGTAAAGAAACCTGTTTAAAAATTAAGATAAGCCTCAGGCAATTTACATGTCAGAAGTAAAACTGTGCAGCATGCTTAGACAACAGAATGCTATCAGCATGTTTAAATTTAGCCTAGCAGAATGATTACCATTAGTCAGGTCATGTCTGGTCAAGAAGGAAAAAAAATATTTCTTATTCAGAGCAACAACAAAAATTTTCCAATGGGGATGATGATGTACAAGTTAGCATTCCTGTTTACAGCATGGACCAATATGTAAAACATTTTTATAAAGCTTGGGTTTATGGATGTTGGAATATTAATAACTTCCATTTATATAGCATTAGCTAATTTAAAAAATATTCTGAGACACTTCAGTCACAGAAGCAATCATCAAACAAAATTTGACATTGACTGCAGTTTCCAACCTTCCTGGAACGATTCAGAGTTTCCCAAAATTGGGGGTTTCTATATTAAGCAATGCCTCCAGCATTACATTTCCCAGTGCACCAACAGACTCTTCTGGGTGGCATTGTAAATAATGACTAACAACAATGCTGGCAGTTGCTCAGGGCCTTGGATATCAAGTGAGTGGAAAGAGGGCTAGTCAGGAATGGGGGAGTCTCTAGCCCAGCATTCCTTCAGCTGACATTCTTGCCTTCTTACGGGTGGGAGACAGGAGGAAAATACTTACCACTAACCCACCAAGGCATTTAAATAACTGACCCCCAAGCTTTTGCTGAGGTTGGCAGTGGAGCACTGGAATATTACTGAAGACTTTTTAAATGTATTCTTTGATGGGATATGGGCATCGCTGGCTATGCAAGCATTTAGTTCCCAACCCTATTTGCTCTTGATAAAGTGGTGGTGTGCTCTAACATGTATGCCATTTTGGGGTACTGTTGGGGGGGGTGGCCTATCAGGGGAAAACAACAGCAACCTGAACAGTGGCACCACAACTGTTGTTAAGCAGGGGAGTGCAAAGTGCAGGAGAGCAATAGTTATAGGGGACTCTATAGTAAGGGCTCTATAATAAGTGGTTATGTGGATGGGAAAGAGACTCCAGGATGGTATGTTGCCTCCCTGTTGCCAGGGTCAAGGATGTCTCTGAACGAACATAGGACATCCTGAAGGGGGAGGGTGAGCAGCCAGAGGTCGCAGTGCACATAGGTACTAGTGACATAGGCAGGAAGAGTGATGAAGTCCTGCAGAAGGAGTTCAGGGAGTTAGGCAATAAACTAAAAAGCAGGACCACTAGGATTGTAATCTCAGGATTACTCCCTGTGCCACGTGCCAGAGAGGCTAGAAGTAGGAGGATAGTGCAGCGAAAAACGTAGCTGAACTGGTGATGTAGGAGGGAGGGTTTCAGATTTCTGGACCACTGGGATCTTTTCCGGGGCAGGTGTGACCTGTAAAAGAAGGACGGATTGCATCTAAACTGGAGGTGCACCAATATCCTGGCTTGAAGGTTTGTGAGAGTCACTCAGGAGGATTTTAACTAGTATGGCAGGGGGGTGGGAACCAGAGTGACAGCTTAGAAGGTGGAATAACTGAAGGGGAAATAGAGCACAAAAATAAGAGAACAACATCACCTGGTTGGCTCAAATGCAGTGGTTTGAAGTGTATTTGTTTCAAAGCCAGAGGGATAGCGGGCAAGGCAGATGAACTTAGAGCACTTGTTAGTACTTGGAATTATGATGTTGTGTCTATCACAGAAACGTGGTTAAAGGAAGGGTAAGTTTGGTAGCTGAACATTGGAGGATATAAATGCTTCAGGAGAGATAGAAGGGGATGTAAAAGGGGTAAGGATTAAGGAGAATATTATAGCCGTACTGCAGGAGGACACCTCTGAGGGCTCATACAATGAGAAAATCTGGGTAGAGCTCAGGAACAGAAAGGGGGCAATCACAATGTTGGGGGTTTATTACAGGCCCTCCAACTGCCAGCAAGAGGTAGAGGAGCAGATAGGTAGAGAGATTTTGGATAGATGCAAAAGTAAGAGGGTTGCTGTGTAGGGGATTTTAATTTCCCTATATTGACTGGGACTCTCAGTGCTCGGGGTTTGGATGGGGCAGAGTTTTTAAGGTGCATACAGGAAGGCTTCTTGATGCAATATGTAGATACTCCAACTAAGCAAGGGGCAGTACTGAATCTGGTATTGGGGAATGAGCCTGGACAGGTGGTTGAGGTTTCACATGGGGTACATTTTGGGAGTAGTGACCATAATTCCATACTTTGACGGGTACTTTTGGACAGGGATGAGGGTAACCCTCGCGTTAACGTGCTAAACTGGGGAAAGGCAAATTACGATAACATTAGACATAAATTGAAAATTTAAGGGCAGCATAGTGGCGCAGTGGATAACACTGCTGCCTCACGGCGCCGAGGTCCCAGGTTCGATCCCGGCTCTGGGTCACTGTCCGTGTTGAATTTGCACATTCTCCCCGTGTTTGCATGGGTTTTGCACCCACAACCCAAAGATATGCAGGGTAGGTGGATTGGCCACACTAATTTGCCCCTTAATTGGAAAAAATGAAGTGGGTACTGTAAATTAAAAAAAAGAAAGAAAGAAATTGAAGAATTTGCATTGGGTGCGGCTGCTTGAGGGTAAATCAACATCTGACATGTGGGAGTCTTTCAAGCGACAGTTGATTCGGCTTCAGGAAAATCATGTTCCTGAAAGAATGAAGATTAAGTATGGGAAGTTTAGGGAGTCTTAGATAACGAAGGATATTGTGAACCTTGTCAAAAAGAAAAAGGAGACTTCTGTGTAGTCTAGAAGGGTGGGGACAGTCAAAACCATTGAGGAGTACAAACAAAGTAGGAAGGTACTTAAGCGAGAAATTAGGATGGCAAGGAGTGGTCATGAAAAGTCCTTGGCAAGTTGGATTAAGGTGAATCCCAAAGCTTTTTATTCATATGTAAAATGCAAGAGGGTAGACAGGGAAAGGATTGGATCACTTACGGACAATGGGGTAATCTATGTGTTGAGCCACAGGAAATGGGCGAGGTACAAAATGAGTACTTTGCATCAGTGTTCACCAAAGAAAGGGACTAAGTGGAAGATGATTCTTGGGTCGGGTGTGTGGACACTCTGGATCATGTTAACATTGAAAAGGAGGAGGCATTGGGTCTTTTAAAAGATATTAAGGTAGATAAATCTCCTGGGCCAGATGGGATTTACCCCAAAATACTGAGGGAAGCAAGAGAGGAAATTACTGGGGCCTTCACTGACATCTTTGTATCTTCATTGGCTACACGTGAGAACCCAGAGGACTGGAGAATAGCTAAAGCGTTATCGCTGTTTAAGAAAGGTAGCAGGGATAATTCTTGAAACTATAGGCCGGTGAGCCTCAAGTCGGTAGTTGGTAAATTATTGGAAAATTCTCAGGGACAGAAGTTATACCCATTTGGAAACAAATGGACTCATTAGCGATAGACAGCATGGTTTTGTGAAGGGTAGAATGTGCCTTACTAACTTGGTCAAGTTTTTTGAGGAGCTGACAAAGATGATTGATGTGGGGAGAGTGGTGGATGTTGTTTACATGGACTTCAGTAAAGCCTTTGTCAAGGTGCATCATGGCAGACTGGCACAAAAGGTGAAGTCACACAGGATCTGAATGAGGTGGTAAGATTGATACAAAACTGGCTCGGTCACAAAAGGAAAAGGGTAGCAGTAGAAGGTTTTTTTTCTGAATGGAAGGTTGTGACTAGTGGTGTTCCACAGGGACGGTGCTTTGGCCTCTGTTGTTTGTATTGTACATAAAGAATTTGGAGGAAAATGTAGCTGGTCTGATTAGTAAGTTCGCGGATGACACCTAGGTTGGTGAAGTGGCAGATAGTGTTGAAGATTGTCAGCAGGACATAGGTAGGTTGGAGATTTGGGTAGAGAAATGGCAATTGGAGGTTACTCCGGACAAATGTCAGGTAATGCATTTTGGTAGTTCTAACATAAAGGGGAAATATACCGTAAATGGCAAAACTCTTCGGAAAATAGAGAGTCAGAGAGATCTGGGCATGCAGGTCCACAGATCTTTGAAGGCAGCTACACATGTGGACAAGGTAGTCAAGAAAGCATACGGAATGCCTGCATTCATTGGATGGGGCATCGAGTATAAAAACTGGCAAGTCATGTAACAGTTGTATAGAAACTTGATAATATCGCAGTTGGAATATTGCGCACAATTCTGGTCGCCACACTACCAAAAGGATGTGGAGGCTTTGGAGAGGGTGCAGAGGAGGTCTATCAGGACGTTGCCTAGTCTGGAGGGTGTTAGCTCTGTGGAGAGGATGAATAGACTTGGACTGTTTTCATTAGAACAATGGAGATTGAGGGGTGACCTGATAGAGCTTTCCAAGATTATGAGGGGCATGGATAGAGTGGATGGGCAGGCACTCTTTCCCAGGGTGGAGGGGTCAGTCACCAGGGTGCATAGGTTTAAGGTCCGTGGGGCAAAGTTTAGAGGAGATGTGCGAGGTAAGTTTTTTACGCAGAGGGTGGTGAGTGCCTGGAACACGTTGCCAGCGGAGGTTGTGAAAGCAGAAACATTAGCGGCGTTCAAAGGCATCTTGACAAAGGGCAGCACAGTGGCACAGTGGTTAGCATTGTTGCCTATGGCGCTGAGGATCCGGGTTTGAATCCCGGCCCTGGGTCATCGTCCGTGTGGAGTTTGCACATTTTCCCCGTGTCTGCGTGGGTTTCGCCCCCACAACCCAAAAGAGATGTGCAGGATAGGTGGATTGGCCACACTAAATTGTCCCTTAATTGGAAAAAATAATTGGGTACGCTAAATTTATTTTAAAAAAGGCATCTTGACAAATACATGGATAGGATCGGTATAGAAGGATACAGCAGAAGGAAGTGCTGAGAGTTTTGGCAAATGTTGGTATCATGACCAGTAAAGGCAGGGAGGGCCGAAGAGCCTATTCCTGTGCTGTATTGTTCTTTGTTCTTAAGTCTATGTGATGTAGGTACAGAAAGGAATTTCCATAATTTTGACCCAGTGATAGCAAAGGAATGACAATATAGTTCCAAGTCAGAATGGTGTGTGCCTTGGAGGAGAACCTGCAGCTGGTAGTGTTCCCATATGTAGTCTGCCCTTGTCCTCGTAGGGGCTGGTTTATCACAGTGGGCTAAACAGCTGGCTTGTAATGCAGAACAAGACCAGCAGCACAGGTTCAATTTCCGTACCGGCCTCCCCGAACTGGCGCGGAAAGTGCGACATGGGGCTTTTCACATCACTTCATTGAAGCCTACTTGAGACAATAGGCTGTTATTATTATATTATTATTATTATTAGAGAGATCCTGGTTTTGAACTGTGTTGCCGAAGGAACCTGGGTGAGATGTTGCACCGCATCTTGTATATGGTACACATTGCTGCCACTGTGCTTTGAAGGTTGAGGGAGTGAATTTTGAAGTTGGTGGATGGGGTGTCAATCAAGCGAGCTGTTTTGTACTGGATGGTGTTGAGCTTCTTGAGCGTTTAAGAGAGGTGAGGAATTTAAAGTTATTTTTGAGACATTTAAGCCTGTGCAAGATGACTACACCCATAGCAATGCAGCAGCAACCTATTCCATGCCCAAGCAAAACACAATATAGAAAACAATAGTCTTCCAACGCACGAAGCAAGAATCAAATATGTTAATTGTTTCATATTGCACATAACCGAGCAAGCAAATCTGACTTTGGTGATGTTGAACATGCAAATTGTCAAATCAAAACACTAATAACAAGAGGTTGTTTCTCTCGTCAACTACATCAAAATCACTCAGTAAAGAATGGAATTTTCCATTCTGGAAACAAAGTCCAATGCCGGGCGAGTAAGTTCGCATGATTCCAGCTGCGTAGTGGGGCAGGTGAACTTAGGCCATCTTTTGTTTTTCAACCCATTCATTTTGTATTCACGAGGAGCTCACTGAATCTCATGACAGGGGTGGTCAGGAAGTCATTGCCTCAGGGGGTTGCAGGTTCTGTGGTCACATTCAAACACACCAGGACACACACTCACTCTTTGCAGGCTAGGAGCTCCACACTACTCTTACAGAACCCTTATGGCTACAGCCTGTATTGGAGAGGCTGGCCGATGTGAGCAACTGCATCCCATCCTGGGCAAAGACACATTTGGCATTGTTTTTTTCTCATCACCAGATAAGAACACTATTGGTACCACAGTTTAGCCAATGCTTGCTATTACAGTGGTCCATATTTGCCAGGCTCTTGACCTTTTGGAGATCCCTCAGCCTCTTGTTGCTCTTGTCCTTGCTCCTCCTGGCCCTGTGATTGACACTGCTATAACATATCTGGACGAGAGCCATTACTATGGCAGGGTTGCCTGCAGCTTGCATCATCGACATATCAGCGGATGCGTCAGCGAATTGACGTGATACGTTAAGTGAGCATGTCCTTTACAGGTTTCCCTCCATGTCAAAGTCATCTGGCTTCTGTCCAGATATGGCTTCCACACCCCACCCCTTCCAGGTTAAGGACATCCTGGGGAAGAAGAAATGGGTGGTCCTTCCATTCATACATGAATGCATGTGGAGACATTGCTTTCTGACCAGACTAATTGGAGCCATGTGCAAGAATCCTCAACCTGACATTTTTCCCTTGCCTTTGTTCACCTCAAGACTCTATGGGGAGACCATTGCCTTGACAGCTTAGAAAGAGTAACAGCATAATCCCATGTCAGCCATGACCATTCACTCTGGAGGATGGACGTTTAGAGTCACAAGTTGGCTGCCCTCCACCAGCAGTGGACCTCCCTCCCTTCATCCCTGCCTCTGACTGCAGCCAAGGGCAAATGGCACAGAATGAATGGTAGCTCCACACCTTGCTGGGATTGCGATGTGTTGAGACCCACAAATCATGAAAAAACCTGCTGCTGTGAGGGTTTCATCATAGAGAGGAGAACACAAGTGAGGATCTTTGACATCCAGTTGCTTCAAAATTATTAGGGTGTCCCCTTAGTTGGCCACTTGTGCTGACTTTGAAATCCACTTTCCAAAATTATCCTCCTCCCACCTAAAGGGATCTCACTGACTGACTAATTGCCCAATGAATGCCAGTTTGGAAAAATGGTGTGTGCCACATTTCAAACATATTCCACCACTTTGTACCTTCCCCCTGTCACCCACCAACTTCAACCATCACCTTTTACCCACCCAACCAACACTATCCCTTTCCCCTCTGCAACCCTTGAACCTCCTTCAGTTACCCTGGACCCCATCGCGTCCGATTCCCACATTGACCCTGACCTCTCCCATTATCCGAGCCACCTGCCTTTTCCCAACTGTGATCCATTGATGAGACTTTCACCTCATAGACTCTTGTCCCTGGACCTGCCACCCTACTGCATCTCCACTTTTACTGTGTGTGTCCCCTCCTATCACCAATACCCTGACTTCCCCCTCCAGGGCCCCACAGGCAACAAGACCAGTCCTGCCCTCAAAGACGCTCCTCCTCCTTGGTCATTGTCCAACAACCCCGCTACCCCTGACTTTGAAACTCCCCCAGACATTCTGCCCCAACTTCCTCGGACTCTCTCCTCCCCTTCCAGCATTCACCTGCATCCTTTCCATTGAATTTTCCACAGAATCCCTAAAGTGCAGACGAAGGCCATTTGGCCCATTGAGTCTACACTAACCCTCTGAAAAAGCACCCTACTTAGACTCACTCCCCTGCCCTATCCCCATAATTCCACCTAACGTGCAAATATTTGGACATAAAGGGGCAATTTAGCATGACCAATCGACTTAACTGCATATCTTTGGACTCTTCGCCCTCTGCACAGGTGCAGTTCTGCTGATCACCTGCCAACCCAAGGAGTCTCTCCTTAAAGGGCGTTAGGCCTCTCAGCTCAGGCATGACTCCAGGCAGACTTTGCCCGCACGCAGTGATTGTGCTCGAGGTGGTTGTGATTGTGGTTGTCCTGCAATGAGAAAAATGGAGAGAATGTAGAAAGGAGTCCTGCTGGATAGGATGGTGATAAAGTCTGGCATGCCTGGAATGTGAGTGAGAGTAGGAATGTGAGGAGCAGATTATTTACTAAGGGGAGCATGAGGAGTCAGGGCAGGTGAAGGGGAGGGGGTGGAGGGCACCTTGAGAAGTGTAGGGAATCCATGAGGTGGCTGGGTGAGAGGTCACCGTGGAGGTTTGAAAGTTGTGTGAAGCGGTGCAGCAAAATACATCAGGAAGTAAACTTACCCTGGCTGCGCAAAAAGGTCATTTATCTTTCTCTGGCCCTGTTGCCCGGTCCTCACTGTTGTGGTGGTCACTTTCTCCCAAGCAGGGGTGGTGATGGACATCTGCAGGAACGCAGGTAGGAAATGCAACACCTCTGCTCCAGACCATCCAAGAGTTTGGCAAGGGCTCCCTCTGAAAATCTTGGTGCTGTCTTTCAGGCAGCCGTCGCCTGACTGGACTTGGGAAAAGTACTGAGCGATGTTTAAAAGGAGCTTTACAGTGATCAGAGACAAACCGCCAGGAGTGTGGTATCAATCACATGGGAGAAGAAAAATATTGTTATAAATGCTCAATATTCGGTGTGTTTTTCTGATATCTGTGTCGGTGGGATGAGACATGTTTTCTCACTGGAACCGACACTTTGAAAAATATGGTAAGATTCCACCCATAGTTCCCAGGAACTGACCACGCGGGAGAGCACAAAATCGATTGTTTTTTGCCATGAACGCAACCACATTGTCAAATCTTTGTGATCCTCTTAAGATATTTAAACTACCTCCGTGAGGACCGTGGGTTGAAGTTAGCATTGATTTTGCAGTCTTGCAAGCTGGTGACCACCACCTTCTTGTCACTGACACCTGTAAGGGATTCCCTGTTGTGGAAACAGTTGCATCTACCTCAACAAAAAAACTCATTCCAAACCCCCAAAATCGTAAGAAGTGACCCATTCAACAGCAATGAGCTCAATAAATTTGTGAACTACCTGGTATTCATTCATCGTAAAATCACATGCCATAGGTCAAGAGCCAATAGAGAAGTTGGGATTTATGCATATTTTGAAAAAACTGACATGTACAACTGGAGCTGAGAGCAACTCACTTTCTTTGAAATCTCAGGTCGACTCCTCACTCGACTACTGGAAAGCCTCCAGCCTCACTCACCTATGCATATCCTATATCCACACGTCTTCCTGAGCTACCCCACAGAGCTAATGATCAACATGTACATGAAGCCAATGGAGAATAGAAGGTTCAAATGCCGAGGAAAACTTGAAATTTAGAGTTTCACCACTGACGCAAACAACCCATTATGACATCCAACCATGTGTTATGATCAACACAAAAGGAGAATTCTTAAGCCTGACCATGGATTACAAATCATCATTTGTAATGTGTCTTTCTTCAAAGCACTGTAAACACCATTTGTAAGCATTGGATATGAAGCTGACATCAGCATCTCAGATGAAGGATGAGTCAAATGAGACTACACCTAATGTCAGATAATATCTTTCTTGTGAGAGGTAACATCCGCCACCCCCTGTTCCAAATTTAAGTGAGTCAGAGAAAATGGCCATGCAGGCAATGGAACGCCTCATGAACCCAGAACGGTTTGTAGTCGCAGCGACCAGCAGTAGCCGAGTAGGTCAGCGTCCCGTGTGGGAGCTGGAACTCCGCAAGAATCTGCAAGGAAAGGGATGGCCCCTTTGGAAAGAGTTCTGTATGAATGAGGAGACAGGTCCCGGAAGTATAGGACATACTTGGTGGGAGAACCTCTCTCAAATTCATAAGAAAAACCTTAGTAAAGCACGAAAGCCGATGGCAATCGTGTCCTGTTTGGCACAATTGCGAGGCACAGAGGAGGTCGTTCAGACGCTCCGGGCAGAATTAGAAGAGAGAAATCGGATGAGTAAAGTGGATGTCAGGGACATCGAGAAAGAGAATATGGAACTTAGAGGGAAGCTGGCAGAGAAAGGTAGAGAGGTGGATGATGCCAAGAGGGCACATCAGTCTTGTCTAGCCCATCTCAGCAGCTCCCAGACCCAGTACGAAAAGGCCTATCAGGACGTGCAACATGCCGTCCTGATAAGAGAAGCAGGTAGAGGCTTTGCAGAGGCAATGCTCTGACCTAAAGGCAGCTTTAAGAGCACTCCATGCTGCCACCACAGAACAAAGACAGAGTACAGTGGATCATGCGAAGTGTAGAAAGAAGATTGCGGAACTGCAATCTCTGCTTTCAGTGCAGAATGGGTTTCAAAGTACTTTTGGAACAAAGCTAGATGAGAAGAATGCCCCAAACTGGCAGGAATTAAGTGAGACAGCGCAGCGCTATGTTCAGGGAACATGTGCGCCAGCAGCGCAGCAGAAAAGACAAGCACCCCAACCCCCCACAGATCAGATAGTTACCGCACCAATGAATCCAGTCACCACCCAAAGGAAAGCGACCACAGAAGGCGCACCCGATATCACCTACACCACCCCCTTAACTGTAACCCAACTCAGGGACGCGTGTGAGAAGATCACTCCGTTTCTCCCCACCGCAGACCCCCACCAATTTTTCGCGAAAGTGAAGCAACAGGCAACCATGTACGACCTGGACGAGAGAGAGCAGGTTAAGCTCACGGTTCTGAGCTTAGACCAATCGGTAGTAGCAGCCCTCCACGACCCACAGAACGTTGGCGGAGGCACCCTAGAGGAAATGCACACCTCCATTTTAGATGCCATAGGGTATAACTGAGGTGACCCAGTCGAAGGACTTAACAAGTGCCGACAGAAGAAAACCGAGCACCCCACAGCATTTGCAGGAAGGCTGTGGATCCATTTTAACGCAGTTTTCGGCGATTTAAATAGAGCCCATTTGAACCGTGAAAACATGGTTAAATGGATGCGCACCATAATTTCCCATGCCACAGATGCAGGACAGAGTGCTTGCAACAGTTATGACCCCTCAGAAGAGGCCCATAATGAGAAGTGGGTCCTGAAAAGATTGCCCCGCGCTTGGGAGCAATCAGTTCAGGGCAGAGGCAAACTAAAGTCCCCAGAAGAAGCTCAGGCTGCAGCGGACATTCAGGCAGTGAGAGCGCACCAAAACCCCGCATGGGTAAATGAAGGAAAGAACAGCCCTCCACAGAAGTCGCAGGAATGCTACAACTGTGGCCAGTTAGGACATTGGGCTAAGGAATGCAATGCACCCCAGAGATCACAGAGAGGCCAGCAGACAGGCACTCTGAATAGACACAAAGCAAAGCCGATCCATAGCATGGGGATACAGTCAGGACAGACCAATGTGGACGGGACGGATTGACGGTGTTCGGGCTCCCCCACTTGGGTCTGTGACACTCTTTGGGATCAATCCGGAAGACCGGTAGTCACAGCTAAGGTTAGAGGGAAGCCCATTGAGTTACTTTGGGACACAGGAGGGTCCCGCACCATGATTAATTCCACCACCACGGCACAGGCAGACACGTGGCCGACCACCTCCACCATCACACTTAGCGGTTTCACAGGACACTCGCAGCAGGGACACATTACAGCACCCGTAGCAATCCAGCTAGGGAACATTTCCACCAAACACCCCGTCGTTCTAGTAAATCTTCCCCGGACAGCAGAACACATACTGGGGATAGATTTTATGAATGCCCATAGCCTGTCGTTCGACCCAGTTAACCAATGTGTCTGGCGAATGGCGAGATCAGACAGAGCACCCGCTACTCTCACAATAGGAGAGTACGCTAATCGGATTAGCGCAGTAGGCGACTATTCATTTGACCTGACTGCACTAAACACGGACAGACAAGTAAAGGCAGTATTACACAAACACAGGACAGCATTTGCCAGTCACCGGCACGACTGCGGCAGAATGACTGGACAAATTCACGTTACCGGACCTGACCCCCGACCACAGAAACAATACAGATTTCCCCTAGAAGCAGAGGGAGATATAGAGAAGGTAATAGGTAGCTTATTGGAGCAAGGGGTACTTAGAACAGTAGCCTTCACCAATAATGCCCCTATTTGGCCAGTGAGAAAGCCCGACGGATCATGGCGTCTGACCATCGATTATCGGGAGCTCAATAAAGTAACCCCAGCAGTAGCCCCCAGGGTAGCAACAAGTCCCGAGACCATGCTCAAACAGGGACTCAACTCCAAATATTTCACGGTATTGGACATTAGCAACGGCTTCTGGTCAATCCCATTGGCAAAGGCGTGCCAGTACAAATTTGCCTTCACATTCAAAGCACAACAGTATACGTGGACATGCCTTCCACAAGGATTCCACAATTCCCCCTCCATTTTCCACCGACAGCTGGCGAATGGTTTAGAAAAATTTTCCCGTCCCGAATGTCTGGTACAGTATGTGGACAACCTACTACTGCAGACAGACACAAAGGCAGAGCACATTACGCTTCTGGCCGAGCTCCTGGAACTTTTAACCTCAATTGGATGTAAAGTTAACCCAAGAAAGGCCCAGATTTTGGAAAATAAAGTGATGTATTTGGGTACAGTCATCACATACGGCAAACGCGAGATCGAATTCAATAGAATTGATTCGATTGTCAAATTGCCCCTTCCCCAGAATGTTTTAGCCCTCCGGTCGTTCTTAGGACTGGTTGGTTATTGTCGGAACCACATCGACGGATTCGCGACAAAGGCAGCCCCACTCTCAGACCTCCTTAAGAAAGGAGCCCCCTGGGAATGGCTTCCGCAGCATACAGAGGCTGTGGAGGAGTTAAAGAAAGCCCTTAGCGCAGCACCCGTGCTGCAAGTCCCAGACCAACTTTCCCCCTATGCAATAGAGGTAGCGAGCACAGATCTGACCCTCTCGGCCGTGTTACTTCAGGAACGGAACGAGCAGCTAAGACCAGTGGCTTATGCCTCCCGACTTTAAGACCCAGTAGAACAAGGATTTTCAGCCTGCGAGAGGCACCTCCTTGCAGTTTTCTGGGCAGTGCAATACTTCTCCTACATCACCGGACTCAACCCCATCACTATTTTGACCGAGCACACCCCCACACAGTTACTCCTAGACGGTCGACTGAAGGACGGTTCAGTTAGCCAGATTAGGGCAGCTAGGTGGACACTACTTTTACAAGGACGCGACATTACAGTAAAACGGACCCGCACACACACATTTTTAGCCGCCAACCTCCAATATCCAGGACAGCCCCATGAATGTGAAATTGTAGCACCCCTACACAACACAGGACCCTTCATAGCGAAGACACCCCCCAGGAAGATAGGGAACCCAAGACAAAGCCCCCAACACACAGACACGTGTGGCCCACTAAGGATATATGTGGACGGTTCATCCACGGTTTTAGAAGGTGAGCGTATCACTGGATGCGGCATCTATGTCGAGGACCCGCTGGGTCGCGCACTCGAAGAAATAGCATTAAAATTGCCAGGTCACTTAGGCGCGCAAGCAGCAGAGCTCGCGGCCATAGCTTATATAGTGGACCATCCCGATTCTTTCCCCAGCCCGGCGGACATATATTCGGACAGTCTATATGTCTGCAACAGTCTGACAGATTTTCTACCCCTGTGGAGGACACGAGGTTTTGTCTCCGCAGACGGGAAACCCCTTCCATCAGCCCCTTTACTCCGCCACATTCTATACAAAGCGAAGGATAGGACTTTTGGCATTATAAAAGTTAGAAGCCACCATAGGTCATCCCCCCCGGGAATGTAAAAGCCGACACACTGGCTAAAGCAGGTTCCAGGCAAGGACACTTGTGGACACCCCCGGCTAGTGCACCAGCTAGCGCCCCTGTGAGCGCAGTTCAAGTCTCACAGACTGACATTAAGGATTTAACAGAAGCACAGAAACAGGATGATGATCTCAGCGAGATTTTTAAAGGCAACTTTGTGCCTCAGTATGATAAGTTTAGACACGCTCTGACCACACATGAGGGTGTGATCATCAAGGACCAGCTTTATGTGGTCCTGCAGCAGGACAGAAACCAAATGATTGCCTTGTTCCATGACGGACACGGACATCAAGGAATCGACACGACCACGAGGCACCTCAGGCAGCTCTGTTGGTGGCCTAACCTAAGGACCGATGTAACCCATTACATTGAGAATTGCCTTATTTGCGCCCAGAATAACCCGGAGAGGTATTCCAAAAAGGCACAGCTTCGGCATACTCGACCAGTTAATGGCCCCTGGACAAACCTCCAGATCGACTTTATAGGACCATTGCCCCCTTGTAGGAATGGCTATAAATACGTGCTGGTGGTAATTGATACCTTTACCAAATGGGTAGAGGCATTCCCCTCAAGAACGAATACAGCTAAGACAGCTGCAAAGATCCTGACCCACCACATCTTCACGAGATGGGGTTTACCTAGAAGTATTGATTCGGACCAGGGATCTCACTTCACAGGATGTGTCATGAAGAACGTCCTGACCATATTCGGCATCAAACAAAATTTTCATATTGCGTATCACCCACAGTCCAGTGGGATTGTAGAGCGCATGAATCGGACACTAAAATCGACCCTTAGGAAAATGGTTCAAGAGAACAATTCTACATGGGATTCAGTGCTCACATTTGCACTCATGTTTATCCGAAATACGGTTTCCACATCTACAGGTTTCACCCCACACACACTCACGACCGGACGCCCTATGAAAGGTACAGAATTCCTTTTAGGACTGGACATGACTAGCCCCGAAGTGACGGCCCTCACCCATGAGAAAGCTGTTAAAGACCTAGTTGAGACTGTGAGGTCTGCACAGATCGCAGCCGCAGTTCAACTAGGGAAACGGCGCAGACAACGCACAGCCTGCTTTAACAAGAACGTACACCCCACAGAATTCCAGGTTGGGCAACAGGTAATGCTATCTGTATATAACCCCAGCAGTTTTTTGGCACCAAAATATTCCGGCCCGTATTCAATTTCGGACAAAATTAGCCCCTCAGTTTACAGGAAAAAATACCCCAATGGAAAGACCGCGTGGTTCCATATTAACCAGCTAAAGGCATATGGAACCCAGTCTAACCATGCACACCATGTCCTGCTAGACGCAGCAGAACACCTCGCCCCGCCCACTAGAGACACGTTTCCACCATCCCCCTCACAGACCAGTTCTTCATCGGACTCGCCCACGACTCCGCCCACTGACCACAACAGACCACGCCCCAAAACGCCCACAAGCTGCCGCAGCAGAGACAGCGATACAGACACTGACTCTGAGGACAGCCACAGCACACAACCCTACAGCCCACACTGCAGCGACTATGACCCCGACTCCAGTGACCCCATGGAAGTCACCTATATCAAATATCCAGACCCATCACCCGACCCCGACGACCCCGACAATGCCCATTCAAGTTTAGACCCAACACTTTGGCACAGGGACAATTCGTACAGACTTGTCCGTAATGACGAAAGTGACCCCCGGTCACACAATTACAAAATTGCATGCCTGATCCACACAAGGGTGTGGGATCCGGGAGAGCAGGACGACACGGTGTCTGAATCCCGATACGGCAACCCCTTTGTGACCCTGTTCACAGAGGCAGAGAAAAAGTGAGGTGTCCAGATGATGTAAAATAGGAACCGCTTGAGGGAAGCGATATCCTTTCTGATGGAACCTGCACGTATGTTTTGTTTGTGAGTTTATGTTTGTTTGTTTTAATGTTATTAGTTCAGTTGGAGGTTGGACACCTTCTTTTCAGCTGAAAAGATTGTGACCACCTCGCACGCACTTTAGCTTGTCCGCCGATAACTTTGAGAACTTCGGTTCCCAACCCAATGGTTTGATTGTGCCCTCACACGCACACTAGATTTATCTGCAGATATCTCTGAGAACTTCAGTTCACTGTTTTCAGATGTTGGAGCATCTTGGCTCCTCCCTTGTTTTTAGGTGCCCCTCTATTCGGTGAATAGAGGCTGCAAACCCACGGTAAACACATTCTTGCCCGTTCATTCCAGGTTACTCAGGCAGTGGACAAACGGCACTGAGGACCCACCCTGTCTGAGAACCCACTTTGGTCAGCCAAGCTCGGGTACGGCACAGCACGCCTTACCCGGGGATCCCATTCAAATCTTACCCGTAGCGGCCCATACGCAACCCATTCGACCTTTTGTTTCAAATTTGTTTTCATTTTTCATTAGGTAGCCCTTAGGCCGCCATCCCACATGCTATTTACATCCAGGAACATTCGGATGGTAAATTAGCAAAGCCTGCGAGACGGCTCGCAGGAGGAAAGTTGTTAGGTGTATCCTGTTCCTAAAATTTGCTTTTGAAAAAAAAATGAGGGGAGTCACAGGGTGTGACTTGGCCAGTCATTTTAATGGGTCAATTGGAATTAGAGGACAGATACACTAACAAGCACGGATAGTAAACTGTGTATTGACAGATACTGTGCTTGATCCCATAGCTTTCGAAGGACGAAAGAGGGTTCACAGCAAGGATCGGCCATACAGGAGGAAGAGAAAGAGAACGACGAGAAGACCATGATGGAAGCCTACCTATTACTGTTAAATGTTATATTTGTATATGTGGAAGCGAGTCACGTTTCCCCCACAACCCCCGCCGTCAATGTTTCCCTCACACCAACTTCCCCGTGCTCAGCTCTGATCAGCGAAGTTCAGACCTGGTGCACAAAATTTATGACATGGTACTCCATGTCATACGTGATTGAATCACTGCTAGTGATTGCAATCCTCTGCATAATTGTACAGACCCTCAGGTTGAGGAATTGGAAAAGGAGAGCCTCCCGTTCCTGCCCCTCAACCGTTTATGGAGTTCGATTCCCTATTTTTCGGTTTCATCAATCCCCCTTGCCCCTTGATGAATAAAGCACTATGTTAATAAAGGATACCCATGTATTATATTGTCCTGAACTCGACTGCCGAGTCAGGAAGTGATATGTAATGTGGTGTGAATGGATAAGGTTTTTAGACTGTAATAAAATGTTTAAAGTAAGGATAAGGATAATAGTTGAGATAGGTAGAGGTTCCCGGTTTTGGTAATGCATGTCCCCTTTGACATAGCGCCAAGTAGAAATGTCAGATAAAAATTTTTTTCTTCCCATAGTCAAAGACAGAGTAGACGCCCAGGAACTTGCTGAGGTCAGGGAACACAAAGAGGGCACCCAGAAGCACTCGAAGCAACGTGCATAGGTGATCCTTCACAATTTTATTGTGAGGATCACAAGGAGGGAATGTAGCCACCTATGATGGACACTGGGCTACAAAATGGAGAACTGCTAAGGCTGCAGGGAGAAAACAGTCTTAGCAAGGACAAGCAGTTTGCAGAAGGCTAATTAGCATTCTGCACGTACAGAAACCAGTTTATGGCCAGGTGCAGAATCTCAGCTAAAGGTGTAAATGGCAACAACGATTTGCATAGTTATGAGGTGATCCAGATCTAGGCCCACACAATAGAAACATTTAGGTTTGAATGGATACTTTGAGTAGACGCCCAGACGAAACGGCACCATAAGTATCCATCACAAAGCACCATAGAGACCTCCCCACCCATCGAGAAGCGACCCTCAGATTGGGGGGGTTTGGAAAATATCGATTGGGAGAAGACCCAATCGATATACAGCAGGTAGAGACCGCCCCGAAGAGGCACGGACTTTGGGGGGGACCTATAAAAGTAGACCCCGCACATGGTCCGGTCTGTTGGCTCCGGCTCTGCTGCTGTTGGCTCCGGCTCTGCTGCTGTTGGCTCCGGCTCTGCTGTTGTTGCTCCGGCTTGCTGTTGGTTCCTGTTTTGCTCCAGCTCCGCTTTGCTGATACATCGTATCCTGACTCCAGTTCCATCACCAGCCATTGAGCCACCAGCCATCGAACTGTAAGTTTCACCACGACGCTCGCTACGTGAACCAGACTTGCTAGACCCTGACGACCTCTAACTTTCTGAGAGTTGCAGACCAAGAACGAGACGAAGGCCTCGCTCCCTGACCTTGCCTGTTCCTGTTTAGATAAGTATTTTAGTCGTTTAGTTTAGAAGTAACTTAGTCTTTAGCGTATGCATGTGTATTTATTATATTTGTTATAATAAATATCAATCGTTTGAACTTACTAATCGGTGTACAGATTTATTACTTTGAACCTGACCTTGATATACTTGTGAGGTGTCTAAATACGGCACCTGGCGACTCCGAGCAGAATTACATACACAGAGCTGTAGTAGTGTTAAGCACACGGCCTTTAAACGGAGGCGTGTTAATACACTCCAATAAAACGCGTAATACACTCAAGTAAAACGTGCAACAATATGAAGCTGACATCAGCATCTCAGATGAAGGATGAGTCAAATGAGACTACACCTAATGTCAGATAATATCTTTCTTGTGAGAGGTAACATCCGCCATACTTTTTAAAAAATAAATTGAGTGTACCCAATTAATTTTAAGGGCCAATTTAATGTATTCAATCCACCTGCCTTGCACATCTTTGGGTTGTGGGGGCAAAACCCATGCAAACACAGAGAGAATGTGCAAACTCCACACGGACAGTGACCCAGAGCCGGGATCGAACCTGGGACCTCGGCGCTGTGAGACTGCAGTGCTACCACTGCGCCACCGTGCTGCCCTTACATCTGCCATACTTAAGTGATTAAGTTGCGAAGTGAACTATTTTCAGTTGATGAATACATCTTTAATCTCATTAAATATGACTGGCGGATTTGTTAAATTAATACAAAATAATAGAATATTGAATATGATTACTGCTGAAGTTGAAAGTTCAAGTTATGCTTACGTTCATTATTTACACTTTTGGAATCATATGATTGAAACAGGCTATGCCTCATTTATTAAGAAGGGGGATGTAGTGTATTTTAAATTCCAATGTATATTTTCTCTACTTAAGGCTACCACATCCATTTACCAACAGAGGTCGAGAATGAGAATAAAGGAATCCATGCACAGTTCTTGGATTGGATTGGATTGGATTTGTTTATTGTAACGTGTACCAAGGTACAGTGAAAAGTATTTTTCTGCGAGCAGCTCAACAGAGCATTAAGTACATTGAAAGAAAAGGGAATAAAAGGAAAAGAAAAACAAAAATTCTGATTCTGAATGTTGCTGTTTGGTATTCTGGCATTTACACTCACTCTGGACAAATGCTTTGTCTCTTCCCTGTAACTATTACCATTGTTTTTGTCTTTTGTTCGGTGACATCTTTGTCATTTAACCTCTTCCACTCTTTACCCCATTCCAAGCCTTCCTTTTTGTTTTTCCTCCCCCGCCCCATCTTTTCAACATCTCCAAACTTCTACCCTCCTTCAGTTCTGAAGAATTTATATATAACTCACAATGTTTCTCGCTCCACTGATGCTAACAGACCAGCCGAGTATTTTCAGCACTTTCAAGGCCAGCTTTAAGGAGTGCAGGCTAGCTCTAACTGGTGCTTGGAAGTCATGGTTTTGGCCACCTGCTCAGGCACCAAGCCAATAAACAACGTAGTTACAACTGGCTGGAACATGCCAAAATGTTGGTCTACTACCTGCGTTGTACTCGACATGAGTTCATTGTTCAATGCAATCTCTGTGTCTGGTTTTGGGGGCACTTGAATTTAGCTCCCCATGACTCTTAAGCCAATGTAATTTATTTATAGAACTTTGAATATACAAGGGAGAAGATGAAAGGCATGTTCAGCAAGAAAAAAAGGATGTAATCATTGCGATATTGACTTGTTGATGAAAAATACTTTGTTGCTCCTGATTAATCCATTACACAAAACTCATGATGACTGCACTCCTGGTATTGAGCACATATTTCTCTGATTGAGTTCGCTATATATGCCAGTGTATTTATAATACACTAAAAGGTGACTGTCCAATCTGAAATACTGAGAGTCTTAAATCTATTACAAGAAAACTAGAATGCAGTTACTAACATCTAAAGATCATATACCATCCTAAAGTGGATATTTCCCAGTACAGCACTTCATCTGACAAATTGGATTACAAACAAATCTACGACATATAAGCCTTACAAATCTACAATAGTCCTAATAGTTAATGTATGGCAATCAATAAAAATCATTAGGCAGCTGCAATTAACTATCTTTCAGCCCTATATTGATTTCAACAAAGTGAAGTGATCAGCAATTTTGGAGACTTGAGCTCTTTTGAATGACACTGTTTAAAGACAATGTTAAAAGTTAAACATGATTGATCCTACTCAGAGTCACCAAAAGTGAGAGTAAGCTGTCAAAAGGCTACACTATGCGACAAGTGCTTTTGTATAAGATACTTTAAGCCACCTCTATCATGTTAATTTGCATACTTCCAATTGTCCCTGAGTTTTCATATTCACTTCCACTGTGATCAGTATCAACTGCACTAGAAAGTTCCATTAGTGGCAGTGAACCACCTCAGTTCCATCTGGGATGCTGAGAAAGCTATTGCTGTTTCCTCCCACCCCATGAGGGTCTTTGATTCAGATCCTGCTTCCTGCTGAAGAACGAGCATAATGTTGCGAGATAATCTGTCTTGCTGATTTTAGAATCATATATACACAAAATACTTTAGTTCACTTTTTAATGAGGAGATTCTTCATTATCTGGCTGTGCTTCAAAAGCTTAACCAGAAAATGTAAATGTTGAAATACAACATAAATAAACAATTCATCCTGTTACTTGTGAACTTATGTAACTTATGGGTACAATATGTGAAACAACGTAAATGTCATTGAATTAAAAACAATAACCAAACTGTATAAATGTAAAAGTTATGTCAGTGAGAACTTTACAATTAGGTAGCTCAAAGAGGCTTTTGTTTCTCGGAGACAGTTTCTCATATCCTCCATTAATTATTCAGTATGTTTCATAGTTAATGGATTACTCAAGGTTTCCTGATGTAATATTAGGAAGCTGTATTAGAGAACCACAATGTAATAGAAGAAAAGTATCATTTAATAAACATACCTTCTTGTCATTTAATCCTTCATTATTTCTTTTTACAGCTAATAACACACAACCCGTTCTCCCCTAAAATAACTCACATTAAAAGGTCATTTTATTACAAGCCGAAATAGACTTTGGCACTTTCAGACCTTTCAAGCCATTTCTTCTTCAAAGATCATCACAAAGATCACAACTCAAAATAATAGCGTACTTTTGTTTTTATATACTTTGGCAATACTGCGGAAAAAAATCTATGTGATTTGTTACAAACATATGGGACATCTCTTGCTAGTATAATAACCATAGAAAAGTGTTTGAAAGGAGCAGAATGCTGAATATAAAGTGACAGTGACTATAACAGCAAGCATTAGTGTTATTCAGTTTTCTGCTGAATAATGTATACTTCCATTAATGAAAAAAAAACTTGTCAAAATTAATAAGGCTTTTATTAATGATCTAATCTGAGAAAATGCTGTAGTCTTTTTGCTGCAAACAACCTTTGGGTTTTCTATTCGTATGCCGACCTGGAATTCCTACAATGTTGAGACAACAAGAATGGTAAATAGCAACACTCTGATTCCTTGAGGCTCTTAAAATGGGCCATGGGGCCATTATCTGCGAGTTCACAGTGCAATGGTGGGTTAGGAATATGAAGTGCATTGAGGATTCCTCATTCACAGAACAAATGACCTAATGAGGCATACCAACTGGGATATTTTGGGGCCTTGAAAACAGGTGGGTAAAGGGCAGGGCCATGATACACCTGTCTGTTCACTTAATCTCAGGCAGCACGTTAAATTCATTCTGTGACCTGATTAATGTGATTCAGGTGTGCAGCCAATACAACCTGCATTATTCAGTGGTTGCATGCCCTTTCAGAGGCTGGTGGAGGGGAATTTAATTTAAACATAATTTAAGTCCATTGGTATGTATGCATGGATTTCTCTGTTCATACACAATCTGATCATACCTGACAAAGGACTAGTTCAGGAACAAAACAGGTCTATTTCCACTCCTCACAACCACCGTTGTTCACTCACTGGAGCATCGCTTCTCTCAATGTGTTCTTCAAATTAACTAATTTTATTGACTACCGCATGTCACTATTCCCAACTGTTACAATAATCGTATTTAATTTTTAAAAGATATTTGCACTTGCTGAGATTTAACCGGCGCGATTCTCCGCTCCCCACGCGGCGTGGGAGAATCGCGGGAGGGCCCCCCGACAAAATTCACGCCCCCCTCGAGCCCCCCGCTCGGAAGAATCGCCGCTCGTCGTTTTTCACGGCGAACGGCGATTCTCCGACCCGGATGGGCCGATCGGCCTGCCGTTCACGGCCGTTTCACAACGGCGGCAAACACACCTGGTCGCTGCCGTCGTGAAACGTGAGTGAGAAGCCCATTTGGGGCTTGTAGGTGGCCTAGAAAGGAAAGAGCACCACGACTGCGCTCGGGCCGGCGTCCAAATCGGACGCACTATTTCCCCTCCGCCGCCCCGCAAGATCAAGCCGCCACGTCTTGCAGGGCGGCTGAGGGGAAAGACGGCCACCGCGCATGCGCGTGTTCGTGCCATCAGCGTCATGACGTCAGCCGCCCATGCACGGGATGGAACCGGCCAACCTGCGCATGCGCGGCTGATGTCATTAGGCACGCCGGCTGCGTCATTCTAGGCGCGACGCCCCCGCGACCGAGATTTACGGAGCACAGCTCCTAGCCCCGCTGGGAGGGGAGAATAGGGGGTGAGGAGCGGCCTCCGAGGCCGTCGTGAAACTCGGCCGAGTTCACGACGGCCTTCCCGAATTTTCCCGGGAGCGGAGAATTCCGCCCAATGAAACATTTTGGCAGACCCTGGAATACAGCCTGGCTAGAGAGTACAAGTGAGTTAAAGGTAAGCCTAAAAATCGGGATGCACTTCTCCGGCCTTGTCATGCACTTGCTCAAGGAAAACGAAGCTGGTGATTAGTGGGAGAGACCAAAAACGAGAACCATGCAACTGGCCTGCACACCGTAGGTGAAATTGGAATCTCGCCGTAACATTGCGAGAAACCAATTATCACCACTGAATCCCCATTTCCATACACAAATAACAGCAACGACCCTATATCCAACAGCCTCCCGTCATTCAGCGGCCTTCCCAACAAGTGGTCACGCTGGCACCGATTAGTACTCCTTTTGAAAAACATGATCCTGGCGTAAGGGCTTCTGTGTGGAGCCGAGGAACAAAGAAGCCATCTTTGCTCACAGGCAAAGAGCCCGGGGGTGCTGGGCTTGCCGCCCCATTGCTCGGTGGGGGGTGGGGGACCCTCTGGAGGGGTAGGCCGCCATGAGAGGGTGGGGGGGGGTGCTTTCGGTGGGCAACCGGGGGGGCAACCACTTGCGGCACCACCATGCCAGCCCCTGGATTGTATTTACCCATTCCGTGGGGGAACCCTTGTCCCTGTCCTTCTGCACCACTGACCACCCATAACCCCCACCGACCGCTGAGGGCTCTGGCCGTGTGGCTGCAGGCTGCCACTAATAGGGAATTGGCAGTTGTAGTTAAGTGAGCACTTCACACAACCTAAGTGGATTCCTGTGGATGGGCATTCTATGCTGCATGTGGGAGTCATTGCCTAGCATTCTAATCACACCTTGGGCAGTACGGTAGCACAGTGGTTCGTATTGTTGCTTCACTAGGTGTCAGGCATTGAGGTTCAATCCCCGGCTTAAGTCACTAGCTGTGAGGAGTCTGCATGATCTCCTCATGTCTGCGTGGGTTTCCTCCGGGTGCTCCGGTTTCCTCCCAAAAGTCCCAAAAGACGTGCTTGTTAGGTGAATTGGATATTCTGAATTCTCCCTCAGAGTAGCCAAACAGACGCCAGTGTGTCATGACTAGGGACTTTTCACAGTAACTTCATTGCAGTGTTAATGTAAGCCTACTTGTGACACCAATAAATATTATTATTATTATGATGATCCTGTACACTGTGGTTGAACACTGCAGGAGGCAACTCCACATCATGAGGCAGCCAACATCCAAACACCTAGGGGATGGGTCACAGCTCCAGGGTCATTGCAGAAGAAAGTGACAGAGGCATCATACTGGTTCGCCACAAAAGGTGTTTCTTGTGTTTGACAATTGCCCACCCTCCCGATGGTGCTGCCCCTCCTCCACACCTACCCCAGCCTCCTCATCCACTACATATCCCCAAATCCCTCTCCCCATCCCAGTGCCTTCAGTGATCCTCGATGTGCTTTGCCTTCCTAGCTCTACCACTATGTCTAGGTGTGTCCCCAGGATGCACATCTGAGGTGGAGGCTGCTTACCTCATCCCGTGGCCTTCATTGGCCCTGGTGGGCATCCTCTGGCGTCTCTGAGGCCGGAGGGCCCAAGCTCACTTTTCGGCGGCACTTGCACAGTTGTTAAATGTATGGAAATTTAACTCCTGTTAAATGTATGGAAATTTGGTTTTAGTGGTGATAACAGGTGTCTTCACACGTTAGGTTGAGGTCCTGATTTCGCCTACAGGAGCAGGCAGGTTGCATCGCAAACTGTTTGCCACCTGGCGCTGTTCTCGTTTTTTTTTTAAATTTAGAGTACCCAATTATTTTTTCCAATTAAGGGGCAATTTAGATTGGCCAATCCACCTATCCTGCACATCTTTTGGGTTGTGGGGGCAAAACCCACACAGACACGGGGAGAATGTGCAAACTCCACACGGACAGTGACCCAGGGCCGGGATTCGAACCCGAGTCCTCAGCGCCGTAGGCAACAATGCTCACCACTGTGCCACCGTGCTGCCCTCTGTTCTCGTTTTTGGCCTCTCCTGTGATTCACTGCCCTCGTTTTGCTTGAATGAGAGTGTAACGAGGCCAGAGAATCACACCCTTGCACTTTTATATTTAAGTGGTGCCAGCTGCTTCTCGGAAGGAAAAGTACCTCCAGTGAAAGCAAGATGTTCAGGCAGCAAAGGTTGAAAAAGATCCATTCTGAAAAAACTGCTGTCAGACAGAGCACCTGGTATTTTTAGGAAGCAATTTAGAGTTTTAAAAAAATCCACTGCAGACAAATTGTGGTCAGGTAGGACACCTGCTCAAAAGAGGAAGCGCTTCAGAATTAATGGACTGTGAAGTGCTTTAAACCAGACAAGGTCAATCACCCTTTGAAGTGGCCTTCAGCTTGTAAATGTCAATGGGGTGTGAAATTAAATGTAAATAACAAAGTACAAGGGGATAAAAGAAGGCATATTGCAGCATTGAAACCACAGAGCCTATTCAAACTTCAAGGGGAGTGGAATGGTATATAAATAACTAAGTACAAAGGGGTGAAAGAATACATACTGCAAAGTTGAAAACACAGCCGATTAAAAATTTAAGGGGAGTAAAATGCTTGTCCAAGAAACAAGCTGTCCTGTGAGGGAGCAGTTTAAAATTCAGCAAAGGAGGACCAAGGTATTGATTAAGGAAGGGAAAATAAAAAACAAGAGTAAGCTTGTGGGGAACATAAAAAATAAACTGCAAACATTTCTATAGGTATGTGAAGAGAAAAAGATTGGTGACGACAAATTCCCTTACAGTCAGAAACAGAGGAATTTATAGTGGCGAACAAAGAAATGGCTGACCAACTAAATACATACTTTGGTTCTGTCTTTGCAAAAGAGGACACAATAACATATCAGAAATGTTGGAGAATGCAGAATTTGGTGAGAGGGAGGAACTGAAGGAAATCAGTATTGTTGGGGAAATGCTGTCGGGGAAATTGATGGGTTTGCAGGCCGCTAAATCCCTCGGGCCTGATAATCTATATCCAGAGTACTTAAAGAAGTGACCCTAGAATTGGTGAATGCATTGGTCGTCATCTTCCAAGATTCTATCAACTCAGAAACAGTTTGTACAGATTGGAGGAGAGGTAATGTAATCCCACTCTTTAAAAACGGAGGTAGAGAGAAAACAGAGAACTATAGACCAGTCAGCCTGATGTAGGTAGATCAGAAAAGTCTAGAATCTATGATAAAAGATTTAATAGCACAGCAATCGGAAAACAATGGTAGAATCAGAGAGAGTCAAAATGAATTTACGAAAGGAAAATCATGTTTAACAAATCTACAGGAATTGTTTGAGGATGTAACCAGTAGAGTTGATGAGAGTGACCCAGTGGATATGGTTTATTTAGACCTTCAGAATGCTTTTGGCATGTAAAATTAAAGTTCAAGGGATTGGGGGGGTGGGGGGGGGGGGGGGGGGGTAATGTATTGAGATGGAATAGAAACCTGGTTGGCAGACAGGAAACAAAAAGTTGGAAGAAAAACTCGTAGGGTACAACAGGTATCAGTGCTAGGACCCCAGCTACTCACAATATATATTAATGATTTAGTTGATGGAACTAAATATAATGGGCGGGATTCTCCGACCCCACGCAGGGTCGGAGAATTGGCGGGAAGCGGCGTTATTTCCGCTCCCGCAGGTTTTCGAATTCTCCCGCCGGTAAAAAACCGGCGTTGTGCAAATCCCGCCGGCAGCCTGTGAAAACAGCTGGCGCCGGCGGGATTTCATTTTATTTGCACTGACCTTAAATCTCCGGCCCGGATGGGCCGAAGTCCCACCGACGTGGCCACGGGTCACGTCGGCGAAAATCACAGTTGATTTAAAACGGCGTCAACCATTGATGATGGTTGACGCCGTTCAGTGTTGGGGGTGGGTTGCGGCATGGGGGGGGGGGTGGGTTGCGGCATGGGGGGGGGGGTGGGTTGCGGCCATCGGGGGGGTGGGTTGCGGCCATCGGGGGGGTGGGTTGCGGCCATCGGGGGGGTGGGTTGCGGCCATCGGGGGGGGGTTGCGGCCATCGGGGGAGTGGGTTGCGGCCATCGGGGGGTTGCGGCCATCGGGGGGTTGCGGCCATCGGGGGAGTGGGTTGCGGCCATCGGGGGATTGCGGCCATCGGGGGAGTGGGTTGCGGCCATCGGGGGAGTGGGTTGCGGCCATCGGGGGGTTGCGGCCATCGGGGGAGTGGGTTGCGGCCATCGGGGGATTGCGGCCATCGGGGGATTGCGGCCATCGGGGGGGTTGCGGCCATCGGGGGAGTGGGTTGCGGCCATCGGGGGATTGCGGCCATCGGGGGGGGTTGCGGCCATCGGGGGTTGGGTTGCGGCCATCGGGGGGGTGGGTTGCGGTATCGGGGGGGTTTGGGGGCAGCGGCGGGCAGAGAGGGGGGGGCGATGGATGCCCGGGGCCAACGCACCGTCGCCCCCCCCGTACGCCGCTGCCCCCTACCCTAACCACCTCCCCCCCTCACCACCCCTACCTCCCTCCAACGCCCCTACCCCCCTCCCCACCACCCCTACCCCCCTCCAACGCCGCCCCCCATCTCTCGCAACGCCGCAACCCCCCCCCTCAACGCTGGCCCCCCCCCCCTCAACGCCGGGTCCCCCCCCCCTCAACGCCGGGTCCCCCCCCCCCTCAACGCCGGGCCCCCTCCCCCCCTCAACGCCGGGTCCACCCCCCCTCAACGCCGGGTCCCCCCCCCCTCAACGCCGGGTCCCCCCCCCCTCAACGCCGCAACCCCCCACCCTCGACGCCGCAACCCACACCCCGTCCCCCTCCCTCTGAAGGCCGGTACCCACACCCCCCCCTCTCTCCTCCTCCCCCCCTTCCTTCCTCCTCCCCCCCTTCCTTCCTCCTCCCCCCCTTCCTTCCTCCGTTAGTGGGGGGGGGGTGCGGCGTTAGTGGGGGGGTGGGTGCGGCGTTGGAGTGGGGTAGGGGTGGTGAAGGGGGTAGGGGTGGTGAGGGGAGGGGGTTGGGGTAGGGGCAGCGGCGTGCAGAGGAGGGGGGCGACGGATGCCCGGGGCCAACGCACCGTCGCCCCCCCTCTGCACGCAGCTGCCCCTACCCCAACCCCCTCCCTTCACCACCCCTACCCCCTTCACCACCCCTACCCCCCTCCAACGCCGCACCCCCACACCCCCACTAACGCCGCACCCCCCCCCCCACTAACAGAGGAAGGAAGGGGGGGGGAGGAGGAGAGAGGGAGGGGGGGGGAGGAGGAGAGAGGGAGGGGGGGGAGGAGAGAGGGGGGGGGAGGAGGAGAGAGGGGGGGGGTGTGGGTACCGGCCTTCAGAGGGAGGGGGACGGGGTGTGGGTACCGGCATTGAGGGGGGGGGGACCCGGCATTGAGGGGGGGGGGACCCGGCGTTGGGGGAGGGGGGGGACCCGGCGTTGGAGGGGGGTAGGGGTGGTGGGGAGGGAGGTAGGGGTGGTGGGGAGGGAGGTAGGGGTGGTGGGGGGTTGAGGTAGGGGTGGTGAGGGGGGGTTGAGGTAGGGGTGGTGAGGGGGGGTTGAGGTAGGGGTGGTGAGGGGGGGGTTGAGGTAGGGGTGGTGAGGGGGGGGTTGGGGTAGGGGGCAGCGGCGTACAGAGGGGGGGGCGACGGTGCGTTGGCCCCGGGCATCCGTCGCCCCCCCTCTCTGCCCGCCGCTGCCCCCAAACCCCCCCCCCCTCCAAATGCCGGAACACACCCCCCCCCCCAAATGCCGGAACACACCCCCCCCCCCTCCAAATGCCGGAACACACACCCCCCCCCCAAATGCCGGAACACACACACCCCCCCCCCCAAATGCCGGAACACACCCCCCCCCCAATGCCGGAACACACACCCCCCCCCCAAATGCCGGAACACACACCCCCCCCCAAATGCCGGAACACATCCCCCCCCCCAAATGCCGGAACACACCCCCCCCCTAAATGCCGGAACACACCCCCCCCCCCCCCCAAATGCCGGAACACACACACCCCCCCCCCCAAATGCCGGAACACACACACCCCCCCCCCCCCAAATGCCGGAACACACACCCCCCCCCCCAAATGCCGGAACACACACCCCCCCCCCAATGCCGGAACACACACACCCCCCCCCAATGCCGGAACACACACACCCCCCCCCCCCCCCCCCCCCCCCAATGCCGGGTCTGTCTCTCTCCTCCTTATCCTCCAAAAAACGGGTCTCACCACTTCCGCAGCTGGTGAAACTAACGCGTATTGCGTCAGTCAGCTGCTAGCCCCTCCGGGAACGGAGAATAGCGGCCTTAAAGAAGGCCCCGACGCCGGAGTCATTAACACCGATTTTTCTCGCCGGAAACCCGCGTTACGACGGGCAACGGAGAATCCCGCCCCAGATCTCCAAGTTTGCAATGACACAATGCTGAGTGGGAGGGTGAGTTGTGAAAAGGATACAGAGGTGCTTCAGTGTGATTTGAACAAGCTGAGTGAGTGGGCAATTAATGGCAGATGCAGTATTATTTGGATAAAAGCGAGGTTGTCCACTTTGGTAACAAAAACTTAAACGCAGACTACTGTCTGAATGGCCCTAAATTAGGTGAGAGGAATGTGCTACGAGACTTGGGTGTCCTCGTACATCAGCCACTGAAGATAGGCATGCAGGCTGTAAAGAAGGAAAATGGTATGTTGGCCTTCATAGCGAGAAGAAATGTATTCATCCAGTGAATGGAGAATTCACTGTGTAATTTACTTCCACAGAAAGCTGTTGAGGCCAAAACATTGTGATGGTGTGTGTGTGTGTGTGGGGGGGGGGGGGGGGGGGAGAGAGGCGTTCTCTGCTGCCTAAATGGCATTCCTGAAGCAGTGGAAAATAATGTGTTGGGCAAAAAAATAGGTTGTCTATAAACATTGTGCTCAGGTTCATAAATATCTAGCTATGATTGACAACTCCTGACCACATCAAATCAGTTAAATGTTTTCTGCTGAGAAAAGAGGAAGTGAAAGCACTTAATTCCTCAATGTTTATAGAGATTGTGGTTAGGTTCAAAGCAGCGTGCTTGAGATGCATTCAAGCGTGAAGGGAATTGAAAATAAATAATCCAGACACTGCCTTCCTGGAAGCTATTTTTTTTCTCTTTGAAAATGAATAAAAGCCTTGCAGGTCAAATCCTCTAAGGGGGTTTGAAGTGTTGCATTGTGGTTTTGGCTTTCTGTAAAGCAGCTGGTTTCTACACCCCTGTTTGAGACAGCAGGTGCAAGGGACAGTTTAGTGAAAAAGCAGTAATTGTTCACTGCTTTTGCCTGGACTGCTCTTTAGCTTCCAGGCAAGGGTGACTGATGGTGGAAGGGCCCATGATATGGGAGGTCTCTAATATGGGGGGTGTCTGATATGGTGCTCTGACGGGGAGGTCTCTCATATCGGGGTCTCTGATGGTGGATCTCTGATGTGGGGGTCTGTGATGGGATGTTTGATATGGGGAGTTTCTGATATGGGGGTGTCTGTCGGTCCGTGACTGCGCATGTGCACGGTGATGACCTGCAGAGGTCGTGCTGTACAACATGGTGCCGGATGCGTGCGGATCCGACCTGCCAAATAGTGCATCCTGGACACCCCCTTGCGTGCATGCTGTGGAAGGGGGAGGGGAGACCCAGAAATTCTCGTGGGGGGGGGGGGGGCAGAATGCCCCAACTTGTCAGTGGGGGTGTCAGTATTTGTGTTGTGAAGGGGAGAAGGTCCAGCTACCAGACCTTATTATCAGCCTGCCCACTCAAAATAGCAGACCAATAATAGGAGTTGGAATGGAAATGCTTGCATACATTTGCATGGCTGGGGAGGATGAATCACTTCTGAGTGCCGTTCCTAGCTCCATTACTATCCAGAAGGTTTGGGGTGTGGACGTTGCTTGCTGTGCCAGCATTTATTGCCCATCCCTAATTCCCCTTGAGGGGCAGTTAAGAGTCTGCTATGGATCTCGAGTCACATATAGTCTAGGTAAGGACAACAGATTCCCTTCCCTAAAGGACATTAGTGAACCATATGGGATTTTCCGACAATCAACAATGGTTTCAAGGTCATCATTAGACATTTAATTCCAGATTTTTTATTGAATTCAAATTTCACCATCTGCAGTAACGGGATTTGAACCCGAGATACCAGACCAGCACTCTGGGTATCTGGATTACTAGTCCAGTGACAACACCACTACGCCACTGCCTCCCCTCGTAATGAAAGATAAAGCAGGTTCAAAGGGCTGAATGACCGCCTCCTGAATCTATTTTCTATGCTTCTATGAGACCCGCAGTGCGGCGCTCTCCAGGTCAGCCCGGGCCCCCTAACTCCTAGCTCCCTTGAATGCCCCACTCATGGCATCTGTGCCCTTGTAAGCGGGCAGCACGGTGGCACAGTGGGTTAACCATGCAGCCTCACAACGCTGAGGTCCCAGGTTCGATCCCGGCTCTGGGTCACTGTCCTTGTGGAGTTTTCACATTCTCACCGTGTTTGCATGGGTTTCGCCCCCGAAACCCAAAAATGTGCCGGCTAGGTGGATTGGCCACGCTAAATTGTAAAAAAATAAAAATAAATAAATAAAATCTGTGCCCTTGTAATCCCCGGAGGCAAGTGGAGAGGGGTACTAACCTCCTTGCTCCCTCTTGGAATCCATGCCATCTGGACCTTGCTTTTAAGGACAGTCGTAATTCACGCCCAGGTCACTTTCTGCTGAATGGTGGTCAGAGAATACTGGGTGATTAAAATAAATGCAAATTAACTGTGATCAGTACTCGCCTTTTCTGAACGGAATCCTGAGCTAGCCAGCTGGAGCAGGCCGGGAGAATCGGAAACTTTTGCGCCCACCACAAATCTTGTTTTGCGATTCTCCTGAATTCTCCTGACATAACGGGATTTGAGCCAGACGCAACGCATCCAGAGAATTGCTCCCATGGACTGTAACAATATACAGGAAGGCATCAATAAACCTGCAGAACAGTTGTGGCATTGGCAAATGAATCTTTGATGGATAAAAATGAGTTGGCACATTTTGGTATGATTAATTGGATGACCACATGCTTCTTAGAAAATAACTGTTAAAGTAGGAATCTGGATTAGAGGGCAGAATAAAAACATCAGTAAAAGTAGCAGCACAAATTAATAAGGCTGTTGGAAAAAAGGAAACAAAATATTGGTGTTCATTTGGGGCGGCATGGTGGCACAGTGGTTAGCACTTCTACCTCACAGGTCCAGGGACCCGGGTTCAATTCCGGCCTTGGGTGAGTGTCTGTGTGGAGTTTGCACTTTCTCCCAGTGTCTTTGTGGGTTTCCTCCGGTCCAAAGATGTGGAGGTTAGGTGGATTGGCCATGCAAAAGTGCCCCTTAGTGTCCAAAAAGGTTAGGCGGGTGTGTGCTTGAGTACGGTACTTTTTCCAAAGGCTGGTGCAGACTCGATGGGCCAAATGGCCTCCTTCTGCTTTGTAAATTCTATGATAATCTATGATTCTGTGGTTAGAACTGAAAAGTAGAAAAGTTATATTTACGTTGTTCAGAACATTGAGCAGAAAATATCTGGAACACTGTGAATAGTTAATGCCTCAAATTTACAAACTGTTTAGAGAAGCACTGGAGATGGTGCAAAAAATATTTCCCAAAATTTTACCAGAATTGAGAGTTTCTAGTTATCAGGAAAGAGTGAAGAGGCTGGAACTCTTTTCTCTAGAAGACTGAGCGGAGATCTCAGAGAAGGCTTGAAGAGTATAAAAGAGTTTGATAGGGTTGGCATGGTGACGATGTTTGCAAATGCCATGTGATCAGAATTAAGGGTCATAAATATGTAATATTCACTAATGAATTTAATAGGGGATTCAGGAAAAGCCACTTTACCCAAAGAGTGGTTAGAAAGTGATATTTGCTACCACAAGGAGTAGTTGAATCAAATAACAGTTGCACTTAAGAGGAAGCTGGATAAGTACATGAGTGAGAAAATAGTAGAGGCTGCTAATGGAGTTAGATGGATCAGAATGCGAATAGGCTTGGGTGGAGCATGAAGACTGACATGGACCTGTTGAGCTGAATAGCTTAGTTCTGCACTGTAAATACTTCGCAATTAATAGCTCCCATCCACCCATAATTTAAAATGCTTGCACACCAGTTGCAATTGATTAAGTAATCTGTATAGATTACCCAACAAAAACAAAAAAAAGTGTTAAACATTAAACAGCTAAGATTAATTCAGAACTGTGACCAGGACAAAAGATTGTGATGCTGCAGCTGAAGTAACTATTTGCTGAGAAACATCACTAAGATAGCCAATTATCTTAAAGCCGTACGGGACTACACTTTAAAACAATCATCACTTGTGCCGCACAAAGAGGCATTTTAAGGTGACAGAATAGTACAATATAATTAAAGTATTATTAATTAATCGTAATGCTGCAACTAACTGAATCATAGAACATAGAACATAGAACATACAGTGCAGAAGGAGGCCATTTGGCCCATCGGGTCTGCACCGACCCATTTAAGCCCTCACTTCCACCCTATCCCCAGAACCCAATAACCCCTCCTAAACTTTTTTGGACACTCATGGCTTACCAGGACACCCCGTATATGTTAACTTAGAGGATGAAAACCAGCATAATTCCAGATTGACAAACTACCCACAGTCTGATGTCTATAATATTTATAAACTATTTTTATTTTTCACATATGTATCAAGAGCAGAAAAGGTGGCTGCCTCAGTATTATTATGTCTGTCAAAAGAATGGAACTCACACTGAATTGTGAGGTGAAACAGGAGGTTTATTTCCAAGTGCAGCAGGGAGTCCAAGCAAGTGCTACCCACCCTTGTGAGTGTCGACCGGTTCTTGTCTGGCAAGGAGGAGGAGGAGAAACCGAGGGAGAAGAGGGCCAATGAAACCTTTTTGGTGCAGATTGAACATTGGTAGAACAGGGCGGCAGCTGCGGTCGAGTATACCTTGCTGAAGGACACCGTTTTTGAGTAGAACGTTATGGCAGGACAGTGACAGGTGGTTCCTGTGCTTCAGGAGGTTCCATCTCTATTTCGGAGATGGAAGAGGCCATCGCTTATAGGTGGTCCATGGAGAGGGCGTGAGGTGGTCCTACAGGCTTTCTGGTCTTCAGGCCCGGATCCTCCTGTATAGGATGTGCAACCGGTTGAGCGCATAAAGACGGCCAGCACACCTGTAGGTGATCCAAATGCCGCTGCAACTGCTGGTTTCTAACGCGAGCCCGATAGGACACCGGACCAGTCTGCCAAAGTACGGTCCGCACTCTTGAAGGAACCCAGGCCGCCCCCTGCAGGGTGAATACCGAGGTCCCGCCGGGTAAGATCACATGTGAATGGCGCCGGCAGGACTCGGCCTATCTTGGCAACCATTCGACCCAACGTGCGCGGAGAATCTCTGGGAGGGCCGAGTAGAGCGGCCCCTGATCGGCGCTGTGCAGACCACGCCGGTGTCAATGGTGCCGATTCTCCGGTAGCCAGAGAATCGGCGGACCGGCGTCGGGGCGGCGTTGCGTGAATCGCATTTCCCCCCGACCCCCACCCCGGCGATTCTCCGATTCTCCAACCCGGCCCGGGGTCGGAGAATCTCGTCCCAGATCCCCGGTGCCGTAGGCTTCGCAGGGCCTAGGTTATAATAATAATATTAATCTTTATTGTCATAAGTAAGTAGGCTTACATCAACACTGCAATGAAGTTATTGTGAAAAACCCTTATGACAAGTACGCTTTTAAATAAAGTAAAAACCTGAGTGACAATAAATGCAACGGGCTGGATTTATAATGTGGAGTCAGAAATCCGGTGGATCATTTCCAGGTCGTGGCCCCATGATATGTCAGTGTCAGAGACGCGATTTTCAAATGCAAAGCCCCTAATTGGCCTGGAGATAAATTTGGCATGCAATTAGAGGAGCTAGGAGCAGCCTGCAGTTGGGAACTGAGGATGATTTTAAAAGGCACATAGTAGCCATTATTGGGCTTGCCATTGTTTGAAGTTATTTTTAAAAATTAATTTCCCGGATGTTGGCACCGCTGGCTGGGACCTCATCAATTGCCTATATCTAACTGCCCTAAAGAAGGTGGTGGTGAGTTGCCTTCTTGAACCATTGTGGTGTAGGTACACCCACAGTACTGCCCAGTGCAGAAAGAGCTTCAATGATCTGCGAAAGTCTGAAAAGGTGAGTGGGAAATGACAGATGACAAGTCTCTAAACCAGCATTCACTGTGAGTGTTCAGATTGAGTGCCTTTAGTTCTCCTTAACTTTGTTCGATCAAGTGGTCAATTGCATTGCTGAGATATGTCAGCCGCCCTCACATATGGTGTGAAATTCAACTGGGGTATCACTGAGGGACACAAAGGCCAGGACTTTTCGGATGGTGGGATTCCCCTGTCTGAGGAATTAGCGGCGAAAGCATTGCTGTGAATACTGCTGATCTGCACCATTTAACAGTCCTAAAAAAAATTAATTGGTTCGAGATAGGACTTCCACCCCTCAGCCAGAAGTAACTCTTGCCCCAGAGATCTGCCAGCCAATTTGGTCAGTAGTTGTCTTGTCGCAACAAAGTTGACCCAACCATTGAATGGTGGGGGAGGGGGGGGGAGGTTGACCCTCTGTGATTAAGGGTTGGCTGTGCTTCCCCATCTGCTGGGGTCCCGGATGTCTCTGAGAACTGAGAAAGATGCTTATGAGTCATGAAAATGCACAAACAACCTATTTCGTACTCAAGGAAAATACAATACTAGACACATTTGTATTCTAATAGACTAAACAAGAAGTAAACAAGACAATTGACCAATATTATATGTAATCGAGGCAACCAACAACCAAATGTGACTCTGGTGATGTTGAACATGTCGAATGCAAAATTAAAACACTAAAAATCGAAGACTGTCTCTCCAGTTAACTAGGCTGAAAAGCAATTGGGAAAGACAGGAAACTGTCAGAACTACTGGAGTTAGCAAGGCCATTATTGCTTTCAAAGTCCAGAGCCAATGAGGTTGAGGCTGATAACAGTAACTGTCACACTGCCAGTTCAACTCATGTGTACACTATTCAATGCCCATGTATCAGGAAACAACCTAAAAGCAATAACAACAATCTCACAACCAGAGTTTAGACTTGTCCAAAGGATGTTTTCAGTGAGGAGTTGCTACCTAATCTGGGCAAGGTGTCCTGCTGCAGGCAAACAGTATAAGGCTGCAGGAAAACTTTGTTTATGTTTGTAGCTCATCAGCAAAATTAATGGGTGCAATTTTACCAAAATTACACAGAGTGCTGGATCAGGTGAGAAAAGCAGTGTGAAATTAATTGATTCCACAGCTGCCTTTTCTAGCCAGATCAAACAGCACTCTGTGCAATTTCAAAGTGCTGGTGAGGACCACACAGCCAGCTGGGGTGGTGGGCGGGAGGGGGTGCCTAAACTCATCGGCAAAGCTGGAATTCAGAAACAAATGGCTTGCGGATCTCAAAGTGAAGTCTTTTTCTCCTCCTCTACCATCTCCTTGTCCTCCTCCGAGGAAGAGTCACATTCCGGATCCTCCTTTTCATCCAGCTGCATGTCTCTTTGTATTGCCATGTTCTGCAATGAATGACCACAATATACGACATCCTGGCTGGCTCATACGAGAGGGCACCACCCAACCAGTTATGTTGCCAATAGTCTGTTCAATGCAAGTCCCTGAAAGTAGATGGCTTTCATTGCAGCTGCCCTCTCCATCCATGGCTTAGTACCAGCTGGGTGCCAGGAAATATCTCTTCAGGAAATAACCCTTACTCCCCAGCAGCCACTCATCGAGTTTGGATGTTGGCCTGAGGAGGCAGGCCTGCTTCCTCTGGTCACAGAACATCAGAACATTCTGTGAGAGAAAGACTTTTCTGTTCAGGAATTTGGTTGGCAGGACCGTACCCCAAAGTGACAGTTCCTGAAAGAAATCAAAATAATTTGCTTGGCATCCTGAATTGTATTAATTTCTGACATTAACAAAATATTGATAGCAAGACCGGCACAGAAACACCGCCAAGGGAGATTAAAATTTCTCAAACCTTTTCTGAATAATTATCTTCCTCATTGTATCCTTTCTGGGCCTTCAAGGTTGAATGTCATGTCAGGAGCATAAATCACAACATTGATAGGGTCCTGACAACATGAACTATTAGTTGTGGTGAGATTAATTTGCATTTACATTGTAAATCCAGTGATTTCATGTCACGCAAAAAAACTTCAATGAAGAGCTTTACAGGAAGATAGTAATCTTTTTGGTTTTGTCAAGATTAATGTTGAAATACCACAAACTGGGGCAAATCAGAACTGGTAGTGTGTCTCTCCTTCACTTCAAATTGCTTGCTTTATTTATAATGAACTAGGAATGGTGAGCACCATTAATGTGTCCTTATTTTTCCAGTAATTTCTGGACCATTTGCTTATTCAATTCACCATTTTGCTCACAGCTTGGGTCAAAGGAGGCAGACTGCGTTCAACTTTGGTGCAAAATCAGTGAATTGTTTGTGAATCAGAGGTCGGGATGGAGGTACTGGTGGACAGATCAAAGGATGTAGTTGAAGAAGAGCTTGGTGTGATCTGGTACTCCAAATTGCCCCTAAAGAATAATTTGACTTCGGCAAAGGGGAGGCAATACAATTTGTGATGATCAAGTATATCATCATTTTACCATTGATACAAGTGGCATTCATTTTTGAAACTTTTTTATGGCAATTAAAATGTTTCATACAGTCCAAGCTGAGAAATCTCCTAAAAGACTTCAGTTAAATTAATCAAGTACGATAAGCACTTGAATAAGGGTTTTTTTTTGTGGCATTAGCACTGGAAAGGGTAAAGCCAGGGTTGTTGTGCTCAGTGCTGATGGTTTCATAGAATTTACAGTGCAGAAGGAGACCATTTGGCCCATTGAGTCTGCACCGGCCCTTGGAAAGAGCACCCTACCCAAGCCGCACCTCCATCCTATCCCCGTAACCCAGTAATCCCACCCAACCATTTTGGAAACTAAGGGCAATTTAGAATGGCCAATCCACCTCATCTGCATGTCTTTGGACTGTGGGAGGAAACAAGAGCACCCGGAGGAAACCCATGCAGACACGAGGACAACGTACAGACTCCGCACAGACAGTGACCCAAGCCGGGAATTGAACCTGGGACCCTGGAGCTGTGAAGCAACTGTGCTAACCACTGTGCTACCGTGCTGCCGTTTTGTTATACTCTGGGCTCTGTTTGACTCCCCATCATCTGGAAAGAATGGCAGATAGTAGCTAATTAACATCTCAACACACTTATTAATTTGTGTACTCTATTTCCAATAAATGAGCCGCTTTGCAATGAGGCATCTCTGCATACTGAGCAGGTTTACAAGATTTAAATAATATCTTTATCGATCTTCAGATTTAATAATAAGTGGCAAGAATCTTACCACCCAAGGGAGTAAAGTTATTTTCTTGAAAGTGTTGAATATCTGCTGCAGCCCTAGCTCTGCAATTTTCTCTCAATTTTGGTTTGCATTCCCCAGACTCAGTAATTTGAGGGTGACCTAATTGAGATATTTAGAATAATGAAAGGATTCAATAATTAAATTGTATTTGTTTATTGTCACGTGTACCAAGGTACAGTGAAAAGTATATTTCTGCGAGCAGCTCAAACAGATCACTAAGTACATGAAAATAAAATACATAATAGGGCAACTCAAGGTTCACAATGTAAATACATAGACACCGGCATCAGGTGAAGCATACAGGAGTCTAGTATTAATCAGGTCAGTCGATAAAAGGGTCATTTAGGAGTCGAGTAACAGCGGGAAGAAGCTGTTTTTGAATCTGTTCGTGCGTGTTCTCAGACTTTTGTATCTCCTGCCCGATGGAAGAAGTTGGAAGAGTGAGTAAGCCAGACGGGAAGGGTCTTTGATTATGCTACCCGCATTCCCAAGGCAGTGGGAGGTGTAGACACAGTCAATGGAGGGGAGGCTGATTTGTGTGATAGACTAGACTGTGTTCACGACTCCCTGAAGTTTCTTATTGTCTTGGGCTGAGCAGTTTCCATACCAGGCTGTGAGGCAGCCAGATAGGATGCTTTCCATGGTGCATCTGGAAAAGTTGGTAAGAGTCAGTGTGGACATGCCGGATTTCCTTCGTTTCCTGAGGAAGAAAGGCGCTGTTGTGCTTTCTTGGTGGTAGTGTTGATGTGGGTTGACCAGGACAGATTTCTGGTGATCTGCACACCTAGGAATTTGAAGCTGTCAACTATCTCCACCTCGGCCCTGTTGATGCCGACAGAGGTGTGGAGAGTACTTTGCTTCCTGACACCAATGACCAGCTCTTTAGTTTTGCTGGCATTGAGGGAGAGATTGTTGTCGTCATAGCACTCCACTAGGTTTTCTATGTTTCTCCTATATTCTACCTCGTCATTGTTTGAGATCCGACCCACTACGTTCGTGTCGTCAGCAAACTTGTAGATGGAGTTGGAACCAAATTTTGCCACGCAGTCATGTGTATATAGGGAGTGTAGTAGGGGGCTAAGTACGCAGCCTTGCGGGGCCCCGGTATTGAGGACTTTCGTGAAGGAGGTGTTGTCGTTTATTCTTACTGATTGTGGTCTATGGGTCAGAAAGTCGAAGAGCCAGTTGCAGAGTGAGGAGCCAATAATGTACTGATTGAGACATTTTTCCTCTTCTTTGTGTATCCAGAAAAAGGTGCATAATAAAATCATAGCTGGGATAGCTACAGACAAAATCATGAAACAATTTTTCATACAAAGAGTAGTGGAAATCTGTGACTCTCTCTTCTAAAAGCCTGGAGATGCTCAATCCATTTAAGTTTTTAAAACTGATCTGGATAGATTTTTTATTAATTGATGATATCAATGTATAGGGAGAAAAGGTGGGTAAATGGAATTGAGGTAAAGATTGGCTATGATCTGATTGATGGTAAAGCAGACATGTAGGTCAATGCCTCATATTCAAATTATGGGTCAGAATTCTCCGACCCCCCGCAGGGTCGGGGAATCGCCCGGGGCCGGCATAAATCCCGCCCCCGCCATGGCCGAAATTCTCCGCCACCCGGGAATCGGTGGGAGCGGGAATCATGCCCCACCGGTCAGCGTGCCCCCCATGCCAATCGGCGTGCCCCCCGCGGCAATTCTCTGGCCCGCGATGGGCCAAAGTCCTGCCGCTGTCAGGCCTCTCCCACCGACGTGGTTTAAACCACCTCTGTGCCGGTGGGATTGGCGGTGCGAGCGGGCCCCCGGGGTCCTGGGGGGGGGGGGGGCACGGGGCGATCGGACCCCGGGGGGAGCCCCCACGTGGCCTGGCCCACGATCGGGGCCCACCAATCAGCGGGCGGGCCTGTGCCGTGGGGGCATTCTTTTTCTTCCGCCACCGCCACGGCCTCCAACATGGCGGAAGCGGAAGAGACCCCCTCCACCGCGTATGCGCCGGTGGTGACGTTAGCAGCCGCTGACGCTCTGGCGCATGCGCGGACCGGCGAAGGCCTTTCGGCCAGCCCCGATGCCGGGCGGCATAGTGCCAAAGGCCATTGGCGCCAGTTTTGGCGCCATCGGCGGAGCGGGAGCCCCTCCGGCATGGGCCTAGCCCCTAAAGGTGCAGGGGAGGCCCGATGCCGGAGTGGTTGGCGCCACTCCGCTACGCCGGAACCTCCTGCCCCGCCAGATAGGGGAGAATTTCGCCTATGATGTCTCAACGTCTCTTTGTGTGACTCTCATTACTGTTTGAAGAAAGTTCACTGTTATATTCAATTATACTTTATTCTACTCTACAAAAAAGAAATATTTCAATTTATTCAGGACAAATGACCTCATTCTCCATTTAAAGAACGAATTGGACATTTATTCATTGTTCTTTTGCATGGATGGAATTGAAAAACAGACTCTCATAAATGCAATATCATCTTTTTACATATTCCAGTGGCTAGATTCTCCATTCCTAAGATTAAGTGTTGACGTCGCGGCAGGATTTGTGGACTTCCATGACATCAAAACTGGTGCCGCACGTGGACTGATTCAGCAACTGTTGAGGGGCTAGCACCAGCGCCACATGGAACACAATCGATTCCAATGAAAAACGGTGCGGGACTCGCCAGTTTCATGATTGACACTCATGAGGCTGACAAGCCGCATATACACACTGCACTCCCCACACACACCTTCCCAGCAAACAAGATAGCAGCAAGATGCGTAGCACCAAAAATGCCGAGCTCCAGACCATCCTGACTCAGTGGAGGAGAGGCGGAAGACCCTGTACACTGACCCTGGAAGGAAGCAGCCAGTCACCACCATTCGCTGTGCCTGGACCTAGATGGCAGAAGTCGTCAGTGCCACAAGCAAAACCATCCGGACCCGCTTACATTGCAGCAAGAAACTGCACAACCTCCTCAGGGTGGCCAGGGTGAGTAGGCAGCATTGTGGCCATTGGCACCAAGCCCCCCCCCCCCCACCCCCCCACACACACAACTGTAACCCCCCAACCCCCCATCAGGAGGCCAGCAGAAACCCCCACCCTACACCACATGCCGGCATTCATACCTGCCGCCATGCCGGGTGCCCTGGCCACTGAGACCACCGGCTACCCACCCCCTGGGCTGCATGGATTGGACTGTGTAACACTGTCCTTTTCTGTTTCCCTAGGAGAAGGCCGGCCATAACTGCAGGGAGCGGGGGAAATCTGGAGGGTGTCTGCCGGACCTGTAGCCCCTCACCATGCAGAGCAGAGGGCCCTGGATGTGATCACTGGCCCAGAGGGAAGGAAGGACACCGGGCTGGAGGTCAACCACGGGCGAGGAAGTGAGACCCCTGAGGTTGTGGCAGGTTGAACTGAGTTGCAGTTCAACCTGCCACATGTATCAACGCCCCCAACACCACCCCACCACACTCACCCCCAAACACACCCCACCACACTCACTCCCAAACTCACCCCACCACACTCACCCCCAAACTCACCCCACCACACTCACCCCCAAACTCAACCCACCACACTCACCCCCAAACTCACCCCACCACACTCACCCCCAAACTCACCACACCACACTCACCCCCAAACACACCCCACCACACTCACCCCCAAACTCACCCCACCACACTCACCCCCAAACTCACCCCACCACACTCACCCCCAAACTCACCCCACCACACTCACCCCCAAACTCACCCCACCACACTCACCCCCAAACTCACCCCACCACACTCACCCCCAACTCACCCCACCACACTCACCCCCAAACTCACCCCACCACACTCACCCCCAAACTCACCCCACCACACTCACCCCCAAACTCACCCCACCACACTCACCCCCAAACTCACCCCACCACACTCACCCCCAAACTCACCCCACCACACTCACCCTCAAACTCACCCCACCACACTCACCCCCAAACTCACCCCACCACACTCACCCCCAAACTCACCCCACCACACTCACCCTCAAACTCACCCCACCACACTCACCCCCAAACTCACCCCACCACACTCACCCCCAAACTCACCCCACCACACTCACCCCCAAACTCACCCCACCACACTCACCCCCAAACTCACCCCACCACACTCACCCCCAAACTCACCCCACCACACTCACCCCCAAACTCACCCCACCACACTCACCCTCAAACTCACCCCACCACACTCACCCCCAAACTCACCCCACCACACTCACCCCCACCTCCCTCACTCTAACCCTCAGCCCCACACCACCCTCACCCCCACACTACCCACACCACCACACTATACTCATCCCCACACCACCCTCGCCCCCATCCTCCGGACCGTGGTCTAATCATGCATCTTATGTTGTGTCTTGCAGGCTCTGCTGGTGAAGGAGCGGGTCCATCTGGTGTCCCCCACCCCCAGCCAGTTCCATAGCCTGAGTGCCCACCGCCCATTTGCTGAGCAGTGGCGAGGACAGCAGCATGGACGAGAGCCCTCAAACCGAGACTGAAGACACCCCGGAACTTGAGTCCAGGAATGACACAGATTTCCCTGTCTCCAACACCCTCCACCACCCCCGAGACACTCACCTTGGTTGGGCACTTCAGTGAAGAGGCTCCTGGGACACCATCTGGTGCTCATCGCACAGCTGCTCCAGTACAGCAGGTGGAGGTAGAAACTCCCGAGGGGGTGGACTATTGGACGACAGGCCGACCCCAGGGACTAGCTGCCGTCCAGACATGTTTTGGGCTTCTGGAACGGACAGTCCCCTCAATTGTGGAGATGGGGTCGCAGAGTCAGAGACTACATGAAGGGTTGTCGGCGAGCATCCGGCACCTGCAGGATGGAGGGGTCCAACCGCTTGCAGGAACAGTAGATGGTGCTGACTATGCATGTCACCCAGACCAACAATGCACTGGTGGAGTCTGTGGTGGAGACATTGGCGGTAAGGGTTTTGGCTATGGATCAGCATATCCAAGGCCTGGAGCATTCTGTCCAGCCACCGCCTGAGGCCCAGGCCAGTGCTTCCCTCTCACAGGCAACTATGTGCCAGAGCCACCTGGACATTGCAGCGGCGCTCCTGAGCGTGGCCCAGTTACAGCAGGCCATGGATGGGAACATCGGCGGCATTGCCCAGGTGTGGTGGATGTGGTGCAGACACAGAGGGAGGTGGCCCAGTCCCACAGTGAGATGACAGTCACTGGCTGATGTGTCACAGACCCAGAAGGTGATGGCACATTCACAGCGTGATGTGGCACAGTCCCAGATGGAGATGGTCCACTCCCTGTGCTCCATAGCTCCCAGCATACAGACCCTGGTCGAGGCCAGAGGGGGCCTCCAGGACTGGCAGTGCCAGATGGCGGTGGAGCCTCAGGGGATGGCTCCACTTGCACCCCCGTCCCATGGAGTAGCCCAGGGGCTACCAGGCACCCCGTGGGAGGAGGAGGTGCTGGGGCCCGTGCCAGTGATTCCTGAAGAAGAGGTGCCGGAACACCACAGCAATCTGGAATCCCCCCTCCTGTCCCTAGTGCATCCGGTGGGCAGCCGGCAGAACAAGGTGACACCACGCCAACTGGGATGCCCGAGCAGCAGTTGGGACCATCCAGGCCCGGTCACCCCAGAAGAAAGTCGCCAACGGGGACCCAGGTCTCAAGGCGGGAATTGCAGCAGGCCGCCTCCATTCCTGATATACCTTCTGGGGATCCACCTCGATGTAGTGTTCATTTGGGCCTGTAAAGCCAGAGGTCAGACACCGGTTAAGTTGTCACGATTGCAGGGCGCAATTTAGTGCAGGTGCCACGCACGTACCTGAATATATTTGTGCACATTAAACACCTATTAGCACTGTTACAACCTGCCTTGGTGCTCTGTCAGATGTGTGTGACAGGTGGAATGGTCTGGGCTGGCCAGAGAGTGGGCACGTGTGGGTGAGTGGGATGGGTGGATGTTGTAGGTTGGCTGTGCTCCTTGGCCTGATGGGCAGCCGGCTCTCCATTCTAGGCGGCTGCCTCCTGTTCCTTGGGGCATGCTCTGCTGCTGCAGCTTCCTCCTCCTCGAGTAGCTCCAGCTTGTACAGGGCATCCCCAGGCTGTGGTGACTAGCAGAATGGCCAATGTCCATTGTGTGCAGAGGATGTAAGGCTGACATGGTACTTACCACATGTCCAACCAGGTCCAACGGGCTACATGGTGCCCCCAGTTGGCATTGCGGACACTGCCCTGCAAATCGCCCCCCCCCCCCCCCCCTTCCCTGCACTCCTGGCCCCATCAGGAACCAGGGGTACATCGGCTACCGCTGCCCTTGCAGCTATGCTCCATAGTCCCTGTCCGGCGTTCCCCTGTAGAGGCTAGTGTTAGTATTGCCCTTGGGTGGGCCACGCGATGCTCTGACGGTGGGTGGCAGCCGGAGGGGGGTGGTATGGTAAGGGTGGGGGCTGAGGATGGGTGGGGTGGGATTGGGGCACCAAGATGGCCGATGTCACACTGCAGAACCAAGGGCCAAGGTGGGTGGTCTGTGTGGTACTATGATGTGTTAGGCAGGTTGGTTCGATGTGGACTGCACTCGATGCAGGGAAGTTAGAAACAGACGTCTAACACTGGAGAAGATCCAACACTGTTTTATGCAACTGTAGAACTGATATGCATATCCAGCTGTGGGTCGACACTATACTGATCTGACTGGTGACCTTGTAGTAGCCTGACCAGACTTACTAGCTACCGCATGGTGTTTGCACTTGCTAGCTCGTGGACTCTGACTGCCTCAGTAGCTGGGTCCCGAGGGGGCAGGAAACCTTGTGCCCTCTGGCTTTATAGTGTCCTATCTGGTGATTGGTTGTACTGTGCTGTATGTGTGATTACTGGTCATACTATGTGTCAATCACTGCCTGTCTGCATCTCAATATATACATGAGTGGATATTATGACAGTGCGCAGCAAGATGGCTACCTTGCAGGCCGCAGCGCTGGCGGTCCATGCCTGGACACCGCCCCAGTGGGTGGTCACCCTGGCCACATGGTCCGTTCCCCCAACAAACCCCCTCCCTGGTCTTGGCAGGCCTCCCCACCCCAGCCAGCCCAGCCAGTGTCTGTCCCACAGTCGTGCCTGTCCATGGCCTATCTCCTTTTTCTCCCTCACCAGCCACGGCGTTGGATTTCTGATTTTTAAAAGCACAAGGGAACCTCGCCGTTGGAAATTCAGCCCATTGGTGGCGGAGAATCACAGAGGCCTGCCAGGCATTTGTTTCCTGGCCCATGGACCCAATGTTCGAAATACCATGAGAAGATTCTGCTGTGGTGTGAGAGAGGGCAGAGACAGGCTGCCAGGCCGGGTGTGGGGTGGGATGAAGAGTGAGGTTGCCGAGTGAGAGAGGGGAAGAAAGACTTTTGTGTGTGTGTGTGCCCGCCATCAGGTCCCACCGGTAAGGACCTACTCCAATTTACGCCGGCGAGACTGGCAAAAAATGGGCGGGACTTCGGCCCATCGCGGGCTGGAGATTTTGGACGGCCCTGGGGCCCCTTAAGTCGCGCCGGTCCCCGCCATTCTCCGAGGCGGCCGGCGTGATTCACGCCGGACTGATTCTTCCGGGGCCGGAGAATTCGGAGGACGGTGGGGAAGCGATTCACGCCGACCCCCGGCGATTCTCTGACCCGGCGGGGTGTCGGAGAATTCCGCCCCAGATGTTTTGACGACTTTGTGCAGGGATTATGCCGCTGACATTGCGCGATTCCAAGGCAAGACTGGCAACCTAACCAGCGAGTCATTGAGCATTGTGGGGACACTATAATTCCGGTATCACATGGGCAACAGTTGGTCCGACTTCCCTTGGTTGTGGTACGGGGTCTTGTGACCGGGCCAAAATTTGCTGGGGCATGACTGAGAGTCCTCCAGTTCAACTGACAACAGGTCTTTTAAGATGAGCATTAGGAATCTGTACCACATGCTGGGCAAATACCCCAAAGTATTTCAGGATGAAATGGGCAAGGTGCGAGGGGCCAATGCCCATATCTACATAGATCCTGATGCTCAGTGCACAGTAATTTATGGTTAGGCCCATCACCTATGCATTGTTTGCCAAGATTCAAGCAAAGCTATAGCACCTGAAGTATGTGGTGATTAAATTCTGTGTATAGTTTGCGGAGTGGGCTGCACCCGTGGTACCCGTAATCAAGCTCGACAAATCTGTCTGAATCTGTGGGGATTACAAGCTCGCAGTAAACAGAGTTTCATGTCTGGATCGGTACCCAATGCTTAAAATGGAAAATTTATTCGCAAAAATAGCTGGAGGGTATTCCTTCATGAAACTTGACATGAGCCACAACTATTTACAGGTGGAGTTAGATCCAGCGTCCAAACATTTTGCGGCCATAAATTTCCATGGAGGGCTATTTGAATACACACGCCTCCCATTTGGGGTTTCACTGGCCCTGTCGATTTTCCAGCGTGTAATGGTAAGTATCCTGCAGCATCTACCAAAGTGACTGTCTGTCTAGATTACATGCTCATAACAGGCACCACTGAAAAAGAACATATGGACAACCTGCAGGAAGTCCTGAGGCGGTTTTCTGAAGTGGGCACCCGGCTGAAAAGGAGTAAGTGTGTTTTCCGTGCTAGAGCAGTAACTTACTTAGGATACAGAGTGGACTGGGTTGGCCTATGTCCAGGGAAAGAAAAGGTTCAAGCCATAAAAGAGGCCCTGACCCCAAAGAACATCACTGAACTCCGGTTGTTCCTACGTCTGGTAAATTATTATGGAAACTTAATCGCCAACCTGGCCACCTTACTGGCCCAACTCCACAAACTGTTGAAGAAGAACCAGAAGTGGTCCTGGGATGCCTCACAAAGTAAAACATTCACCCGGGTAAAAGAGCATCTGTCGTCCACACAGCTCCTCACGCACTATGATCCAGCACGAACGATAATCCTAACATACGATGCTTCCCCAAATGGCTTTGGGGCCGTGCTAGCTGGCAGGTGGGACGATGGTACGAAATGCCCCATTACTTTCGCCTTGAGTCCCTGGCGCACACTGAACAATGATATGCTAAAATTGAGAAGACGTGCTTGCTGCTAATACTGAGAGTCAAAAGATTCCACCAATATGTTTAAGGGAGGCACTTCTCCATTGTGACTGAACACAAGCCCTTACCGTCCTTTTTCGGGAAGATAAAGAAATCCCAGCCAACGCATCAGCTAGAATTCAGCTTTGGGCGCTCCGACGCATCATGTATGAATATTCATTTCAACATAGCCCAGGTATGCAGATTGCCCATGCTGATGCTCTCAGTCGCCAACTATTGCCCATAACTGCCCCAGTCCCGTCAGTGGCGGATGAAGCGGTTGCAGCTCTTAATTCTTTCTGTACCTTGCCAGTGATGGTTACTCAGGTGCAAGCATGGACGCAGCAATATCCGAGACTGGCAAAACTCCACCACGTGTTTTTGAGCGGTGGAATGTGGGAGACACATCCTGTAACCCAACAGCCTTTTGCCCTGAATCTCTTGGAGCTCAGCATGAGGATGGGGTCACGTTGTGGTGAGTTCGGATAGTCATCACACCACAGGTTCAAGAGTAACTTCTGAATGACCTACACAGTGGTCAGCCTCTAAGATGAAGATGCTGGCCCAGAGCTATGTCGGGGGACATTGAAAGGGTCATACGCAACTTGTATAAGGCTAAGGTCAGACCCCATTTGGAGTATTGTGAGCAGTTTTGGGCCCCGTATATAAGGAAGGATGTGCTGGCCTTGGAAAGTGTCCAGAGGAGGTTCACAAGAATGATCCCTGGAATGAAGAACTTGTCATATGAGGGACGGCGGGGACTGTGTCCAGTGCCGCCACAGTCATGCGGGGGTTGTGCTGCTGGCCGAGGGGGCTTCCGCGACAGCTGGGGGGACTGGTGGAGGTGGCCGGGGGTGGCCATGAGGGTATTACCTGGCAGATTGAATCCGCACACGGCTGGTGCCATGTTTTACGGCATGACCGCTGTAGGTTGTCGCCGTGCACATGCACGGCCATGCACCCAGCCATTCTCTGGCCATTTATATTGCGTGAGCCGTGAGTATTATGCAGCTCCCACCCGACTGTGATGGTGCTGGACACAGTCTGCAGTCACCACGCCGGGTTCCTGACTGCTGAGACCACACATCCCCTGTGGGGTTGGGAACTCAGCGGGGGCGGAGCATCGGGGGAGGGCCTTCAGGTGACGCGCTGAGGCTGTCCCAATGGTGTGCAGTGCGCAACGCGGTGATATCATTTCAGAGGAGGTGGAGCACACAAGACCTGCGCCAAAAGGGATTTTCCACCCGGTCACTGATTGCGAAATTGGCATCGGGGATCGGAGAATCCAACCCATGGTTTCATCCTTTCACAGTCGCAAAATGAAACAATATCCCACATACCAGAATTGCCCCATACCATCCCTCATCTAACAGCCTGGCAGAAAGAGGGGTCCAGACTTTCAAAAGGGGCATAAAAAAGCAAACCATGGGCTCCAGGGACATGCGACTGGCACGGTTCCTTTTTAACTGCTCATCCTTTCACACTCTAATAGTCACCTTTATTAATTACTCATTTTAAAAATGTTAGCAATTTATGTCTTTGACTTTGCTTTATTTTTGCTCAGCTTTCTTTTACTCACCTCAAAATTTCCTTTTGGAATTCATGTTTATTGTTCAGCTAATGTTTCAGAAATGTTCTCACCCATTCGAGTAACAAAAAAAATTGAAATGTGGCCCCTCACTCAGAAAGATTGGACAAGCCTGCGATAGCAGAATAATGTCATATGAAGTGGTCATGTAAATTGATCACTGTTTTCCACATGAATAGTTTTCAAAATGACACTGAATTTCTGGAGACTCATGTGGCACAGTCGAAGTTTAAATCTATTGGGGGATGCAGGGAAAGAGAAAAAAGATCAGCCAAGATCCAGGACCTCTTGGTCCCAGTCGCAGCAATTTATGCAGGACCTGGGGCAGGCTCAAATTCTGTTTGCCTGAACATGGCTCCCAAAACTAGGGGTGGGGCATTCAGAAAAGCATTTCCTTCCCGGGGATTTCCTCAGCCCAAGCTCCTAACTACAGAATGCCCTTAAAGCTGAAATTACCCTGACGTACAGGTAACCTCAGTGGTGCAAGTGAGGCCCACTCAATATGGATTGAGACTATCAGCATCTTTCTTTCTTTTCTTGTAGTAATCCACGGGAGGCAGGAGTTCCGTCACCACACCAATATTTATTTACAATAACGATATTACAGGAGCAGCTACAAACAGTGCTGCTAGCTGTCCAGTCAACTTAAGACTGCTCACAAAGCCTACACAGGTGATTATATGGGCCCCCTCAATGAGCTATCATTGAGGGAGCTCATACTCCAATTGGCCAACCAATAAAGCCAATTGGAGTTCATTACATTTCTGTTTTAACATGGCATGGTAGCACAGTGGTTAGCGCTGCCCCCTCACAGTGCCAGGGACATGGGTTTGATTTCAGCCTTGGGTGACTGTATGTCTGGAGTCTGTACACCCCACCCACCCTTTGTCTGCAGACTCAATGGGCCGGATAACCTCCTTCTGCGGTGTTGGGATTCTATGATTTTGAATAATATTCTCAACAAGTGGCACTGGATTATGCATGGGTGATTTGCCAGCATCTTTTTTCCCATTCCCTCCTCTGGTAAAAACTTAATGTAGCATGGGTGCCCACCACTGCTGGCGTCAGGAACAGAGGTCACTGGCTTCCACTGCACCACGCTCCTCTGGCAGGGTGATATCATTGATTCTTCATCACCCATTTTTTCATCAAGTTCCTCTTCAATTGGCATTGTTAGAAAAGAACCTGTAACAGTTGTAAATCCATTCTCCGTTACTGCAGTAACAAAGCCATTAACATAACCCAACCTTACCCTTTCCATATGTGACCGGTGTGGGTTGGATTATTGACTTCCTTTGATGCTCTTCTCAAGATTGCGAAACGTCTTCAGGTGCTCCTCGCAGATCTGAACCATCATCCAGATTGAAGTCACTTGAAGTCGCATGCATTTGGCAGTGATTATTACCTCTGCAGTTCCAAGACAATGATCCCTTCTATCTGCTTTGAGTTGGCCGGCATTTTGGTCGCCCCTGCAAGTGAACATCCATTCATGATTTCACTGCTGCTTTGGGCACTGACAGTTCTTTCCAATTATGTACTCCTAAGACACTTGAGAAATGAGGGTTATTATAAGTGGATCACAATTGGCTCGGATTATGCAACCACCCTCACAAAACAGTTTTGCAGAAGAATCCAGTGCAAAATAGATGTACACAATTTTATCTTCTTATTATTTAATTTTTGAAAAAGGGGATTTTTCACACATTCCATTTCATAAGTGTGCCTTAAAATCTCTCTCCGAAGGAATATTGAGAACAGCTGCAAACTCAAAAAACCTAGGAAAGGTCCTTGATGAGCTTATTTGTGGGCAGATTTTCATGCCCTACAACCCCTCATTCCATTCCACCCCCACCCCCCTCCCCTCCCTCCCGCCAAAATTTGAATTCCTCCCATGTCCTGGTCATTTACAAGGTTTAAGACACCTTGGTTGGTTTGGGTGGTAATGAGGAGAATTATGAGGGTGGCCAGTGTTAGAAGAAAGAGCAGGAAATGTAAACATTGAAGTGCTTAGGGACCTGCAGCTGCATTTTTTGACCACTGAACTCAGGATCCTTAAGACCATAAGACATAGGAGCAGAATTAGTCCAGTCGGCCCATCACATCTGCTCCACCATTCAGTCATGGATGATATTTTCTCATCCCCATTCTCCTGCCTTCCCCCCATAACCCCTGATCCTCTTATTAATCAAGAACCTATCTGTCTCTCTCTTAATGACACACAGTGATTTGGCCTCCACAGCCTTCTGCGGCAAAGAGTTCCACAAATTGACTACCGCCTGGCTGAAGAAATTTCTCCTCCTCTCAGTCTGAAGCTGTGCCCTCGGATTCTAGTTTTTCCTACTAGTGGAAACATACTCTCTGCGCCTACTTTATCTGGGCCTCTCAGTATTCTGTAAGTTTTAATAAGATTCCCCCTCATCCTTCTAAATAAATTAAAACTGTAATGAGTACAGACCCAGAGTCCTCAACCGCTCTTCATGTGACAAGTATCCAATAAGAGCTGATGGGAGTGAGAAACCAACAAGTTTCATAAGCCTCCAGACACCTTGGGAAAGAGAGGATGGAAGTTTACTTATCCTTCTGTCTTTAATCTGCCCCAGAACCCCCACAAACCCTCTGACCCACAGGGTCCAGGAGCAGGCCGGTGTGCCATCTTATATTAGGTATTTCTGTGTTTGAGCACTCAACAATCATGACTTCAGGAGAATAAGGTGGAAAGCCTCCTGCAAGATGTCCGATCTTATAGATCTAATGTGTGCCTATCTTCTGCAGGTAGTCCTGGATGTTCTCGGAAGTATAAAAAAAGCAAACAGCTGGTGGACTGAGTTCTCATTCCTGTTACCAAGGGACTGGAAAATCTTGAACTAAGGCATTCATTGGAGACAAGGGGGTTTAAATACCTTCCTACTCAGAACAATATGGCAAATATATGCAACAATATTTGGTGTGCAGTGTCATAATGTACATCTATGTATATAATGGAGTGCAGACAGGCAGTGATTGACACACAGGATGACCAGTAAGCACACAGAACAGAGCAGCCAATCACCAGACAGGACACGACCACTATAAAGCCAGAGGGCACCAGGTTTCCCGCTCTCTCTGGACCCAGCCTCTGAGACAGTCAGAGTTCGTGAGCTAGCCAGTGCAAACACCATGCGGTAGCTAGTAAGTCTGGTCAGGCTAGTATCAGATCTCCAGTCAAGTCAGCATAGTGTCAACCCACAGTTGAACATGAATAATAGTTTAGATGTTAAATGAAATCGTGTTGCATCTTATCAAGTGTTGGAAGTCTATCTCTCACTACACTGCATCAAGCGCAGTTCACATCGACCCAGCCTGCCCAACACATCATGGTACCAGTGAGTGATGCTGAAAATTGACGGACCTAACTTGAGTGAATCAGCGTTGACCAGCAAATAGCCATCCGGTGACATGGAAAACGTCCGCCCTCCTCCGCAGCTCTGCATCGCCGGCAACCTCGGTGAAAACTGGAAGATCTTCAAACAAAAGTTCCAACTCTATCTCGAAGCCACCGACCTCGAGGCCGCATCAGACACCAGGAAGATCGCACTATTTCTCTTCACAGCCGGGGACCACGCCATCCACATCTACAACTCCCTTACATTCGCTGAAGGCGAAGACAAGACAAAATTTAAAACAGTCCAGCTGAAGTTCGACAGCCACTGCGACATTGAGGTGAAGGAGACCTTTGAACGGTACGTTTTCCAGCAGAGGCTTCAGGGTAAGGATGAACCTTTTCAGTCGTTTTTGACCCATCTCCGCATCCTCGCGCAGTCACGTTACTATGACTCGACAACTGATTCCATGATCTGGGATCAGATCGTTTTCGGGGTCCACTCCGCTTCCCTTCGCCAACAGCTCCTGAAAGTCAAGCAGCTCACCCTCACCATCGCCATCGAAACGTGTGTTCTCCACGAACATGCTAACAATCGGCACACCCACATCAGGGCGGCAGAAACAGCAAAGCTAACCTCCCACAAGGTGGAACGGGTGCAGGACATCGCACAAATGCAGGGCCTAAGTATCGACGAGGGTGGCCATTTTGTGCGCTTTTCCCAGGCCCCTGCGCATGTGCGCCACGACCGAGGGGACGGCGAGACCGTTGACCAGCCTGCACAGGTGCGTACGTTGTTCGAACACACTGTGCATGCGCATTGGCGCACGGAACGCGCTGACGTTGGCATCATGACGTATCCGAATTGTGGCTCCGGCCATTTAAAGCGGCAATGTCCGGCAAAATCACGACAGTGTCTACAGTGTGGCAAGCTTGCCAACAACGCAGCCCTTTGCAGTTCTGCTCCACTGCCCAGCATCCAGCGATCCCAGCCACGGCACAGAAGCATCCGTTCGGTACAGCAGGCCATGCCAGACTCCGACCCCGACAGCCCAACAGATCCTGAGGCTGAGTGCCTCAAATCCCCATTCCGGGTGGGCATTATTACAAAGCATGCGCTGCCTTTCTCCAAGATAGTGAAGCACCTCCCGATCCTCAGCGTGGATCCCGACGACGAGTAGTGTGCTGTCCTCACAGTCAACAAGGCTCGCATCCGGTTCAAACTGGGCACCGGCATATCGCGAACCTCATCTCGAAATCCGACCTCGAAACCATCCGCGTCAGACCAAGCATTCTTCCACCGGCCTGCCAGCTCCTTGACTACAATGGCAATGCCATAGCTGCCAGTGGCTCATGCCAACTCGGAGTCTCCAATAAGTCATTTAAAGCGACACTGCGATTTGAGATCGTAGGACCTGACAGAGCATCCCTGCTCGGTGCTCGGGCCTGCAAACTCCTGAACCTGGTTCAACGAGTCCACACCATGTCATCGTCACAGGCAACGGCCTCACCTGATGAAAACTTCCAGGCTGAAATTGATGACATCATCACGCAGTACCACAGCGTGTTCGACGGAATGAGCACACTCCCATACCGATACAAAATCCTGCTCAAACCAAACGCCATCACTATGGTTCACGCACCACGTCGGGTGCCAGCACCCCTCAAGGACCGCCTCAAGCAGCAGTTGCAGGATCTCCAGGACCAGGGTGTCATATCAAAGGTCACAGAACCCACGGACTGGGTCAGTTCCACGGTCTGCGTCAAGAAGTCGTCAGGGGAGCTTCGAATCAGCATCGACCCCAAGGATCTAAACCGCAACATCATGAGGGAACATTACCTGACACCAAAATGAGAAGAGTTGACCAGCGAGATGGCTCATGCCAAATTCTTTACGAAGCTGGACGCCTCCAAGGGGTTCTGGTAAATACAGCTGGACGCATCCAGTCGCAAGCTATGCACATTCAATGCCCCGTTCGGTCACTACTGCTACAACCGGAGGCCTTTTGGCATCATCTCTGCCTCAGAGGTATTTCACCGCATCATGGAACAGATGATGGAGGGCATCGACGGGGTGCGAGTGTCCGTCGACGATGTCATAATTTGGTCCACAACTCCTCAAGAACACATCGATCACCTCAAGCAGGTATTCCACAGAATCTACGAGCATGGCCTCTGACTCAACAGGGCAAAGTGATCTTTCGGTCAATCAGAGGTCAAGTTCCTTGGTGACCACATCTTGCAGCAAGGCGTGCGGCCAGATGCTGACAAGGTTTCAGCGATCAACGCCGTGAAGACCCCAGAGGACAAGAAAGCGATCCTCCGCTTTCTAGGGATGGTCAACTTCCTCGGGAAGTTCATTCCCAACATGGCGTCCCACACCACAGCCCTCCACCATCTCATCAGAAAGTCGACGGAATTCCAGTGGCTGCCCGCTCATGAGAAAGAATGGCGTGAGCTGAGGGCAAAACTCACCACAGCCCCGGTTCTGGCGTTCTTCGACCCTACCAAGGAGACCAAAATATCCACTGACGCGAGCCAGGACAGTATTGGGGAGGTGCTCCTCCAACGGGATGACTCCTCCTGGGCTCCAGTTGCGTATGCCTCCAGAGCCATGACGCCCACCGAGCAACGGTACGCTCAGATTGAGATGGAATGCCTGGGCCTCCTAACGGAAATCGACACGTTTCACAACTGTGTATGGCCTCCCAAAATTCACGGTTGAGATGGACCACAGGCCATTAGTCCACATAATCCAGAAGGACTTAAATGACATGACGCCCCGGTTACAACGAATCCTTCTCAAGCTACGTCGCTACGACTTTGAACTTGTCGACACGCCAGGCAAAGAACTCATTGTTGCAGATGCCCTTTCCAGGTCTATCACCACACCGTGTGCGCAAATTGACTTTGTCTGCCAAATCGATGCGCAGGTGCAATTCTGTGCCTCCAACTTTCCGGCCTCTGATGAGAGGGTCATTCAAATTTGTGAGGAAACGGCCAAAGATACCCTGCTACAACGTGTAATGCAGCACCTCACAAATGGCTGGCAGAAGGGACAGTGTCCCTAGTTTTACAATGTCAAGGACGACCTGACGGTGGTGGACGGCATCCTCATGAAGCTCGATAGAATCGCGATTCCGAAGAGCATGCGAGCTATGGCGCTCGGCCAACTCGATGAGGGTCACCTGGGGGTTGAGAAATGTCAACGCAGAGCTCGGGAGGCAGTCTATTGGCCGGGCATCAGCCAGGATGTTGCCAACACAGTCCTCAACTGCCCTACATGTCAGAAATTTCAGCCAGCTCAACCCAAAGAAACTCTGCAGCAACATGAGATAGTGACCTCCCCATGGTCCAAAGTCGCTGTCGACCTTTTCCACGGCAAGGTGTGTGACTATGTCCTACTGGTCGACTACTTCTCCAATTACCCCGAAGTGGTGAAAATGTCTGACCTCACGTCGAAGGCGGTGATTAAAGCCTGCAAAGAAACATTTGCCAGGCATGGGATACTTTCACGATGATGAGTGACAACGGTCCCTGTTTTTACAGCCAAGAGTGGTCTGGTTTTGCCCGGCTATACAACGTTCGTCACGTCACCTCCAGGTCCTACTACCCGCAGTCAAACGGGAAGGCTGAAAAAGGGGTCCATATCGTCAAGAGATTACTATGCAAGGCTGCAGACTCAGGCTCCGATTTCAACCTGGCGCTGCTGGCATACAGAGCAACCCCGCTGTCCACTGGGTTGTCTCTAGCGCAGATGCTCATGAATTGCACTCTGCGAACCACGGTTCCAGCCATCCATGTTCCAGACCTTGACCACCTCACGGTCATACAAAAGATGCAGCAGTCTCGGGCCCAAAATAAATCAGTATACGACGCTCATGCCATGGATCTCCCTGAGCTGGTCGCAACTGATCGTATTCGTGTACAGTTGCCTGACGGCGGCTGGTCCACCACAGCTGTGGTCGTCAAGCAAGTGGGCCCGAGATCGTTCCTCATCCGCATGGCTGATGGCTCCTTCCTACGACGCAACAGACGGGCGCTGTGCAGAGTTCCACGCTCACCACCTAACCGTGATGTCCCGCCTCCCACAATGCTTCCTCCGTACGTGCCCGACCACGAGGCCACCAATCTACTAGCAATCTTGCCGACCCCTGCGACCACCGCATTGGCGGTGGTCCCGCCTATCCAAGTGCAGGCGGCCCCTGATCCACCCTTGAGGCGGTCAACCAGAATTCGTCGCCCGCCACATAGACTAAACTTATAGATTGAACGTTTGCACAATTTTCTGACCTCATCGTTTTGACCTCTGTAAATATCATTTTTACCATTTAATCTGCCCTATATCTGCACAAGCGACACCTTCCTATGTATATAAGTTCATTTTAGCACATTCTGTGTATAGTAACGCACATATACACATCCACATGCACATGCACCTTAATATTTATTATCTGAACACAAACAATATAAAAAAAGGGTGGGAGATGTCATAATCTACATCTATGTATATAATGGAGTGCAGACAGGCAGTGATTGACACACAGGATGACCAGTAAGCACACAGAACAGAGCAGCCAATCACCAGACAGGACACGACCACTATAAAGCCAGAGGGCACCAGGTTTCCCGTTCTCTCTGGGCCCGGCCACTGAGACAGTCAGAGTATGTGAGCTGGCCAGTGCAAACACCATGTGGTAGCTAGTAAGTCTGGTCAGGCTAGTACTAGGTCTCCAGCCAAGTCAGCATAGTGTCAACCCACAGTTGAACATGTATAATAGTTTAGATGTTAGATAAAATCGTGTTGCATCTCATCAAATGTTGGAAGTCTGTCTCTCGCTACACTGCATCAAGCGTAGTCCACATCGACCCAGCCTGCCCAACACATCACAAGGGACTGGAAAATCTTGAACTAAGGCATTCATTGGAGACAAGGGCGTTTAAATACCTTCCTACTCATAACAATATGGCAAATATATGCAACAAAATTTGGTGTGCCAGGCACACAGTGAGTTTGAGAAATTTAACTGAAGTTTCAAAGGAATGACTGATTGATTTAGGGGATGTTCAGACAGAAGCTTTTTGACAGGATGTCATCTGGGAAGCTTGTTGGAAAAATTCAGGGAAATTGTATAATAGGAAATGTAGAAACATGCATAGAACATTCGTTGGCATCGGAAACAAACATTTGAATTTTACAGCCTCACCCCGGAGTGAGCTGGCAGGTGAGGGGTGGACCCTAAAGTCATGTTGCATGGCGTGGTGTCTACCCACTTCTGCTGGAGTTTTACCAGCAGCAGGTGATGTCAACGCCACATGATAAAAAATCAGTAGTCCCAGCAATGGCCACCGCTCATGGTGCTGCTGTTGGGAAAGTGAACTGTCAGTCATTTGATTGCCATGATGTGGAGACGCCGGCGTTGGACTAGGGTGAGCACAGTAAGAAGTCTTACAACACCAGGTTAAAGTCCAACAGGTTTGTTTCAAACACTAACTTTCGGAGTGAATTAACTAGAATTAATTCGCCTGAAGTGGATTGGCCATGATAAATTGCCCTTTGTGACCAAAAAGGTCAGGAGGGGTTATTGGGTTACGGGGATAGGGTGGAAGTGAGAGCTTAAGTGGGTCGGTGCAGACTCGATGGGCCGAATGGCCTCCTTCTGCACTGTATGTTCTCTGTTCTATGAGACCACTGTCTCCACGTGAAATGATGTAAATGTTAATAAATGTAAATAATCTTTATTGTCACAGGTAGGCTTACATTAACACTGCAATGAAGTTACTGCTAAAGATTTGCGATAATTGGGTATTGCTTGTGTTGAAGAAACATTGGAAATGGAATGGCCAGGGGATGTGATCGATCCACTTTTATTCTCAGTGGATGACTGAAACATAGAGGACACAATTTAATAATTGACTGACGGCAGGAAAGTCGTGGATTTGCCAAATAGTGAAAAAGATTTGTAAAGGACTTCAGAAAAGGCACAAATATGTCAACAGAAAGAGACGTGAATGGTGGGATTCTCAATTGGCCGATGCCAGAATCGCGAAACACGATTGGGCGGAGAACCTGTTCCTGCACCAAATTCACCGCAGTTGCCTATTTGACGGCAAATCGCAATTCTACGTCACCTCCAAAGCGGTAGCAATGCATTCCAGAATGCACATACAGTAGACACCATTTGCATATCATAAGAGGGCTTGAACCTGTATTCTCTGGGGCCTCCGCGATGCTCCGCCTCCAATGGACCAAATTCCCGATGGTCAGTTTCACTTATACTTTTAAACATTGTGAAATCGACATCGTGGCTGCTGAGGGAGATAGAGGGGTACGGAAAGTGTCAAACATCGCCATAGTCTGCTGACAGTTGTGCCGATGGCAGGGGGCTTTTACCAGGACCAGGAGGAGTAGTGGGGGGTGTCCAGGAGGTGGGCTGTTGGGTTGGGGTGGACGGGCACGGAACACCATTGCCTGGGCCTACCAGGGAGCTATGTAGCTGCATACGCTGCTGACTGCCCACTGTGAACCTAGGGCCACAAGTCATTTGGGTGTTCCCTTAGGGTACTCCGCTCAGTACCCTCTGGCCCCAGCTGACCCATCAGTGGGATGGGCGCGCTCCAACACAACCAGTGCCACCTTGTTGGCTGAGATGAGTGCGTGTGGGGATTGTAATGTGTATATGCGGCTGCAGCTTGTCAACCTCCCAAGTGTTAATCAAAGAGCCGGCGAATCCCGCACCGTTTCTCATTGGAATCAATTGTTCCACATGGCAACAGTGCTAGTCACTCAACAGTCACTGAATCAGTCCATGTGCGGCGCAGTTTTGCTGTCGTGAAACTCCACGAATTCTGCCCTAGCGTAAATACTTAGTCTCAGAATGGAGAATCTAGCCTGAAAACGCTTTGTCACAGAACGTGTCACAGACCACTGTGATTTTGAGGGGAAAGCTTGGCAACTATGTGAAGCAGAGGGAGCTGTTGGAGTATGGGAAGATTGTGGGCATTGGGATTGATTTAGCATTGCTTTAGCATTGTCACGGATGAGCCAAATGCCTTTCCTTTGTGATGTCAAAATCTATCTTGACTACGTCATTTGAACATTTTCCATTTTAAATTTTCACACAGAAATGATGCTTGTTTTTTATCTTGCTGTTCAATTAATGAAGTAGGAATAATGTAATTGTGTGAGCAAAATGCACTATTCTTTCAAGACAAGTTGTAACATTAGCATTAGTCATTAAATTGCTGATCATGTGGCTTGCTCAAACCCTGTAATTTTTAGTACACAATGGTTTATTGCACCCTGACAAATATCAATAAGGAATTGTTTTGTTCCTTTGATTTTGTTTAATAGTGTGGTAATTAGGTGTCTGTGATGGTTTTGCCCCAGGATATTCCTTATGCCTTAGCATAGGGTGAATAATTAAAGTGTTGACTGTAGGTTTTATAGCAAAGGAATGAGGACTAATATAATCCAACTAGTTAAAGGAAAGAACAAAGCTGAAAACTAGAAGGTCAGTCTTATCTATACGAGGCCCACAGGACCAGGCCGATTAAGCTTCCTATGATCCTTGTGGAATATGAACTATCACGCTGAGGGGGCGGAGCTCCCTCATCAGTGAGGAAACAAACCTGGACATAAAAACCCTGGCCCAGGGGAGTCCCTTCAGGAAGTAGTATGTACAGAGTTTTCATTCTTTGTTCATTAAACCTTTTGTTTCCTAATGCTCCCATGTTGTCGCTTCCTCGAATCTAACAGTCAGCTGATGTACATCATGCAGAAAGCTGGGCGTCATTATATAAGATGGATGCTGTAATTAACTGACCGATAAAAGAATGTTAAGATCCTCCAGGCAGATTAACATAAACGTAAATTATGTTTTCTCAACTGGACTTTGAGAGATCCTCTGGCACTCAGATTACCGGGGCAGCACGGTAGAATTGTGGATAGCACAATTGCTTCACAGCTCCAGGGTCCCAGGTTCAATTCCGGCTTGGGTCACTGTCTGTGCGGAGTCAGCACATCCTCCCCATGGCGCTACAGTAGCCCCACCCAACACTAAGGGCAATTTATCATGGCCAATCCACCTTACCTGCACATCTTTGGACTGTGGGAGGAAACCGGAGCACCCGGAGGAAACACATGGGGATAGGGTGGAGGTGTTGACCTTGGGTAGGGTGCTCTTTCCAAGAGCCGGTGCAGACTCGATGGGCTGAATGACCTCCTTCTGCACTGTAAATTCTATGATTCTATTTGTCTATACAGAAGGTAGAATATTGATATTGATGTGCAGAATAGGTGGATTGGCCACTCTAAATTGCCGCTTAATTGGTAAAATCAGATTTGGGTGCCCTAAATTTATAAAAAATTATGTTGATATTTACACTATTGGTGTAAATAATTATTGGATCTCAAGATAAACGTTCGTGTTTCTTGGGAATTATGGGTAAAATCATATTCTGAAGACGTAGGTTGGGATTTTCTGGCCCTGCCATGGTAAGATACACTGGGTCAGTGAAAAATCCATTGACTATCGGCAGGAGGGATCAGATCATCCCAGCAGCCGTGGGGGTGGGGAGGGGGGGGGGGGGGGGAGGGGGGGTTAACCCCACCTTTAGATTCCAAACCCTTTTTACTCTGGATTGTTTAAAATTTATGAAGTTGATCGAATTATGGTTATTGGATTATATTATTGCTATTAACAAATTTCGATGGCCCAATTTTTAAAGACAGTCTTTCATTTTCAAAAATAAGTGAGGGGCATTACATGTTATTGGATTAATCTAGGTACATTAATTGCAAATAACCAATTTTGAAAAGAAAATTGAGGGCTCAGAGGTAAGGAGAAGACCTGCAATGTGTCATTCTGCTAAATATTAATTTGTCTAAATAACTGGTAGACTGATTAACAAATCATCTCCACTCAATCAAAGCTAAATAAAGAACGAATTAAAGCTATTTGATACTTTTTTTTGCTTTATTCATCAGGACAATATTACATTTGATTAGGGATGTTTAACAAAACATGAAGTTATTTTTTTTTTTCCGATTCTCTTCTGAAAGCATTTACTCATGGTTGGGTTATAGCTCCATGGCATTCTTTTAATTGTCATTGGGAGCACAGCAGGCAAGTGACTTCCAAGTCCATCACAGCTGACCCTGACCCAATCTTCAGCTCAGGGTGCACACGGGACTTTTCTATTGCAGAACACGGAACAGCAATCGAGAAGGAAACCTTGGGCTGATTTTCATCCCTTCTGCCCTGCTTCATGGAGTTTTCCTCATGCGCACTAAGCTGAGATCAACTAAGTTGAATTGAACCTGGGACAATGCTAGTCTGCATGCCTCAATACCACAGCATTTATGTGCCAATAGGGTGTTCCTCGGAAACAGAACATGTTTATTTTATTGTGATAATTACATCAGGTATGAACTGTTTGATTTATCATGTCAGAGGAAAGATAGAGGGAATTCGAGCTGTCATTCTAATTTAATTTGATCATAAAGTCATCAACAAAGATGAATAATTAAGAATTTCATCTTTTTGCTCCATTTTTGCTGCAACTTAAATTTCAGCCAGTTTTCAGCTATTATTCTGCTGCTCATGGGGGAAAGTTTTGAAAAAGGTTAATTATAGTTATCAAAGCCTGCCGAATTATTGGGTTCAAAGCTAAGGACCTCCCAAAAGAGCGCAAAACCGCTGAAGGATAAAAAGAGACACTGTCATGTGTTCAGTCTCTTTTGGCCCCGGCGCACCAGCACTCTCTTGGCCCCGGCTTGTGCCCAAGACCAATTGCAGCACCACGACCAGAAGCAAGTTCAAGACCAACGATCGCTACCAGATGGATGAGCCCAGCAGAAACTAAGTCACTTCTCCAGAGCCAGCCACGCAAGATACAAACAAAGGCCTTGTTCCTCTGCATAAAACTGGGTGCCTGAAGTTAAGTACATGTTGTTGTAGTGTGAGGTGTAATTTAGCTTGTAGTGTTTTATGTTGCATGTCAAAGTAATTATTTTGTCAAACTTTCATTGGACTTGAACTAACTAACTGGTTGTTGGGTCTTTAATTGATATCCGGCTAAACCTTGTGGTGGTGGCATCTGATACCAGGTAATATCATCATTAATAACTGTCATATCAGTATCCAGTTAAAAAGAGCAACATTATTGGCGTCTCCGAGCTGAATTGGCAATAAACCCCATCTAGGGCCATTTTGGAATGGTCAATCCACCTACGCTGCACATCTTTGGACTGTGGGAGGAAACCGGAGCACCCAGAGGAAACCCACATGTCATGATCTGCAGATATGTAGATAATGATATACAGCCAGGCACAGACAGGCAGATAACGAACACAGAGCACAGGACATGACCAATGAGCAGGCAGGACACTCAGAGGTGGTATCTCACTATAAAAGGCACGAGGCACTCACACTCCGCCTCTTTCCACTGATGAACATCTACAGAGTGAGTCAGGGTGTATGTACAGTATCACACCTCCAGCATGTGGCTGAGAGCTAGTCTGGTTCAGTCAGACAGAGTAACCACATTTAGGTTAGCAGAGATATCGAACTCATAGAGAACTGTGCTAACTGTGCTACTGCTTCAATAAATCAGATTGAACTAACTTCAAGGTCTGGAGTATCTTTTGGTTAAAGCTGCATCCGGTTGCAGCCTGTGTTATCCCAGAGTACATAACACAATACCACACAGATACGAGGAGAATAGTGACCCAAGCTAGGAATCAAACCAGGGACCCTGGCGATGTGAAGAAACAGTGCTAACCACTGTGCTACTGTGCCACACTATTGAGCTCTGTAATTACATAAATGCACCTATTAACAATACAAATGACTTCACTTTCTCATAATCTCCCCCACCCTCGCAAAAGCCAGCAGGGTCAGGAACATAGATTGTCAGACTGGCATACAGGCTGTTATCACCACCTCGTTGGTTGCCTAGCACCATCCCAATCTGATTCTGTGCCTGAATATCCAGCTCAAAATGCCAGCCTGGGTTCCCACCATCGATCATTAAGTCAGGACCTCAGCTGAAAGTGAAAAAATATGGGAATTAAGTTTGAATAGGGGCAGCACAATGGCGCAGTGGGTTAGCTCTGCGGCCTCACGGCGCCGAGATCCCAGGTTCGATCCCGGCTCTGGGTCACTGTCCGTGTGGAGTTTGCACCTTCTCCCTGTGTTTGCTTAGGTTTCGCCCCCACCACCCAAAAATGTGCAAGGTAGGTGGATTGGCCACATTAAATTGCCCGTTAATTGGAAAAATGATTTTGGTCCTCTAAATGGAAAAAAAAAGTTTGAGTAGGCTTCTCATGCTCAGTGCTTAGCCTCACACATGAAAGTTTGAGTTGACCCCTGTATGAACCATTGGGTGGAATCTTGTGGAGGTGATGGGGATGTCGTCTGGTGGCTGGAGAGCCAGCAATAGCCCCATGTTGCCTCCTTTGTGGCAGGCCTGTAGAACTGTGAGCCAATCAGGCAGTAAAGTGGCCAGTTGTGAGCCTTTTCCTAGGATCAAAAGCCTGGAGGGGGTTGTGGTGATATGCATCACTGTAAATACACAAGGGGTTAATGTAAATAATGTAAAGTAGACTAGATAGACACTAGAGGGAGCACCAGAGACATAACACACAGACATTCAACCAATAGGTCAGTAAGATAGGACACGACCAATGGGCATTCACGACACACAGAGGTGACATTACCACAGGGGGGGTTACAGCAACCCATATAAAAGGACACAGCACACATGGTCTTCCTCTTTCCAGTGAAAACACTCAGTGAGTACACAGGGTTGATTTGAAACACATCACACCCACCATGTGGATCGTAGCAGACTGGTTCGTCAGTCTGAGTAGCTATAGCAGGATTAACAGGAGAGTCAAATCCAAGTAGGAGAATTGTTAACTTCAATAAATGTGTTAAAGCTATCTCCAAGCCTGAACCTTCCTTTGTCAGAGAGCACATCAAGGAAGCAGCTTATGCCACGTCAAAAGCATAATGAAACAGGGGTGGCAGCTGCAGGAAAGACATCCATGGGAGACCCAGGATCACAGAGTGAACCAGGCCACAGATAATAACAATAATCTTTCATGTCACAAGCAGCTTACATTAACACTGCAATGAAGTTACTGTGAAAAGCCCCTAATCGCCACATTCCGATGCCTGTTCGGGTACTCAAAGGGAGAATTCAGAATGTCCAAATTGCCGAACAAACACGTCTTTTGGGACTTGTTGGTGGAACCCACGCAGGCACATGGAGAATGTGTAATCTCCACACAGACAGTGACTCAAGCTGGGGATTTAATGTGAGACCCCGGCAATGAGAGGAGAGGTTTCGCTGGATGGGTGGGGGGGTCACAGAGTAGGAGGGGCTGTTGGGGAAGACAACACTGAGAGCAAAGGAGTTGCTTTCCAGGCACCCCCGTCATCCTGATGCTGGGGGTTCCTTGATCAAGCAGTGAGTGCATTTGAATTAAGGAGCCCAGTCAGAACCAGCTCAGATTTACTTATCGTGAATGCCACATGGTGACTGGATTGATATCCGCAGTGGCAGTGGGGTGATGAGACTCCTAAGTGGGCATTAATCATCCTCCCACATGATTAAATGCCCTCCTCACCACTAGAAAGGGCTGAAGATCCCGCCCATAGTCCTCAGGACAACAGGAAAAAGGGGAGGAAAGTAGTTTTTTCGTGTCAAGTTCCAGATCATATAAACCCAAATAAATTGTTTTAGTGTTTCACATTGTACAGCTAGACAAAAGCATAGATGTTATCAAAGATACAAGACAAGAGAATTAATGGCTGAAACATCACCAGATATTGGATTTATGCTTGTTTCAAAGACAATAGTGGAGATTTTCCCAAAAGATTGAAATAAAGGAAAATATATCATTCCAAATGAATAGAATTCCAAAGGAAGGAACAAAAAGAACATCACATTTATCAAAATTGGTCAGGTCAGTGATACAATCTTTTTCTGTAAGAATCTATTCCAAGCAGCATGTAGCATTCAGAACAAACCATGCAATGTATTCCTAAGGGCTGATGGTATTAAATTATTAAGTCTGCCTATCTGTGTGGAATTCCCTGCTGCCCACAGGCAGTAGAAACCTTAATTTTTCATATGTAATAAAATGATGATAACTGAACTATTTTATTTTCAGTGTGATGTTTTTTGAAACTCGGTTGTAAAGTTCTGCCAGTTACATGAGTTGTGATTTAGTTGTTTTTGACCAGACCTAGTGCAAAATCGAAGAGAATAATAATCAGTGTTAGGCCAGGAGATTTATCAGATAGATAGAACCTAATATGATGGAAACAGGCAATTCTGTTGGAATTGGTTACATTTATTTGTTTTGAATCTTCAAATCCAACGTGGCAAGTAGGATCGAGCCTAATCGTTAACATTATGTGCCATTATTAGCAACATGTGGAATGCAGAAAACTTTTCAATATTCATACAGCCGACAAGAGAGAAATTGGTATTATTTTAATAATATTTAGTGCCAACTATTTCTTAATGACCCCCACTTTGAGCTGATTTGCACATAATGGTTCTTTTGTGACTTGAAGAAGAAGCTGGAAATAGGAACAAAGCAGCATAAAGATGATTACTTGAGGTGTGGGTTATTAATTGTGCCAATGCAAATCAGGATTCAAAATCCATGGGCGGGATTCTCAGTTTCTGAGACTAAGTGTTGACGCCAGGGCAGAATTCGTGGACTTTCACGACAGCAAATCTGGCGGGGCTAGCACCATTGCCACGTGGAACACAATTGATTCCTGTGAGAAATGGTGCGGGATTCGCTGGGTTCATGATTGACACTCAGGAGGCTGACAAATTGTTGCCACACATGCACATTACAAACCCCACGCAAACTCACCCCAGCCAATAAGATGTCACTGGTTGTGCTGGAGTGAGCCCATCCCAATGATGGGTCGGCTGGGGACAGAGGGTACCTAGTGGGGTGGCCTGGGTGGACACCTATACAACCCATGACCCTAAGTTCACAGTGGGCTGTTGATGGCGAGTGCAGTTGCATGATTTCCTTTCCGGCTGCGGTAGTGGTGTTCCCTGACTGTCCACCCTGACCCCACAGCCCACTGCTGTACCCCTGACCCTGGAGAAGCCCCCTGGGCAGCGGCACAACAGTCAGCAAACTATGGCGATGTTGGACACTTTCAGTATCCCCTCTCTCTCTCTCAGCAGCCACGATGTGCGTATCATGATTTTTAAAAGAATAAGTGGACCACGCAGTTGGGAACTCGGCCCATCGGAGGTGGACTATCCGGAGAACACCGAGTCGGGATGCTAACGACATGCAAACGGTGTTTACTGTACGTGCGTTCCTGACTGCGTTGATATCCCTGTCGAGGTGATGGAGAATTGTGATTTGGTAGGGTAGCACGGTGGCACAGTGGTTAGCATTGCTGCCTCACGGCGCCGAGGTCCCAGGTTCGATCCCGGCTCTGGATCACTGTCCGGTTGGAGTTTGCACATTCTCCCCGTGTTTGCGTGGGTTTCGCCCCCACAACCCAAAGATGTGCAGGGTAGGTCAATTGGCCACATTAAATTGCCCCTTAATTGGAGAAAATGAATTGGGTATTCTAAATTTATTTTTAAAAAAGGAAAAGAATTGTGATTTGGCATCAAATCGGTGGCCACTGTGATTTTGGCGTCAGCCAATGGTGAACTCCGCCCCATGTGTGTTATATGCAGGGAAGCAATGGCAAATGAAAATTTAAAACTCTCAAAACTTCGAAGACATTTGAAGACTAAGCCTGAGTTAGAATTATAGAATGCTCACAGTGCAGAAGGAGGCCATTCGGCCCATTGAGACTGCACTGACCCTTCGAAAGAGCACTCTACCCATATCCACTCACTCATTTACCCAGCCCGAAGCCCATAACCTAACCCGCACATCCCTGAACACTAAGGGGCAATTTTATCATGGCCCACCCACCTAACCCGTACATCTTTGGGCTGTGGGAGGAAACTGCGGAGCACCTGCAGGCACGAGGATAATGTACAAACTCCACACAGACAGTGACCCAAGGCCGGAATTGAACCCAGGTCCCTGTCTCTGTGAGGCAGCAATGCTAACCACCGTGCCACCGAGCCGCCCAAGTTAGATGACAAAGTTAGAGGAGAAACCTCTTGATATTTTTCAACAGATGCAGTGAGACCTTAAATCATCACCTGAAGTCACTATCAGAAATGAGAACATTGAGTAACAAAGCAAGTGAGAGGGACGGCACCTCCTTAATGAAGGATAACAAGTGGGATAATATCAATAATCAAAATCCTGGCATGGGTCACTGTCTGTGAGGTGTCTGCAAGTTCTCCCCGTGTCTGCGTGGGTTTCCTCCGGGTGCTCCGATTTCCTCCCACAAGTCACGAAAGACTTGCTTATTCGGGGAATTTGACACTCCAAAGTTTCCCTGTGTATACAACACCATAGTTTCAGTGTACCTGAACAGGCGCCAGAGTGTGGCGACTGGGGGATTTTCAAAGTAACTTAATTGCGTGTTAATGTAAACCGACTTGTAACACTAACAGAGATTATTATTTTTATTACCCTCTTTGCCATTCCTCTCTGTGAATTCCTGCACTGATTCATCGCTGCTACTGGTGGGGTAGGACATGCTGGCTGGCATGATGTTATAGGTGCAGTAATTGTCATGTTAGTGGTTTAATTGATCTGCCTTTGATTATGTTACTCTGTTCACCAATCTATTCACTGTGCTTGATTGCTTAAGCATGGTTATGGCCTCTGAAAGCTGAAGCAAATCATAATTTCTAGAGAAAGACCTTGGAAAAGTGAGCTGTGAACATGTTTGTGGAAATCTTGTAATTTAAGAGAAATTTTAAACCACTGTAAATAAACCTGCCGTCGTCTTAGAACTAATATATTCTCTGAATTTCTCTGAGACAAATCAGACATATAAAATGTGTAACAAATCCCACATCATATTTATAGCTGAGATGACCAAATTACAAAGGAAGCTTAAGAGGCATTGTTTTCAGGAATAGCTCAATTAATTTGTAATTTGTTGGATGGTTGACCTGCGTGAATAGTACAATTTCAAAATAACATGTAGGACATCCCTTTATTCATTTTCCCATCTCTGCTGGGCAGCAGGGTAGCATGGTGGTTAGCATAAATGCTTCACAGCTCCAGGGTCCCAGGTTCGATTCACGGCTGGGTCACTGTCTGTGTGGAGTCTGCACGTCCTCCCCTGTGTGCGAGGGTTTCCTCTGGGTGCTCCGGTTTCCTCCCACAGTCCAAAGATGTGCGGGTTAGGTGGATTGGCCATGCTAAATTGTCCGTAGTGTCCTAATAAAAGTAAGGTTAAGGGGTGGGGGGGTTGTTGGGTTACGGATATAGGGTGGATACGTGGGTTTGAGTAAGGTGATCATGGCTCAGCACAACATTGAGGGCCGAAGGGCCTGTTCTGTGCTGTACTGTTCTATGTTCTATGCTGTGGCTCAGTACATATCACTTTCAGCTCTGACTCATAAGATTCATCATTCAAGTCCCATTCGAGGTGAGCGATTTTGCACTTTGTGGGATGGTGATGTTGGCAGGAGTCGGTGGTGTGCCTGCTCTGCCCAGTTCCATTGTCCACTATGATTATATAATGATGATCAATCAATATTCAGATATGGACTGCTAGTAAATCCAAGCCCTGGGGAGGAAGCAAGGCAGTGTTGCCTTATTTGCCTACTGTAAATATGTCAATTAGTTTGCCCTCCTTCCTTTGGATATCAATATTCTATTGCTCAGAGTCGCCAGGTATCAAATGATACCACCACAAGGTTCAACCGGCGATCGATCGAAGAGCCAAACACCAGTTAGTTAGTTCAAGGTCAAGGGTACTTTATTTACACACACAAATAATCATGCAACATAAACATTATTAGTTAAATTACACCTATTGACTATGACAACCTGTACTTAACTTCAGGCACTCGGCTTAGGTCAGAGGAACAGTGACCGTTGTTCGATTCTGGATCCATCGGGTCTGTAGAAGTAACTGCTGCTCAGCTGGGCTCATCCGTCTGGTAGTGGGTGTTGAACTTGAACTTACTACTGGTGGTGCGGCGATTGGAAGCCGATGTTGCCGGGGTGCCAGGTCTAAGAGAGGCCGAACACATGGTGGACACTCTTTTTGTGCTTAGGGGTTTTTGCGCTCTTTTGGGCGGTCCTTCAGTTTGGACCCCACTAATTGGGTGATTCCTGATCACTATGTTCGATTTGAACCAATAAATGGGCGGGTTCCTTGATGGCTAGTTGTGTCGCAAGCGGTCATTGACACTGTTGTTTACGCTTCCCTGGTACAGGAAGTGGCACTAAAATGTCTGCGACTGCACCGGTCGCTCAAGTATCAGTCCTTTGGTGAAGATGGGCCATCAAATCCTAATTGGTCCATCAAATGCTAATCGGTTGGGGTTTCGATATCTTCTGGATTCCTCACTCACAAATATACATTTCTGGCTCTGAGGCTGCCTGAATCTCGCATTGTCCATTTTACCCACTATGCTTTGCGACCTTCTCTGTTCCTGGCTATAAGTGGCCATCCCAGATGGCTACAGCAGCAAATGGGAAGGGGTCAGACTTGTGAGCAGCTCGTTTGGGCAGGTTAAAGGGCCACTGCCAATGTGCAACAAACCAATAGTGCCAGGGAGCACTGCCAAGAGATAGTACCAGTACGAGGGGAGTTGTGTGTGTGTGTGTGTGTGTGTGTGTGTGGAGGGGGGGGGGGGGGGGGGGGGGGGGGGGGGGGGGGGGGGGGGGGGGGGGGGGGGGGGGGGGGGGGGGGGGGGGGGGGGGGGGGGGGGGGGGAGACATAGTGGGTGGTGCGGAGGTGATCCATTTTTATTTTGGTGCATTGGGATGGCCTTTGTAAATGGCACCCCTATCTTTAAAAAGCGAAGTCGCTGGTGGGGTGAACGCAATCAGAAGCAGCATGATGTTGTTGCACCCAACCCTTCAATGTTCATACACTGTGTTCCTCGCAATATGGCAGAGTAAGCTGCCATTGGTGCTGACAACCTCTACGCTGCTTTTCCTGTCCACTGCCACACTTTGTAAAAAAAGGTAAAATTTAGCCCACCATCTTTAAACTTACATCGTTCCAAATCCCTCTATTTTCCTAACTTGAAAGCTAAACTTTCCCAAACAACATCACACATGTTTTAAAACTATAGATAAAATCCAACAACAGTTACCACACCAGGCATGTATTTCCTTCAGGTTCCTTCCAACTAAAACAACTGGGCTGGATTCTCCGTTTCAAGTCTAAGTGCTGACGTCAATGGAGAATCCGTGGACTTTCACGTTAGAAAAATCGGTGCCACGCCTGGACCGTTTCTGTTACTGGTGAGGGACTTGCACCGGCGCCGCGTGGAACACCATTGAAACCCATGAAAAATAGTGCGGGAATCGCCGGGTCATTGATGGACACTCGCAGGGCTGACAAGCTGCAGCCACATTTAAACTCTACACATGCCACACACACATACTGATCGGGGCTAAAAAGATGGGGCAGGTTGTGCTGGAGTGCCCATATAGCTGATGGGTCGGCTTGGAGCAGAGGGCACCGAGGGGGGTGCCGAGGTGGGTCACCTATACGACACAGGGCACCAGGTTTAAAGCAGGCTGCCAGTGGAATGCGAAGCTGCATATCTGCCTTGTCGGCTGCGGCTATGGTGTTGTGTACCTGTCCACCCTGACCCCACAGCCCACCTCCTGGCCACTACCCACTACCCCCGCAGCCCTGGCAGAAGCCCCGGCCAGCGATACGGCTGTTGGCGAAGTATGGTAGTGCTGGACACTGGCCATATGTCCTCTCTCTCTCTCTCAGCAGCCACTATGCCAAGTTCATGATATGTAGAGCACACATGGACTACGCTGTCGGGAACTCGACCCATCGGAGGTGGAGAATCGCGGGTGGGCCCACTAATGATATGCGAATAGTGTTTCAACTACGTACGTCGTGCATTGCATTAACGGACTTTTTGGGGAGGCGGAGCATCATGATTCAGCATCAAACCACACCTGTCACAGTTTTGGCGTCGGGAGCTATTCTCTGCCCAAACGCACGCCCCGATTTTGGTGTCGGCCAACGAAGAATCCCAACCCTGGTTTTCAAACAGACTTTTCTCCAAGCACAGCTTGTTGGGAGTTGATATAGCTTCTTGCTGTGGGCTGAGGTCTCACAAACAGCTCACTTGCATAGTGTGAACTTGCCCCTGATATGCTGATTTTGTTTTGATCTTTCTTTTCATACGTTCGCTTTTAGAACGTAATTGTGAAATTCATGCCCCATTTTCTCTTTTGAACTTTTAACATCTTTACTTGAACACTTGACACTCTTTCCTCCATTGTCAGCAACTTGCCTTCGGCAAACATCTGTTGATAGCATGGCCAGGCTTATCAGTATCAAAAAACTAGTTTCACTAACTCAGCCAACCTGTCTCTGCTACAGATTCCATTTTATAAAAGTTTGTTTTTTTAAACATACAACTGCGAGAAAACATAATTCATTACTGGAGATCCTTGCTTTTCATTTTATCAGGATTTACAAAATGATGATACAGTTGACTCTGGACCTCTTCATCGATGATAGTGTCCTTGGGGCTGCCAGTACATGTGGAAGTGGTGCACATATTCCAGAGCCGCCCCGTCTACATGGATAGCATGGGGGATGCTCATCTGATTTGGGGAATGTTGGTTAGGGACTTATGACTTGCCAATGTTTAAAGAGAGGCCAAGCCTCTTATTGGAGGTCAAGTGTCTTTTGCATGTCTTTTACAGAGTGAGCCATCACACAACATTCATTCACAAACTGAAATTGTCCATGGAGGTCAATTTTGTTTTTGCCTGGACTCAACTAAGGTTGAAAAGCTTCCAGTCCAGACAATACTGGATGCTTACATCGGGTGGGAGGTCATCTCAGATGAGGTGGACGATGCCGGTCAAGTAAATGGTGAGAACGTGGGTGACAATCACACAACCGTGTTAAACCCCGATCCAGATGTGAAAGGAGTCCGTTTCAGGTTTTCACTCAGGATGGTGGCAGTCATATGGTTGTGCAGGAATCTTAGGATGGTGACAAATGTCAATGAGCAACCAAAGCATTGGAGACCCCTTTTATAGCCCCCTTCCTATTTGAGGTGAACAGAGGGCTGCTATGTCACAGATGGCTGCTGAAAAGCACTCCTGTTCCTGACACAGGTGGTCAATAACACTATGCATGCACTGCCTGTCTGCAGAATCTTAGCTGAGGGTGTTCAGGTATCACAGCCCTGCCCCTGTCACCAAGCCTCCATCACAGGGTTTTGTATTTGTCTGATGAAGCTTGCACATGTCATTGCTTAGCGTGGGGACTCCGGTGTGCAGCCAGATTCCATGCAGTCTTTGACAGTTGATGGCTGATTCAGTGGCATTAAAGACCACACCAAATGGGTCAATTTCCCAGTTGCAGCCTTCTACCACATTTGCAAGCATTGGGAATGCTGCCCTCCCCCACCTGCTCTGCCATTGAGAACTTCACAGAGTGTTCTTTATCTGGAACCTCTCCCTCAGCCTTACCACCATGGGAGGTCCGACCAGTAGCATGAGCACCAGATGACATAACTCCCAGATTCAGTGGAACACGCAAGCCTCTCTACTGCAGCAAGGTGACGATCCTTGGAAAGGGATTGCTTAGCAATAGCCTGCTTGCAGACGTTTAGTTTGGGACCTGTCAGGGTCACTCAGCTCATGACCTCATTACAGCCTTGGTTCAAATCAACTGAATGCCAGAGCTGAAGTGGGAATATTTGGCCTTGACGTAAAGGCAGCATTTGATTGAGTATAGCACCTTGAAGCCCTAACAAAACTGGAATCAATGGGATTGGGGAGAAAATTCTCCACTGGTTGGAGTCGAACTGAGTGCAAAGGAAGATCATTATTTTTGTTGAACGTCAGTCATCTCAATCCCAGGACATCACTACAGGTGTTCCTCGTAGTTGTGTCCAAGGCTAATCACCTTCAGCTGCTTCATCAATCACCTTCCTTCCATTATAAGTCAGATGTGGGGATTTTCGCTGATGATTGCACAATGTTCAGCACCAGTACATCTCCTCAGACACTGAAACAGTCCATGTCCAAATACAGCAAAATCTAGACAAATTCAAACTTGAGCTGAATAGTGGCAAGTAATATTTGCGCTACACAAGTGCCGCGCAATGACCATCTCCAACAAGACGGAACTTACCCAGCATCCCTTAACATTCAGTGACTTTGCCATTGCTGAATCCCCCACATTTAACATTCTGGGCATTACTATTGACCAGAAACTCAACTGGACTAGCTGTTTTAATACTGTGGCCACCAGGGAAGGTCAGAAACTCAAAATCTGGGGCTGGTAACTCATCTCCTGACTCCCCAATCCTGTCCACCATCTTCAAGGCACAAGTCAGGAGTATGATGAAATACTCTCCACTTGCCTGGATGAGTGCAGCTCCAACACCACTCAAGTAGTTCGAAACCATCCAGGACAAGGCAGAATCAAGGCCCACTTGATTGGTACTCCTTTCACAAACATTCACCAACAAACTTTGGCAGCCGTGCGTGCCATCTACAAGATGCACTGCAGGAACTCACCAATGATCCTCAGGCAACACCTTCCAAACCCATGACTGCTACCATCTAGAAGAGCAAGGGCAGCAGATGCAAGGGAACACCACCACCTAGAAGTTCCCCTTTAAGTCACTTGTCATCCTGACTTGGAAATGTATCTCTGTTCCTTCACTGTTGCTGGGTCAAAATCCTGGAAGTCCCTCCCTAACAATACTGTAGGACTGCAAGTGCACCTACACCACATGGATGACAGAGGTTCACGAAGGCTGCTCACCACTGCCTTCTCAAGGGCAATTAGGGATATGCAATAAATGCTTGTCTTGCGAACCTCACGTAAATTAATTTAAACAACTTATATAAACCTTTGAAGTGATTAAACATTTCAGATGTCATCAAGTAGGCAAAAAAATAATAATTCCTGTCTAAAGAAGCATATTTTTATCATCATTAGGATGAATGATCAGAAGGTTGTTCAGAGAGTACATTTTTAATGAAAGGAAAGGGAAGTTCAGAGAATGAAGTGTTTAGGGGGAAAATTCAAGAGCATGAGCATAATAGGTGGCTGCAGGCACAACGACCAGTGTTCAGGAGAAGGCATCAGGAGAAGGAGAAAGATATGTACAAAGAGACAGATTTGGAGAAACAGAAAGCAAAAGTAATGTATCAAGTTTATAGTGATTGAGAGGAGTGAATCTTTATTGAAAATAAAAATTAAGATACTCAATGCAAGCATTTTATATTTGCCTGATTGAAGTGTCCCATCAGAGAAGATTTTGAAAATACCGTGCATATCTCTTCACACGTATGAGCGTGCAAGTAGCCATTTAATATGCTTGAAATTTTCCACACCAGTAATCGACAGCTGAAAAGATAATACATCATGACATTCACTTACTCAGACACAAGCTGTGCCTCATAAACGGCAGTGATGCCTTCAGCTATCTGGATCCGAAGCTTTGGAGCTCCCTCTCTTCACCACCTTTCTTTTCTCTTTTAAGACCTTCCTTATAACCTATCTGTTGGCCATATTTCTGGTCTCCCCTCTCTTGCCCTCTCTTTCTTGTCTTGATGCCATTTTTTGTCTGATTACACTTGTGCGGAGTGCATTTGGATGTTGTCTATGTTAAAGATCCTAAGCTGGATTCTCCGTCAGCGGGATCCTCTGCTTCGCGCTCTCGCACCTGCGGATTTCCTGATGGCGTGAGGGTGCCCACAATGGGAAACCTCATTGGCTTGCTGCCAGGACAGAGGATCCCACTCCCGCACCAGAAAACGGGTGCGGCAGGACGGGGAATCACACCCACAATATTAGTCGCAGAATCATACAGCACAGAAAAGGCCCTTTGGCCATCGCATCTGCATCAGTCAAAAGCAACCACCTAACTATTCTAATCCCATTTTCCAGCACTTGGCACATAGCCTTGTATGCCCTGGGGGTACAAATCAGGAAGCAATTCACTATTCCTCGCCATGCAAATTTATGCAAAGTCCCGCAACCAGCCATCGTGCCCCACCGCACTGCAAATCTGCACTCCCCGCCCAACACAAAGCAAAACCCCACCCCTGGATTTTCTAGGTGCTTATCATTTCACCCAAGTAGGGTGGTGATCCAACCCATACAACCCTGGGGCTACCTAACCAGGGAGACCCCCTCACAGGAACCCTCTTAATAGGGAAACCCCCACAGGGACCCCCATAATCGGGTGTCACCCCAGGGGTCTCATAACTAAAGGAACCCCCACAGAGACCCCACAACTAAAGGAAAGCTGACAAATACCCTTTAAGTAGAAGGAGTTCCTCACAGACCCTCCCGCCAAAAACTTACTTCTGCCTGGAATCTAGGGAACAATCCATACGGGGCAGTGAACAGAATTACAGCTGCAACACTTACATGGAAGCACCATGTTTCAATTCCTGGAAAAAGAACAGCTGTGACCTGTGTCATTGAGTTCTAGCAGTGGGCTGTGATTGACAGCTTCCACAAAGCAGCCTCAGTGCTGAAACCCCAATGTTTATAAACACCAACCACACCAAAGAGGGATAAGTGCATTGCAAACACTCGCTTGAGTAATTGGAATGCACTAATGATTGGAAAGTATTTATATCTGATGTGGTTGATGTTTGTAAACGTTGGAGTTTCAGCACTTAGAGTCACTCATCCATGAAGGGGGATGATGAATCAAGGCTGCAGCTTTTTCTGGAAGCTGTCTATCGCAGCCCACGACTAAAGTGAATGAATGGGTTGCAGCTACAGGAACTGAGTTTAGACACAGGTCACAGCTTTTCTCTTTCCAGGAATGGACATGTGCATGGGCGGGATTCTCCCGTAATTGCGGGACGGGCCGTACCGGTGCCGAGGAGTAGCGTGAACCATTGCGGCGTCGGGCGGCCCAGAAGGGGCTGAATCCTCTGCACCTTCAGGGGCTAGGCCAGCGCCGGCGGGGTTGGTGCCACGCCAGCTGGCGCTGAAGGGCTTGGCACCGCACCAACTAGCGCCAAAGGGCCTTCGCCGGCCGACGCGAGTTGGAACATGCGCGGGAGCACCAGCGTGTACTGGCGTCATCCCAGCACATGCGCATGGGGGGTTTCTCTCCGCGCCGACCACGGCGGACTGTTACAGCGGCCGGCGCAAATGAAAAGAGTGCCCCCAGGCACAGGCCTGCCCGCAGATTGGTGGGCCCCGATCGCGGGCCAGGCCACCGTGGGAGCCCCCCCTGAGGCCAGATCACCCGAGCCCCCCCGAGGACTCTGCAGGCCGCCTGTAGAGCGAGGTCCCACCGGTACGGACCTGGTTTGATTTACGCCGGTGGGACCTGCCAAAAATGGGCGGCCACTCGGCCCATCACAGGGCAGAGAATCGCCAGGGTGGGGGGCACTGCCAACGCCCCCCGACCGGCGCGACGCAATTGCTGCCCCCACCAAAAAACTGGCGCTGGAGAATGCAGCAGCCGGCGTCGGGGCGGGATTCACGCTGCCCCTCAGCGATTCCCCGGCCCGACGGGTGGGGGCGTCAGAGAATCCCGCCTGTGGTACTTCCATCTTAGTGTTACTGTAATCTTGTTCACTGTCCCTGTCTGCACTGCTGTCTAGGTTCCAGACTGGGGTCTTTTTTCTTGAGGTCTGTGGGAGGATCCCTCTATTTGGGGAATCTGTGTGGGTGTCTCTCTATTTAGGAATTCTCTGTGGGGTTCCCTATAGTTAGGGGGTCTTGGAGAAGCCTCCTATAGTTAGAGCGCCTCTCTGGGGGGTGGGATTCCTTTAGTTAGGAGGGTCCCTTGGAGGCCTCTGTATTAAGGGGGTCTCTTGGGTGGATCTCCCATTTTAGGGGGTCTTGCGGGTGTCTGGTGGAGGAGGGGTGGGCAGATCATGCATTGTAGGGGTGTGGGGGAGGACAGCAGACCTCAGATGGAGGACAGCAGACCTCAGCTGGACTTTGGACTTAAGCAGTTACCCCCTTGGCCTATCATGAGGGCCATCAAATCAGACTCACGTTTGGTGAGACTTGTTGTGATTCCGGTCCACATGATTCCTGACCCCGGAGACTGGAGAATCACAAAGAGCATGCCAGCTCAGAATTCTAAATTCTCCCTCTGTGTACCCGAACAGGCGCCGGAATGACGTGACTAGGGGCTTTTCACAGTGACTTAATTGCAGTGTTAATGGAAGCCTACTTGTGACAATAAAGATTATTTTTTTAAAAGCTAGAAAATGGGGTGTGGGGCCCACTAAGTGGATGTAAATGGGTCATTAAGACCCATTTGCATTCATTTACATTCTCCCACTGGCATGTGGATGCAAACCACGATCCCGACACCAGCAGGCAGCCGAAGCATCGCAATAGTAAACTAGTGGACTTGTAATCCAGAGTAACGCTCTGGGGACCCTGGTTCAAATACCCCCACTGCAGATGGTTAAATTTGAATTCAATAAAAATATGGAATTAAAAATCTAAGGATGACCATAAAACCATTGTCGATTGTCGGAAAACCCATCTGGTTCACGAATGTCCTGTAGGGAAGGAAATCTGCCCTCCATACCTGTCTGGCCTACATGTGACTCCAGATTGGTGAAGGGCAAATAGGGATGGGCAATAAATGCTGGCAAAGCCTGCGATGCCCACATCCCATGAACAAATTTTAAAATAAATCGGATCGATGTCATCCGCCATAAGACGCCGATCCTGATTTTTTTATTCTCCGCTGCATCGGGTAACCCGCTATTGGCAGTGAGCGGCGGAGAATCCAGTCTCTGACCTATAATAACAGCTCGCATTTATATAGCCCCTTTAACACAGTAAAAGTACCCACTAACACTGATATAATCGCATTGCAAAACACCTCAAGTGGGATATTAGCAGAATTTTAATAAAAACAAGTGGGCTCAAGAACATCTATCACTTAAAACATCCCAGCTCTAAACACCAAGATGGTTGTGAGCATCTACAGATTTGGTAGAGGAAGTTAGGAATTTTAATAAACCACTATTCTGGGCAGTCAATTCAAATTTAAAGAGGACAACTTAGCCCCTTTCGCTCTGTTGTTACTCTCACAGCAACAGGCATTTCTCACATTCTTTTAGACTGTCGACACACCTAGGGGTGCACATCACCAAAAATCTATCCTGGTCCACTCACGTTGACGCTATCACCAAGAAAACACAACAGCGCCTTTACTTCCTCAGGAAACTAAGGAAATTCGGCATGTCCACATTAACCCTTACCAACTTTTACAGATGCACTATAGAAAACATCCTATCGGGCTGCATCACAGCCTGGTATGGCAACTGCTCGGCCCAGGACCGCAAGGAACTTCAGAGAGTCGTGAATACCGCCCAGTCCATCACACAAACCTGCCTCCCATCCATTGATTCCATCTACGCCTCCCGCTGCCGGGGGAAAGCGGGCAGCATAATCAAGGATCCCTCCCACCCGGCTTACTCACTTTTCCAATTTCTTCCATCGGGCAGGAGATTCAGAAGTCTGAGAACACGCACGAACAGACTCAAAAACAGCTTCTTCCCCACTGTCACCAGACTCCTAAATGACCCTCTTATTGACTGACCTCATTAACACTACATCCTGTATGCTTCAACCAATGCCAATGCTTATGTAGTTACATTGTATATCTTGTGTTGCCCTATTATGTATTCTCATGTATTTTCTTGAATTGTTTAATTCCCTTTTCTTCCATGTACTGAATGATCTGTTGAGCTGCTTGCAGAAAAATACTTTTCACTGTACCTCGGTACACGTGACAATAAACAAATCCAATCCATCCAATCCATCTACCTTACCTTGGGTTAATCTGCAATTTAAACGTCTGCTACTCTTCATTTACATTTGCTCTACATTTGCTCCTTCAGTTTGTTTTGAAAATTCTGTGCGATTTAATTTTGAAAACAATTTGAAAAACAATTCTCACCCATTCATAATATCTGCAAGAGCGAGATGAGAAGCATAAAATACTGAAGTTGTTAGATGGGGAACTGCTTTTGCTCAATCATGGGACAGAATCTGGTTACAAGGTTGTTGATATGTACTGTATTGAAAAAAAATATTGTTATCCATTTCGAAAGAAATGATTTGTTCAAGCATTTGGATTCTCCAATCAATTCTAAAAAATTCTTCTCAGGTTCAATGTGGAGATTTGCGTGGATTGGTATTCAGTTAAAAACTGAATCCCCATACAATTTTTGCCAATAGCTATTTTACCGAGAACAGCAGGTAGAACTGAACGGAATGGAAAGAGACAGATGTAAACCAGTTCCATTAGGTAGAAGTCGACCTGCCTAAATAAGTTTTGAAAAATAAAATTGCTCAGCATTGCCATGCTGTTGTTCCAACTCAATGATGCAAGGGATTAGAAAGAAGCAAATTGACATCACTATCAACAGAACTCGCAGGTCAGAAACTGCAGAAAAGTCAGAATAGATTTTAAATGCAACTATGGATATGTGGGTGAGATTCTCACTGGATACGTTGTTAAATATGAAGGAATTGTAGTTGATCAGAGGGATGAACATTTCAGTGATACAATTTTGATTTGGATCACATCAATGTTTTTTCCCCTTTGAACATTTGCCAGGTATTCAGGGCAAAATGTTGAATCTCAAGTAACATCTAAGCATTGGAGTTCAGAAGAGAATAATCCAGCAGGAGGTTTGTCCCGATCAACTGGAAGTTGTGCTTAATGAGTACAACCTGCCTACTAGAAGCAGCTAGAAGTAATTTTATTCCTTGCTAAAATAGAAAACATTTTCTGCTATATTTGTATTTCCAACTTACTACTTCTTACCTCAGGATATAAGATGAGGGGCATAAACGCTGCTTTCTCTTTGCAATGCCAAGCAGAAGCTTGAAGTGTCCAAGTCAGTTTGCAGTTCTGACTGCAATCCTTACACATTCCTATCAGTGAATTCACTAACAATCAAGCCACAGACATTTCCTGAATGAGCAGACTTCATCACATCGGAAAAGAAAGAAAAATTAATCCTCAAAAGCATTAGCCCACAATGGCACTTAATTTACTTTTAACATGTGTAAAATGAGAATCACTTTTTCTCCCTTTTTTACTGCTCTCTCAGGAACATAGCAATTTATTCATAACACATTCTTAGAGCTTGGATGTAGTACAGCTAACACACAACAAAGCAGCCAGTCAAAAGAACCTCCAACAATGCTGCTGAATTACCCATTAATCCTTATAAATAATGCTCAGTACATTAATAAAATATGAGAGTCCGCAATTTGGAGCACGAATGAAGAAAATACATGGAATAGAGTCTGTTTTGCTCATGATCCTTTCCAATCATCTGGTCCATGTGAGAGAATGTAGAAGTGCCTTCCATAGGTAAGAATGGTAAACTGCCAATGAGCAGAAGGTCCAGCAGATGTGGGAGACAAATGCATGAGGGCGATTCCCAATTTGCCACGCTCAAAGAGATAAATGGAAGATGTCCGATTGCAAGGAAAGCAATGAAGATCACTACCAGTTTTATCACACTGCTGTATATGGTTATGACTGTCAATGACTTTGCATTATTATCGACTGGTATGCGTGCCTATTTTGTCATAAATTTCTATTCGAAAAGTTTGGAAGTTTTAACCACGACTGCTAGAGAGGTTGGCGATACTCTTGTTTGAAACCGAATCCAACCAGAACCTATAGCTGTAAGTAGAAAGTGAAACAAGAAATGAGAAAGACGTTTGAAATAATGCAACAGATCATAAATAACATGCTTGCTTTGTAAAAGCGAGGAAGTGAAATCATGAGTTCAACTGTGGGGTAGCACCTTGATTTGTGTCCATTAAAATCACTGTGCAAATGAAACGACACCTATTGGATATGGAGCTTGATATTGATGCTGCAATTTCCATTGTCGGCAGGCAGACATTTATTGGACAGCATTAAGAAAGGAGTGCAACATTTGGATTCGAGGGACGCTGAGGCTCAATTGTCCACTTATACCAATGAGGCACTGGCATTGTGGGGACCACATGGCCTTGATGGTTTATGGACAGCAGTCAGTGTGCTTCCTGCTAATCACAGTGAAAGAGGATGGTCCTAGCTTGCTGGGCCTCGACTGGTTAAGTCACCTGCACCTTGAATGGCAACATATCTTCCAAATGGAATTGGAAGGCCTGAGTGAAGTACTGGGAAAGTATCCTGCAGTCTTTCAGCTTGGACTGGGGAAAATTAAAGGTGCTGTGGCCAAACTCCATGTCAACGCAGCTGAGCAGCAGAAATATTTTAGAGCCCGTTCAGTCCTTTGTGCATTACTGGCAAAAGTGGAGACTGAGCTCAGCCGGCTTGAAGAATTAGGTACCATTCGACCCGTGCATGTTCCAGACTGGGCAGCTCCTGTGGTTCCCACATTGAAGCTGGACAAAAAGGTCCAGTTATGCGGGGATTACAAACTGACACTAAATACGGTTTTGCGTCTGCACCGTTCCCCGATACCCCACATTGAGGACCTTTATGCTAAATTAACAGGTGGACGTTCCTTTACTAAATGTGATATGAGTCACGTATATTTACAACTCGAATTGGACTCGATCTCTTGCCATTTACGTCACAATCAATATGCACCACGGCCTGTACAAGTACAGCGGGTGGCCTTTTGGCATGTTGCCGGCCTGTGCTATATTCCAGCAGGTAATGGGAAACATCCTGCATGGGTTACCATGTATAACGGTGTATTTAGAGACCCTGTTGTTTTCCAGAGTAACTGAGCAGGAGCATCTGGACAACCTGGCAGAAGTTCCTCTGCACTTTTTGGAGTCTAACGTTCACCTGCGGAGGGCCATATCATTTTTCAAGTCAAAGAGGCGGTATATTTGAGCTATTAGGTGGATTACACCCGGTCACAGAGAAGTTGAACGGCATTCAGCAGGCCCCTGCCCCGACGAGCACCACAGAGCTTTGATAATTTTTAGGGTTAGTAAATTATAAACAACTTTTAAACAGGTGAAGAAACAGCTTTTGTTTTCCGGAGCTGTTGACTCACAATGATCCAGCCATGCCTCTCATCATCACGTGTCACCCGTATGACATTGGGGCCGCTCTCTCTCACAGGATTAGCAGATGGTAGGCAGTGGTCGATTGCTCTTGCCTCCCGGACGTTGGCTGTGGCAGAATGCAAATACACACAGATGGAGGAGGAGGCATGTGCGGCCTCCGTTTCACCCTCATCACTGACCACAAACCGCTGCTTGGTTCATTGAAGGTGGACCAGGCCATCCCGCCTATCACTTCCACAACAATCCAGTGGAGGACCCTCTTACTGGCCGCCTACGAATACTTGTTCAAACATAGGCCTTGCACTTAAATTGCACATTCTGATGCTTTTAACTGGCGGACCTTGCAGACTACCACCCATCTCCTCCCGGGGTGGACAGAATTGTCGCCTCCCTGAACTTCATGGACTCGTTGTTGGTTACAGCATCTAGGATCCGTGAGTGGACTCAAATGGACCTGGTTCTTTCCAAGGTTCGAAATCATGTGTTATATAATGGATAGCATTGGCAACTCCCAGGTGAATTACGGCTTACTCATCCAAGATGACCGAATTTAGTGTGGAAGGTGGTGTCCTGCTTTGAGGTACATCCCGGAAAAAGTTCCACAGATTGATCCTACAAGACCTCCACAATGGGCACCCCGGGGTGTCAAAAATGAAAATGTTAGCAAGCAGCTACGTCTGGTGGTTTGGCCCGGGGTACCCCACCACCAGCCGCAAGCCCAGGACACCCAGGAGGACCAGTCCGGGGACAACATTGACTTTTCGGCACTGCGTTCACCTGAACCCTCCACCATCGCAGAGACGACCTCATCGGTGGATCATATGAGTTAGGCTCCTAGGACACTTTTTGGTGCACACGTCACACATGCTTGGGCACATCAAGTGGAGGCAGAGACTCCCGAGGGAGTGGACAGTTGGAGGGCTGTCTGATCCCAGGAATTAGCTGTAGTTCAGACAGGTATCGCAGTTATGGAAAGATTAATCTGATCACTGGTGGAGATGCAGACACAGAGCCAGGGTCTACATGAGGGGCATCAGCAACTTTACAGCACCTGCAGGTGAACTTGAAGGAATCCAACTGTCTTCAGGTGCAGGAAACAATGCCAACAATGCTTGGTACCCAGGTCAACACCAAACGGGTGGCATCCACGGTGGAAGCTTTGGATCAAAAAGTCACAGCCATGGGTCAAGACGTCCAAGGCTTGGGGAACAGTGTGCAGGTCAATGGTTGAGGCTCAGTCACAGGTAGCCATGTCCCTGGCCTACATGGACATTGCCGCGGCATTTCAGAGCTTGGCTCAGTCATAAAAGGGTCATGGGTGAGGGCCTCAAGAGCACTGGCCGGGCGGTGGCCAATGTGGGCCAGTGACAGAGGGACATGTCGCACTCGCTGAGGGATGAGTCCCTGTGCCTGTGCTCCATGGCAGAGGACATCGAGATCCTGATTGAGATAAGAGTGGACCTCCAAGACTGGTAGTGCCAGGTGATCGTGGAGCATCGAGAGCTCACTACGACCTCACCTCCGTCCCATTGAGTGGCCTGGGGGCCATCGAGGAAGGAGGAAGTGATGGAGCCCCTGCTGATGCCTCCCGCAGGGGAGGTGCTGGAACACCTCAGTGCTTCTGAATCTCTCCCGCCCCCACCTAATACTGTTGCATCTGATGGGCAGTGGACAGACAGGGTGACATCTCATCACTTGTGACACCCGAAGGTTGACCGGGCCCATCCAGGTCCAAGCCCTCCAGAGGATGGCGCCAAAGGTCACTGGGCGAGAAATGCAGCAGGCTGCCTCCACGCCTGATGTGCTGTCTGAGGAAACACGTAGACGGAGCGGTAAAGCACACAGGTTTAAGGAGTTAGACACCAGGACACCAGTTAAGTTGGCACTTGTGCAGCGCATAGATTAGAGGTAGGGGTCAGGGCACAATAATGTACGTAGATGCCCTCTGTCTTTATAGTGCGTGTATTCGAACTGGTGATTAGCTGTGGTGTTTGTGCATGTTGATTGGTCCTAGTGTATGTCCATCAGTGTGTGTGTCTGCACCATGATATACCGGTGTATATTATGACATTCACCCTCTTTTTAAAAAAAATTGATGTGAATGTGTGACAATAAATAGTGTGGGTGTGTGGAGAATGTTCCTAACTACATGTGAGGTGCGAAGACATATGTACAGAGCTATATACAGGAAAACTAAGCTATATACAAGGGTAGGTGCCTGGTGCAGATAGTTAGTATGCAATAAATTGAACAAGAACAGTGCTATATACAAACCAATGGAAAACGATTGAACAAGGAAGGAAGCATCTTAGAGAGTCCATCAATTTGCAAAGTTCATAAATTCAGTCTCTGAGGCGGGCGGCGAACTCTGGTTGACCGCTTCAAGGGTGAGTTGATAGCCGCCAGGTCAGGAGCTGGGTGGGCTGCAACACAGTCAGGGGGAGGCAGAGTGACCGGAAGCTGTGCACAGTCCATGACAGGGTCAGCAGAGGAGCTACCCGGAGGATCCCGTGATGATTGCGGAACAAAGCGAAGGGCACGCCGATTGCGGCGCCGAACCAGGAAGGAGCGGGGGGCCAACTGCCAAAGGACAACAGCAGTCGCAGACCAGCCACCATCCGAGAGATGAATACGAACCTTGTCGTCCGGCTGGATGTCGGGGAGATCAGCAGCACGTGAGTCGTGATGTGCCATCAATTGTACGCGAGACGTGTGCTTTACAAAAGTCAGGCTTTAATAGACTAGAACACAGCTCTGCGATCATCTACAATGGAATGGACGATCGCCGGGCGTTTATCCATTTATACCTCGTTAATGGAGGCGTGGTTAACTCAGCCTCTCGGCCAATCGGTCGAGAGGCACATGACCGACCAGGGCCAATGGTAAGCCAGTGTTCTGTCCCAATGGCAGACAGGTATGCAGATCATATCACCACATTCACCCCTTGCGGAGAAGTAAGGCGGGGGGGGGGAAGAACGAGAGCCAGGGTGGGGGGGGTGGGAAGGGGGTGAGAGAGAACTGGTGATATGAGTCGCAGCCGGGAGGATAAATTTTCTCTCCTTACTCTTATCGAATTTGGGGGCTTCCCACTGGCCCAGACAAAACGATATGCACACAAAGTCCATGGAGCTGTAGAACTTTAGAAAGATTCGATCAGTCTTTTTGTGGTCTTTGATGTCCTGGCAGACCGCCGTAGTGGAGGAGTTGACGTCGGGTCGGCCGATGGTTCCGCTGACGTCCTGGAGTCCGGGAGCAATGGACGTTGAATAGTCTCCGTCACCCGAACTGGCCGTGGAGACGCCATGGATGTGGAATGGGGAACCTGAGTGGGGCGCTGGGGTGAAAAAAAAGAGGGGGGGTTTGTGATGGGGGGGGCGGAAGGCCGCACGCAGGCGGGTGCCAGGTCCCGGAGGGAGACCGTGTCCTGCCGACCGTCGGGGTACTCCACATACGCATACTGCGGGTTAGCGTGGAGTAACTGGACTTGTTCCACCAACGGGTCGGACTTGTGCACCCGCACATTACTCCGGAGCAAGATGGGTCCGGGGGCGGCCAGCCACGTCGGGAGAGGGGATCCGGAGGGTGACTGAAAAGAAGAAGACTTTCATGAGGTGTCTGATTAGTTGCGGTACAGAGGAGTGAGCGGATAGAGTGCAGGGCATCGGGGATCACCTCTTGTCATCGGGAAATAGGGAGATCTCTGGACCGGAGGGCTAGTAGTATGGTCTTCCAGATGGTACCATTCTCCCGCTCAACCTGTCCGTTACCCCGGGGGTTATAGCTGGTCGTCCTGCTAGAGGCAATGCCCCTGTCGAGCAGGAATTGACGCAACTCGTCGCTCATAAATGTGGACCCCCGATCGCTGTGTATGTACGCGGGGTAGCCGAACAGTGAGAAGATGGAGAGTAGATCCTTAATGACGGTTGATGTGGTCATGTCGGGCAGGGAATGGCGAAGGGAAGCGGGAGTATTCATCGATTACCGCCAGGAAGTAGATGTTGCGGTTGTTAGAGGGAAGGGGCCCCTTGAAGTCAATGCTGAGACGTTCGAAGGGGCGGGGTGCTTTGATCAGGTGTGCGCACTCGGGGCGGTAGATGTGCGGTTTGCACTCTGCGCAGATGTGGCAGTCACGGGTTACTGACCTGACTTCCGCAATGGAGAAAGGCAGTTTGCGGGCCTTAATGAAATGGTATAGGCGGGTCACCCCTGGATGGCAGAGGTCCACGTGGAGGGAACGGAGGCGGTCGATCTGAGCGCTGGCGCAGGTACCGCGGGACAGGGCATCAGGAGGGTCATTGAGCTTTCCAGGACGATAGAAGATATCATAGTTGTACGTGGACAACTCGATCCGCCACCGTAAGATCTTGTCATTCTTGATCTTGCCCCTTTGTGCATTATCAAACATGAAAGCTACTGACCGTTGGTCTGTGAGGAGGGTAAACCTCCTGCCGGCCAAATAGTGCCTCCAATGTCGCACTGCTTCGACTATGGCCTGGGCTTCCTTTTCCACAGAGGGGTGGCGGAGTTCGAAAGCCTGGAGAGTTCTGGAGAAGAAGGCCACGGGTCTGCCCGCTTGGTTCAGGGTGGCCGCCAGAGCTACTTCTGATGCGTCGCTCTCGACCTTGAAGGGGAGGGACACGTCGATGGGGCGCATCGTGGCCGTTGCGATGTCCGCTTTGATGCGGCTAAAGGCCTGACAGGCCTCCGTCGACGGCGGGAAGGTCGTGGTTTGAATGAGGGGACGGACCTTGTCCACGTAATTGGGAACCCATTGGGCGTAGTATGCAAAGAACCCCAGGCAGCGTTTGAGGGATTTTGGGGTTTGGGGAGAGGGAGTTCCATCAGGGGGCGCATGCGTTCGGGGTCGGGGCCTATCACTCCGTTACGCACTACGTAGCCAAGGATGGCTAGACGGTCGGTGCTAAACACGCACTTATCCTTATTGTATGTGAGGTTAAGGAGTTTTGCGGTTTGGAGGAATTTCTGGAGGTTGGCGTCATGGTCCTGCGGGTCGTGGCCGCAGATGGTTACATTATTAAGATACGGGAAGGTAGCCTGTAATCCGTACTTGTCAACCATTCAGTCCATCTCCCGTTGGAAGACCGAGACCCCATTTGTGACACCAAACGGAACCCTAAGGAAGTGGTAGAGGCGCCCATCAGCCTCGAACGCGGTGTACATGCGGTCACTCGCGCGGATGGGGAGCTGGTGATAAGCGGACTTAAGGTCCACGGTGGAGAAGACCTTGTATTTCACGATATCGTTTACCATGGCGGAAATACGGGGGAGAGGATACGCATCCAGTTGCGTAAACCGGTTGATGGTCTGGCTATAGTCGATGACCATCCGTTTTTCTCCCCAGTCCGGACCACCAGCACTTGGGCTCGCCAGGGACTGTTGCTGGCCTCGATGACCCCTTCCTTCAGCAACCTCTGGACCTCGGACCTGATGAAGGTCCGGTCCTGGGCGCTGTACCGTCTGCTCCGTGTCGCGACGGGTTTGCAATCGGGGGTGAGACTAGCAAACAAGGAGAGGGGGTCCACTTTGAGGGACGCGAGGCTGCAGACAGTGAGGGGGGAGTAGTGGCCCTTCTTCCCGCAGCTCTTACAGAGGGCGGAGCGGGCTGGGCAGCGTGCGCGAGGGAGTTTTGCAAACCCGCAAAAGTAGCAGCGGGGCCCCATGGGGGCGTCCCGCGGCATAGGCCTGAGGGAGGTGGGGAGCGGCGGGTGGCAGTTGTGAAGCGTGCCAGGAGGCCTGGCTAGGGTCATAGAAGCGGGCGTTTTGATCTGCGACCTCCAGAGAGGAGGAGAGAGTCAGTGTCTCAGTAAAGCTGAGGTCGTCTCTTTCCAGCATTCGCTGGCGGATAGTGGGGGACAGCATCCCAGCCACGTAAGCGTCTCTGATCAGTAGTTCCATGTGCTCCGTAGCCGAGACAGCTACGCAGGAGCAACTCCTCCCCAGGGCATGGAGGGCCCGGTAATATTGGTTTAGTGACTCACCAGGGACCTGCTTTCTGGTGGCCAGCAGATGTCGGGCGAATACCCTGCTGACTGGTTTGATGAATTGTCCTTTTAGCTTTTGTATGGCGTCATCATAATCCGTTTCCTCTTTGATTATTGCGTAGGCGTCGATACCCACGCTGGAGTGGAGGACGTGCAGCTTCTGTGCCACGGTGGGGGGGGGGGGGGGGGTGGTTGTAGATGCTAGGAACCCTTCGAGGCATGTCAGCCAGAGTTGGAAAAGTTCTGCAAAGTTCGGAGTTTGCAGGCTGATGCGGAGGCATTCGGGCTTGATCCGGAACTCCATCAGCAAAGTCTTAGTCTATTAAATTGATGTGCCATCAATTGTACGCGAAACGTGTGCTTTACAAAAGTCAGGCTTTAATAGACTAGAACACAGCTCTGCGATCGTCTACAATGGAATGGACGATTTGTCCATTTATACCTCGTTAATGGAGGTGTGGTTAACTCAGCCTCTCGGCCAATCGGTCGAGAGGCACATGACCGACCAGGGCCAATGGTAAGCCGATGTTCTGCCCCAATGGCAGACAGGTATGCAGATCATATCCACCACAAGTCGTGAGGGACTTTTTGCTGTGCCTCAGAAGCACGGGAACCAGGGGCGGAATTCTCCGACCCCCCGCAGGCTCGGAGAATCGCCCGGGGCCGGCGTAAATCCCGCCCCCGCCGTGGCCGGTATTCTCCGCCACCCGGGAATCGGCGGGAGCGGGAATCATGCCCCACCGATCAGCGTGTCCCCCGCGCCGATCGGCGTGCCCTCCGCGGCCATTCTCCGCCCCACGATGGGCCAAAGTCCCATCGCTAACAGGACAATCCCGCTGATGTGGTTTAAACCACCTCTGTGCCGGCGAGATTGGCGGCACGAGCGGGCACCCAGGGTCCTGGGGGGGGGCACGGGGCGATCGGATCCCGGGGAGTGCCCCCACAGTGGCCTGGCCCACGATCGGGGCCCACCGATCGGCGGGCGGGCCAGTGCCATGGGGGCATTCTTTTACTTCCGCCGCCGCGACGGCCTCCACCATGGCGGAGCGGAAGAGACCCCGTCCACCGTGCATGTGCGGTGTTGACACCAGCGGCTGCTGAGGCTCCGGCGCATGTGTGGACCGGTGAAGGCCTTTCGGCCAGCCCCGACGCCGGGTGCCGTAGCGCCAAAGGACATTGCCGCCAGTCTTGGCGCAATCAGCGGAGCGGGAGCCACTCAGGCGCGGGCCTAGCCTCTTTGGGGAGACTCGATGCCGGAGTGGTTGGCTGGGACCCCCCGCCCCACTGGGTAGGGGAGAATTTCGCCCCAGATCAAGGGTGTGAATAGACGGCACCGTCGTCCTTAGGGAATGATTCATCAGCATCAGGCGACAGCCCAGTGGAGAGCGGGTCGGAGCAATAGGCCAACAAAGTGAGATAGAAGTCAGATCCGGCATCGGCAGCCTTGCAGAGTAGCCTCTTGACTATGTGAACCACCTTTTCTGCTTTGCCATTGGACTGAGGGTACAGGGGACTGGATGTGATGTGTGCGAAGTTGCACTGCCGCGCGAAGTTGGCCCATTCCTGGCTTGTGAAGCAGGGGCCATGATCCAACATCACTGTGAGCGGGATGCCATGCCAGGAAAATGTCTCTTTGCATGCCCGAATGACAGAGGATGAAGTCAGGTCGTGCAACCTGATGACCTCCGGGTAGTTCGAGAAGTAATCAATAATTAATACATAGCCCCTACCCAATGCGTGGAACGGGTCAATGCCCACCTTGGTCCAGGGCGATGTAACCAACTCATGGGGCATCAGAGTCTCCCATGGTTGGGTTGGGCTGAAAACGCTGGCAGGTGGGGCAGTTGAGTACCGCATTGGCAATGTTGGCGTTGATCCCCGGCCAATAGACAGCTTCACTGGCCCTGCGGCGACATTTTTCAACGCCCAGATGGCCCTCGTGCAGCTGCTCTAGGACCAGCTGGCACATGCTGTACGGGATCACGATGCGGTCTAGCTTCAGGAGAACCCCATCAATGACCGCCAGATCGTCTCGAACATTGTAAAATTGTGGGCATTGGCCATTGAGCCACCCATCCGTCATTAGGCGCATGACACGCTGTAGTAGGGGGTCAGCCGCTGTCTTGCTGTGAATTTGTACCAGGCGTGCATCTGATGCTGGCAAGTGGGAGGCTGCAAACTGAACTTGAGCGTCGACCTGGCAAACGAACAGTTTGTGATCGCATGGAGTGGTGACCGACCTAGAGAGGGCACTGGCAATGATAAGGTCCTTGCCAGGGGTATAAACGAGTTGGAAATCATACCTCCGGAGCTTGAGCAGGATGCGCGGCGTCATATCATTCAAGTCCATTTGTATTATGTTGACGAGCGGACGATGGTCGGTCTCGACAGTAAACTGGGGAAGTCCATAAACATAGTCGTGGAACTTCACAACACCAGTCAGAAGGCCGAGGCACTCCTTCTCTATTTGCGCGTAACGCTGTTCCGTGGTGGTCATTGCCCGTGACACATACGCAACGGGCCCCATGATGAGGTCTCATCACGCTGCAGAAGAACGGCTCCAATGCCAGACTGACTGGCATCCGTAGAGATTTTCGTTTCCTTAGCTGGATCAAAAAAAGCCAGCACTGGGGCCGTGGGTAGCTTGGCCTTCAGTTCCCTCCACTCGAGCTCGTGGGCAGGGAGCCACTGGAAGTCCGTTGTCTTTCGGACCAGGTTCCTGAGAGCCGTGGTATGCGAGGCGAGGTTGGGAATTAACTTTCCTAGGAAATTTACCATGCCCAAGAACTGGAGGACCGCTTTCTTGTCCTTGGGCGTTTTCATGGAAGTGATAGCAGCAATTTTGTCCTCATCCGGCCGCACACCCAAATGGGAAATATGGTCACCCAGGCATTTAATGTCCGACTGGCCGACAGAGCATTTGGCTCTATTGACGCGGAGGCCATGCTCGTGTAGGCACTTGTAGACGCGCTTGAGACGGCTGATGTGCTCCTGCGGGGTGGTGGACCAGATTATTATGTCGTCGACGTAGACACGGAAGCCTTCGATTCCCTCCATCATCTGTTCCATTATTCTGTGCAATAGTTTGGATGCCGAGATGATACCAAATGGCATTTGGTTGTAGCAGTATCTGCCAAAGGGCGTATTGAATGTGCACAGCTTTCTGCTCAATTCATCCAGCTGGATTTGCCAGAAGCCTTTTGAGGCATCGAGTTTTGTGAAGAGTTTGGCGTGGGCCATTTCACACGTGAGTTCCTCACGCTTGGGAATCGGGTTGTGCTCCTGCATGATGTTCCGATTAAGATCCTTAGGATCTATGCATATCCTTAGCTCACTGGACGGTTTTTTCACACAGACCATGGAACTCACCCAGTCGGTCGGTTCTGTGACCCTGGAGATGACCCATTGGTCCTAGAGGTCCTGGAGCTGTTGCTTGAGGCGATCCTTAAGGGGCGCTGGGACCCTGCGAGGTGCGTGTACCACAGGCGTGGCGTTTGGCTTGAGTTGAATCTTGTATGTATACAGGAGCGTGCCCATGCCCTCGAAGACGTTGTGGTACTGTTGGATGATGGAGTTGAGTTGCGCCCTGAAGTCGGTGTCAGGAGAGGCAGACACGTCACTGGGAGAGAGAGAGTGAACCCTCTGCACCAATTTCAGCAGCTTACATGCCTGCGCACCAAGCACGGAGGCTTTCGAGGAGGCAACGATCTCGAAGGAGATTACAGCTGTGTGAGCACGGTGTGTCACCTCGAGTTGGCAGGAACCACTGGCAGCGATGGCATTTCCATTGTAATCAAGCAGTTGGCATGCAGATGACAGGATGGCAGGCTAGACACGAAGGCTGGGAAGGTCAGACGACGCATGAGATTGGTGGAGGCACCAGTGTCCAGGCGGAACCTTACTGGGGACCAGTTGACTGTAAGTGTGGCAAACTAGCAAACTAGCAGGCTGAGTCGACCTGCATAAAGCAGCATAGTGGCACACTGTAAACATCATCGGGTCTTCGCGGGACATTGCCACTTTAAGTGGGCGGAGCCACAGTTGCCGCACGCCGTTGCATCGGCGCGTTCTTTACTCCACCATGCTGCGCTGTGCGATCCAGCATGGTGCGCGCCTTCGCAGTACGTTCTTCGACGTCACCACATTCGTTGCATCCCAGCGCGTGAGTCCGCGAAAAGCGCGCGAAATGGCCGCCTTCGTCCAGGCTTGGGCCCTGGAGCGATTTGATATCCTGGACCCGTTCTGCCTCGTGGGGAGCTTGCTGCCTACTTCCTGGACCATGGTACAGGGTCAACCGATTCTTCTCCACCGCATCCAGGAGGGTCGGCATCTCGGCATCTGTGAATATCAGGGCCGCTCTCCTCGCTTCCATCCTGTTGGCTGGGATGGTGTGGGTTGGGAGTGAAGTGTATATTTGCGGCTCTGCTTCTCGGCCTCCTTTGTGTCAATCACGAAACCGGCGAATCCCGTGCCTCAATGACTACTGCCCGGTGGCCCTGACGTCAGTTGTAATGAAGTGCTTTGAGAGGCTGATCATGAAGCGCATCACCTCCATACTCCCGGAACGCCTTGACCCACTTCAATTTGCATACCGTCGCAACCGGTCCACATCAGACGCCATTTCCCTGGCCCTACACTCATCCCGAGAGCATCTCGAAAACAAGGACTCCTACATCAGACTCCTATTTATTGACTACAGCTCCGCCTTCAACACCATAATCCCAGCCAAGCTCATATCAAAGCTCCAAAACCTAGGACTTGGCTCTCCACTCTGCAACTGGATCCTTGACTTTCTGACCAACAGACCACAGTCAGTAAGAATGAACACCAACACTTCCTCCACAATAGTCCTCAACACCGGTGCCCCGCAAGGCTGCGTACTTAGCCCCCTACTCTACTCCCTGTACACACACGACTGCATGGCAAAACTTGGTTCCAACTCCATCTACAAGTTTGCTGACGATACAACCATAGTGGGCCGGATCTCGAACAACGACGAGTCTGAATACAGGAGGGAGATAGAGAACTTAGTGGAGTGGTGCAACGACAACAATCTCTCCCTTAATGCCAGCAAAACTAAAGAGCTGGTCATCGACTTCAGGAAGCATAGTACTGTACACACCCCTGTCAGCATCAACGGAGCCGAGGTAGAGATGGTGAGCAGTTTCAAATTCCTAGGGGTGCACATCACCAAAAATCTATCCAGGTCTACTCATGTCGACGCTATCACCAAGAAAGCACACCAGCGCCTTTACTTCCTCAGGAAACTAAGGAAATTTGGCATGTCCACATTAACCCTTACCAACTTTTACAGATGCACTATAGAGAGCATCCTCTCGGGCTGCATCACAGCCTGGTATGGCAACTGCTCGGCCCAGGACCGCAAGGAACTCCAGAGAGTCGTGAATACCGCCCAGTCCATCACACGAACCTGCCTCCCATCCATTGATTCCATCTACACCTCCCGCTGCCGGGGAAAAGCAGGCAGCATAATCAAGGATCCCTCTCACCCGGCTTACTCACTTTTCCAACTTCTTCCATCGGGCAGGAGATTCAGAAGTCTGAGAACACGGACGAACAGACTCAAAAACAGCTTCTTCCCCACTGTCACCAGACTCCTAAATGACCCTCTTATGGACTGACCTCATTAACACTACACCCTGTATGTTTCAACCGATGCCAATGCTTATGTAGTTACATTGTATATCTTGTGTTGCCCTATTATGTATTCTCATGTATTTTCTTGAATTCTGTTCAATTACCTTTTCTTCCCATGTACTGAATGATCTGTTGAGCTGCTTGCAGAAAAATACTTTTCACTGTACCTCGGTACACGTGACAATAAACAAATCCAATCCAATCCAATCCGTACCGTTTCTCATTGGAATTGATTGCGTTCCACGTGGCGCCAGTGCTAGCCCCTCAACAGTAGTTGAATTAACCAAGATATGGTACCAGTTTTGCTGTTGTGTAAGTCCATGAATCCTGTGGCGGTGTCAACACTTAGGGCTGGTTCCTCCAATTGCTGACGCCGAAATCACGTTCGGCAATTGGCCGGAGGATCCGTTTTTACGGCTCTGCTCCCTCAAAACCAACGTCATCACTGAGTGCACCAGACACCATTGGGACGGCCTCAGGATGTCACCTGAGGCCCTCCTCTGATGCTCCACCCCGGTGGGCCGAGGTGCCGACGGCGTGGGACGCATGTGCTCAAAGTTTCCAGGGACCTTGTGTGTCCAGCGCCATTGCAATCGGGGGTGGGGGCGTTCTGCTGGCTGCAGTGGTCCAGTGATGGTGAGGGGGAAACTATCTGAAAGGCCGGGTGCATGCGCAGCCAGCGCCTTGTTGTATGCCGTGACCGCTGCAGATCGCCGCCATGCATATGCACGGCCAAGGTACCGGCAATTCACCGTCCGTATCTTCAGGTAAAGCCGGGGGCGTTACGGGCGGAGCATCAGTGCGGGGGCTGCACTGACCTTTTGGTCATAAGACTAGACACATGTTCTGGCCATAGCCTCAGAATCGGAAAAGCCAGCCCCACATGTACTTAACACTGAATCTAAATAAAAAAACAAGAAACATCACAGTGGGAGGGATTCTCCATCGGCCGTCGCTGGAATCGTGAAACGCGCCTCATTAGAGAATCAGTTCCCGCGCTAAAATCATGGCGGGCACCGGTTTCGTGCCAATGCACAATTCTCTGTCGCCTTGACAGTGGCCTCAGTGCATTCCTGAATCCACGGACAGTAAACACCCTTGGAATATCATAAGCGAACCCAACCAGGAATTCTCCGGGGCCTCCGCGATCCTCCGCCTGCACAGGGTAAATTCCTGACAGCGAGGTTCATTTGAGCTTTTAAAAATCGTGAATCTGGTGCTGTAGCTGGTGAGAGAGGGTGGGAAGGTAGAACATAGAGAAGCGCAACCGTGGGCTGCCAGGCTAGGCATGGCTGCTTGGGCTGGGAGTTGGCCTGCTAAGGTCGAGGGCGGGGGGGGGGGGGGGGGTGTTAATGGGGAACAGGCCGTGTGACTGGGGTGACCCCCCCCAATGGACTGGGGTGGTGACCACTGCCTTGGCTGGAAGGCAGCCATCTTGCTGCGCACTCCACTGACCAACGGTTTAGACCCTGGTTCTGTAGAGTAACACTGGTCGCAAGGGCAGCTGCAGCCGATGGTCACCCTGGCAGCAGGGGCAGGCACCAGGGTCAGATGCTCTCATGGTTCTGGCCATGGATGAGGCATGGGGTCTGGAGAGGAGGGGGGAGGGGGACATGCGAGGGGGCAGAGCCCACCTTGCCCACCAGGGACACCATGCAGCCCACTGAAGTTGTTTGGGCACAGAGGTATTCACCATGCTAACATGTTGGCCTTTCACCCCCTGCAGGCAATGGATATTGGAATACAACCAGCAATGGTGGTCTTCCTGTTGGTCGCTGCAGCCGTGGATGACGCACTGTGGCTGTACGAGCTGAAACTGCTCGAGGAGGAGGAAGTTGCAGCAGTGGAGCCTGTCCCAAAGGAACAGCAGACAGCCTGTGAGGATGTAGAACCAGCTGCCCAAAAGGCCGAGGAGGAAGAGATGCAAAGGAGTCACCGCATGAGCCTTGTATGCACCAACAGCGCCTGTCATTTGAGGACCTACCGGACCGGGCATGCCGTCGAAGACTCTGGCTGAGCAGGAGAACAGTGCGATATATCTGCCAGATTATGGCACACCTGGGGGTGGACACCCACTTCCAGCGGTCAAGGTGATGGTTGCCCTGAACCGTTGCGCCACGGGCCCCTTCGAGGCGAGTGGGGACCTGTCCGGAATCTCACAGAGCTCAATGCACAGGTGTATCCAGGCCATCATGGAGACCCTGGTCGGGATTAGAACATAGAACGATACAGCGCAGTACAGGCCCTCCGGCCCACGATGTTGCACCGACATGGGAAGTCAAAAACTAAAGACCATCTAACCTACACTATGCCATTATCATCCATATGCTTATCCAATAAACTTTTAAATGCCCTCAATGTTGGCGAGTTCACTACTGTTGCAGGTAGGGCATTCCACGGCCTCACCACTCTTTGCGTATAAAACCTACCTCTGACGTCTGTCCTATATCTATTACCCCTCAATTTAAGGCTATGTCCCCTCGTGCTAGCCACCTCCATCCGCGGGAGGAGGCTCTCACTGTCCACCCTATCTAACCCTCTGATCATTTTGTATGCCTCTATTAAGTCACCTCTTAACCTTCTTCTCTCTAACGAAAACAACCTCAAGTCCATCAGCCTTTCCTCATAAGATATTCCCTCCATACCAGGCAACATCCTGGTAAATCTCCTCTGCACCCGTTCCAAAGCTTCCACGTCCTTTCTATAATGAGGCGACCAGAACTGTACGCAATACTCCAAATGCGGCCGTACTAGAGTTTTGTACAGCTGCAACATGACCTCATGGCTCCGGAACTCAATCCCTCTACCAATAAAGGCCAACACACCACAGGCCTTCTTCACAACCCTATCAACCTGGGTGGCAATTTTCACTGATCTATGTACATGGACACCGAGATCCCTCTGCTCATCCATACTACCAAGAATTTTACCATTGGCCAAATAGTCCGCATTCCTGTTATTCTTTCCAAAGTGAATCACCTCACACTTCTCTACATTAAACTCCATTTGCCACCTCTCAGCCCAGCTCTGTAGCTTATCTATGTCCCTCTGTAACCTGCAACATCCTTCCACACTGTCTACAACTCCACCGACTTTAGTGTCGTCTGCAAATTTACTCACCCAACCTTCTGTGCCCTCCTCTAGGCCATTTATAAAAATGACAAACAGCAACGGCCCCAGAACAGATCCTTGTGGTACGCCACTCGTAACTGAACTCCATTCTGAACATTTGCCATCAACCACCAACCTCTGTCTTCTTTCAACTAGCCAATTTCTGATCCACATCTCTAAATCACCCTCAATCCCCAGCCTCTGTATTTTCTGCAATAGCCGACCGTGGGGAACCTTATCAAACGCTTTACTGAAATCCATATACACCACATCAACTGCTCTACCCTCGTCTACCTGTTCAGTCACCTTCTCAAAGAACTCGATAAGGATTCTCCCCTACCTGGCGGGGGGTCAGAGAATCCCGCCCCCTATATGCCCAGTTGACATAATACATACATTTCAATGTGGCCCAAGCCTACCAGGATGCCCGGACAGCGGGGTTCGCCACCATTGCCAACATGCCCCCAGTCCAGGGGGTAATCGACAGCATGTCTGTCACCCTATAAACACCTGCAGATGACAGGCCGCTCTACACAAACCGAAAGGTGTTCCACTCGATGAACGTGCAGCTGACATGTGATAATCAGTAGCGCATCATGCACGTTTGCGGCCGATGCCTGGACAGTGTGTATGACGCCTTCCTCCTGGCACATTCGACAATTCCCAGCCTCTTCGAGATCGTGGCTAATGACACTTATCCGAAGGCCACAGACCGACATAGAGACCGCTACAACGATACCCATGCTGCAACTAGGGGCATGATTGGGTGGTGCTTCGGCCTCCTCAAGATGCACACAGAGGGTTGCGCACATCGTGGCGGTCTGCTGCATCCTCCACAGGTACCTGCATCACATCTGGAGGAGGAGAGTGAATGCCTCAAAGTTCGATAAGGAGGTTGCGGGGGAAGTTGAGGATGGGCATGAAATGCACAATGTTAGACGGTCCGACAATGCATGCAGCCCAGGGTGTGGGTAGCCGCGGGCTTCAGTGGCCAAGGCACCCGGCCATGACAGTCGATATGGATCCTGGCAAGCGGTCTGGGTGGGTGTTCGGCACCCTCTGGGTGGGTGGGCAGGATTACAGATGTGTGGGCATGATTTGTACCAGGGGCACAGTGCTGCCTTCTCACCCAAGCTGCCCTGAAGAGGTCAGGCATTTTTTCTTGCATTGCAAGCTAGACCAGACAGTATTGCTCACGCCGCTCACTGCCTCTGCCACCTGTGCTCATGCATGGTGAACGGCGGCGACTTACAGCCTCCTTTCCTTGCCGGGATATAGGGTGGCCTGCCTCTCCTCCACTGTGTCCAGGAGAGTCTCTAGATTGGCGTCCGTGAAACATGGGACCGCGCATCTTGCTGCCATCTTGTTGCCTGGGAAGGTGTGTGTGTGGGGAGTGAAGTGTGTATATGTGGCTGCAGTTAATAAAAGTAACCTTTAGTAGTGTCACAAGTAGGCTTATATTAACACTCCAATAAAGTTACTGTGAAAATCCCCTAGTCGCCTTACTATGGCACCTGATCGGGTTCATTGAGGGAGACTTCAAAATGTCCAATTCACCTAACAAGCATATCCTTTGGGACTTGTGGGAGGAAACAGGAGCACACTTTAGGAACTGAGAATTGCATCGACTAACTATCACTTACACAAGCATTCAAGATTTCACACATGCACACACATGAAAATTATTAACTGTGAGAAAAGGTTAAATTGTTTAGAAGTCTCAAAATGTCAGTTGTATATGGAATTTGTAGATTAGTGCCTTGGATGGTTTCATTTTGGCTCAACGTTCTCTCCTAATTCTGCAACGGGACAATTTAAAGATGTTGACAGTTGACATCCATTTGGTCTCCTGGAATCAGCAGTGTTTGGGGTATTTTTTTAGAAGCTACCAGTGACAGTTAGCTGCTTAACAGGCAGGGCTCAAGTTTGCAGGATGGATGGAGAGGGAGAGAGCGAGAAAGAGAGCAAGAAAGAATGTCCACTTGTCTGTCGTCACTGGCTTGAAGAAAAGTTTCTTAAAACGTAAAAGAGGGCTAGTCAGCTCATTTCATGATTTCCCCTCACAGTCTGGCCAGTTATGCAAACATAGTCATAGCATGTTGATTGCAGGTCCATTGTTTAGACAAAAGCATGTTATGGCTGGAAGAGTTCTCTTCACAGTCAGGGTTTGTTGTCCAAAGTGATTGTGTCAAATGCTTGATTCACACTATAATAACTCAGAAGGAAGTGTTGTTAATGAAGATGAATGTATTTACATATTTACAATAGTCTGCGTAATGTCGCATCTCCCTCCCAGTGCAGTCCTAGCTGGGAGGATTTGTTACACCAGGCCCTGAATTAGGCCTGCTTTTATATCTTGCTCATAACGAGCCACAGGTGGTGGTCTCTGCCCCTACCTAGAATGCTCGTACTCCATGAATCCTACAGGGAGATCGGTGATTGTTTTCCCATGGTCCTTGTACTGTTATGACATGCACTCTACTGTATACCCAGGTACTGGCTATATATTTTATGAATGGGTTAGCAGATGGGTCATTCACATTCCTCTCAGGTTACTATTTCTGGTGGATTCTTCTGGACAGCCTCACTCCATTTTAGTGGTTTCAAAATTTGTATGGTATACTTATGCAAATGTTGAGCCATCTTATAAGCTACTGTTTTAAGTCACAGAAATGCTCTCATTCAATCTTTTAAAACTCACCCTGTGGTTTCAGCCCAATCAATGAATAAAGTCATTTTCGGTATCTTTTAAAAAATATTTTAATTGACATTTTCATATTTATATAAATTGCATTTCATGTTTGTTATTGGACAGAACATAAGGTTTTCTTGTACCTATGTAGAATTTGACACCGTCTGTCTCGGTGTGCTATCCTTCTCCCCCCCCCCCCCCCCCCCATCTCCTCAGCCCACTTGATACCCCCCTTCCCCTCCCCCCACCCCATCTACTTCAGCTCTTCCTCTCCCCCCCTTCTTTCCTGTGAGTTTCCGCAGTGGCGGATGATAAATGTGAAATGTACCAGAGAGGCCCGGCCATCCACACCCACATGTTTTGGGCCTGCGCCAAGCTTGTTGGGTTCTGGACAGCCTTCTCCAAGGTGATGTCCAAGGTTGTGGGGGTGAGGGTGGAGCCATGCCCGAAAGTGGCAATCTTCGAGGTATCAGATCAGCCACAGCTACACATGGGGAAGAGGACCGACACCCTGGCTTTCACTTCCCTAATCGCACGCCGGAGAATTCTGCTCGGCTGGCGATCAGCAGCACCACCCACAGCTGCAGACTGGCCGGCAGACGTGGTAGAATTTAGATCAAAAACACCATCCAAGGGTCGGAGGAAGGCTTCCTTAAAGCCTGGGGGTAAGTTGTCGGCCTGTTCCAAGACCTGTTTGAGGCCAACAATAACTATCAAAGAGGAAAATTTAAAATTAAAAGAGGAATGACAGGAAGCATTTTTCAGTGTCAAGAAATGACAAGTCATACAGACCAGTGTTGATATTCAAACATTCTAAAACTTGTTGAAGTCTTTTTCACACATTTTCAAAAAAACAATGACAATTTCCCCGAACATCTTAAAGTAATTATGCATTTTCCTCACTGTTATTGCTGCCAGGTCAAAGGTCATTAGAGAGTTCAGGAGATGATAGGAAATAGCGGATAGTCTGCAGATCTGTTCCATTGTTACCAAATTGGAATTTTCTTCACAAAATGTATTTTTTTACATCAAAATTAATGTTAACTTTGTCAGATGCACAGCATGTATGATGTTATTTTCAACAATAGGCAGCAGGGAGTAAAAGCAGAAGCACTGAATTGAGAAATCTGTTCTGTGGTGATCTGTCTGTTCAAGAGGATGTTCTGAAGTAAATATTGCAAATATTGTAGATAAGCTCCAATTACAGTAAAAAAAACAAGAACTCTTGTCCAAAACAAAACAATGCAAGGTACATAGATAAAGTAAAACATTTTTTAAATCACATAATCCAATGACAAAAGAAACAGAGCACATTAAAATCATAATTCTGAGGATAAAATAGAGTAACAGACAAGATAATTTCATACTTCGTCATGACCATAAACTCAATTTCCTTCTTATCAGCATTTATTGCGTTTTCCTTCCCAAATTGTTGCAACATGAAGCTATCAGCTTGCTGCAGAATGATTGACCTTGAACAAGTCTGATATTTTAGCTTCGTTTTCTTTCATTTTATGAATCCAGTTGGAGCCTTTTCACTGCTGTGCATATATGTATTGTTGTAGGTGACAGGAAGCTGGTGTACTGTTGTTTGGTGAGCTTTTGTTCACCTGGAAACGTTGGCAGCCTCACAGGGGACAGCACATTTTCTTTGGGCATTTGTCGAGATTCTCGAACAGAGATTGGGATGTTGTTTGTTACCTGATGGAAATGATTTGTCTGCAGAGGATGAGCTATTTTAGTTTTTGTTGTGGTGTAACAACGGGAGATAAGACAGGAAGTCAATATTTTTCTTTTTAGGGAGATGATGTTTTTACAGAAATAAATTGGGAAGGAATGAAAAGTAAAACAAACTGAAAATCGAAGCAGCAGACAAATGCAAAGTCATCGCAACAGATTTGGAGTAAAATGGAGACAGGAAGAATTAGACAAAAAAAAAACCATGTCTGAATTGATGCAATGTGACAGACAGTGAAAAGGAGCAAGAGCCGAGCACAGGAGAAACAAATGATGAGGTATTGTCACAAGCAGCAGAACATAGACTGAGAAAAATAAAACATCCTACTGGCCTTCTTTCTCAATCTATTCAAAAAAACATACCATTTCTTTATTATCCACTAAAACTGCTCCAGTTAATCAGAGACTGATTGGTATTACATATGTAACTAACATATTTAGATTAACATTTGATTAAAGTAACTGTTCAAAAACAATTTTGGAGACATTTGTGTGGTAAGAAATGGACACCTATCTAAACCTGTGACCCCACCCAACAAGTCAAGTAAAGGCCTTTAATTTACCTTGCAGCTTTAGGTGTATCTAAATGTTTTAGCAATGAACTCTGCTATTCCTTGTCTCCAAGATAATCCCTTGAGAGACAAAGCTATTGCATGGGACTATTATCCATCTGTTGCTCTAAAATAGAGAGGGCACCATTCTTAATCAGTAAGACAAAGAATGATTCATTGTTTTTGTCTTGTCAGAGATATCCATCTATCTTCAAGGACCCAGAATAGGAGGGAGAATGATTTAAGAACTACTGGTGAATTATAACATTTTTATTGTTCAATTATGCAAAACAGGAACAGGCTGACCGGTCGATAAGTACATTGCTCACTTAGCAAAGAGAAAGTAAGGTTTACCATATAACAACTAATGATTTATTTTCCCCTGGTTACATATTATAACTTGATTAGCATTTCCAGTTTTGCCAATTATTAGGTGGCATTCTCCCATCTTGCCCATAGTGGGTTTGGTGGCAAGGAGGCATGAAGAATCTAGCAGGAGCCAAAGTGGGAAGACAACCAATGTAAAGTCATGTTGCAATTCTCCCAATGGCGGGTCTGTCTTCCTGTTGGCTAATGGCATCCCATGAATGCTCATTAAAATAGTTGCCCACTGGCATCCCACCAGGCCTTCCAACGTTGCATCATGCCAGCTGGATATCACGTTGGCGTCAAACCAAATTGCTATAAGTCAGTAATCAGTTCTCCAGAGACTTTGAGGTGAGAGTCACAAAGGTCAAAGTGCAGTGCAGCTCCTGATGCACTGAACAACTTTCTGCTGGGACAAAATGACTCCTGTCCTACATCTCCATGCTGAACTGGTCTCCATAGGCAGCACCATTCTGCTGGGCACATGGATCCCCCTGTGTCACCGTCTCGGTTCAGTACAGTATCTGGGATTCACCCCTGTGCCATACACCAGTGTCTATCTGGACAGCATTATGCATACATCAAAACAAAGGCCCTAATTTCACCCAGGAGTGGAATGTGTGGTGAGCTCAGTGGGGGTGGGGGGAGGGTACCTATCACATATATTACAAGAAGGGATGAATGCAGACTGCAGATTATGGGATGGGTGCCTGTTACTGTGGCACATTAGGGAGGTTGGCATAAACTTTGAACAGGTTGGGGTTGCAGCGCTTTGTGAAGGTTACTGTTGTCCATAATCCTCTTTGGTTACTGTTGTCCCTAGTCCTCGATGTCAACGCTCTCTTTTAAATTCAGGGGCTGCCAGACAGGAGTCAGAGAATGCAGTCATTCCTGCTGAGAAATGGAAAGGAGTCAGAGATGACAGCCAGTACAGGGGCTATGTGGAGCACACAGTCAGGAGTCAGAAGTGTGGGAGGACTGCTAAACTGGGCTCTGGGGTTCCTTCTTCAGACATTTACTCACTTGTTGGTGCTGCTCCAGTAGACGTGGTCCAGATCAATGTCACAGGATGCATACCCTGCTTACTTGGAAGCAAGAGCAAGCCAGGTTTCTAAATTTACACTTTTAAAGGGACAGGCAGAGCTAAATAGTGTCACAACAAAATTGGAAAAGCTACGTAGTGGAAGACAGAAATGCAGTCTCAGGGAGATAAGGCTATAGTTAAGGGGGCACAGCTGCTTCAATTGTACTATTCCGTCAGTGAAAGGTTAACAATTAATGTCATTCATCAGTGGCCAAATTGATGATATTCATTAACCAGGAGCTGCCGAATGCTCACAGGTATGTCAAGTCAATGAGTGGAGCTCACAACCAAATTTGTTCAATGAGGATATGCACAAGTCCTCAATCATCCACCGGGTTGCACGTCTGTGGAATGTTCACCTCAATGTGTGTGTTAGAGTCCCAAGGGAATATACCAATGTAAGGTAGTGTTTTTCAAACTTTTTTTCCGCGGACCCATTTTTACCAACCAGCTAACCTTTGGGACCCAACCTGGCAGATCTTCGCGACCCACGCTGGCTGACCTTCGTGACCCACGATGGCTGACCTTCGTGACCCACATCGGCTGGCCTGCGCGACCCACCATTTTCTCTTACCTTGTTTGTTGCTGACAAAAATGGAGAAAATGGTTTTGGTTCCCCTTGACCCCAATGGTCCCATTGGTCTCTTTGGCCTCCTGAATTTGTAAAAATAAAGTCTGCAACCGTATAAAAAAAATGCAGCTGCACTGCGCATGCGTGCCCGATCATCGGTGCACATGCGCAGTGCAGCCGACTTTTTGTTATATGTTCGTGGCCATTTTGAAGGCCACTTGCAGTGAGAATAGTTCAAAGCTGGCTGCTGCGCGTGGATTTGCGCGATCGGGAGCGCCGCGACGGACGGCTACGCGACCCTCCCGACACCCGCCCGCGACCCACCCGGGTCTGACTCCTGCCTGACAAAGAGCGGGTCGCATCCCTGAGTTTGACAATGCCCGCGATCGGGGCCCATCGATTGGCGGGCGGGCCTGTGCTGTGGGGGCACTCTTTTTCTTCCACCCCGCCATGGCCTTCACCATGGTGGGGGCGGAAGAGACCCCCTCCCCTGCGCATGCGTTGGTATGACGTCAGCAGCCGCTGACTCACCGGCGCATGCTCGGACTTCCGCCGGCTGGTGAAGGCCTTTCGGCCCCGGCTGGCGGAGTGCCAAAGGCTGTTCGCGCTGGCCGGCGGAGCGGGAGCCACTCCGGCACCGTCCTAGCCCCTAAAGGTATGGAGAATTCCGCACCTTTGGGGAGGCCCGACGCTGGAGTGGTTCACGCCACTCTGTCCCGCCGGGACTCCCCGCCCCACCGGGTAGGGGAGAATCCCAGCCCAGATTCAATACATTTCTGCTGAATTTAGCAGAATTTGGCAAAACTGCTGTTCAACTCAAAATCCTTCTGTCTTTTCAGATTCAAATCCTATGGCAAATTGTAAAAGTATAGACAAACCTGGCTGCTCCCACTAATTGCATAATCTGCATCCCACTCAAATGTCACATGAACTGCTTAGCTCAGACTAAATACAACCCCTCATAAGTTATCTACTTTCCAGGGAATTTCCAGCAATCATAACAATATCCTATTAGGCCTCTATCTGTAATCAAGTAAGTGGTTAAAATGAATCATCGCCCCATCTTTTACAACTTCTTAATTACAGCTTTTGCAGACACACAGTCTGGATACCTTAAGCTAGGTCCTTTAGTAATATTGCTGCAACAAAAATATACCTTAACACAGGGTTTTAATAACATTATTGCCACAAATATTAAATACAGTACATACTAGTTTCTGACAATCATCACAGAATGGGCATTTGAGGGGCACCGGAGCTACTGGGGGTATTGGGGAGTACGCTGCATGTCGAGAGCTGTGGCCCTAAGATGCAGGTGGGAGTGAGATCATCACAGAGGTGTGGGGATTGTGTAAAGGGGTGCTGAGGGAGACATGAAGAGACAGACTTACCCTGTCTGCTGAAGAAGATCATTCATCTTCTTATTACACTGCAGCCCATCCTCTTTTGGAGTGAGGTGACATTGATAATCGCAGCCAGAGCCTCCCAGGCAGGGTTGACCACCTTGCTGGATGGACGCCTGCCTAAATGTGGGTGGAGGGCTTCCTGCCTCTATTCGACCCCATTGAGAGGTTTGCTGACGTCTCCCTCCGTAAAACATGATGCAGTCTTTCTGGTAGCTGTGCCCCTGCTTGGACTTGGAAAAGGTGCAAGGGATGCTGGGAAGGTGTTTAAAAGGAGCACCCACTGATTACAGAGATTATGTTTTCCTAAGACGAGCACATCAGTGGCAAGCCACCACGGTGCAACGTGATTCACGTGGAGAAAAAACATTTTGTTAACGATGCTGAATATATGATAAGTTTTCCTGCCATCAGCTTCAAAGGGATTCTCCCTGGTTTTCTCACCAAAACCAACAGTTTGAAAAAATATGGTAAAATTGCCATAAAATTATGTCCATAATTTAATGCGATTGACATTTTACAAAGTACAGATATATTTCTAATGCCATTTACAGGCACATAAATATTCACCCCGAGTTGATTATTATAATATCCAGGGTGTTACTCCATGAACCAATTAGGCGTGTTGTAGCAATTTCTGGAATAAAAATAGAAGACATAAATTTATTAATTAATTAAAACAGTGTTGTGATTTCCATGAAGAAATATTTATTCAGATTATAGTATTTACAATGTAAATGTTCAGAATATAATCTTGCAGTGTGTCTTTGCTGCTCCTCTGTAGGAATGCCTTCATTTAAAAGTCTTATCTCCTTGAGTATTTTGTTATTGGATTTGATATGTCAGAAATCCAGAGGCTTCAGAACAGGAAAAGTGAACATATATAAAGCAAGATAATATTTAATGGGGGTGAAATTGATCTTGGACAGTAGCAAAAAGATGACTGATAGTGAGTTGGCATCACATTTCATTGAAGTAATTGGGAAAGAAAACCACCACAGTGTAAAACAGGCTGTCGATTTGCTATTGTCCATTTTACATTGCTGCAAAGCCAAGTTTCACCACCACTGAATCTATTAAACACCTGGCTTGTCATACTGAATAATGCTACATCTCATGTTTCAATCTTTCTGCAGCATTAGGCTTGAGCCTCTGGCATTTCTCTGCTTAGGTCACTGGTCTCAGTCAACTCACCATTTTTACTCACTGTCAAAATAGACAATGAGAACTACACAAAATGTTTCAATGAGTGCGTGGAGAAAACTAAAGTACTCCTTTAAATATAACAAAATGGATAACAGTGATAACTATTTTTGTGTGTCTGATGACAATGCGATGCAACTTACTTTTGGAGATTTACTTACTTTATTCACTTTCTTTAAACCTTTATCTGATGTAATAAATATCAAGTGATCATGAAGTCAGACTTGATCCTTGCCTAAAAATTGTAATTTTATTTTACACTGAAGCAGAACGATTTGTAATATTTTGCTATAGTTATGGGCAGTCCTCGATTATACAATATTCTAGTTATGACTTTACGATGCCTTGCCCGCACGTTCATAACCATCTTTATTAGGTTGGAAATGAGTATTTAAGTCTGCTAATTTTTTTTGGCACAAGCTTGTGATTTTAACGCATTTATATGCTTATGTTGTACTTGATAGGCACTCAGACTCGGAGATATTCAAGGTTAAACAGGCAACTGACAGTGATCGATGGCTTCATTATATCCCTCACACTAACTGAGGAACTTGTGTTAAGGTGTGCTGGCATCAACAGTTGTCTCAGCAACTTGACAGGGCAAGAGTTGAGGGCATTTAACACCATTGGGTGCCCGAAGAATCATTTACGGCCTTGGTTCAGAAACCAGTCCCCATTTATGTCACTATTCCTCTGGGAAAATCAGTTTCAACTTATGGGACGGGATTCTCCGACCCCCCTGTCATAATATACACACAAGTATATGATGGTGCATAGACAGACACTGACTGACACACTGAATGACCAATCAACACACAGAACACAGCAGCCAATCACCAGACAGGACACGGCCACTATAAAGCCAGAGGGCACTAGTTTTCCCGCTCTCTTGGGATGCAGCCACTGAGACAGCCAGAGCCCGTGATCAGCAACACGATACACTCTCCCGTTCCGTCACTACGCCATGCGAGCAGTCGGGCTTCGTGTGCCAAATTGATGCCCATGTTGAGTTCTGCGTATCTAACGACTCATCCACATTTGTCGTGAAACAGCCAAGGATCCTTTGCTCCAACGCGTCATGCGCCATCTTACAGATGGATGACTCAAGGGCAATGCCCGCAATTCTACAACATCAAAGATGATCTGGCAGTGGTAGATGGAATTCTGTTAAAGTTGGACAGGATCGTCATTCCGCACAGCATGCGGGAGCCCGTCCTTGAGCAGCTCCATGAGGGTCAACTGCGGGTGCAGAAGTGCCGCCGGCGGGCCCGTGAGGCAGTGTATTGGCCTGGCATCAACCAGGACATCACCAACGCCGTTCTCAACTGCCCAACATGCCAACGGTTCCAGCCGGCTCAGCCAAAGGAGACCTTGCAGCCACATGAACTGGTGTCGTCCCCATGGACCAATGTTGGCATTGATCTCTTCCACGCACTAGGCCGGGACTATGTCCTCATTGTTGATTACTTCTCTAACTACCCAGAGGTGGTTAGGCTGCCTGATCTCACATCGACAGCGGTCATCCGTGCAAGGAGACTTTTGCTCGCCATGGCATCCCACTCACGGTCATGTCCGATAATGGCCCGTGTTCTGCCAGTCAGGAGTGGAGCAAATTTGCCCGGCGATATAGTTTCACGCACGTCAACTTAAGTCCCCACTTAAGTTCCCCAGTTGAATGGCAAAGCTGAAAAGGGGGTACACATTGTCGAATGGCTCCTGTGCAAAGCGACTGATGCGGGTTCCGGCTTTTACCTCACACTACTAGCCTGCAGGTCGACTCCTTTGTCCACTGGCCTGTCCCCAGCACAATTGTTAATGAACGCACATTACGGACAATGGTGCCTGCAATACACATCCCAGACCTGGCCAACTTTCCGGTCCTGCGAAGAATGCAACTGTCTCAGGCCCAACACAAGTCGGCGTATGACGCCTGTGCCACGGATCTCCCTGCTCTTGTTCCTGATGACCAGGTTCATGTTCAGCTTCCTGAAGGTTGCTGGTCTGCCACAGCTGTGGCAATCAAGCAAGTGGCCCCCAGATCATTTCTGGTTCATATGCAGGATGGCTCTTTTCTACGCCTTAATAGGCGGGCACTGCGGCTGCTTCCACACTCGCCGCCAGATCGTGATGCCCTGCCTTGCCCTCAGGACGTGCCCTTCCATGAGCTCGCAGATCTACCTCTTCTGTTGCCACCCTCTGCGACTGACACAGCCCCGCCCATTCCAAAGCAGGCGGCCCCCGACCCACCCTTGAGGCGGTCAACCAGAATTCGTCGCCCACCACAGAGACTGAATTTATGAACTGACTGAATTCATGAACTGATTGTTTCATTTAGTTTGCTCGTTTGTACATACTGTTATTTATATCCCATGTTTTGTTGCACATGCTCTCTGTGCACTAGACACCTTCCCGTGTAAATATGTTAGGTTTTTGGATATAGCCAGGCTCATGGTCATGTAAATATGCTCAGATGCTCTCTATATAGTCAGGCACATTCACATCCAACACTATTTATTGCCACGTACACATATTTTTTTCTAAAAGGGGGACATGTCATAATATACACACAAGTATATGATGGTGCACAGACAGACACTGACTGGCACACTGAATGACCAATCAACACAATGAACACAGCAGCCAATCGCCAGACAGGACACGGCCACTATAAAGCCAGAGGGCACTAGTTTTCCCGCTCTATTCGGATGCCGCCTCTGAGACAGCCAGAGCCCGTGATCAGCAACACGAACATTTACCATGTGCGAGCAGTATAGTCTGGTCAGGTTAGCCTCAGGTCTCCAGTCAATTTAAGATAGTGTCAACCCACAGTGCCAGTATGGTTAACAGCTCATAGTTAAATAAAATAGAGTTGTACTTCTACAATTGTTGGTAGCCTGTCTCTCTCACTGCTATGGTAAACGCAGTCGACACAGACCCAGCATACCCAACACATCACCCCCCCCACCGGGTCAGAGAATCGCCTGGGGAGCGGCATGAATCCCATCCCCGTCAGCAGCGTCCCCCTGGCGATTCTCTGGCCCACGATGGGCTGAGTGGCTGCCCAATCTTTTGCCGGTCCTGCCGGCGTAAGTTAGAGTAGGCCCTTACTGGCAGGGCCTGGCAGCGGGGGCAGCCTCCGGGGTTCTCGGGGGAGCGCGGGGGGATCTGGCCCCAGGAGGTGGCCCCACAGTGGCCTGGCCCGCAATCAGGGCCCACCGATCCGCGGGCGGGCCTGTGTCATGGGGGCATTCTATTCTTCCCCACCGGCAGCTGTAGTGGTCCGCCATGGCCGGTGCAGAGACGAAGCCCTCTGTGCATGTGCATGCGCCAACTCGCTCCGGCCGGCGTGGCACTTCGGCGCCAGTTGTCATGGCACCAAGCTCCTTGCCCGCCGGCTGGCACGGCGCAAACCACTCCAGGGCCGGCCTGGCCCCTGAAGGTTCGGAGGATTCTGCACCTTTGGGGCAGACCGACGCCGGAGTGGTTCACGCCACTCCTCCCTGGCGCAGTTGCCCCGCTGATTACGGCAGAATCCCGCCCATAATGTTTCAACATACAACACAGTTTTCAGGAACCAATTGTGTCCTCAGCAAGAAGGCTGCCTGTATTGTAATTGTTGATCTGGTGTTGTAATATAAGAATAATTCTGGGTTGTTGTCAATGTGCCCACTAACTGCATTGGTGTGTGGTCATGCAACAATCTGCAGTGTACCTTACAGGAAAAAAACAGGTTGTGCTCAGTTCTTTGAGTGCACAAATGTGTGGTCATGCAACAAACTTAAAGAAACTGCCCAACAGGCAGCAGATAGAAGGAAATCAGCGGGATTATTGTTCTTTAAAAATTTTTTTTTAGAGTACCCAATTCTTTCTTTCCAATTAAGGGGCAATTTAGCATGGCCAATTCACTTACTCTGCACATCTTTTTGGGTTGTGGGGGTGAGACTCACGCAGACATGGGGAGAATGTGCAAACTCCACACAGACAGTGACCTGTGGATGGGATTGAACCTGAGTCCTCAGCGGCATGAGACAGCAGTGCTAACCACTGTGCCACCATGCTGCCCATTATTGTTCATACTAATGACTTCAGTCTGTATATAGTTGTGTGTGTGCATTTTACTTATCATTTTACTCCTCTCTTACCTATCTTCTAAGGATCCTCTTGTAAATTCTGGTCTGATTCTGGTTTCCTTTTAATGACTGTCCTTCCACCTGTTTTTAAAACAACAGATTTTGGCAGACTCCTTGATTCAGTATTCTCTGTGGCATCGTCCATGATATAACTTTTATGGACTTGGCAAAGCAACTAATCACCTCTAAATTCTGGAACATCTTCTATTTTTGATTGGGATTGGTAGAGCCTTTCAGAAAATTATGGAACAGAATGCAAGTTCCATTTTGTCTCAGTTGTGTGAAAATCTCAGAAGTAGCAGGAACTGATTTCAACACTTTCTCTGGCAGGCCTGTGTCGGCTTAATTCCTGATTTAAATGCTGCAAGCAGTCTCTATACAGTCAAGAATGTGCAATTAAACCTCTGATCAAAAGGCTGCAAGCAGTCTCCAGCCAGGTCTGTGAAAGCTTAACCCCTGTTTTGAAGGCTGGGGAAGGCACAGTGCTAATAGCCCTCCACTGAGATCTCTAGAGTTCAGGAGGAAAGGATGTTATACTTTTTCTTCACCGCCGTTAATCTTGATCGGCAGAAAGAGCAGTCAAGTGTTCCAGAGGTGGAGTGGATGGAAAACCCTCTTTTGAGTCCTCAGGTAGAGAATTTTAAGATACTCTCAGTGGGGCTGAGGTCAGCCAAGTGAAAGTGACTCCCCGGAGGCAATTCTGCAGCCTGCGAGTTCTAATTAGAAACAAACCTTAAAAGATCCAAACCAACCGATGATTTCAAGATTGCCGACTACAAAGACTACCACCTCAGCAGCAAAGATTCACATCAGCCCTTTATATCCCTGTTATTTATTTTTTAACCTTCTACCCTATTCACCGTGTGTCTATCCCACATGTGTCTGGGTGGAGGGTGAGAATAGTTAGATGTGTAGACCATTTTTATACTTTTCCATTACATATTGATCTCTACTCTTGTTATAATAAAGAGTTTTCTAATGTTTTACTTACAAATCTGATGCCTACAAGTCATTGGAGCAGTCGAGGGTCAAAGATCTCAGGAAAACACATAAATTATTGGTTAATTCACTTATTTTGGGACTCCATGGTCTGTTGGCTGGAATTGACTGTGTACTAGCCCAGGGTGTTGTAATAATCTTAATATTAGTTAATTATATTGTTACGACACTCTGGGCTAGTGCGCGGTTATTTCTAGCTCCAATTGACTCTGAGTTGCAACACATGTGAAATTTAATTCTATGTTAATACCCGTGGCTTTGGTTAAGTTAACGTAACGGAAGTCACCAGGTTTGTAAAATATAAACGCAAGTAACATTAATTATTTACAGTAATTATAATTAAAAAGGGAAAAAAATCAACTGGTTATCCACTATCTGATTTCCAACCCCCCCCCCCCCTTTCTAACTACCCCCACTCTCTACATACACACACATAAAGAGCTAAATAAAATATAATAAATAAAATGATAAGGATATTTGACTCAGATGGATGTCTTCCAGTTAGTTTCTTTCCCAAGGTTACGCCTTCAGTTGGGTGCTTTCTTTTCCTTCAGCTTGTAATGATCGTCACTGCAGACTCAGAGACAACAGGCAACCTGCAGCAGAGCGAGGGAGAAAACACAGCTCCTCTTCCTTTGAGGGTCTGTAGGCTCCTGGCAGGTTCTCTCCGAAAAACCACCTGGCAGGAATCAATCACTGACTGTTGTCAGGCAGAATACTATCCATGGCCAACCCAACGGTTGCCAGTTAGTCAGTCAAACTGAATTCCTCCAAAACTGGTTCCAAAGATTCACTTGGTGCCGATGAGACTCCAAAATACAAAACCTGAGAACACACTATCCTGACAAGAACTCTTCTGCTTAAAGGCACATTCCAATTAATAATAAAATAATAATAAAATAAAATAACTTGAAACAAAGGAAGCAAACAGGAATGACTTTTAGAATATCTAAGATTAATAGATGACATTGTTCAATGAACCTCACAATTTATTTTTCTTATTTTAGAGTTTTGGGGTTCAGTGTACTCAACAGAACCTTTGAGGTTTAGGATAAGATTGAAATAACCTTAAATGGAAATTCTTCTGTGGACAGAGGGAATGTCATTGCTGAAGCAGCAGAACATGGTTGGAAATCGGACACTACCAGATAAACACCTGGGGCTGAGATGATTGTCATCAACAACCATGACCACCTTCCGTTGTGCCAGATATGACTAACCAGTCATGTGTTTTCCTCCAATTCTCATTGACCTAAATTTTACTTGGATACTACAATTAGCCAAATATTGCCTTGACATCAAGGCAGTCACTTTCACCTCACCTCCGAAATTCAGTTTTTTTGTCCATTAGGACCAAGGTAGTGATACCCTCTGGAGCTAATTGGTTCTGGCAGAACAAAAACTGAGCATCGTTCAGCAAGTTATTGCTGAGTAAATGCTGATTGATAGCACTGTGAAGAACACTTTCCAACACTTTGTTGATGCTTGAGCATAGTCTGATGGGGTAGTAACTGGTTGGCTTGGATTTGGCCTGCATTCTGTGGACAGGACATTCTTTTGTGACTTTCCACTTTGACAGGTAGATGCTGCTTTAGTACTATCCTGGAACAAATGGCAAGTATTGCGGCCAGTTCTAGAGCTCAAGTCTTCAGTACTGCAACCAAAATGTGACCAGGGTCCATAACCTTTGTCAAATCCAGTGTCTTCAGCTCTAAAATGGGATAGATGCAGAACAGATCAGCTAGCCCAAAACTGGACTTCTTTAAGGTGCTGCAGGCCACCTGTCAAAGACAAATTTTATTGCAGCACATTTATATGACTGGTCCAGATCTGTTTCTGTCAATCGGCACGGTCCAGCATATCCCTTACTCGACCATCACCATCAAGCCAAGAAACCAACACTGGTTCAATGAGGAGACAAAGGCAGATTGAAAATTGAGGTGGTAATACGATGAACCTGCAATAGAGGACTACAATCTGGAGTCAAGATAGATTTCTTCACAGAATGAAACTGCTTGGAGAAGAAAATATCATGCAACTCTTTCCTCAGGTCACAACAAAATTGTGTGACCCTGGATTCATAGACACCCTTCAAAGTGTTGCTGTGAAGATGTATTGTTTTATACTGATGGCACTGTTCTACTGTAAATGCAGTCTTAGAAGATAGATAAACACCCCCACAAATTAGCATTCTGTCTCACCGCATGGTACAACTGACTTCTGTTTCTCCCAGGAGACTGCATGTTCATAGGTTAGGTTAATGGTGTTCGTTGGCTGCATCATGCCCAGATTGGCCACACTTGACAAACCTAATCCGGCTTTGCACATTTTCCACCAAGTGTGTTTAATTTTTGTTCTTTACTTCAGATGTAACTTTCAAGCCCGTAGTCTTAAAAACTATTAAAAACTATAATTAGTGTTAAAATAACTGGATAGCTCAAGCATAACTGCACTTCAGCAAGATAAATTATTATATAAAGGCAAATATATTATTAATATGAATTCAGTAGATAAAAAAAGTTAAAAATTTGATGAATTTCATTAACTTGCTATCATATTCTGATAGATTTGCCAACAGCTGTTGAATCATTTTGAAGTAAATATTCACTTCAATATCATGCAATCTTAAATACAGCCATGAAATGTTGCAAGTAGTGCATGCTTCAGTTGAAATAGACTTTTGGCCTATCATTCCCAATGTCTGCCACCACTGGGATTTTTCTTGTTATATCTTGGTCTGTTGTAGACTAATTGTTAGAAATTGACTGCTGTGATCAACTTACACTTCATCATTCATAGAATCCCGACAGTACAGAAGGGGCCATTTGGCCCATTGTGTCTGCACCTACCCTCTGAAGGAGCACCCTATCTGTACCCATCACTGCCCCCCCCCCCCCCCCCCTGCCCTATCCCCGCTACCCCACCTATCCTTTTGGACACAAAGGGACAATTTAGCATGGTCAATCTACCTAACCTGCACATCTTCAGACCACGGGAGGAAACCACAGCATCCGGAGGAAACCCACGCAGATTGGAGGGAACAACAAACTCCACACAGAAAGTCACCCAAGGTTGTATTCGAACCGGGGTTCCTGGCACTGTGAGGCAACAGTGCTAACCATTGTGCAGCAGCGCAGCCCATTTTTTTCACCCTATCTATGCAACCCCGTAATCCCACTAAGTGGCAATTTAGATGCAAAGGGGCAATTTAGCATGGCCAATCCACCTAACCTGCACATCTATGGGTTGTGAGAGGAAACCAAAGCACCTGGAGGAAACCCACGCAGACACGGGGAGAAAGTGCAAACTCCATACAGTTGCCCAAGGCTGAAATTGAACCTGGGTCCCTGGCACCGTGAGACAGCAGCAGTAACCACTGTACCACCATGCCAGTCATGTCATTCATGTCACAGGATGGTAGAAGGTACATTTGATACATCTTTGACATTTTTTAATAATAAAAATGTACAAGCAAACATTAATGAGTCAAAAATCGGAAAGAAACAGCCACTTGTACTGGGCTGCATCATCTCTGGTCCTTCTGTACTACACATTGCAGTATTGGTCCCCATTTCCCACAACACGTACCTGTCTGCAAACGCCTTGCTGGGTACCAAGGAGCTGTTTGCACCTTGGCCTTTTCTGTGACATACTCAAATACATGCTCATGGCCAATGTCACAACACCCTGGGCTAGTACACCGTCAATTCCAGGCCCACTTGACCCTGGGTCGCAAGACAATTGACATTAACAACTAATTCTTGGAAAATATCCAACATTGCCAAAGGATGACAGTCACCATGTTTGCAAATTTAAACAACTTCAGCGGGATTCTCTAATAATGGGGCTATGTCCCCATGCCGGCGTGAAACCGGCGTCAACCTACCCCCAAAAGTGAGGAATTCTCCCCTTTCCAGGGGGCTAGGTTGCCGCCGGAGTGGTCATCGCAGCTCCAGTCGGCACGGAATGGCCCGCATGAGTCTGCGCATGTGTGGAACGACCGGCATATTTCCGTACATGCGCAGAACGACCGGCATATTTCCGTGCATGCGCGGAATGGCCGGCTTATTTCCGTGCATGCGCAGAACGACCGGCATATTTCCGTGCATGCGCGGAATGGCCGGCATATTTCAGCGCATGCGCGAGGGTTCCGTTCTCCGCGCCGGCCCCCGAGCAATATGGTGGAGCCCTACAGAGGCCTCGTGCAGAGTAAAGTAGGCACCCGCAGAACGAGCCCGCCTGTCGATCGGTAGGCTCTGATCGCGGGCCAAGCCACCGTGGGGCCTCCCTGGGGTCGGATACACCTCCCCCTCCCTCCCCCCTCCAGGACAGCCCCTGCACACTCACCTTCCAGGTCCCGCCGTATGGCAGGCAAGTAATCGACGCTGACGGGACTCGGCCACTCGGCTCATCAGGGCCCGGAGAATTGCCAGGGGAGCCGCTGTCAACGGCCCCCAACCCGCGTGGCAGCGATCCTGCGGGCACCTGAAAACGGCGCTGGAGAATGGGGAATCACGCTCCCCCCCACCCCCGCCCCCCAACCCCCCCCCCCTCCCCACAACAATTTAATTACTACAACAATTATAATTAAATATGCAGTAGATACAACTGGTTAACTATTATCTAATCCCTAACCCCCCTCTTTAACTTGATCCACCCTCCACACACATATGTAAAAATAATGACCGTTCTCTTCCAGTAAAACTTTCTTCAGTCTAGGCTTTTGTTTGTAGTCTGTAATGGTTTTCACTGTAGATTCATCAAGGTCTCAAAAGGTTCTCTGCAGGTTCAGAAAACAGTGGGCGCGATTCTCCGAGTCCGCGCCGTTTGGGAGAATCGCCGGCCACGCCATTTTATCGTGCAACGCCAATCCACCACCATCCCGCCATTCTCCCAACTGGCAAGAATGACCCCGTTGAATTCTGCACCGCATCAGCCAGAGAATCGCCCAAGTCACTCACAACGGCAATTCTCCAGTACCCCCGTCATTCTCCGGCCCGGATGGGCCTAGTGTCCGCTCCGACCTGACAGGTTCCCGCCGGCGCCGTCCACACCTGGTAGCTGCCGGCGGGAACTGTGCGGGAACGCTGGGGGGGTGGTCTGTTGCGGGGAGGGGGAGGGGGGTTCCTTCACCGGGGGGGGGGGGGGCACCCGATCGGCGGGCTGACTTCTCTAAAGGAGGACCTCCTTTCCTCCGCCGCCCCGCAAGATCCATCCGCGATCTTCTTGCGGGGTGGCCTCGGGGAGGACCCGCATGCGCGGGTGACTTCATTTACGTGACGCCGGGCGCGTCAGTTACGCGGCGCCGCTTTCTACACAGCGCCATGGCCCAGCGCGCGTAAAATACGCGACACCGCTCCTAGCCCCCTGGGGGCGGGAGAATGGTGGCTGGGAGCAGGCTCCGGTTTTCACTCCGGCGTCGGGACTTTGTCTCCATTTCGGAAAATCGCGCCCAGCAGCTATGCAGCATTTGTAGAGAGAGAGAGAGAGAAAGACAGGTGCTCTTAGCTTCTTCTCTCAGTGTCCAGGATCCAACTGACACTTCTTGCAAATGATCCCACACAGGGAGGACTTAACACTGCCCGACTCTGGCCTTTGGAAAATCATCAGCCAACCAATTGATCTGAATCCTTCTGATCTCACGGCTTCCAAAAAGTCTGAGATTTTCTGTTCGAAAACTATGGGCGCAATTCCCCGGAAAGATTTCTAAGTGCGGCAGTGAGTTTTCCAGTGCTCGCCTGGTGAGTCCGGGAACGCTATTCAATGTTAATTGGTTCACTTAACGGGGCCTCACAGACTTCTATCCACAGATGAGGGTTCACCAGCCGATTCGCCAGGACCACGCTCGCCAGCCCCCCCGCTAACAACGTCCAGAAGCACTTAAACATGACTCGGACAGCCAACCCCACTCAGTTCACAACCACGGCGCTGAGAAGACCATCCCCAAGATTTAGTGACACGGACCTGGGGAGGGTCTTAGAAGCGGTGAGAGGCCAGGAGGGATGTCCTGTTCCCCAAGTGCAAGCGGCCATAAGCTCGGCAAGAGTAACCAGGAGGACTGGCCTCTAGTGTCGCAAGATGGTCAAAGACCTACACCGGGCAGCTCGAGACGACAACCCCCCCCCCCGAGACCTTTCCGCCCCCAAGCGAGCATCTACCCCAACCCTCTATAGGGCTCCAACCCTCCATTCGCTCACTCCCCTTCTTCAACCCACAATCCTTCCTTGACAGCACCCTCCCCACCCACTGTGAACCACGCATGCGGTACCAATGCCGTCTCTGTGTCTCCACTGGCAAAGCTCTCCCACAATCGCCGGGAGAGGGCCCAGTCTGGCGGTGGGGCGCCGGACATAAGAATCCTCACCACCTTCGAGAAGCGGGCCTTGGAGGTGACTGGGGTGGCCAAGGACAGAGCGGTTACCCACGCGGAGGGTGGCGGATGCCGCAGGGGTGAGGATCCCCCGGGCCCCACCCGGAGGACCTGTCAAACGTGAGTTGTTACTGCCATACTGACTGACCCATCCATCCCACTGACCACATGTCCATTCTCCCGCAGGTCCTCCAGCCGATGGCGCCGGCCCATCTGGGCTGGCCCCTCCACTGCTTCCAAGAGAGCTCCTCGGAGGATAGCTCCTCGAATGCCATGATCAGCACGTTACAGCTGTCAACCCCACCCTCTGCCAGCTCAGACACATACACCTCGGTGGGAAATGTCAGTGGACAAGCTTCTGGGGCACAATCTGGTGAGCACCACACAGTTAAGGATATACATCAGGAGGAGGCAGGAACCCCCAGACAAGGCGGCAGTTGGAGGTCTGCTGGATCCCAGGATCCAGTTGGGTCCCAGCAAGATGCTGAACCTATTGTACAGGATTACCCGGAGCTGATGGAGAGGCTGGGAAATTCAGGGAGAGATGTCAGCAATGCTCCAGCAAGTCCATAGCCAATTGGAAGAGTCCCAGAAGCTATGGATCCAGGAGATGTCACCGGAAATGCATGGCACCAAGGCTAACACTGATAGGGTGGTGACCGCAGTGGCGAGACTGGTGGATAACATCAACGGCAATAGTGGAGGCATCCAAGGCATGGGGCAGTTGGTGAAGGTCATGTCGGAGGGTCTTAGCAAAATGTCCATCTCGTTGGGGGATGTACAAGGCTGACATCATTGATGAGGTGCACGGGACATGTCACGCTGGCAGATGGACATGGCCAAGGTGTTGAGGAGCTTGTTCCAGTCGCAGGTGGGCATTGCCGAGGTACTACAGAGCATGACCCAATTACTGAAGAGCATCGCCGAGGGTGTCAACACAATGGTGCAGACATCGTAGAGCCACCAGGGCAGAGCCAGCCGTGCCAGGCCAGCCGGGGTTCAAACCAGCTGCCCCTCTGACCAGAGGTGAACCCCGGGCCCGAAGGTCACTGAGCAGGAAGAGAGGGCACGAGGTGTAAAACCGGACATGTCGCATGGAGTGGCCACCAGCACCCCGGGTTCCACCCCTCTGCTGAAGCTACATCTCTGAGTCAGCACGCGGGACAGGGCGGCATAGCTGCGCATGTGCCATCGACATGTGTGCCGGGGCCCTCCAGCCCCAGAGCCCACAGTGGACACCCACCAGTGGCATTGAAGATCACGGGACGAAGTATGGAGCTGGCTGCCTCCACATCAGATGTACATCCTGGAGACAAACCTAGACATAGTGGAAGGAGCAAGAGCAAGGAAGGCTAAGCATGTCTAGGATCACTGAGGGCACCAGGGGATGGGAGGAAGAGGGTGGGAGTTAGCTAGGAGGTGAGGGGCGTGAGGGTTGAGGGTGTGGTGGGGAGAGTGGGGTGGCATTATTAGGAGATTAGGGAATTGTTGGACACCTGTGGCTTATTAAAAACCCTTGACCACAGCCAATCTGACGCCTCAGGTACGTTCTTCCACAATGCGGGCTGACCTCCGAATCCTTGGCCCATCTCTCCAGGCATCTGCCACAGCCTGGATACCCTGCGTGCAGGTGATAGGTGTGAGCGCGCACTCAGCAGACAGGCAGGGGTCAGACTGGCAAAGAGTCCGGAGCACTGGCGCTCAGCTCTCTGCGGGTTATCGTCACCCCCTGTACCTTCGACAGTGACCTGCTGTCCGTGGCAGAACTTCCCATGCTGGAATGATGTTACACAGACCCTGGGAGAGTGGGAAATTGCGGGTTGGGTAAGGCAGCGATGATGGACCAGGCTACGCTCTATGTTAAGTGAGCCAGTATGAGTACCTCCCTGGCACCTTCGGGCTTGCTGCACCCTCACCGCTGCCGCCTCCCGTTGGTCGTATGGTTCCTCCGTGGCTTCGTCCTCCAGCCTCTGCTGGTCCAGCACCTGCTCATCATCTTCATCCACCTCCTTCTCCTTGGAGGTGGGTACATGTTCCTCATCCCCAACCTCCAGCTCATCACCCTGCTGCTGCGCCAGACTGTGGAGGACACCACAAAGTGGGAGACCCAACTGGGGGATGTACTGCAGGGCACCACTGGGGCGATCGAGGCATCAGAACTGCATTTTGAGCAGTCCTATGCACCGCTCAATGACAGCCTGAGTGGCCACATTTGATTTGATTTGGTTTGCTTTATTATCACATGTACCGAAATACAGTGAAAAGTATTTTTCTGCGGCCAAGGAACGTCCACAGTATGTACATAGTAAACACAAGAATAATCAACAGGGAACATTGACAAATGGTACATCTACAAAACGGTGATTGGTTACAGTGTGGAAAAAAGGACCAAACAAAGCAAATACATGAGCAACAGCAGCATAGGGCGTTGTGAATTGTGTTCCTACAGGGAACAGATCAGTTTGAAGGGGAGTCGTTGAGGAGTCTTGTAGCTTTGGGGAAGAAGCTGTTCCTGGTCTGGATGTGCGAGTCTTCAGACTTCTGTAACTGAAGACTCACACATCCAGACATAGGAACAGCTACATTTGCCTCGCTGAATCGGGTCTCCACACCGGTCTCAAGCTTCCATATTTGTGTCATTGACCAGGTCCTCAGCGCGTATCCCTTATCCCCCAGGAGCCTGACCGCCATCCTGGGGATGTCCTCAAAGAGGCCAGGGATGTCTCACTGCACCAGGATGTAGCTGTTGTGCACACTCCCTGGGAAAGATGCATACATGTGCAAGATCTGCATGTGGTGATCACACACAAGCTGAATGTTCAGGGAGTGTAACCCCTTTCTGTTAATGCAGGGCACTCCCAGATTGCCCAGTGAGCGCAAGGCAACATGCATGCAGTCTATGAGTCCCTAGACCTGAGGCATCCCGGCGATGGCAGAGAATCCTGCTGCCCAGGCACCCTGTTGGGTTTGGCCCATGTCAAGGTTAATGTCGTCTTCTGCCCAGGCATACGGGATGCAGCTGTGGGCTGAGGCCTGCAAAATGCCACACAGGTCCCCACTTGAGCCCTGGAAGGATCCTGCGGCGTAAATGTTCAGAGCTGCGGTGACCTTGATGTACACAGAGAGCAGGTGTCCTCCTCGGCCACGTGGTGCCAAATTCGCGAGGACATGGCACAGGTGCCACACCAGATCCTTGTTAAGGCGGAACCTCTGCGGTACACGCTGTCCGTCATTTGTTCAAACGACCAGCAATGCTTGTACACCCTGGGCCGATGTGGGCCTCCCCCTCTGGGTCCCTCCCTGGAATTATGGGAGACTGAGTCCTCAGGGTGTGGGGCGGGGGTCTCTCCCACTTAACTAAGCTCCTCAGCAGCTAGAGGGCTGGAAAAATTGAAACTTCACTCTCAGCAGAGATCTCTTGTCGCTTTTGCAGCTTTCAGGGCCCCTTTAGGTCTTGACCACCTCCAGGCCCCATCCCTGTGCGATATGACACTGCCAAACCGCTCATTGCAAATGCCTTCCGACCTTAAGTCCGCCCTGCACCCATTTCCAGGCCAGCTGTGGACCTCTCTTCATGCACATTTCCCAATATCCAACCCTGAATTGAATGCACAATTGAAGTTCGCAGTCAGAAGTGGGCATTAGAGAACATTATCTTCAGTTTCACCCACTGGATCTGCACGACAAGCTCAAAATCCTGCCCAATGACTCTATGACTCTAAGTTTGGATGAAAGCAGTTGAGAAGGTTATGTTCCACTAATCATCAGGAGCTATCATGCATTGACTGAAAAATTAAACCAAATGTTTAGTGCTGTAAGTGGTTAATATCTCTTAATGTTTCTTGCGCTTTTCAGTCTTATCTTCTATTATCATAATGCTAAAGCTGGTGTTGTTTATCGCTGATAAAATGTGTCAAGAAGGATGAGAACTTCAGAATGAAATGACTGGGAAATCCTTTTAAAAGAATTATTTTACAAGCACTTGATCATTTTTTTTCAAGTCAGTGCCTAATTTTAGACTCAGGTGATGTAATGAGCAAAAACAGTAGACTCGCATCCATCACTTTTGGAGAACAGAGTCTAATGGTGGATTGCTAAAATAAATAATTCCTTTGATAGCTGTTATTAATTGTTGGTAAAAGTACATCTTTGCAGTTTTATTTTGCTCTTCAGGATCCTGAAATTAAAGCACAAAATGTCCTTGATAACTAAACTCTGACAGACCTGAGTTGAAAATGCAGAGAATAGAGATCTTGGGAGATCATTTTAACCACTGACAGCATGTGGGTTGGAGTAACTAAGACAATTGACTTTTAAATTGTGCCAGTAACACGACTCCCAACATATTTAGAAATGAAGGATACTAGTAAAATTTGTCTGAATTGGTTGTGTACAGCTTAAAATGGAACTCCAGTATTACTTGTGCCAGTATTATGGATTTGTATAGGAATTTGAAATTTTTGAACATTTTTCCTTCTGTCATGAGCAGTGCAGAGGAGGAACACGTACAAAAGAGAGTTGTACAAGGGGAAGGTGTACTGGAGGAACATGCCCAGAAGAGAGCTGTGGAGGAGGAAGGTGTACAGGAAGCACATGTACAGAAGAGAGTTGTTCAGGGGGATGGTGTACAGGAGGAACAAGTACAAAAGAGAATTGTACAGGGGGAATGTTTACAGGAGGAACATGTACAGAAGAGAGTTGTGCAGGGGGAAGGTGTACAGGAGGAATATGTACAGAAGAGAGTTTTACAGGGGAAAGGTGTACAGAGCATGTTCAGAAGAGAGTTGTATGGGGGAAGGTATATAGGAGGGACACGTACAGAAGAGAGTTGTTGTAATGACTTAGGCTAGGCCTTTTGAGGCCTTTTGAGATTGGCCTTTTGAGATTGACCAATCATGAGATCTACCATGTGGAATTAGTGAGGTCTTGCGACACTAAAACTCAGTAGAGATTTGAGTTAAACTTCTCGGATGCAAACAAGAATCTTTATAGCCTCTATTTGATTACAATTCGGAGAAACTTAAATCTATTCTCAATAAAGTCCGGCTTGCAAAAGGACTTAAAGAGAAGTAACTTGTACACAATTTAACTTTCAAAATAATACAGAAATGGTTTCTTGCTTATGGCAAAACAGCTTGCATTTACTTCAAGAGTTAGAGTGGAAAAGTGAAAATATGAAAAAGGGATAGCGAATAGTTTAGATCAAAGTATAGAATGATCCTGGATAAAGATGGCCGTACGGACCATCACGTTTATAGGAAATCTTATCTGTCTTGAGACGTCTATCTACACCTCTATGTCGTCCTAATTGGTTAGCTGTCAATCCTTAATGTGCAACATAAGTTCTGAATGTTTCACGTTTGAATATTTGTGTATGTTATGAAATGTGATGTGTGCTATTGTCAAGACTAGCTTCTACTGGTTTTCTGCTGACTTTGCTTTATCCACATTATGAACAATGGTGCCTTCATAGAATTTCATAGAATTTACAGTGCAGAGGGAGGCCATTCGGCCCATCGAGTCTGCACTGGCTCTTGGAAAGAGCACCCCACCCAAGGTCAACACCTCCACCCTATCCCCATAACCCAGTAACCCCACCCAACACTAAGGACAATTTTGGACAATAAGGGCAATTTAGCATGACCAATCCACTTAACCTGCACATCTTTGGACTGTGGGAGGAAACTGGAACACCCGGAGGGAACCCACGCACACATGGGGAGGATGTGCAGACTTCGCACAGACAGTGACCCAAGACGGAATCAAACCTGGGACCCTGGAGCTGTGTAGCAATTGTGCTAACCACAATGCTACCCTGCTGTCCTTCATGTTGCTATGGTGCCTGCTTCGTCCTTGATCTGATTACTAGTACAGCTCATTTCTTAATGTCAAGCTGTCTTTGAAAATATGTTTATTAGAACAATAGCTTTTTCATCTTGCTCAGTAAAAATGTCGTTTTAATCTCCAATGAGTTTATGCATGTGTCAGGCTTTTTTTGCCTCTGTTGAAGCGATGTGTTTTATCATGTTCTGAGGTTATGAGTGCTGAAATCCTCAATTTAAAATGGGTATTAAAACTGGGGCTTAATGTTTACACTAAATAGTCTTCTTTTACCTATCAGATCTATCAGGAAATAGGATTACTATCAGCCAATTAGAATATGAATTCCCTGATTAGTGGCCCAATCAGGAAATCCCTTTCTCTGTATGTAACAGGGAGTGTCAGAACCTGTGCACTCCCAGTGTAGACAGCAAGCTGAATGCACCTGGTTATTCGGCTGTTGGTTTTGTAAATAAAAGGAATTCTGCTTTTGGGATTTCTGCCTCCGTGGACTCATTACAGTGGCGACAAGGAAAACAGACAACCCAAAGGAACCCTGATCATTCACAGCCGCAACACATTGAGGGTAAACCACCTACAGGCAAAATGCCTTTATTTGGGAAGTTGGACTCTTTTCACCCCGCAGTGGAATACTGGGCCCAATATGTAGAGCGGATGAAGTACTTCTTTAGAGCAAACAATATAATTCCGGATGAAAAGCACTGGGTCATTCTGCTGACCGTGTGTGGGCCAGCAGCCTTTGCCATTCTGCGCTGTCTCACTTTTCCGGAGGCAGTGGACACGGAAACTTTCCAGGAATTAATGCACTTCATAAACGAGTACTATGATCCTAAGCCACCTCTGATCCTGCGAAGATCCTGGTTTTACTCAGCATTCTGAGACACTGGGGAGTCAGTCTTTTTAACTTTTTAACAAGATTAAGGCGATTAGCAGAGGCTTGCGAATTTGGCTTGGCGCTAAATGAGATGCTCTGACACTGGTTGGTAGAGACAGGAAGCCTTCACAACCTCTGGGGGAAGTGGTAGCGTAGTGATATTGTCACTGGACTAGTAAACCAGAAACCCAGAGTAATGCTCTGGTGACCCAGATTCAAATCCCACCACTGCAAATGATGACATTTTAATTCAATAAAAATCTAGGATATTAAAAAAATGTCTAATGATGACCATGAAACCATTGTCGATTGTCGGAAAAAACCACCTGTTCGGGAAGTACATCTGCCATCCTTACCTGGTCTGGCCTACATGTGACTCCAGAGCCACATAAATATGGTTGCCTCTTAGTTGCCCCCTCGAGGGCAATTAGGGATGGGCATAAATGCTGGCACAGCCTGCGAGGCCCACGTCCCATGAACGAATATAAAAAACATTTAAGAAGTATTTAGATGAGCACTTGAAACGCCACTACTTACAAGGCTATCGACCAAGTGCTGGAAAGTGGCAATAGAATAGCTAGGTGCTCAATGGCCAGCACAGACACACTGGGCCGAATGGCTCCTCTCTGTGCTGTAAAACTCTATGGCTGTATGATTCATGGCGCGCAGGAGGGAGTTGTGCAGGAAGGAGGTGTGCACAACATAGTACAATACAATAAAAAAGAAGCATATTATTTAAATGTGAAGAGATTCAGAGGGATCTGGGTGTCCCAGTGTATGAGAGGATGAGGAGCAAGTGAAGGGGATGAGTTACTCATTCTTCTTCTCCTTTGGCAGTTGCTCAGAGTTGGGGTGACTTGCTCTCATTCTGGTTCAGTATGTTCTGTGGTGGCTGATAAGTCCGATACATTGTCTCTGCCACATGCAGGGCAGGTCATGTGTGCAGTCTCACACCAATGTTCTGTGCAACAGAAGTACAACATCCCTAAAATTATAATCCTGTCCCCTCACAATAAACAATAACATTCTATTAGCTTTCCTAATGTCTTGCATATTAGACTTTTGTGATTCCTACACCAGGGCACCCAGATCCCTCTGTACCGCTTAAAATTTAGATAATATGCTTCTTTTTTCTTCTACCTGCCAAAATGGGCATTTTTCATTTTCCTACATTATACTCCATTTTCCAGATCTTTTCTCACTTGCTGAACCTATCTATACCTTTTTGTAGCCTTGTTATTTCCTCTTCACAATTTACTTTCCTACCTATCTCAAATTGGCACCATCCCATCAATCCTTTCCAAGTCATTTGTATAAAGTGTAAACAGCTGAGGGTCCAGCACTCATACCTTTGGGCACCACTCATTATACCTTGACAACCTGAAAATGACCCATTTATACCTACTCTCTGCTTCCTGCTAGCCAATGAATCTTCAATCCATGCCAAAATGTTACTCCCAATACCATGAGCTTTTATTTTCCGCAATAAACTTTGATGTGGGACTTTATGAAATGCCTTCTGGAAATCTAAATACAATACATCCACAGCACTGTGACTCCTTCAAAAGAACTACAATAATTTGTTAAAACATAGTTTCCCTCTCACAAAACCATTTTGAGTCTGACTGATTGCCTTGAATGTTTCTAAGTGACCAGCTGTAACATATTTAACAATAGCTTCTAACATTTTCCTTATGACAGATGTTAGGTCAATTGTCCTGTCGTTTCCCGTGTTCTTTCTCCCTCCCTTTTGAATGATGGAGTTATATTTTCTATCTTCCAATCTATTGGAATCTCCTCTGAATCGAGGGAATTTTGGAAAAGTAAAATCAATGCATCAACTATCTCCCTCGTCACTTCTTTCAAGACTCTAGGATGAAGTCCACCTGTATCCAGGGATTTATTAACCACTGCCACAACAATTTGCTCAAAACCACTTCCCTGGCAATTGTAATTTTTCTGAGTTCCTCCCTGCCTTCTATTTCCTGATTTACAGCTGCTTCTGGGATGTTACTTGTATAGTGAAGATTGCTTCAAACTACCTGTTTAATCCATCCGCCATCCACTTACTTTCAATTAATTCTGATTCTAGTCAGGACACAGGGAGTCCACACCGAGTAAAATACAGAAACAAAAAGTTTTCTTCACAATACAATGTATACACAGCCTGGTAGATCCCTATTGGGTTCCTCATTGTCAGTGCTTTACTGGCCGACCTTTTATACAGAGGTCAATAGAGATGCCCTGCCGCTAACGAGGGAGCTCGTTATCCGCAAGTCCTATGGGAAAGATAATCATTCCCACCCCGTAGGTTCCATGCGGGCTATTACATTCCGCCCCGGCAAAGCCATCCGCGACAACCGATAAGGATGTCGAATTCTTTTTGGTCCCGGCAACTCATCATTGAGTTGATGTGCTGGATCGGTTGGCGTTTTTCTTCTTTTATCTTTATTAATAATAACCACAAGACGCGAGTACATTCGCTATACTGGACAAATGACCACACACCAGTATATTAGTTCAATTATTGTTAAACATAGGCTTGGTTCTATGCGTAATAATCTTCACGCAGCTACACATTAAACAATACCTAACAGCTTAAATGACCTTTACTTAACTTTCATGTGACCGGCTCTGTGCAGGTTAGACAAGGCCTTTGTCTGAATCCTCACGTGTGGCGGCTGGAAGTTGTCAAGTACGTCTCGTCTGCGGCTCATACTTCAGGTGGCGATCGCGAGTCCTCGAACTTGGCTGGTCGATGTGTTGCAGTTGGTGGGGAAGAGGCCGGTCCCAAAAGAGACAGAATGTTGGTCGCGCAGTTCTTCTTATCCTTCCATCTTTCGTGCTCTTTTGGGCATTCCCAACTCAGGATCCAATAGATCGATAGGATTTTGATCACCCCAATCAATTGTGGCCAATCTGGGGTGGGTACCTTGATAGCTGGGCGGGTCCCAGTTTTTATTGTCCAAGGCACGTATGCATTTTGACAGCTCTCACTTTCTCGGCAACTGGGTGCAGGCCCTCTTGGTCGAGCCGATACCCCATATTACCTCTTTTGAGGGAAACACACACTTCGCGCCACACAGGTGGACCCCATACTACGAAAAATGTTTCAACACCGTTTCGAGGTTCTGAAAATGTTCTTGTTCTGTAGTCCTTTTGACCAGCACATCATCGAAGTAAATCTCAAGGAGCTGCAACCTGCGTAGGATGTTCTCCATGATGCGTTGGAAAACTGCACATGCCAAGGATACTCTGAACAGAAGCCAAGTGTACTCATTGAATCTCTTGTGCGTATTGATCGTGACATACTGCAGTGATGATTTATCAAGCTACCAGTTGTAGCCTTACCTTTGGGAGCAGAAAGCACCGGACCTGCGAGGGACATCTTGTACTGGGGAGAGTGTAAAGACAGCGCAAAGCTCGGGACCTGAACTTACCTTCGGGAGCAGAGAGCACTGGACCTGCAAGGGAACGCATACTCAAAGCTGAGGAGCTATTCAGGCAACGCGCTTGTTTGAGGAAATAAAAATCCGGTTTGTGAAAAAAAATCAACAGTGACTTCACAGGAAAGCGGTAAGCTGTTTTGTTGGTGAGTAACCGATATTAGGGATAATGTTTACATAGCTGAAACTTAAATAACTGAAAACGCTAACAGTTAAGGAATGAAGCTTGGAGGATCAAGGAGAAGTGAATCTGAAAGCAGAACCAGGAAATCAAAAGAGCTGATTGGGTGAGTGCATTTTAATATTCTATAATAACAAGGAGCAGAGAAGAAGTTAATGTTCGTTAGTACCAGTTAATATTATTTCATATTAAAAGAAGAAATTTAATTTAAAGGGTAAAACATGGCAGCAGAGCTCTAAGCCGTGGTGTGCTCATCTTACTCCATGTGGGAGACCAGGAACATTTCCAGTTCCCAGGACTAGCATGTGTGCAGGAAGTATCTCCAGCTGTAGCTCCTTGAAACCCGGACTTCGGATCTGAAGTGGTGGCTGGGGAACACTGTGGTACATTTGCGCGGCGGAGAGTATCATTGATAGCACGTATGGAAAGGTGGTCACACTGCTGGCTCAGACTCACAGGCAGGAAAGGAGTGGGTGACCACCAGGCAGGGCAAGAGAGCTAGGCAGGCAGTGCAGGAATCTCCTGTTGTTATTCTGCTGAAAAACAGATATACTGCTTTGGACACTGTTGAGGGAAATGAGCTCTCAGGGGAAAGCAGCAACAGCCAGATTCATTGCCCCATGGTTGGCTCTGCTGCCGAGGAGAGGAGTAAAAAGTGTGGGAATGCAATTGTTACAGGGGATTCAATTGCAAGAGGAATTAATAGGCATTTTGGTGGCCACAAACGAGACTCCAGGATTGTATGTTGCCTCCTGGTGCTAGTGTCAACAATGTCTTGGAGTGGTTACAGGCCATTCTGGAGGGGGTGCAGGAACAGTCAGTGGTAGTGGTACACATTGGTACCAATGACATAGGTAAAAAAAGGGATTAGGTCCTAAAAGCAGAATATAGCGAGATAGGAAGAAAGTTGAGAAGTCGGACCTCAAAGGTAGTAATCTCAGGATTACTATCAGTGCCACGGGCTGGTCAGGGTATAAATAGCAGGATATATCAGATAAATACACGGCTGAAGAGATGGTGTGAGGGGGAGAGTTTCAGATTCCTGGAGCATTGGACCAATTCTGGGGGAAGTGAGACCTGAACAAACTGGACAGGTTACAGCTGGGCAGGATTGGGACTCATGTCCTTGGGGGAGGGGTATGTGGTACTTGCTAGAGTGGTTGGAGAGCGGTTTAAACTGGCATGGCAGGGAGATGGGAACCTAAATGGATTAGGAAAGCTAGAAGGGGCATGAAAAAGCCCTGGAATTAAGGATTATGGAAAACACCAGGGCTTTTTACACTTGTATGAAAAATAAGAGAATGACCAGGGTGAGAGTTGGGCCGATCAGGAATGGTGGTGGAAATGTGTGCCTCGAGTCTGACGATGTAGGGGAGGCCCTAAATGAATATTTTGCTTCAGTATTCACGAGAGAGAGGGACCTTGTTGCTCATGAGAACAGCCTGAATCAGATCAAGAGACTCGTACAGGTTGATATTAAAAAGGAGGATGTGCTGGAAATTTTGAAAAGCATTAGGATAGATAAGTCCCCTGGGTCAGAAGAGATATACCCAAGGTTACTATGGGAAGTGGGGGAGGAGATTACTGCACTGTTGGTGATGATCTTTGTGTCCTTACTCTCCACTGGAGTGCTACCGGATGATTGGAGGGAGGTGAATGTTCCCCTGTTCAAGAAAGGGAATAGGGAAATCCTTGGGAATTACAGACCAGTCAGTTTTATGTCTGTGGTGAGCAAAATACTGGAAAGGATTTTGAAAGATAGAATTCATGATTATTTAGAAAAACATAGTTTGATTAAAGATAGTCAGCATGGCTTTGTGAGGGGCAGGTCATGCCTCACAAGCCTCATTGAATTATTTGAGGATGTGACGAGACACATTGATGAAGGTCAGGCAGTGGATGTGGTGTATTTGGATTTAGTAAGGCATTTGATGAGGTTCCCCATGATAAGATCATTCAGAGAGTCAGGGGGCATGGGATACAGGGAAATATGGCTGTCTGGATACAGAATTGACTGGCCGAAAGAAGAAGACAGCAAGTGGTAGTGGATGGAAAGTATTCCGCTCTGGAAGTCAGTGACCAGTGGTGCCCCACAGGGATCTGTTCTGAGACCTCTGCTCTTTGTGTTTTTAATAAATGACTGTTTAATAAAAAACCTGAGCACCCAGAGGAAACCACACAGGCACGGGAAGAAAGTGCAAACTTCACAGACAGTCACCCAAGGCTGGAATTGAACCTGAGTCCCTGGAGCTGTGAGGCAGCAGTGCTGACCACTATGCCACCATGCCAATTTGTTGGCAATCTAGTTATGACAGAACACTTAGGGATGAGTAACCATAATATGGCAGAAGTCTTTATCATGGGTAGGTAGTGAGTTGGTCGATTCCAAGACCAGGGAGCTAAACCTCAATAAAGGTAACTATGATGGTATGAAGCATGAGTTGGCTATGATGGACTGAGAAACATTATTGAAAGGAAAGACAGTAGACAGGCAATGGCAGGCATTCAAGGAAAGAATAGGTGAACTCCAAATGCTTGCAAGGTAAATCAGAGATAATATTAGATTCAAAGAACAGGCATACTGATGCATGATCAATTGCACGAAAGACTCAGATTGGTACAACTGTGGCTTTATTACAGTCAGATGCGTGGCCTCCTACTGCAGCTTGCGAAATGGCAGATTAGAGGAGGACACGCATATTTATACGGCTCCTTCCAGCAGTCGTTGTCAGATGGGGTCCGACGCAATCCCCGTTACGAACGCATCGCGCATGAGGAGATTGGAATGTTCGGTGGCTGTAACGGCCTGACAGTCACAGTCCCGTACGAGTGGGATTAGAGCCCGCCAGAAGTCTTCGATAGACTCACCAGGGAGTGAGCGCGAGTGGCGAGTACGTGCCTGGCGAAGAGTGTGTTTGCGTTCTGTGCGTAGTTCTCTTTTAGGAGTGCCATCGCTTCCACGTAACTCGGGGTGTCCAGGATTCAACCTGGAGTATAAGACCTGAATCTTCTGAGCTTCCGTCGGTGTGGGGGTCGCAGCGTTGATGTAAGCCTCAAAACAAGCCAGCCAGTGATTAAAGTCCTTTCTGGCGTCGGGCGAGTGCGGATCCAGCTGCAGGCGATCTGGTTTGATACTGATATCCATTTCATTGAAAATTTGTCTGCAATAAATTGATGCACGATCAATTGCACAAATAACTCAGATTGGTACAACTGTGGCTTTATTACAGTCAGATGCGTGGTCTCCTACTGCAGCTTGCGAAATGGCAGATCAGAGGAGGACACGCATATTTATACGGCTCCTTATGGGCGGAGCTAGCCGGCACGAGCTACCAGCGAACCTGTAGTGCAGGTCCTACCTTACATCCCCTAATACAGGTGCGCACAGTGGGTCACCAAACATACAAATTAGCAACAAAAAACAATGGGCCGTATTCTCCCATCGGTGGCTTAGTGCTGACGCTGGAGTATAAACGGGAGGGTTTTACTCCGGCGTCGGCGCCCGTTCCGGCACCCCATCCTACGGCCCACAGGGGGCTAGGACGGTGCTGGAGCGGCCTACGCTGATCCAGCTGCCGACCCCGGCCTGAACCCGCCGCCGCGGGGTCTGTGCATGTGCAGTTGGGCCGACGCCAACTAGAGCATGGGCAGTGGCCTTCTTCCTCGTGCTGGCCACGACGCCAAATGGCGCAGGGCTACAGGAGCCGGCATGGAGGAAAGGAGGCCGGGCAGGCAGACAGGCCGGCCTGCCGATTGTAGGGCACCGATCACGGGCCAGGCCACTATGGAGGACCCCCCCGGGGTCAGACCGACCCTCCCTCTCCCCCCCTCCCCCCAGGCCACCCCCGGACCCTTCAACGCTGAGGTCCCGCCGGCTCAGAGGATGTTAGAACGGCGCCGGCAGGATTCAGCTTTTGATAACGTCCGCTCGGCCCATCCGGGCCGGAGAATCAGGGCGCTGGCCCGTGCCGGCCAAGGCCAGAGAGGCAGCGCATACTCTGACCGGCGCAGCGCCAACCATGCCGGCGCTGATTCTTCGCACTGCGGAGAATTGCGTCCCGGCATCGGGGAGGCGTGGCACAATTCACGCGGTGCCACACCGATTCTCCGACCTGGCAGGGGGGTCGGAGAATTCCGCCCAATATACCTGAGGATTGGGAGCAGTTTAAAATTCAGCAAAGGCAAACCAAGGGATTGATTAAGAAGGGGAAAAAATAATATGAAATTAACATAGTAGATACATTGGTGGTCATTTTCCAAAATTCCATGGACTATGGAATGGTTCCTACGGATTTGAGGGTCACTGATATGACCCCGCTATTCAAAAAGGGAGGTAGAGTTAAAACATGGAACTATACACCAGTGAGCCTAACGCTGGTAATAGGGAAGTTGCTCAAGTCTATCATCAAGGATTTCATAACACAGCATTTGAAAAGCAGTGGTACAACAGACAAAGTCAGCATGGATTTACGAAAGGGAAATCATGCTTGACAAATCAAATGGAATTATTTTAAGATGTAAGTAGTAGAGTTGATCAGGGAGAACTGATTAATGTGTTTAGACTTCCAAAAGGCTTTTGACGAGGTCTTAAACAACAGATTAATATGTAAAGTTAAAGAGCATGGGATTACGGGTACTGTCTTGAGATGGATAGAAAGTTGGCTAGCAGACAAGAAGCAAAAAGTTGCAATAAATGGGTCTTTTTCTGATTGGCGGGCAGTGACTCGTGGGGTACCACATGGATCTGTGCTCGGACTCCAACTGTTCACATTATATATTAATGATTTGGACAAGGGAACTGAATGTATTGTCTCCAAATTTGCAGATGGTACAAAGTTGGGTGAGCTATGAGGAAGATGCAGAGATGCTTCAGTGAGATTTGGACAGGCTGAGTGAGTGGTCATATGCATTGCAGACACAGCATAAAATGGATAACTGTGAGATTATGCAAAAACATGAAGACAGATTATCATTTGAATGAGTATAAATTGAGAAAAGTGGATACTCAGCGAGACCTTGGTGTCCCCATGCATTAGTCACTGAAAGTAGGTGCAGCAGGCTGTAAAGAAAGCAAATGGCATGTTGGCCTTCATAGTGAGACGACCTGAGTAAATGAATAGGGATATTTTACTGCAATTGTATATGACATTGGTGAGGCTACACCTGGAGTATTGTGTGCAGTTTTGGTGTCTTTATCTGAGGAAACATGTATTTGCTTTGGAGGGAGTGCAGTGAAGTTTGCCGCGCCCATTCCTGGGATGGCAGGATTGTCAGATGAGGAGGGACTAAGTCGGTTAGGAATGTATTCATTGGAGTTCAGGAGATTGAGAGGGGATCCATATTAACCAGACCAACTTTTACAGATGCACCATAAAAAGCATCCTATCTGGGTGCATCACAGCTTGTTATGGCAACTGCTCGGCCCAAGACCGCAAGAAACTTTAAAGTCGTGAATACAGCCCAGTCCATCACACAAACCTGCCTCCCATCGATTCACTCCATCTACACCTCCCGCTGCCTGAGGAAAGCGGGCAGCATAATCAAAGACCCCTCTCACCTGGCTTACGCACTCTTCCAACTTCTTCCATCGGGCAGGAGATACAAAAGTCTGAGAACACGCACAGACTCAAAAACAGCTTCTTCCCCGCTGTTACCAGACTCCTAAACAACCCTCCTGTGGACTGACCTCATTAACACTTAACACTACACCCTTGTGTTGCCCTATTATGTATTTTCTTTTCTTTTCTTTTTTCTTCATGTACTTAATGATCTGTTTGAGCTGCTCACAGAAAAATACTTTTCACTGTTCCTCAGTACACGTGACAGTAAACAAAATCCAATCCAATCCATTCTCATAGAAGTTTATAAAAATCTAACAGGATTAGACAGGGTAGATTCAGAAAGAATGTTCCCTGTGGTGGGGGAGTCCAAAACTAGGGGTCATAGTTTGAGGTTAAGGGGTAAACCTTTCAGGACTGAGGTGAGGAGAAATGGTGAATCTGTGGAGAGTGGTGAATCTGTGGAATTCACTAACACAAAAAGCAGTCGAGGCAAAATGTTGTGTAATTTTAAGAAGGAATTAGATGTCGCACTTTGTGATAAAGAGATCAAGGATTATGGGGAGAAGGCGGTATCAGGGTATTGAACTTGATGATCAGCCATGATTAAAATGAATGGCGGAATGGCCTCCTCTTGCTTACATTTTTTATGTATGACTATTTTTATAAGCATTGCTCATGTCCAATTTCGCAAATGTACATCCATCGGCCAATGTTGCATAAATATCCTCGATGCGTGGTAAAGGATAATGGCGTAACCTCAAACTCATGCTCGCAGTCAATTTATAGTCTCCACAGAGACAGGCTGTCTTATCTCGCATCATGACAGGGATCATCGGCGCCACCCGCTCGGCGAAGCACAAAGTGCTAACAATGTTCGAAACTTTCCAAATGACGAAGTTTGGCCTCAATTTTCTCCACTAAAGCGTAGAGAACCAGCCGGCCACGGAAATATCAGGGTTGGGTCTCCGGGTCCACCTGAATCTTGACCAGACCCCTTTAATTATACCCAAGCCAGGCTTGAAGATCTTGGCACAATTAATCAATACTGGTCACAGATTGCAAGAATCCCACTTGGAGGATGTATTGCCAATCCAACTGCAGCTGGTGTAGCCAGTCATGGCCCAACAGGCTAGGGCCACTTCCTTGACCAACAATGAGGTGAAGGAGAACTGATTGGTGCTGATAAACCACCGGAGTAAGGCTGGACCTACAACCTTCAGTCATTTCTATGTGCAGGTGGCCAAACGAGCCGCCGTGTCAGCCAAAGCCAGAGTATGGACACATTATTTTGTCAGATCAAAAGTGCTCGGCGCCACCACAGAAACAGCAACTCCCGTATGCAACTCCATTTGGAGCAGATGGCCATTCACCTGTATTGGAACACGAATAGGGGCCACACAGCATCCTGCCAAAAAGTTCAGCTGCATCTCAGCTTCATCCTCGGCCTCTCCTGGGTCATCCAGATGCAGGGCCCAGACCCAGGGCGAACGCCTACCTCAACCTCAACTTGGAATGCTGTCCTTGTTACTGGCCAGTGCCCACAAGTCATATATGGGCCAGAATCAACTTTAGCCAAGTCCAGTGTTGTCATGAATCTCAACGACCAGCTCTTCACCTAAGGCCAGAGTCCCCATGGCTTTCGGTCTGGGCCATGGGAATACCATGTGAGGGGTGATGACCCAGAACATTTACCTGGAAAAGGTGCAAAGGAGATTTACCAGGATGTTGCCTGGAATGGAGAGTAGGTCATACGAGGAAAGGTTGAGGGTGCTAGGCCTTTTCTCATTAGAACGGAGAAGGATGAGGGGCGACTTGATAGAGGTTTATAAGATGATCAGGGGAATAGATAGAGTAGACAGTCAGAGACTTTTTCCCCGGGTGGAACACACCATTACAAGGGGACATAAATTTAAGATAAATGGTGGAAGATATAGAGGGGATGTCAGAGGTAGGTTCTTTACCCAGAGAGTAGTGGGGGCATGGAATGCACTGCCTGTGGTAGTAGTTGAGTCGGAAAAGTTAGGGACCTTCAAGCGGCTATTGGATAGGTACTTGGATTAGGGTAGAATAATGGAGTGTAGGTTAACTTCTTAAGGGCAGCACGGTAGCATTGTGGATAGCACAATTGCTTCACAGCTCCAGGGTCCCAAGTTCGATTTCGACTTGGGTCACTGTCTGTGTGGAGTCTGCACATCCTCCCCGTGACTGCGTGGGTTTCCTCCGGGTACTCCGGTTTCCTCCCACAGTCCAAAGATGTGCAGGTTGGGTGGATTGGCCATGAAAAATTGTCCAAAATTCTATGATTAACCTAGGACAAAAGTTCGGCGCAACATCGTGGGCCGAAGGGCCTGTTCTGTGCTGTATTTCTCTATCTATCTATCTATCTACCTCCATCTCTTGTATCTCTTGGACACCATTCTCCGTGCTTTCCTGGTACAAGGAGATCTGCAGTACCTGCTGAAAGATCAGGGAGATTCCACCAAAATGTTTTTTCTGTGTTTCCATATTGTTTATACTGCAAACCAAATGATTGCGGAGCACTTTTCCAGGATACACATCCGGAGTGAGACTCATACAGAGTGGGAGATTTAAACTTGGTAATTTGGTGCAGTGAGGTAAATCAGAAAAGGTAAGTGGAAAATCTAATTCTGCTGTTTTTCAGTTAAAAGTGCAGTGTGGAGCTTAGTGTCTGATTGGTTGAAGCTGCCCCCACCCTAATTGCTGAGAGGCAGTTATCTGTCAATCACCTGAGGCCTGTTGAGGCCTGTTTAGGGGCACATTGTATTATTCTCTTTGAAGTTAAGGTTTTTTTTGAGTCATCGGTTAGCTGAGGTCTGTATAAAAGACAGACAGAGAGCGCACACAGTAAGCGAGCACTTTTCCAGGAGACACATCCGGAGTGAGACTCATACAGAGTGGGAGATTTAAACTTGGTAATTTGGTGCAGTGAGGTAATTCGGTGCAGAGTGTGAGGAGGTGCTTTTTAACCCTGGTAAGTGACTGGTAAGTAGTCTCTCTTTTTCTTTTCATTGTCTAATTTATTTATTTTTATTTTGAAATTCTAGTTGTTTGAGTTTACCAAGGGTTTAAGACATGGCAGGAGATCCCAGACCCGTGTCATACTCCTCGTGTGCGATGTGGGAGCTCAGGGACATGTCCACTGTCCCTGGCTCCTTCACGTGCAAGAAGTGTGTTCAGTTGCAGCTCTTGTTAGACCGCTTGACGGCTCTGGAGCTGCGGATGGACTCACTTTGGAGCATCCGCGATGCTGAGGAGGTCGTGGATAGCACGTTTAGCGAGTTGGTCACACCGCAGGTGAAGGTTACTGAGGGAGATAGAAAATGGGTGACCAAAAGAAAGAGCAAGAGTAGGAAGGCAGTGCAAGTGTCCCCTGCGGTCATCTCCCTGCAAAACAGATATACCGCTTTGGATACTGTTGAGGGAGATGGCTCACCAGGGGAAGGCAGCAGCAGCCAGGTTCATGGCACCGTGGCTGGCTCTGCTGCACAGCAGGGCAGGAAGAAAAATGGCAGGGCTATAGTGATAGGGGACTCGATCGTAAGGGGAATAGACAGGCGGTTCTGTGGACGCAATCGAGACTCCAGGATGGTATGTTGCCTCCCTGGTGCAAGGGTCAAGGATGTCTCGGAGCGGCTGCAGGACATTCTGGGGGGGGGGAGGGTGAACAGCCAGCTGTCGTGGTGCACATAGGCACCAACGATATAGGTAAAAAACGGGATGAGGTCCTACAAGCGGAATTCAGGGAGTTAGGAGTTAAACTAAAAAGTAGGACCTCAAAGGTAGTAATCTCAGGATTGCTACCAGTGCCACGAGCTAGTCAGAGTAGGAATGTCAGGATAGATAGGATGAATGCGTGGCTCGAGAGATGGTGCAAGAGGGAGGGATTCAAATTCCTGGGGCATTGGGACCGGTTCTGGGGGAGGTGGGACCAGTACAAACCGGACGGTCTGCACCTGGGCAGGACTGGAACCGATGTCCTAGGGGGGGTGTTTTCTAGAGCTGTTGGGGAGGGTTTAAACTAATGTGGCAGGGGGATGGGAACCAATGCTGGAAGTTGGAAGGTAGTAAAACAGGGACAGAAACAAAAGGAAGTAAGGGGAAAAGTGCAAGGCAGAGAAGACATAGTCAGAAATCCATAAGGGCGACAGTACAAGGTACAGTGACTGAGGGGAGCACAGTGAATAGGCCCAGTAATAACAAAAGGAATAAAACTGGAGATGTTAAGATTCAAAACAGAGGTAAAAAAACCAACATAAGTGTACTTTACCTGAATGCTCGTAGTATTCGGAATAAAGTAAATGAGTTGGTGGCACAAATCATCGTAAATGACTATGATTTAGTGGCCATTACTGAAACATGGTTAAAGGATGGTCACGACTGGGAGTTAAATATCCGAGGGTATCAAACTATTCGGAAGGACAGAGTGGATGGTAAGGGAGGTGGTGTTGCTCTGTTATTTAAGGATGACATCCGGGCAATAGTAAGGGATGACATCGGTGCTATGGAGGATAAGGTTGAATCCATTTGGGTGGAAATCAGGAATAGTAAGGCGAAAAAGTCACTGATAGGAGTAGTCTATCGGCCACCAAATAGTAACGAGATGGTGGGGCAGGCAATAAACAAAGAAATAACTGATGCATGTAGAAATGGTACAGCAGTTATCATGGGGGATTTTAATCTACATGTCGATTGGTTTAACCAGGTCGGTCAAGGCAACCTTGAGGAGGAGTTTATAGAATGTATCCGCGATAGTTTCCTAGAACAGTATGTAATGGAACCTACGAGGGAACAAGCGGTCCTAGATCTTGTCCTGTGTAATGAGACAGGATTGATTCATGATCTCATTGTTAGGGATCCTCTCGGAAGGAGCGATCACAATATGGTGGAATTTAAAATACAGATGGAGGGTGAGAAAGTAAAATCAAATACTAGTGTTTTGTGTTTAAACAAAGGAGATTACAAGGGGATGAGAGAAGAACTAGCTAAGGTAGACTGGGAGCTAAGACTTTATGGTGGAACAGTTGAGGAACAGTGGAGAACCTTCCAAGCGATTTTTCACAGTGCTCAGCAAAGGTTTATTCCAACAAAAAGGAAGGACGGAAGAAAGAGGGAAAATCGACCGTGGATATCTAAGGAAATAAGGGAGAGTATCAAATTGAAGGAAAAAGCATATAAAGTGGCAAAGATTGCTGGGAGATTAGAGGACTGGGAAATCTTTAGGGGGCAACAGAAAGCTACTAAAAAAGCTATAAAGAAGTGTAAGATAGAGTATGAGAGTAAACTTGCTCAGAATATAAAAACAGACAGTAAAAGTTTTTACAAATATATAAGACAAAAAAGAGTGGCTAAGGTAAATATTGGTCCTTTAGAGGATGAGAAGGGAGTTTTAATAATGGGAAATGAGGAAATGGCTGAGGAACTGAACAGGTTTTTTGGGTCGGTCTTCACAGTGGAAGACACAAATAACATGCCAGCGACTGATAGAAATGAGGCTATGACAGGTGAGGACCTTGAGAGGATTTTTATCACTAAGGAGGGAGTGATGGGCAAGCTAATGGGGCTAAAGGTAGACAAGTCTCCTGGCCCTGATGGAATGCATCCCAGAGTGCTAAAAGAGATGGCTAGGGAAATTGCAGATGCACTAGTGATAATTTACCGAAATTCACTAGACTCTGGGGTGGTCCCGGTGGATTGGAAATTAGCAAACGTGACGCCACTGTTTAAAAAAGGAGGTAGGCAGAAAGCAGGAAATTATAGGCCAGTGAGTTTAACTTCGGTAATAGGGAAGATGCTGGAATCTATCATCAAGGAAGAAATTGCGAGGCATCTGGATAGAAATTGTCCCATTGGGCAGACGCAGCATGGGTTCGTTAAAGGCAGGTCATGCCTAACTAATTTAGTGGAATTTTTTGAGGACATTACCAGTGCAGTAGATAACGGGGAGCCGATGGATGTGGTATATCTGGATTTCCAGAAAGCCTTTGACAAGGTGCCACACAAAAGGTTGCTGCATAAGATAAAGATGCATGGCATTAAGGGTAAAGTAGTCGCATGGATAGAGGATTGGTTAATTAATAGAAAGCAAAGAGTTGGGATAAATGGGTGTTTCTCTGGTTGGCAATCAGTAGCTAGTGGTGTCCCTCAGAGATCTCTGTTGGGCCCACAATTGTTCACAATTTACATTGATGATTTGGAGTTGGGGACCAAGGGCAATGTGTCCAAGTTTGCAGATGACACTAAGATGAGTGGTAAAGCAAAAAGTGCAGAGGATACTGGAAGTCTGCAGAGGGATTTGGATAGGTTAAGTGAATGGGCTCGGGTCTGGCAGATGGAATACAATGTTGACAAATGTGAGGTTATCCATTTTGGTAGGAATAACAGCAAACGGGATTATTATTTAAACGATAAAATATTAAAGCATGCCGCTGTTCAGAGAGACTTGGGTGTGCTAGTGCATGAGTCACAGAAGGTTGGTTTACAAGTGCAACAGGTGATTAAGAAGGCAAATGGAATTTTGTCCTTCATTTCTAGAGGGATGGAGTTTAAGACTAGGGAGGTTATGTTGCAATTGTATAAGGTGTTAGTGCGGCCACACCTGGAGTATTGTGTTCAGTTTTGGTCTCCTTACTTGAGAAAGGACGTACTGGCGCTGGAGGGTGTGCAGAGGAGATTCACTAGGTTAATCCCAGAGCTGAAGGGGTTGGATTATGAGGAGAGGTTGAGTAGACTGGGACTGTACTCGTTGGAATTTAGAAGGATGAGGGGGGATCTTATAGAAACATTTAAAATTATGAAGGGAATAGATAGGATAGATGCGGGCAGGTTGTTTCCACTGGCGGGTGACAGCAGAACTAGGGGGCATAGCCTCAAAATAAGGGGAAGTAGATTTAGGACTGAGTTTAGGAGGAACTTCTTCACCCAAAGGGTTGTGAATCTATGGAATTCCTTGCCCAGTGAAGCAGTTGAGGCTCCTTCATTACATGTTTTTAAGGTAAAGATAGATAGTTTTTTGAAGAATAAAGGGATTAAGGGTTATGGTGTTCGGGCCGGAAAGTGGAGCTGAGTCCACAAAAGATCAGCCATGATCTAATTGAATGGTGGAGCAGGCTCGAGGGGCCAGATGGCCTACTCCTGCTCCTAGTTCTTATGTTCTTATGTTCTTATATCAGATTAGGCAGTTCCATATTCACAAAACTCAGCTATCTTCCAAAATCTGTGGTACAAACTGGCTCGGGATAAAGTGTTGCGCAATGCGTGCCATGAGTCGGTTGAATGATAAGGTATCTGGCACTGCCGGGGACATGAGACTCCAGATCACCCTGAACGTGTGCACTCCACAGGCCCTCAACAGTATGACCGTCTGGCGCTCGTTCTCTGTGATATTGTTGACCTGGAAGAAGCAATGTATCCTTTCTGTGTACTGGTTCCAGTGTTCAACAACTGCATCAAATGTATCTAACCACCCAAACAAAGGCATGGCAAATCAAGTAAATCCAAACCTGGGTCCAGAAAATTGGGAAGGTGGCTCAACCGAATAGGTTGCAGCGTCAACAGCAAATCAGTTTACTCCTCATCGCCAGTTTTTAGTAAGGACACAGCGAGTCCACATGGAGCAAAATAAAGAAACAAATTTTTATTTACAATATGATATATACATACCACTATCACATTCCTCACTAGTCAGTGCCTTACTGGCCGACCTTTTTTACAGAGTTCAAGAGAGATAACTCGCCCAGCGGTGGAGCTCGTACTCCGCAAGGGCCACAGAGAAGATGATCTCTCCCGAGCGTAGGTCCCATGTGGGCTATTACACTGATCCTTGTGGCATCATACTGGAAACAATCTTCTAGTCACAAAAACACCCATTGACCATCAACCTTTTATTTCCTGCCAATTTGCCCTTGAACCCCATGGATTATTAATTTTCTGACCAATCTTCCATGTCAAAAGCATTGCTAAAATTAATTAGAGCAACATCAAGCCCGCTACCCTCATTAGCTTGCCTTGTTACTTTCTCAAAAATTCAATCAAGTTTGTCAGACATAACCTTCCTTAACAAATGTGTGCTGATGATGCTTGATTAATGAACACTTTCTAAACAATGATTGATAATGTCCCTCAGAATCTTGTCTAATAATTTGCTCACCACCAAAGCCTATTCCTTGTTCCCTTTCTCACACCAGCATAATGTTAGATGTTCTCCAGTGCCGCACCTGCAGCCAGAGAAGAGTGAAGCGTTATGGTCAGAAGCTTTGCTCTTTCCTTCTTTGCTACTCTTGGTAGCCTAGGATACCTTTCACTTCACCTGGCAACGTATCCACTTTCAATGATGCCAAACCACTTAATATTTATTCTCTCACTATGTTCATCCTGTCCAATAGCTCATACTCCTCCCCCTTAACTGAAATGTCTGTTTCATTTCCCTCACAGGTTAACGTTTGGGTCTCTGACGATTGTGGGATCTCTGGGAGTTGAACATATAATCTAGGCTGGTGCTAAGGTGATGTACTGAAGGAGTGCGGTGTTTTAACTGCACTTAACACCATGAAGTAATTCCAGCAACTGTTATGATTTAGATAAATCTGGCTGCCATAAATCCTAACCAAGGTTACAATTGTCCATTGGGATAATTGTTTAACACAGAACTGCTATTATTTGATTAAAAATAAATTGAGAATTATTAAGATAGTGCAAATGAAATTTTACACAAGCGTGTTTACCTGTGGAAATAAAACTTTTTATATTGACATGTCTTGTTTTGCAGCATGCTCAGATGCCAAGTAATATATTTGTGAGAAATATAAACTGGAGCCATTTTTCATTTTTTATGTGCAATCATTTCCCAGGATTATTAATTGTGATGAGTTATGGATTTACAGAAGGTTTGCAACAATTAATGAGCTTTGTTTGCATGAGAGACTCAAAGCTAACAAATTCCACCGTTAAGAGTCACAAAGCCCATTGAATGATTGAAAGCCATGTGGCACAGAATATGCAGCACCTTTGTAATGTTTCAAGTGATGCAAGTTATTACTATGGCTGTCGCCGTACTGTCATGGGAGTGTATCTTTAAGAAATGGGTGTTTATCAAATAGCTGCAGTAATGTTATTGTGTGGGTGGAGCTGGAATGTGATTCTGTCTTTTAATTTCATTTTGAGCTGGCAGCTGCATTGTGTCTTTGTTTCATTTTCAGTTGAAAGCTGTATTAAAGGGCTAGTTTAGCACAGGGCTAAATCGCTGGTTTTTAAAGCAGACCAAGGCAGGCCAGCAGCACGGTTCAATTCCCGTATCAGCCTCCCTGAACAGGAGCCAGAATGTGACAACTAGGGACTTTTCACAGTAACTTTATATGAAGCCTACTTGTGACAATAAGCAATTTTCATTTCATTTCATTTTCATTTCAGACAACAAGGATGTTGCAGTCTCTCTCTCTCTCTCTCTCTGTATGTTAAAAAGGTGTTCAGATCACTTGATAACTTAAAAGTTGTACCTGTTTTCTGTATAGATTTCAAACCTGCTGTCTTTGTTAATAAGGGTCTTTTTGACTTATGGATGTTGCTAGGAAAGTTATTAAGGGTTACCTATAGAGGATTGTATCTGTGGGGATTATCAGTGTTGGGAGTTGATAAACTGTTTACTGTATGTTTATAAAGTGTTAACTGAATTCATAGAATAAACATTGTTTTTGTTTAAACATACTTTAGATCTCTGTTGCGTCACGCCTGTAAAGTGGGCCCTTATGCTCCCCATAATGAAAATCTATTAAAAGCTGTGGGGCAGGTGAACTCCATGATATGCTTTGGTGTTCTCTCAACTCTGGCCCATAACAGTGCATGTCGACCTTTGAAGCCTTGAAAAATCTCTCCAAAGATGGTGGAGTGACTATACACTGAGTTTAAAAATGATCCACCGGATGGATGCCATCTTTGGATGCTGCTCTGCATGGTTGTGTCTTACTTGTGCACCTTTGCAACACAGCCTATATCCCTTGTTTGATACCTTACACCAAGTGTAAAGGTACCAGTATATCACAGGCATTTGTGGAGTGAAAAACTGAGGCTAATATTCTGAGTGCATTTCAAACCTAATTTTTAGGGCCAAAAAAATGAGGTTGACTGATGGGCCAGGTCAGCTTGAGTATCATGACCTGAGGAAGTGACGTCTTTTCTCACATATGTATGTTTTATCACTATTGGCTGTTTAATAATCCCTGCACGGTGAATCTCAAAATAATCTAATTTTGTAAAGGTTTAGAATTTTGAATTGAGTTATGCCTTCTCCCTATCCTAACTCAAGGAGAGTTGGGTCAAATAGACTATTCTGCAACTCTCTACCTGCCCATATTTCTTCTTGATTGCTCACTACAGTTGATGTGGCAGACCCATTATATGGATTGGCATATTGCCCTGCTAGTTGATATCAATTGTACCATAGCAACACTGAGCATAGGAATGCGATTGCATTCCTAGAATCTGGGGCGGGATTCTGTGATCCTGAGGCTAAGTATTGACACCATCGGAAACGCCATCACGTTTCTCGACGGCGTCAACACGGCCTCAGGATCAGCAATTCTGGCCATTCGAGGGGTCCAGCACAGCACTGGAGCGGTTCCTGGCGTGAACTGGGTGCCGCGGGATCCGCGCAGTGGCACCGGCGCCAACGCGCACATGCGCAGTTGCTTCCTTCAATGTGCCAACCCTGAAGCAAAATGGCGCAGGACTACAGAGGCCGGCACGGAAGAAAGGAGGCCGCCAGCCAGAGAGGCCAGTCCGACGATCGGTGGGGCCCAATCGCAGGCCAGACCACATCGGAGGTCACCGCCTCAGGGTCAGATCCCCCCTCTCCCCCCACAGGCCACCTCCCGACCCTTCCACACCGAGTTCCTACCGGCTGAGGTCAAGTGTAGATGGCGCCGGCAGGACTTGACATTTTTACAATGGCCGCTTAGCCCATCCCAATTCGGGATGGTTGTGGTGGATTCTCCGGCCTGGCCCCTGGCTGAGAGAATCCCGCTCCTCGCATTTTCTCATTGGTGAAGTGGTATAATGAGATTTTAAAGAGCAGCCAAGCCTGTTAAATTAAGGCATAAGGTGAGGCACTTTTTTAAAAACTCTACATATGTTCAGTTTGCACCCAGCTCTGAAGTGGTCAGCCATGCTGTACTAGACCAGTGAACATGCTTTTCCCCAGTTAATGCCCGATGACTCCAGGATAATGGACTTGACAGAGCCTTGGTAGTCCATCTAAAACATGCAGAGTGCCTTGACTCTAGAAAATTGAACAACATCATGAACTATTGTGGTGGGTGGAGCTCCTGTCTTAACCATGAGGTCCTTGGGGTCTGCAAAAATCAAAAACCCTGGTAAAGGATCCACAGAAATCCCAGATAATTGGTGTTAACATAATGACTTTTAAGCCAAAATCCATAGTAATACATATATTAATGACACATTGGGGAAATTCTAACCCCACAATATTTTAACTTTAATAATTAAAGGTGTTAACATTTCATCCTTTCGTTTGGAATTATAGTAGTTTAATTTCTGCTAACTTATTTTTGCATAAGTGGATGCTGCCCAGCATTTGAAGAAAAAGTTATTTTCTACATATGAGTTCAGTTAATAGTAAACTGCTGATCTTCAGCCATAATTCCAGGGTTTTCGTCAATCGGGAGAGCCCCAATGGAAATTAATGGTGAGAGATTTACAAGCATCTTGCTCTATTGATGCAAATGCAGTGAGCAATTATTTCTTCAATTCCCTCTTGCAATGAGCAAATGCTGGTGATAAAAATTTTAACAGACAACACACTGGCAATTAGTAACAAATAAATTAGCACATAAAATCAGCATTTAAGATGATTGCTTTGCAATGGGAAATGTCTAAGCATCCATATATTTTTAAAATTAACATTCAGTATTTAAATACGTTTCTCTCTTGCTTGATAGAAAGTTTACATTTCAGAAAGTCCAAAATTATTTTTAATCCTCATTTATGAGTGCAATCCTTGGGAAAAGTTACAGTTCCATAGAATTGACTGTTAAAAGTCTGCAGTCCATGTGGGCTGGATAATGCAGTGATTGACAACAGCTTTTGTGAGAAAATTACTGAACTAAACTAATTGACATTTTATTGAAACAATCAACAGGTGAGAACCCTGTGGTTATAATGGTATCTGTGATGAGGAACTACATTTTTAATTAGGCGATCAATCTAATGATTGGTTTGAGCAGCTTTGGGCTTTCAAAATTAAATAATATGAACACAATTGAAATACATCCTCTAAAGATTATGGCTGAAAGTTTTGTTTTAATTAAGGACAATATCTGATGTAGACTTATTTGTATTTGCAAACAAATTAATTTTTTTCCATGTCACCGAAAAGAGCCTGAGTTAACGCAATGAGTTATTATGACCTGGAATGCACTGCCTCAAAAGGTTGCGGGAACAGACTAAATAATAGCTTTCAAAAGAGAATTGAATATCTGCTTAAAGAGGAAAACATTTCTGTGCTGTGGATTAATGGCAAAGAAACGGAATTGATTGAGTTCCGACCCCCTGGGTTTGTGTGCAGTCAATTCCAGCCCCACTTAACCCAGAGATTCAGCAAATTTGAAATCGGATAATAATCCTTCGAAAAACACACAAAGCCTTGTGGCCCTTGGCTTCCCAATCACTACAGTCACCATGTTTGTAGATTTAAACATAATTCATTTTATTAATAACAAGAACTATAATTAAATATGCAGCAGACACAACTGGTTACCGATTAAGCAATTCCTAACATCCCTTCTTTAACTTGCCACACCTTATACACATACACAAAAAACAGACAAAGAGTCCAGAGGGGAAAGGAGGGGTGTAGAAATAATGATGAACAGAAAAGGATAATAGTCTTTATTTCATATGGTTGCCTTCGAGCACATCTTCCTTCAGCCTAGACTTTTAGTTTGAGCATTCTGCTTTCAGCCTGTAATGATTTTTACCATAGATTCATCCAGGTTCTCTGTAGGTTCAGAAATACCACAGCAACGCAGCTTTCCTGTAGAAAGAGAGAGAGAGAGAGAGAGAGACTCACAGATTCTTCTCTGAGTGTCCGGACCCGACTGTCCTTTTCTTATTTCTCTGCAAACCATCCACTTGCGTACGACCCAATCACCACCTGTTGCTGGGCAGGATTTGGCCTTTTGGCCAATTCATTGGCTACCAGCCAACCAATCAAACCAGGTTTCTCCGATCTCTCGGGAGTCAAAATGTCTAAGTTCTGCTGTTGAACGCTAGCACACTGTACTATTTTGTAACAATACTGGGGCTGGTTTAGCACTGGGGCTGGTTTAGCACTGGGGCTGGTTTAGCTCATCAGGCTAAATCGCTGGCTTTTAAAGCAGACCAAGCAGGCCAGCAGCACGGTTCGATTCCCGTACCAGCCTCCCCGGATAGGCGCCGGAATGTGGCGACTAGGGGCTTTTCACAGTAACTTCATTGAAGCCTACTCGTGACAATAAGCGATTTTCATTTTTCATTTCATTCACTTTTGAGTTCTCATTTCCTCCACATATGCCCATTAAACATCTATGGATCAAAAATGATAACAGCAAAATAAAAGAAATGGGAACTAAATGGGAACAGGAAGGACACTTAAAATTGGAAAGCTCTTCCAAAGAGCCAGCACAAGCATGATGGACAGGATGGTCTGCTTTTGTGTTGTAATAGCCAATGATTCCGTATGAGTACTGATTCAATTTGTAAGTATTCTGTGAAATGTTTTCCAGGAGAGATAACATCGCAGGGGTTTTATGTTCTACATGGACATGTCACAACTCTTCATCAAATTCTGATTCTAGAAGTTATTTTTTTAAGGATGAATCAAAATTGTGAAGAAAGTTCTATGGCCTTGCATACAACATAAGTTGTCTACAATTTTGTAATTTAGCATTTATAGTTGAAGAACATTGGGTTATAAGAGTGTTTTGCTTGTCAGAAGAATGTTTCCCTTAAGCCAAGCAAGACAACAGCAAATTAGTTTTCTTTAAAATTTCAGCATATAATAAAATCAGGACATGTTAATCATGGAATAACGTAAGCATAACTAAAAATGGAAATATTACATTAAATGCACCTATTCAAAATGTCAGAAGGAATTTCTCCTGGGATTCTCTGTCTTGGCTGCTGTGACTTCATTTGAAGAACAATGAAAACCTTGGGAAAATATGTAAATAGGGGTTCCTGACCATTATTCCATTGATTGCACCAAAGTTTTAGTAGGATATCAGGAGAAGAGCTGCAGAAATTCTTTCCCTGGTGACATGCTGCATAGTTCCCAGCCTTTTTCAAACTTGGTAACACCACAAACTGGCAACTTCAGTTTGGAAAACAAGCAGAAGTGAATACAATTTCAAAATGCGTTTTCAGTGAAGTTAAAAGGGTTAGAATACTTTTGTAAAACAAAAATTGCATTCATAAAGTTAATATTCTCCTAAACATTCGAAATAATATTCCCTGTAATTTGCATGGTCACATGGTTATGCAGCAAGCTGAATGTTCCCATGCAGAAAAAGATTTTAAGGGGCCAGGAATGTCAATCAATCAACCATGTACTTCAAAACAAAATAGAGAGGACGTTGATACGCACCGTGCAATGCTAAACCAAGAAACAGGAAACTGGTAATGTGTAATGAGACAGGGTTAATTAATGATCTCAGCGTAAAGAATTCTTTCCGCAAGAGTAATCATAAAACAATTGAATTTCACATTCAGTTTGATGGCAAGAAAAGTGGTTCTGGAACTCGTGTCCTGAACTTAAATAAGGTAATTAAAATATATGAAGACAGTTGGCTGCAATGAACTGGGAAAAAATGGTTTAAAAGATATGATGGTAGTTAAGTGGTGGCAGATGTTTGTGGAGATATTTTAGCACTCTTAACAAGATGTATTCCATTGAGAAAGAAAGACGTGAGTAAATGCACCATTTATGGCTTATTAAAGAAGCAAATATGGTATAAAATTGAAAGAAAAGTTGGACACTGCAGTGAAGTTAAGTGGTAGATCACAAAATACTAGAACTTAAAACATTTCAAACCAGCAAAGGATGTGTCAGGAAGTTTGAAATAGTCACATTTTTAAGGGGGAGGTTTTGAGCCTGTCTTAGCCATCAGTGAGAACTGTGACGCGGGTGGAATATTCGGTGATTAACGGAAAACATGTTTCCCTTCGGTGAGATTGCAATTTCCAATTCTCCAGGCCCCTGACGTTACGTCAGCGCAATTTACAACAGCTGTATGAAAGTGAATACCTAGCGACCTCACCTCCGAAGGGGATATCGGAGGTGAGCGATCAGGGTGACCATCCAGGGTGCTAGACACAGAGGGGAGCAGCAGAGAGGACACAGTGGACCTACATAAGTTCATCTCAGGACTGGTGGGTGGCGGGGTTCAGTCTAGTCACCTTGGGAGGGTGGGCAGTCGCAGGCCTTGGAGATCCTTTACGTCTGAGAACCTCTAGTTTTAAAAGGGCCTGATTGCTGGTGTGCACACAGCGCTTACCTTGTCCTCCTTGCTGGGTGTGTAGTATAACCTCTGAGGGATTGTCCTTCCAGAGTGGCAGCTGGAAAGTGGATGGGAAAAGATGAATCCATTGGGTCAATTTTCACAGTAACTTTATTGCAGTGTTAATGTAAGCCTACTTGTGACAATAAAAAAGATTATTATTATAACACTGGGGACAAGTGAAAGGTTCTTGGGTGGGATCCCATGAGTTGCCACACTGCATGGGCAGAGTTGGGGCTCTGAGAAGGGGTATTTTCCAGCCTGATGAGGCCTGAGGACCTCACAGGGGAGGGAGGATGACTGCAGTGAGAATGAAAACCCACACTCTGGGAGCATTGTGAAGTCAGAGGGCATGAGCTGTATAGAAGTTCAAGGCCACTGTTTATGGAAGCCAGGCTGTCAGGGATATGTGCATCGGTAGCTGGCTGTTGAAGTTGGAAGGCTTGTTTAATTCACCGCCCTTGAGAGCTGGCCAATGAGGGTGCCATCGAAGGAGGAAGTTGACATGCTAATTTGAGTCGTCACACGCATTGCGCTACAAGGGGAAACCAGTTGTCTTTTCAGCTCCATGACCCTTGCTCGATGAATCATTTGTGCCAATTAAGTCAACATTGCAATGTGTCTGTCCCAGGGGATGATGGAGCACATGTAACAGAATTGGCACCACATGGACTGAGAGGTCACCCATTGCCTGTAGCCCTGAAAGTTACTGCCACTCTGTACTTTTATGTTAGCAGCTCATTTTAGGGCTGCACAGGTGACCTGTGTGGCATATCCCTGTCAGCAGCATAGAAATGCATAAGGGAATTCACAGATATGTTGTTCACGAGGGCGCACATGTACATCAACGTGGACCAGGACAGGCTAGCTGGGATGCCAGGACCTTGTGCTTCGCCCACATGTCAGGGTGTCATTGACAGCAGGCAAGTGGCTCTGCACACCCCCGCCCCATGATGGCATGGGTCACCATTTGTAAATCACAAGATATTGCACTCCCTCAGTGTCCAACTTATCTGTGACCACTTGATGTACGGTGGCACAGTGGTTAGCACTGCTGCCTCACAGCTCCAGGGACCCGGCTTCAATTTCGGCTTCGAGTGACTGTCTGTGTGGAGTTTGCACTTTCTCCTTGTGTCTGCGTGGATTTCCTCCGGGTGCTCCAGGTTCCTCCCACAGTCCACAGATGTGCAGGTTAGGTGTATTGGCCATGCTAAATTGCTCCTTAGTGTCCAAAAGGTCAGGTGGGGTTACTGGGTTACGGGGATAGGGTAGAGACATGGGCCTAAGTTGGGTGCTCTTTCCAAGGGCTGATGTAGACGAGATGGGCCGAATGGCCTCCTTCTGCACTGTAAATTCTATGATTCTATGATTCTAATCTTGCAGGAGTGTGCCTGTTTTAAGGGGAACGTGACATTAATGACATCTTTCAGCATTTGAAGACCCCACCATATTTGAGGGAGAGCTGTGAGGTGGCAGTGCAAACCACTGTGCCACTGTGCCATCCAGTTCATGCTTAACGTCTGGTGACAGTCATTAATTGCCCATTTAAGGGCCTGATTTGGCATCAAATTGGAAGGCCATCCATGGCCTGGAAGTGGGGACCCCACTGCCAACTAACCTGCTGAATTAAATACCCCGTCTCCAACTCGCAACAAGCGAGAACATAGAGTACTGCCTGATAATAATAATCACTTATTGTCACAAGTAGGTTTCAATGAAGTTACTGTAAAAAGCCCCTAGTCATCACATACGGGCGCCTGTTCAGGGAGGCTGGTACGGGAATTGAACCCGCACTGCTGGCATTGTTCTGCTTTGCAAGCCAGCTATTTAGCCCACTGTGTTAAACCAGCCCCCTTGTCTCTATATTGATTGTTCCAACGCCCTGGGTGAATGCGTGGTTAAATTCCAGTCCCACAGACTGTGGAGTCCCAACACAATTAACCAATAATTTGTGTATTTTCCTGAGATCTTTAACCCTTGACTGCTCCAATGAATTACAGGCACTAGATCTATAGGTAAAGCATTAAAAATACTGATTATTTACAACAGTGAGAAAGGTGAATGTATAATGTTGAGAATGAAGCAATGGACTGCTAATCTAACTATTCCCCAAACCACGACCCACCCTCCTCCCAGGCACGCACAGGACAAACACACAGTGGATAGGTACGGTGGGGGAAAGGTTCAAATATAACAGGGCTTAAGAGGTATAAGATGGTTCTTTGATGTCGAAGTAGCTGTCTTTGTAGCCAGCGATCTGCTCATGATGATCTTGTCTGGGAGAGTGGTAAATGCGTATTGCCTCACATCCTTTAAAAGACACCAGGTTGAGCACTTGGCACATAATAAAATTCAAGGCTATGGGCCAAATGCTGGCAAATGGGATTAAGTAGGCAGGTCAGGTGTCTTTTATGCATCTCGATGGACCAAAGGTCTCAGTATTATTGTGTGATTGTGTGATTTTGTGATTTTGTGATCTTCAACCAGAAACTGCAGGCTGTAGAATTCTCTCTGGGAAGTTACTTTCACTTCTAACGATTGGAGTCTTCACACTAATAATTCCCCCTCAGTCCTGACAGGCCTCCACCAGATTGACGTCCAGTCTCACTGAGAAAATGTTAGCATTCTCTACCTGAAAATTTAAACAAAGGTTGTCCGTCTGCACCAGACATCAATCGGTTGTCTGTCGTTTTTGCAGATCAAGATTCACTTCCAAGGAAACTCCCATAGGTTAAATGGACTGCAGAGTGGAATGTCAGTTTCAGCTCCTTAGTCTTCAACCCTAGATTTAAACCTTGACTGTCCTGATAGGAAGAGAGTGCTTAAACCCGCTCCTGGCTGTTCTTGAGGTCAGAACAGAACTGAGGTAAAATGGAGACTCTTACCCTAACCCGCCTTTCTTCCAGAAAGTTCTGAATGGATCCACCAATCACAAGCGAAACAGGAGATGTCCCAGAAATTCTCATCAATTGGCTTTTTTCCAAGTCCATAAAACTTACAATCTGGGCTGCCACAGAGCATAAAGAGGAGGCCTGGGCCAATACATTAGACCAGGGGTGGTGTTGGTTTGACCACAATGACCAAGGTCTGCAGTTTACATCAAAATACAATGTTGCAGAACAGGAACTATAACTATTCCAATCATAGGACTGAATGTTATACCTTTCTGGTGTAGGAGTTTGGCGGACCTCGAATCTACTCCTGAGCGACATTACATTAGAAACACAATGTCATGGTGGTTGGTTAATTAAGGCCTGTCCAGAATGGAACGCATCCCTTGGTTGGTGTGGTGAAGGCAGGAGTTTGTCAGGTGCTGTGTATAATGAGGGCCCACCTGGGGATTTCAGTAAGACAGAGGCAACTACTTTGAAGGCTGCAAGAGGGTGGGGAGAAGCCTTAGTGAACTGACCAGAATAGATTTGTAGACTTTACATTTTTTTGTTATTCATTCACAAGATGTAGGTGTGACTGGTTGGGCCAGCATTTATTGCCCAACTTTAATAGTCCTCCATTACAGAGGACATCGCTGTGCCTCTGGAGTCACATGTGGGTCAAACCAGGTAAGGGTGGCAGATTTACTTCTCTAAAGGACCTAGTGAACTAGATGGGTATTTACAACACTCGAAAATGGTTTCATGGTAATCAACCAGGAAGTCAAGGTCGATGGACACACTTCCTCCCCCCCCCCCCCCCCCAATTTTTCTGATGGGTGCGTTGGCATTTCTGTGGAGGGATGAAGTGCCAGGCAGGATATTCTAATGCCATGGGATGGGGAGAGGAGGCCACCACACCTCACCAAGAAGACCCAGTCAAAGGTAGCAGCCCAGATCAGCGGGCATGGCGCGGTGTGCCACATATGGCAGCAAAGGTTTTTAGCGATCTTCGACACTCATCAAGGATGAGTACCAGGTTGGCATAATACTGTCTGGATATGTGTTGAGGAGTGGCTGTCTCTCATGTCACTCACAGGTGTATGAGTGTACCTGGCAAGTGGCACTCAAAGCTGCATCGGCCAAGGCTGGGAGATCTGCCTACTCCGTTGGAGTGCATTGCTACATGATATGTTCCGCAATCTGGTTCTCCTTGGGCAAGGCTGGAATTGTGCAGTAGTTAGAGGATGCTTGTTCAGGAAGATAGAAATCATAACTCCATTGAGCGGACAAGAGCAGGTGGGGCGTGCACAACTTACCAATCCTAACAAGGTACCAGATGGATGTGCTGGAGCTTGAATATCCATGGAGTTTGGTCCACTGGTCTTGTTGAGGCATGAAGATGAATGAAGATATCCATCCAGTGGATAGATGTGAGAATAATGCAGAGTGCGAACAATGTAGGGTTGTCTCATCTCAAATGAGAAGTTCAAGCAAGAGTCCCCAGTGATACTCCAATCGTGGTACCACCATGTTGCAATCGTTCATAGTCTTACCAGCCTGCCTAGTATGCACAATGACTATGTGATGATTGCTATTACTGACATTTCGGGTGGAATTCTCCCGAGTACCCACTGGTGTGTTTTAGCTGCACATACCACTAACAACCCACTTTGAACTTCGTGCCACGGGTCACATAGGTGCCCCCCCCCCCCCCCCCCCCCCCCGAGGGTTACCTCCTGTGTGCCCTCTGGCCCCAGCTGACCCATCAGCTGTATGGGCGTGCTCCAGCACAACCAGTGCCATCTTTTTGGCTCGGATGAGTGAGTGTGGGGATTGTAATGTGTATGTGCGGCTGCAACTTGTCAGCCCCGGAGTGTCGATCATAGAACCGGAGAATCCCACGCCGTTTTTCATTGGAATCGATTGTGTTTCATGCTGCACGGATGATTGCCCCTCAAGGGTAGCAGATTCAATCCAGGTGCGGCGCTAGTTTTTCTGTTGTAAAAGCCCACGGATTCTGCGTTGCCGTCGGCACTGAGTCTCAGAAATGGAGAATCCCGCCCAGAGACTTTGGATGTTTCTGACTCTTGGTAGAATAGTTACTCAGGAAAAGTTAGAATGATTAAACCACTTTTAACTCGTGGACAACTATGGTACTGATCACCCACTGGACACCCCGCACCCCGACCCATCCAACACTTACTCGACACACTTATCTTCTCATCTGTTAAACTGGCTAAGATATTTAAACGTAGCGGAATATGACTGCTAATGCCATATAAATGGGCCATGGTTTTGTTTCCCCTGAAGATCCTGCAATGCATTGAAGGACTCCTGGTGCAGCTACACTAAATTTCTCAGGAGGCCCAGGTCAGAAGACTGGACAACAAATGTGAAGTTCCAGACTAAGGTACGTAAAAAGGAGCAGTGTGGTGATCCAATAGTGATTGTCGCTGCATGGAAGATTTGAAAGGTTTGAAATGAAATTGCGTTGTCTACAGTATTTACACTATTAGCATCTAGTATTCAGTTGTTTCTACTGTCTTCTGTATATTACACCTGTAGTTGCCACGAAGATGCATTTCCAACCATTTATTAATTGTAGGTGTTGAGCTAAGCATTCAAGAAAAATTCAATTAAAGCAATAATTAAGGGGTAAAGCAATAATTAAGGTGAGATAAAAAGGTCTGGTAGCATCAAAATCACCAGTGTTATCCAGGTATAATTAAAGCTCAATTGAAGTAGAAATAACAATGTTTGTACACATAATGTTGTTACAATGTCCTTTCTTTGTGTCTTTATTTTGCCAGCACTGTCTTGTAAGCAGCAGAGGGCCTGCAGAGGAATAAGAGGATAATGTGGAGAACAAGGCATTTCCATTCTGATGTACATGAAGTACATGCAAAAACAAATAAATAGTTTACCTTTATCAAAGTAATGCTGGGCAGCACGGTGGCGCAGTGGTTAGCACTGCTGCCTCACAGTGCCGAGGTCCCAAGTTCAATGCCGGCTCTGGGTCACTGTCAGCATGGAGTTTGCACATTCTCCCCGTGTTTGCGTGGGTTTCGCCCCCACAACCCAAAAGATGTGCAGGGTAGGTGGATTGGCCACACTAAATTGCCCCTTAATTGGAAAGAAAATGAATTGGGTACTCTAAATTTATTTTTCAATGTGTTTTTTTTTAAATCAAAGTAATTATGCCAGAATCTTTCAGTCAGGTTCTTATCTATCAGGTTCTTATTGATCATCAACCACAGACTTCTAAACACCTTCTGCAATTGAGGCTATATAATTCTGGGCAAAATGTTATGATACCCTGGTAATTCCGTGCCTGACACGGAGCATGTGAAATTGTATGTGAAGACATTGGACGTGCATCCCGACATCATCATGCACTCGCGCAATATTTTGGTTAGTGGGCGCAAGTGCGGTTCGATCTCCTGCCCGCCAACAATTAGGGAGCTCATTGAAAGGATTAAAGTAGGAATTATTCAGAATATTATGTTTCTTGCACAATTTTTAAGTCATCGCACAGGTAACATGGGTAGGCAGTTGTGGTAAAACACATTATTGTATTATATGCATTGTGCTGTATCGTGCATGCCTGGGCTTGTTCAGGCTGGCTCCGCCTGTGGCGCCTCCCCTCGGGCTTCTGTATAAAATTGGCAGGTCTCCACCTCCGGACCAGAGGCAGGAGGCTTGCTGTTTAGTGTATTAAAGCCTGAGTTACGTTTATCACTCGTCGTGTATCATTGATGGTTTATCAATTCAATACACTAAACTTCTGAAGATGGACTCCTAACTCAAGGTGAACTCCTCACTCAAGCCTGATCGCTTGGGATTGCAGAGGGGGAAAATGAGGAAATTAACTATTAATGCATACTGTTGTCTAGTTTTATAAAGAGGGTTATAGAGTACACAAGCAAGGAGGTTATGATAAACCTGAAATAAAAACTCTATATTGGCATCAACTGGAGTATTGAGTCCAGTTCTGGATACCACATGTTTGGAAGGATGTGACACCATGAGAGAGCATGCAGAAAAGATTCACAGGAATCGTTCCAGGGATGAGGGCGTCAGTTATTTTATGGAGCCTGCAAGTAGGATGTGCAATTTTGAAATCCCAGCGGCAGATTGAAATGCAGAAATAAAGTAATTGGTGTGTTAGCGGCATGTCGAGCATTACGTTGGCCGTTGGTGGGTTTGTAATCTATCTGCATGTCATGAGCACTCATTAGTGTGAAACAGTTTTTAATAAAGTCTTACCCTTGGGATAGAGTCAGCAGTACATGAGAATCTGTGGCACCTGGTTCACGGTCATTTAAAGGTGGCATCTACTTTGTGCTGTTGTGTATAAGATCAGCAATTGTCCTTATTTAAATCTACTGCACAAGTGAGGGGAGCAGGAGAATGGCAACTTTCATTGAAGGCCAGGATCACAGAGTGGCACATCCCACAGTGTGTCAAGTACAATACTGTACACCAGCATGAACATCCAGTAATGAATGGACAAAAAAGCCCAAACATTGTTTTCTCCACAGGACGGCAATGGTGCTAACACTTTTGTAATCACTGGTATGTGCCAAATATCAGGCAGACCAGTACATTTAGCTCTCTGACTAAGGTAGTCTCAACGAATAACCATGATGCACACATGAATAAAGTGAAACCAATGTAATGTGAAATATTTGCAAATGGAATTTAAATTTGAACGCCCGTGCTACCTTTGTGCTCTCAAGTACCATGTTAGGCAATGTTTCTGGGCCAGGAAGATGTGACTGTGATGCAAAGTGTTCTTGTTCGACGAGGAGGCTCTTTCATTGTTACTGGCTGTGCGGAGTCTGCACGATCACCCAGTGTCTGTGGGTTTCCTGCAGGTGCTCCAGCTTCCTCCCACAAGTCCCAAAAGACGTGCTTATTAGGTGAATTGGACATCCTGGATTCTCCCTCAATGTACCCTAACTGGCGCTGTAGTGAGGTGACTAGGGGATTTTAACAGTAACTTAATTGCAGTGTTAATGTAAGCCTGCTTGTGACAATGATAAAGATTATTATTAGATGTCGCATTGTCAGCTGATGCCGCTTTTCGCCAGTGAAAAGCTGCCTCCATCATTGAATCACTCGAGTTTCCCATGTACACAGCTATCACTTCAAATTGTAATTAAATGGGAAAACGAGAGAGAGCATAAGGAACGGACAGTTCCAATGACAGCATCAGGAATTGAGAACAACCTGACCATCGATAGAGCGGAGAATCTGGGACTATTCCCCTTGGAGAAGAGAAGATTGAAAGGAAATTTGATAGAGGTGTTCAAAATAAAGAGGAGTCTAGACAAAATAGATAGGGAGAAATTGTTCCAGTGGTAGAAAAAGCAAGAACGAAAGAGCACAGATTCAAAGTAATTGGCAAAAGAAGCAATGGTAGTTATTGATGAAAAGCAAAGGCAGTTATATAACAGGCACAGAACGCTATATAAAGGTCTTTACACTTCAGCTCCCTCGTCAATACTGCCCAAGGTCTTGCTACCAGAGCCTATGCAAACTTCCCATTGACTGGGGTTTGTGTGTTCCTGCACAATTGGCCCTCAGCCGGTCATGTGATCCGTGAAGCCCACCCCCCCTTAAAGGGGCCACGCTGCCACACGATGCTTCCTTCCCTCTCTGCATGTCTGCTGTAACCATCTTTTTGAATCTAAACTTCCCCTCTTATCACCTCCATTTAGGAAGACTGTGGAACAGCGGTAGTACCCTTTCTCCGAAACCAGAAGTTCCATTTAAGTCCAACACCAAGACATGTCGGTCACAGAAGGAGGGTTCATAACACATTTTAATGGGCTCTTAATCAGCTTGGGAATCTTTCCACTGCTTCCCCCCTCTATTCCCCAGAAAGACAACAAAAGTGCAGTAGTAAAGATACAACAAACAAACCTCCCTTGGCTTTCTACCTTTGTTCCTTTTGACATTTACTTGAATCTACCCTCAAGCCTCGCACACTGCTTTCTGTCTCTGTATTTGGTCAACAGTTATCCAGTTTGATGAAATGTCATTAATCTAAAATGTTGGGTGGAATTTAATGCAATTCACCGTAATGGGTTTCTGACTGGGACGGATAAGTAGGATTCCCAAAAGCAGGCATTGATGGTCGAATTGGACTGGTGCAAATACATCAATGTGGTCAACCCACATCAACGGGGAAGCCGATTTAGACAGCGAAGAAAATTGTTCCATTAATTTGCATGCTGCTGAATGGTAACAGATGTATCTTTGTTGATTAAGCAAGTGGTGATTGGAGATCACGAGCCATTAGATCTCTTCCAAGCGAAAGCTGCTGGTGTTAAAGAGGGGCATGATCGGCCAACTACTTCATTGGGGCCTTCCACAGGAGGATGGAAGGAGCTCTCAAAATTTCAGTCAGAGGTGGAGTGCTAGATAGAACAGTCTGAGGGGCACAGACAAGAGGGGCAATAGCATATGGAATAGTTTAAAGGGCACAGTTAAGAGGGGGAATGCTTGATGAAACAGTCTAAAGGTCAAAGACTGGAGCATCACATCTGGGGGAAGTACCCAGACGCATTCTTTTTTCAACTTAACCTCAGTACAACACAATTTATTTCACGTTGGAGCCGAGGTTGATTCACATTGATTCAGAGAAGCTTGATAAGCCCTCCAAGGCCAGAGCTCCTGGTGTTTCCACCCACCTTCAACACAGGCCTGAGGATTAATGGTATCGGGTTGGAGGGGTGGGTGTTACTTTGCATGGACAGGAGGGTTGAAGGGAGGGAGGGCAGGTTCTGGGGGGGAGGGGGGCCCATGTCAGCAGCGGTGCATCTTTACTGCGTCATCAGTGTGGGAGGTGAGAGGAACATACTGTGCTATTCTCACACTTCACAGGGATGAAGTGCTATGTGCACAGGGGTTTGCGGAGCATAGTGCAATGAAATGACAGCATTAGAATCTGGCTGAGTGAACAAAGTGATGTTCAATACAAAAGCGATATCACAACAGTGATTTATCTCTACTCGTGCCAAGGTTCACTCATGCCAACTGAGGTGTCTATAGTTTCTGACCCTTGCTCACTCCTCCGCTACATTGGGTGCATCCGCAGGATCCACAGATGAGGTTGAGGTGCCCTGCTGCCCACCCTGTTGCCTGAGATGACCTCGGTGGGTCTCCCCTGGGGGCCTGAAACTTGAGGGTCTGGGCCTACTTTTGGGCAGCACCGGTATTGTGGTTCTGCCCTGCTCGGTGTGCAGGACTGGTGGTACTTCACTGACAGGAAGGGGTGTGTCAGATGGGCTGGACATTCCCAGGATTTCCTAAGTGTAGGGCCTTGCGCTGCACTCTTGCTGAACTTCATCCATTCGGGTGTCCATAAGACCAGAAGACATTAGGCCACTCGGCCCATCGAGTCTGCTCTGCTATTCAATCATTGCTGATATTTTTCTCATCCCCATTTTCCTGCCTTCTCCCCATAACCCCTGATCCCCTTATTGATCAAAAACATAGCTATCTCTGTCTTAAAGACACTCAGTGATTTGGCCTCCACAGCCTTCTGCAGCAAAGAGTTCCACAGATGCACCATCCTTTGGCTGAAGGAATTCCTCGTCATCTCTGTTTTAAAGAATCTTCTCTTTAGTCTGATATTGTGTCCTCTGCTTCTAGCTTTTCCTACAAGTGAAAACATCCTCTCCACGTCCACTTTATCCAGGCCACGCAGTATCCTGTAAGTTTCAATAAGATCCTCCCTCATCCTTCTAAACTCCAACGAGTACAGGCTCAGAGTCCTCAACCGTTCCTCATACGACAAATTCTTCATTCCAGGGATCATTCTTGTGAACCTCCTCTTCACCCTTTCTAAGGCCAGCACGTCCTTCCTGACATACGGGGCCCAAAACTGCTCGCAATACTCCAAATGGGGTCCGACCTTATATAGCCTCAAAAGTACATCCCTGATCTTGTATTCTAGTCCTCTCAACATGAATGCTAACATTGCATTCGCCTTCCTAACTGTCGACTGAACCTGCACATTAACCTTAAGAGAATCGTGAACAAGAACTCCCAAGTCCCTTTATGCTTCTGATTTCCTAAGCATCTTCCAATTTAGAAAATAGTCTATGCCTCCATTTCTCCTTCCAAAGTGCATAACCTCACACTTTTCCACATGGTATTCCATCTGCCACTTCTTTGCCCACTCTCCGAGCCTGTCCAAGTCCTTCTGCAGACCGCCTGCTTCCCCAATGCTACCTGCCCCTCTACAGATCTTTGTATCATCTGCAAACTTAGCAACAGTGCCTTCAGTTCCTTCTTCCAGATCATTAATTCATATTGTGAAAAGTTGTGGTCCCAGCACCGACCCATGAGGTACAGCACCATTAACTGGCTGCCATCCTGAAAAAGACCCATTTATCCCCACTCTCTGCCTTCTGCCAGTTAGCCAATCCTCTATCCATGCCAGGATCTTACCCTTAACATCATGGGCTCTTAACTTATTTAACAGTCTCCTATGTGGCACCTTGTCAAAGGCCTTCTGGAAATCTAAATAAATCACGTTCACTGGTTCTTCTTTGTCTAATTTCTTTGTTCCTTCCTCAAAGAACTCCAACAGATTTGTCAGACATGACCTCCCCTTGACGAAGCCGTGCTGACTCAGTCCTATTTTATTATGCACTTCCAAGTACTCCGTGATCTCATCTTTAATAATGGACTCTAAAATCTTACCAATGACCGAAGTCAGGCTAATAGGCCTATAATTTCCTGTCTTCTGCCTCCCTCCTTTCTTAAACAGGGGTGTTACATTAGCCAGTTTCCAGTCCTCTGGGACCCTTCCTTCCTCCAGTGATTCCTGAAAGATCATCACCAATGCCTCCAAAGGGCAGCACGGTCGTCGCACTGCAGCCTCATGGTGCTGTGGTCCTAGGTTCGATCCCGGCTCTGGGTCACTGTCCCTGTGGAGTTTGCACATTCTCCCTGTGTTTGCGTGGGTTTCGCCCCCACAACCCAAAAGATGTGCAGGGTAGGTGGATTGGCCACACTAAATTGCCCCTTAATCGGAAAAATGAATTGGATACTCTGAATTTATATTTTAAAAAAACAATGCCTCCACAATTTCCTGAGCTATCTCTTTTAGAACCCTGAGGTGTAGTCCATCTGGTCCAGGTGATTTATCCACCTTCAGACCGTTCAGTTTCCCCAGAACCTTCCCCTTTGTAATGGTCACTGCACTTACCTCTGGCCTCTGGTTCTCCTAGAGATCTGGCATTCCACTGGGGTCCTGCACCATGAAGACTGATATTCCCCGCCATCCTAAAAATTCAGGCCATTATGTTGAGTCATGTGCAGCCAGCCAACGAGCAACTGGCTGACAGGAATGACAACTGATTAACATAGTGCGGGTGCTTCTTTGGAAAATGGAGTGCCTAAGAAAGGACGTCTGATGGGAAAAGGGCAAGGCGATAAACCAGAAGTCAGTCCCTACCACCAATTTAAAGGCAGGCTGCCCTCTCACTCTGTCCTTAACTTTCTGTCAGCCTTCGGGACTTCAACTGATCAAATATATTAACAGCCAAATGCTGTTACCTTCAACAGCAGCCTTTGATGCTTAGGCACCCTGGACCTGTTTTCAGGCCTTCTCATGTACTTTTATGCCACTCCTGCATACCGGGCATAGCTCACTCCCAACGTTTTCCCGTGTGTCTCCTGTAAAATGGAATAGGTTATGACAAATGACCATCTAATAGGTTTTTAGCTAGTTTAATAGTTCGTTCATTGATCTTCCTGTGAAGGTGGACAGGCTTCCAATACCAGAGCTCGCTCAGCTTTCACATTGTTCGGGAATAGCACAATGACATTAGATTGCCGACCCAATGTCATCAGATCAAATTTTGCATACCGAATTTTACATTGAATATAAATATAAGTCACTAATAAATCCAATGGGAATTTCAAGAGAAACATTTATCCACAGAATGGTTAGCGTGTAGACTCATTACCACAAGAAGTAGTTGAGGCAACTGGCATTTATTAACTTAAGGGAAATTAAATAAATACATGGGGGAGAAATTAATGAAAAGATATTTTGATGGGATGAGATGAAAAAGCGGTGGCTCAAATCAAGCAGAAACACTGGCATGGAATAGCTTGGCCAAAGGGTCTGTTGCTTTACAGTCATTGCAATGTAAAACTATGCAATACAATGTAATCTTTCTTTAATAACACAGAATCCATTGAATCCATATTCATGATGAGAAGTGATTTGAATCATCGTTTTTAGATTAATTTCAGTTGCTTTCAATATTTATGTGTTTCAATGTTTTATTTATAGTGCCTATTTTTGGTCTCCCCAGCAACTATCAAACCCTTTAATAATCTTAAAGACCTCTATCAGGTCACCCCTCAGTCTTCTCTCTTCCAGAGGAAAGAACCCAGCCTGTTTAATCTTTCTTGATGAGTGTAATATCTCTGTTCTGGCATTCTTCTAGTCAAGCTTTCTCGCACCTTCTCCAATGGATCTATATCCTTTTTATACTGTGGAGACCAGAACTGTTCAAAGCATTGAGCAATGTGCCTGACTGTACTATGATAGGCTTTGCTTATGAATTTTATATTAAAGATATATGACATGATTTGTATTTCTATTGCCTATTTCACATCAGAATGCTCCAAAGCATTCTACAATCAATGAAGGGCTTTTGAAGTGTAGTCTCTGTGGGTATACAAGAAATGTGACAGTTAATTTGTGCACATCAAGGTCTCATATGCAGTAATGAAATAATACTCAAATAATCAACTTTAATCATTTTTGTTGAGAGCTATTGGCCGAGACACTGTGGAGGCTCCCCAGAATTTTTTCAGTTGTGTTTTGTAACCATTTGTCGCCGCATGAGATGGCTGATTGGACAGTTTAGCATTTCATCAAGATGGCAGCTTTTCCAAGACTTAGCCCTCTCTCAAAAATAAACTGAAGGGTTAGCCTAGGTTATGCACTCAGCAGTCTCCGAAGTGCATGCTGATTATTTACCACCATTTTGGTAAATTTTGTATCACAGTGTGCAGTTCTCAGGGCTGAAACAGGTGTTGGACACTTTGCGTACGAGGAACCTAATTGTTGCTTGGATCCCCCGACTGCCGGATTAGTTTGACTGACAGCTGAAGTCTGGTAAATTAGGCCTACATGAGAGTTAACAGTTCCTTAAAGGATCAACTGTTGGCCACACCAACTTGGTAAGATTTTAAATATGCTTCCCTGAATATTGGAGGAGATAAGCAGAAGATTTTTTAAAACTCATTCTTGCGTTTAGTTGTGCTTGTGGTATTCATTGACCATCCCTAATTGCCCTTGAAAAGGTGTTGGTGAGCTGACTTCTTGAACTGCTGCAGTCCATGTGGTTCAGCAGCACCCACAGTGCTGTAAGGATTTTGTTCCAGGATTTTGACCGACAGTGAAGGAACGGTGACATAGTTCCAAATCAGAATGATGTGTGGCTCGGTGGGGAACTTGCAGGTGGTGGTGTTCCCATGGGTACGCTGCCCTTGGCCTTCTAGGCGGTAGAGGCAGCAGGTTTAGAAGGTGCTTTCAAAGGAATCTTGAGGAGTTGCTACAGTTGCTGCATAAATGGTACATATTGCTGCCACTGTGTGTCGGTGGTACAGCGAGGTGGTGAATGGGGTTCCAATCAAACAGGTTGCTTTCTCCTGGGCGGTTTTGTGCTTCTTGAGTGTTATTTGAGTTGCATTTATCCAGCCAAATGCAGAGTATTCCATCACACTCTTGATTTGTACCATGTAGATGGTGGACTTCTCCACCCATCCTGTGATTCAAAGAAAGTAGACACTGATTACTTCAAAAGTGACCACAGACACTGCACCCTTATCATCACTACCGTTTTCAGGTCATTACTACCTTGCAGCTCCTATAGCAGTCCTTCCCAGTTGCCATCCTTCTTGACTTATTGGAGAGCCGCTGCAAAGTGACTAGCAGCCAAAGCCTCCATTGTATTTTGCCAGCAGGTTGCCCATTGTTCTCTGCAGCTGACCAGCTCAATGGGAATGAGGCCTTATTTTGTAGGCCGCAAACAAGTTAGTAAAAAGAAAACTGGGTTTATTGCTAATATACATCAGATCCCAGCCACTTCTGCCCTGATTTCGATTTTTATTGTGAACGTGCACCGAGGTATAGGGAAAAGTATTGTTCTGTGCCCGCTTTCCCAAGGAAGCGGGAGGTGTCGACAGAGTCAATGGATGGGAGGCGGGTTCATGTGATGGACTGGGCTGTGTTCGCGACTCTCTTTAGTTTCTTATGGTCTTGGGCTGAGCAATTGCTGTACCAGGCAGTGATGCAGCCAGATAGGATGTTTTCTATGGTGCATCTGTTAAAGTTGGTAAGAGTCAATGTGGACATGCCGAATTTGCTTAGTTTCCAGAAGAAGAATAGGCGCTGTTGTGTTTTCTTGGTCATAGTGCTGATGTGGGTGGACCAGGACTGATTGTTGGTGATGTGTACACCTAGGAATTTGAAGCTGTCAACCATCTCCACCTCAGCACAATTGATGCAGACAGGCTTGTGTACAACACTTCGCTTCCTGAAGTCAATGTCCAGCTCCTTAGTTTTGCTGACATTGAGGGAGAGATTATGGTTATTGCACCATGCCACTAGGTTCTCTATCTCCCGCCTATACTCTGACTCATGTTGTTTGAGATCCAACCCACTGTGCTCGTGTCATCAGCAAACTTGTAGATGGAGTTGGAACTACATTTTGCCACACAGTGATGTGTGTATAAGGAGTATAACAGGGGCTAAGTATGCAGCCTTGCAGTGCCTCAGTATTGAGGACTATTGTGGAGGAGGTGTCATTGTTTATCCTTACTGATTGTGGTCTATGGGCCAGGAAGTCGAGGATCCAGTTGCAGAGGGAGGAGCCAAGTCCTAAGGACGCGATTCTCCGCAAAGGCGGAGAGTCGTGAGGGCTGCCACGAAACCGGCCTCCGCGCCCCCTCCCGGGACCCGATTCTGCTCCCTGGTCGGGGCTAGCATCGCGGCCCCGTGAACTCTGGCATCGCGGGCTTAACAAATTTCGCTAAGCCCGCACGCCAAAGTTAGCGACGGCTGACGCATATGATGACGTCAGCCGCGCATGCACGGATTGGACGACTCCAACCCGCGCATGCGCGGATGACGTCATCCGCGCATATGCGTCAGACCCGCGCATGCGCGGTCCGTAATGCCTCTCAGGACTTATCCTGCGGGGCGGCGGAGGGAGAAAGAGTGCGCGGGAATCGGACCCGCTGCCCGCGATCGGTGCCCACCGATCGCGGGCCCATGCCACCCTTGGCACGGCCGTGGTGCGGCCATGCCAATCGGTGGCATGGTTGTACAGAACGGCACTTTGCGGCCGTTTTCACGAACTGGTATAGCAGGTGTATTAAAAATCGTGAAAACGGCCGTAAAGGCCTTGGAAATCGGCCCATCGGCCAGGGGAGAATCGCTGCTCGCCGTAAAAAAACGGCGAGCAGCGATTCGTGTCGGGAGGCGGGCGTGGGGGGGGGGGGGGGGAGAATAGCGGGAGGGCGTCGGACCAGCGTCGCCGTAAAAATTTGCGCCGCCGCTATTCTCCGCCCCGTCGTGAGTGCGGAGAATCGCGCCCTAAGTTTTGGAGTTTGGATATGAGCTTGTCTGAGATCATGTTGTTGAAGGCGGAGCTGTAGCCAATGAGTCTTATGTCAGAGTCCTTGTTGTCAAGATGTGCCAGGTATGAGTGTAGGGCCAGGGAGGTAGTGTCTGCTGTGGACCAGTTGTGGTGGTATGTGAATTACAGTGGATCAAAGCATTCTGGAAGTATGGAGTTGATGTGTCTCCTGACCGACCTCTCAAAGCACTTCATAATGATAGATGTCAAGCCCACCGGGCAGTCCATACCTAGCTGACTTTATATAAATCTCAGTCATGAATGTCTTCGGGATCCCCGCATGCCCCACCCCGCCGCCCCGAGCAGGGGAGCTTGTATTTGGCGAGACTCATGGAGTCTCATGATTGCTCCAACCCCATGAGTCTCCCGGTTTGCCGAACAAATTCCTTTGAGTAGCCATGTTATTTACGCCGCAGACCAAGTGATCCTGCAGCATTTCAGAAAGAGTAGTTCCGTATTCACAATATTCGGATAGTTTTTGTAGCCTCGTCAGAAACTTGGTTATGAACTATCCTGGGATTCTCCCTGCCATGTTAAAACAGTATCTCTGCACTAAAGCGGACAGTTCAGGGTTGAAGTATTGTTCCACTCGGGTTACCAGTTCTTCAAAAGTCCAGGTGTCTGAAGCTGCTGGATATGTAAGACTTTCTATCACTCTATAAGTATGAGCTCCACTATCTGTCGATCATCACCTGTGATAGAGTTCACCTGGACAAAGTAACGCATGCGTTCCGCATACTGTGTCCAATACTCTGTGCTCGCGTTGAACACCCCTAATCTTCTGAAGGCACTGTTGCAATAGTAAAAAAAAGTTACTCCAACCTTAGTGCAGCAATGAAAATGAGGTGGTTTCTCGTCCGACCGTGTAGCAGCTTTGACAGTAATCCAGTTTCACCCTCATCACCAGTATTGTCGGTCACAAATGAGTCCAAATCAAGTTGGTAAAAAGAAAACTAGGTTTATTGCAAAGCAATTATAGAACATAGAACATAGACCATACAGTGCAGAAGGAGGGCATTCAGCCGATTTAGTCTGCACCGACCCACTTAAGCCCTCACTTCCACCCTATCCCCATAACCCAATAACCACCCTAACCTTTTTGGTCACTAAGGGCAATTTATCATGGCCAATCCACCTAACCTGCACATCTTTGGACTGTGGGAGGAAACCGGAGCACCCGGAGGAAACCCATGCAGACACAGGGAGAACGTGCAGACTCCGCACAGATAGTGACTCAGTGGGGAATCGAACCTGCGACCCTGGCGCTGTGAAGCCACAGTGCTATCCACTGTGCTACCGTGCTGCCCACAATTATGTTTACAATATACATCAGATCCCAGCCGGATCTCCTCTGCCGGTTCCATACCTGGCTGCGTTTATGTGGAACTCAATCATAAATCCCCTTGGGATCCCACCCCCTCTCAGCAGGGCTGCTTGTCTTCGGCGAGATTCACGGGGAGACTGATTGCTCCAAACCTGTAGGTCTCGTAAGGGTTATAACACCACGATTCCAATATTGTGAGTACTTTGTGCCACAATCATTCAGACACAGATATCAATCCCTGAGCTCCATGCAGGTGGGTGTATCCCAATTTTACACCTTTACTATGTATATAAAATTCTGATTTGGAATCAAATACAGCTCTTTTCCATTGCAGAATTCATCATTAACTGCATTCATATAGTCATGCACAGTGGAAGACAAATCCATTCCCTCAGGGGTATGTTTGATTTTGCTGCAGTACAGGTCCTGCTATCTCCTATCATTGATTCGTGGGCAATGACAAACAACTGGAGCAATCTGCATCATCATACTCTTGGTTGTTACCTTATACATTGAGTTGTGACAATAATGCATCCATCCCATGACAATTACTCAGCACTGCGTTCACACTCGCTATCTAATTGTCAAAAGGCAACACTAACGTTTGACAGAAACAATCTCCATCAGAATCATTTCACCCTCTGACCTTCAATTTCTGTTCTTTATGTCACCCTTGCTTATACAAACATCGGATTAACCCTTTTCCTAATAAGAAAGGGATGTTTTTTTGAATACATTTTGGCTTTCCAGGAAGTATCACAGCATGTATTCCATTATGTTCTTTGCCTTAGTTCTTTCCGTGTGGCGACTACATATTAACTAATTTAAAATGGGAAGCAGAATGTTTGCTTCTCTATTGGAGTGCTTATTCTAGTTGTGGAGACATAAGTCACTCAGCTCTATTTACCGGTGTCTAGAGTGAACTTTGGTAGATTTTAACCAAGCTATTTGCTCATTGATGTTTTGTATCTGGAAACAATTAAATTGCCCTGGGCTTATTTGGGGGATCAGCAAAAAATATTTTAAAAACAGGTACCTAATCTACCTGGGCTACAGGAGAGGTATCTAAGTGGCAGGAAGTATGGAGAGGTTGGATGACTAATTAAAATATTTATGTTGCGCTAATTGGAATTAGGGTACCTGACAGTGACATGGAGGCAGAAGCTGCTTGCTTCCCAAAGTAAGCATCACTTTCAGCACCTCAGATCAGAAGGACATTGGACAGTTCCCCCCAGGCCCCTAGAGAAAGCCCTTCTCTCCCCAGGCACAATTGGAAGTCTTTCAATCCTTCCAGCACCAATCTCTAGTTTGCCACAGGTCTCACAACTCCATATATGCCACTCACTCTCAATTACAGGTATTCTCCGCACCCAACATCTCCTGATCACACTACCCACCCAACCTTCATGTTCCTTATCGAAGGCCCATCTCCCGATCTCACAGGCCCCCCTCTCTCTATCCCCACCTCCTGAACACCTGATCACAGGCCTCCATCCTCTCTGCCTTTTGAAGTCCTGATCACATGTTTACCCTCTCTTCCTGTCCCCTGATCACAAAGGGGCTGGTTTAGCACAGGGCTAAATCGCTGGCTTTGAAAGCAGACCAAGGCAGGCCAGCAGCACGATTCAATTCCCGTACCAGTCACCCTGAACAGGCGCCGGAATGTGGCGACTAGGGGCTTTTCACAGCAACTTCATTTGAAGCCTACTCGTGACAATAAGCGATTTTCATTTCATTTCATTTCAAGTCTCACCCTTCCACATCTCCTGATCACATGCCATTCTCTCCTGCCCACCTGGTCACAGGTCTCCCCACACAGCACAATTGTAGATCTTCCATATCTTCCTGATTGCAATCCCATGTTTCTGATATCCAACCAGGATGCGCATTTGGAAGCTAGGTAACGGCCAACAGAGCTACAAGGTATTAATGCAGTCCTGTCATTTAAATCAATTTCTTTTCTCATTGCCTGCCATGTTCAGCTTCACCCACACCTCCCAATTAATATTGAGTCTTTGTCTCTGTCACCTCAAGGAGTTCACAATTATTCTAATGGGGAAGAGAGCAAAGCTTGGGTGGGAGGGGTCTCTGATAATGCTGTCTGCCTTCCTGAGGCAGCGGGAGGTGTATACAGAATCAATGTGGGGGTGGCAAGTTTGTGTGACGCATTGGGCTGAGTTGAGAAGTTTGTGAGAGTCAATGCAGTGTCTGCGTGGGTTTCCTTGGGTGCTCCAGTTTCCTCCCACAAGTCCCGAAATGATAGGTGATTTGGAGATTCTGAATTCTCCGTCTGTGTACCCGAACAGGCGCCAGAATGTGGCGACGAGGGGATTTCCATAGTAACTTCATTGCTCTGTTAATATAAGCCTATTTGTGACAATAAAGAATATTATTATAAAGATTATGGGTGGGATTCTCCGACCCCCCGCCGGGTCAGAGAATCGCCGGGGAGACGGCGTGAATCCTGCCCCCGCCGTCCGCCGAATTCTCCGGCACCAGAGATTCGGTGGAGGCGGGAATCACGCCCCGCCGGTCGGCGGACGCTCGCAGCGCCCCCCTCCCCCCCGGCTGGTTCTTTGCCAGTCCCGCCAGCGTAAATTAGACTAGGTCCCTTACCAACGGGACCTGGCAGCACCGGCGGGCTCCGGGGTCCTGGGGGAACCTGGGCGGCGCAGGGCGATCTGGCCAGAGGGGGTGCACCCACGGTGGCCTGGCCCGCAATTGGTGCGGGCCTCTGCTGTGGGGGCACTCCTTTCCTATGCGTCAGCCATGTCAGTCTCCGTAATGGCTGACGCGTAGGTGAACCCCCCCTGCGCATGGACGGGGATGATGTCAGCAGCCGCTGATGCTCCCGCGCATGTACGGACTCGCGTCGGTCGGCGGAGTCCCTTTGGTCCCGGCTGGTGTGGCACCAAAGGCCTTCCACACCGGCCGGCGGGGCGCAAACCACTCCGGCGCCGGTCTAGCCCCTGAAGATGCCGTGGATTCCGCAACTTTGGGGCGGGCCGACGCAGGAGTGGTTCACGCCACTCCGTCCAGCCGGACCCTCCGTCCTACTATACCAATTTCCAGGGCTATATTCAACAACTTGACATCATTACCTCTTTTTAACCTGGCACAAAGTAATCCTAAAGGCTATCATGTAGTCAGTGGAGATCGATCCACGCTGCTCAACCTCCCAGTTAAGTAAAGGCATTATTTTTATATAATCAAACAAAAACAGGAAATAGAACTTAGAACAGAGAAGGAACCCACATTGTACAGTTTAATTCAGTTAGATAAAAGCAAAATGCTGTGGATGCTGGAAATCTGAAATAAAATATGAAATGCTGGAAAAGCTCAGCAGGTCTAGCGGCATCTGTGGACGGAGAAACAAAGTTAACATATTCAGTCCATATGATTCTTCAGAGCTCAAGAGAGAGAGAGAGAAATGGGATAGATTATATACTGTATAAGAGAGGCTGGGGCAGCTGTAGAAGGTCAGTGATAGGTAGGGACTAGGAGAGATTGCAATAAAGATGTGCAAGACAAGAGCCAACTAATGCCTAAATCCCAATTTAACTTGCCCCCACCCTCTACACGCATACACACACATACATATACATACGTACATACACACGACAGAGAAACATAGAGGGGTGAAAAGAGCTAAAATCAGAAATAAAAGGGAAAAGATTATTTGTTTTAGATGATGCTTTCCACACACTTTTCTTCACAGTCAGCTTGCAGATGAAAATGTTTTGTTTGCAGCCTGTAATGATCTCTGTAAATTCATTAATTCAGATTCTTTGTTGTTTAGAATCATAGAATTTATAGTGTGGAAGGAGACCATTCGGCACATCGAGTCTGCATGGTTCTTGGAAAGAACACCCCACCCCACCACACTATACCCGCAACCCAGCAACCTCACCCAACCTTTTTGGACACCAAGGGCAATTTAGCATGGTCAATCCACCTAATCTGCACATCTTTGCACTGTGGGAGGAAACCGGAGCACCTGGAGGAAACCCATGCAGACACAGGGAGAACGTGTAGACTCTGCATAGACAGTGACCCAAGCCGGGAATTGAACCTGGGACCCTGAAGCTGTGAAGTAACTGTGCTAAACACTGTGTTACCGTGCCACCCATTAGAAATGCAGTACTGATTACTATCCTGGAGAGACACATTACTTCTCTTCAAACCCTGCTTTCAGTTTGTGGTTTGTATTCAGGCCCATCTAGTTTCTGGAAAACAGCCCCCACAGGCTTTCTGGAGAGAGATAGCACTCACACAGCGCCCCAAAAGAAGTTAGGTGGATCTTTTCTCCATGCTACCAGAATCAAAACTGATACCTTGGAACTCTGAAAAGCATACCAGTGGGATAAGATATGAATACCACCTGTTACCGGACAGAGCACAGCCTTTTGAATCAATTCGTTGGCCACCAGCCAATCAATCAAATCGAGTCCCAACCCCATCTCTTGCAGTTGTACCTAAATATATGCAGCTCCATTTTAAATCAGCAAGTGAGCTCTCCTTAAACTTATGGAATCTTCTTCTTGAATTAAAGACACAGGCTGCTTGCCTTAAAGCGACATTCATTGCCCAAAATAAGAATGGGAAAACAAAATAAAGGGGAAATAAGGGGAACAAACAGGAAGAACCCTTATATACTTCCCTCCCTAAAGGAATTAAACTTCAGCCTACGAACGTATCATTATGAGTTAGGCAAGACATAAATCACAAACACACATTGATCCAAATCATCCCCATGATTCAAGTTCCCTTCCTGGTCTCTGCATGGGTAACTAGTCAGCCCTTAAATGTGTGACAAAACATATTCATTGACATTATCCTCCCTGGGAAAACTGAACTGTTTTAACATCGAATTGTTGTAACAATAAACTCCAATGGAATAACCTTACATTCCGTGTAGGCTTCCTTTTCAATGGTGGAATAATTCATTGGCACAGACTTAGATTTTTCTGAAAAATATCCCCATGGCCTCTCTATTCCTGCATCATTATCTTTTCGCAGCACTGCCCCTACCCACAAGACACTGGCATCTGTGGCCATTTTAAATAGTCTGAAGAAGTCAGGGATAGCCAGCCCTGCTTTGCCTACTAACATGGCCTTCAATCTGTGAAAGTCTACTTGGCGTTCTGTGGATCAGAATGTTTTGGCTGATCACAACATGCCCAACATTCACTATATTTCAGTCTCCAACTAAACCAGTCTCTATGATTGTATAAGACAGATGTGGATGTATTGTTTCAGAGTTTCTTATGTCTACATCATTATTTATTTATCTTTTCTATTTAAGGGCCAATTTAACGTGGCCAATCCACCTACTCTACATCTTTGGGTTGTGGGAGTGAGACGCACACAGACACGGGGAGAATGTGCAAACTCCACACGGACAGTGACCCGGGGCCGGGATCGAACCCGTTTCCTTAGCGCCGTGAGACAGCAGTGTTAACCACTGCGCCACCATTCCACTCTTCAACATCATGATTAGTTACAATAGTGCCCCCTGGGGTTCCCCTACATCTCTATCTATGCACTTTCAATATCATTATAATATCTGTCTCATTCTGTGTCTCGTGTAATGCAGTTAGTCTTTCCTGATTGTCCAATGTCTGTTTATCCAAATTTCGAGGGTTTTCTTCAGCCAAACAACAAGCAGTATTGTCAATGCTGAGAGAAATATTTGGCTTATTTTTAATCAATAAACACTCTATGGGCGGCATAGTAGCACAGTGGTTATCATTGTTGTTTCACAGTGCCAGGGTCCCAGATTCGATTCCCGGCTTGGTTCACTGTCTATGCGGAGTCTGTATGTTCTCCCCGTGTCAGCTGTGGGTTTCCACCAGGTACTCCAGTTTCCTCCCGTGAGTCTCAAAATATATGCTGTTAGGTCATTTGGACATTCTGAATTCTCCCTCTATGTACCCGAGCAGGTGCTGGAATGTGGCAACTGAGGGCTTTTCACAGTAACTTCATTGTAGTGTTAATGTAAGCCTACTTGTGACAATAGTAAAGATGACTTTTATTCAATCCCCCAGCTTTACGTTCTCTTGTCTTTCACATGGTTGACTTCAGCAACAGGTGCAGCTGAGGGTTCGATCGTCTCAGAGATGATTGGCTTTATAAGCACCATTCTTTGTGTTACAGTTTTTACCTCCTCATCGGAGTTTTCACAATCACAGCCCTGAGCTCTATTTAGTAATATGGACAGAAACAATTTTTGCTTTTCAGATTTCAATTGCTCTATACTTTCAGAATCAGAGGATGGCACCATGAATATGAATTGGCTCCATCCACCTTCCTCTTGGTTTTAAAAGGAATTGATTACTGATTATTTCACATCGCTTGCTATTTGTTTCTTTTACCTTGAAGAGGCACTGTGGACCTTTATAAGGGCAGTGGGATAATTTGTTATTTGCTTGGTGTCACTTCTCAATGCTTACTTTCCTCATCCTGATTAACTGATGCCATACTATCATGTATATTTTCCTTCAAAGCAGGTATGCTCTGAGACATATTTGCACCTGAAATGATTGGTTTACTGCAAGAGGCTGTTACAAGTTATTTTTTAGAAAAATCCAAGTCATTTTCTTCTTCTTATTTGCTGTCTTTTTTCCTAACTTTGGAAGAATTACATACCATTTGTTTGAGATCAGTTAGTGCCGGGTCTGTTTGTTTTGGTTATCTCTCATTACTTCATAATCAGAACCAAAATCAGATTCAGAACATCATTGCTGTTATTACTATTAGATTCAAACTCAAATTTCTTATGGTCACCTGGCTCTCTACTAGATTTTATCTTTGACAAATCTCTGTGAGGAATCAATCTCACAGAGTTACTTTCATCAGTAGCCAAATCAGATTCACTACCTTGTTATGTGAGTAATGACGCTTAATGTTTCTTTCTTTGAGTCATTCAATGCCCAATGAGTTTTCCTAATTCCCACATGCCCTACCATTAGTATTTCATGTGCTGACTGCAGTACTTACATCACAGTCTCTGTAATCATGGGTGAAGCGACCGCATTCACTCCTGCCAAATCATTGAAAGCAGGCAGCATAATCAAAGACCCCTCCCACCCGGCTTACTCACTCTTCCAACTTCTTCCATCGGGCAGGAAATACAAAAGTCTGAGAACACGCATGAACAGACTCAAAACAGTTTCTTCCCCGCTGTTACCAGATTCCTAAATGACCCTCTTATGCACTGATCTCATTAACACAATACTGTACCCTGTATGCTTCATCCGATGCCGTTGCTTATGTAGTTACATTGTATATGTTGTGTTGCCCTATTATGTATTTTCTTTTATTCCCTTTTCTTCTCATGTACTTAATGATCTGTTGAGCTGCTCTCAGAAAAATACTTTTCACCGTACCTCGGTACAAGTGACAATAAACACATACAATACAATACAATTGTACTTTATACAATGGAATTGGGATATAATCTCCATCTATCCCATTCACTAATACCTTGGGTGAAATTCTCCCATCGGGAGACTAAGTAAATTACGTCACCCGCGTATGTGCAGGTTGGCCGGCGCCAACCCGCGCATTCGCAGTTGCCGTCCCCCCGCGGGCGCCCCGCAAGACATGGAGGATTGATCTTGCGGGGCGGCGGAGGAAAAGAGTGCATCCTTTAGAGACGCCGGCCCGCCAATCGGTGGGCACCGATCGTGGGCCAGACCCCTACTGAGCGCCCCCCTGGTGCTCGATCCTCCCCCCCCAACAGACCGCACAAGCAGCGTTCACGCGCTGTTCACACCGGCAGCTACCAGGTGTGGTTGGCGCCAGCATGAACCCGTCAAATTGGGCAGGCCGCTCGGCCCATCCGGGCCGGAGAATCGCTGCTCGCCTGTTGCAAACGGCGAGTGGCAATTCTCCGAGCGGCCTGTTGTGAAACGCGGCACGCTGTTTTGGGGGGGGGGCAGAATCGCGTGTGGGTGCCAGGGCAGCATGATGGGAATCGCCCAGCATTCCCGCGATTCTCCCACCCGGCATGGGGGTCGGAGAATTTCGCCCCTTAGCTTTCATTGAGCTCTCTGGAGGGAAAACCAAATCTTTCTCCAGTAAGAGAGTTTAAGTAGCACCTTTATCCCTTAAGATAATTAGGGTTTGACTACCTCAGCTGAGGAAAATGGGGTGATCTTCCCCTTAGACAAAAACACAGCATATTTCTCATCTACCTCATTCCCCACATCACCTCCCACAGCAGTGTTTATGAGCGGTTGGCTGTGCTGTTGAATCTCCTGCGGCAGGTCCCACCATGGGGGGTTGGAAAATGCCGGTCACTGTTGCAATGTAGGAAATACAGAAACCAATTTGTGCACAGCAAAGTCTCACGAACCAATAGCTTAATGGTTATCATTACTGATAATAATGCTTTATTCTGGTTTCATTTGTTTTTGTGTTAAATTGAAGTCAAATTCACAGACTACCATGGTGATCTGTAGTCATGACACAATGTTACTAGTACCTCAATCATTATATTATTGCATTCAACTTGAATTCACTGCCTCTTGACTCAGAAACAAGAGTCAGAGACAACTAAATCAAGATGCTCATAGTGAGGTATCAGTGCCTCTATATTTCGAGAAAGGGTTTTATATGCAGATTCAATGGGCGAGATTCTCTCACCCTGGGGCCGGGCCGGGTGCGCCGGTCGGGGGCCGCTCTACTAGGCCCTGCCGGCGATTCTCGGTCCGGGATGGGCCGAGCGGCCATGCTAAAAAAGCCGAGTTCCGCTGGCGCTGTCCACGCGTGCTCTTAGCCGGCGGGTCTTTCAGCGTGGATGCATCTGGGGACGGCCTGGTGGGGGTGCGGGAGGGGGTGGGGGGGGTGACATCAGGGGGGGTCTCCGCTGTGGCCTGGCCCGCGATCGGGGCCTACCAATTGGCAGGCCGGCCTCTTGGGCTGGGGGCCTCTTTTGTTCCGCGCCGGCCCCTGTAGCCCTACGCCATGTTGCATAAGGGCCGGCGCGAAGAAGGGAGCCCCATGCATGCGCGGCAATCGCGCCGGTCCCACTGCGCATACACGGATCGGTGCCTGTCCCGCCGCGCATGCACGGATCCCGCGGCACCCATCTGACGCCGGGATTGACAGCTGGGGCAGCATGGGTCACTCCAGTGTCATGATGGCCCCCTGTAGGGGTCAGAATTGCTGCTCCTGAGGCCATGTTGATGTCAACACAGCCTCCGGATCAGAGAATCCCACCCAATATGTTTTATATGAATGTAGGAAGGAATTGAAGAAAATTACCATTAGCAAAAAATTGTGAATGATGCTCAAAATAATTATCCTAACCAATGACTCACAGACCTAGTCAATCCTCTTTGACATAATGCCCAAATCGCAGATTTTTGCAGTCTTGTTGCTTTCTGGCAAGTTCTGGGATCATGGCAGAAAATGCCATGATACCGAGTGACATCTTTAACTGTAAGTGAGCAAAGATGCTCACTTTGCACGAGTGAGGTTAAACGTGGGTTTCCATGGTGACAGACACTTAAACCCACTAACTGCATGAATGATGAGTTTTGTCTTGTCCGAGTCAGGCTTCTTGGTGCTAATAGGCACATATCCATCTGCTAAAGCCTGCCCTAAGTGCATCTCCTGTCCCCTGAACCATGGTGCTGAAAGGAAATTATAAGAGTGAATGGGCAACAAATTCACACAGGAAGACGGGTCAGTAATCTTGTGTTGAAGTGAATCATTGCAGCCACTAGCTTGAAATCCTTCAGTTCCTTTTCAGCCTGTAACTAGGGTGAAAAGTTCAGACAAAACTGATAGGTTCACAGACTCAAAAGCATGCAAGATGAAAATAAATGAAAGAAAAAGATTGTGAGGTTTATGTGATCATGTCAAGATTTTCATTTCCCCGCTCCCAAATTAAGTAGAATTTTTTAACACCTGGAACATTGACTGGTAGAATTAGCTCAATGACTAATTACATGAATAAACAAATACATGTCAAGATTTTCATTTCCCCGCTCCCAAATTAAGTAGAATTTTTTAACACCTGGAACATTGACTGGTAGAATTAGCTCAATGACTAATTACATGAATAAACAAATACGCACCAAAACAGAGCAACATATCCATTACTTTCATTGTGGATCACAACTGCTGTGACTACCTTTTCTTTAAATAAGATTCATCGGTCTCATTTCTTTCCCTTTATGTCAATGAATTACCTTTCTGGAATCAGAAACACAATACTCCAAGGAAAATGAAGCATTCTAATCACTGGAGAATGAAATAGAATGGTGCCTGAGGAGTTGTTAGAAAATGGTTATCAGGTAGATACAAAAATAGATTACGATCAGTAAATTAATATTAAAAAACCTTCGGCAGGATTCTCCGTTCCTGAGACTAAGGGCTCCGATCGGTGACACCGAAATCGTATATGGTGATCGGCTGGAGAATGCCTTTTTACATTGGAATTGGGGGCGGCGCCATTTTTCTGATGCTCCGCCCCCAACATCACCTAAGACCCTCTCCCAGTGCTCTGCACCCTATGGGCCGAGTCCCCGACGGCGCGGGGCATGTGCCCTCACAACTTTCGGGGACCTTGCGTGGCAGCTGCCGACAGTATCACAGTTGGGGGGGGGGGGGAAAGCCATTCTGCTGGGAGGAGGGGCTTCAGTGTAGGCTGAGGGACTATGGGGGGTGGCCCAGGGGTGGCAAGGGGAGGTTACTGGGGCCAGTTTTTGGCAGTCCGGGTCCACGGGCGGCCGGAGCCATGTCGTACGGCACGGTCGCCACACGCTGCAGCCGTGCAGGTGCGCAGCCATGGACCCGGCCTTCTGCGGCCGTATCCGCCAGGGGCTTAATGTGATGTGGCTGCTGCCCCCCCCCCCACCGGACGGAGGATCAGTGGATCAGTGCAGGGATGGTGCCGACTTTTTGGTCGTAAGACCAGACGGACCCTATGGATATAGCCGCAGAATCGGAGTATCTAGCCCAAAGCGTTGATGCCGGGACAGGATAAGTGGAGTTCTGCAACGGCTGAACAGGTGCCGCACCTGGACCGATTCCCTGACCGTTAAGGGGCTAGCATCGCGCCACATGGAACAAGACGACTTCCAATGAGAAGCGGTGTCTGATTCGGCAGGTTTAGGATTGGAGGCTGCCAAGCTGCAGCCACATACACACTGCGGTCCAACCCCAGGGACTAGCTGCTGTCCAGATGGGTTTCAGGATTCTGGAACGGATGGCCACATCAATTGTGGAGAAGCAGTTGCAGAGCCTGAGACTGCATGAGGGGATGTTGCGAGCATCCAGCATCTGCAGGTGCAGTTGGGGGATTTGAACTGTGTGCAGGAGCAGGAAGTGCCGATCATGCATGCCACCCAGGCCAACACCGCATGGGTGACATCCACGTTGGTGGCCTTTGGGGCAAAGGTCTCAGTCATGGGTCAACATGTCTGAGGCTGTGGCCGAGGCCCAGGACAGTGCTGCCCTATTACAGGCAGCCATGTACACGGGCCACCTGGATATTGCAGCAGTGCTCCAGAGTGTGACCCAGTCATAGCGGACCATAGCTGAGAGCGTCGGCAGGATTGCCCAGGCACTGGCTGACGTGGCACAGAACCAGAAAGAGGTGGTCTAGTCCCAGAGAGGGATGGCAGTCATTGGTGATGTTGCACAGACCCAGAAGGTGATGGCACAGTTGCAGCGTGATGTGGTGCATTCCCAGATGGAGGTAGTCCACTCTCTTAGTCTAGCACTGTGCTGCATGGCCGTGAGCATGCAGACCCTAGTCAAGACGAGAGTGGGCCTCCATAACTGGCAGCACCAGGTGTGGGGAGAGACTCAGGGGTTAGCTCTGCTCACAACCGTATCCCATGGAGTAGCCCAGGGACCATCGGGGGCACCAAGGGAGGAGGATGTAAGGATCTACCCAGGATCCCCATAGGATAATACCACCCTCGACACTCAGTTCTGCTCTTTTTGTGAGGTCGGGCTTTGTGCCATCAGAGGGGTGTCCTTAGATACCGCCATTCAGGATCATGGCTGGGATTCTCCGAAATCCCGGCCGAGTGTTGACGCCGGCATAAACACCGGAGTGGTGGATGCCGGTGTCAACGGACCTCCTGACCCAGTGAATCAGCGGCCCTCAGGGGGCCAGCACAGTGCCGGGGTGCTGCGCGCTGCTCCTGTGTTGTTCCTCGTGTCTTAATAAAGCTCGTAGTCTCAAATGTGGAGAAGATGCTTTATTGTGAATTTGCTCTCTCTTCAGAGCTTAACTTACGGCTACCTCCAATGCTGCCTGTCTGTGTCCTGCTATGAGTTCTGCCTTCCGTGAAGTGTGTCCTCACTTCCTGTCCCGGTGTATTTATAGCTCTCCCGTGCTCCCTCTAGTGTTTGCTCAGTTGTATTGCATCTAGTCAATTCTACGATCACCACAGCTCCGGCATCAAACGGCGGCCTTGCACTGCCGGCGCGAGTGTGCGCATGCGCGTGGCGGCCGTCTCCGCGCCGGCGCATGCGCGTGTTGGCCGTTTCCGCGCCGGCGCCAAATAACATGGCAGAGCCCTACAGTGGGCCCGCGCAGAAGGAGGCAAGCCCCCTCCAGATCGCGGGTGCCTGCTGATCGGTAGCCCCCGATCACTGGCCTGGATGATGTGGAGCCACCCCCTGAAGTCTGATGCCCCCCACACACCCCTCCCCCCCCACCACGATGGCCACCGCGGCTGTGAGTGCAAGCTCCCGCCGGGTGGTACTAGGTTGGAACCACGCCGGTAGGACTCGGCGGCAATTCGGCAGGGCGACCGCGGAGAATCGCCACAGGGGCCCCTTTCAACGGCCCCTGATCGTTCTCACGGGCACAATTGGCGCCGATTCTCCGGTCACCGGAGAATCGTGTCCCGGTGTCAGAGCGGTGTGGCATGAATTTCCCACATCACCGTCGATTCTCTGACACGGAGCGGACTGAGATCATTCGGGCCTATGTGTCACTTGGACAATGCAGAGCTCTTCTGCGTCCAAACCTTAATCTATTTTGCAGATATCAGCATGGTTTCTAAAACATTTAAGGTCATGGTAGCCTCTTCCAATGCCGGCAAAGGAGTTAGGCATGTGGGCAGCAAGAGGGGACTCAAGGCATCTGCATTGGCTATTCATGCTCCAAGGCCATGCTTGACAGTATTCAAATGCTGCCAATAACAAGGCCCAAAATTGGATCCAACATTAGGAGAGGAGTTGCCCAATTCTCTTTCAACTGGCCCAGCAAGATTTTATGGTCTATCACTGTCACAAAATGTTGGCCATAGACATACTTGTGGAATTATTTTACACCTAAAATAACTGCCAAACCCTCCTTCTCAAATTGTGAATAGCATGCTCTGCAGGGTCCTGGACATACAGGCAATGAGTCTTCCCATGCCATCTTCCCAATGATGCAAGAGGACTGCTCCCACCTCATAATGAGAGGTGTTGCATGTCAGTAATAGCTCCTTCTTGGAGTCCAATTGGGCTAGTATATTTGATGACAGCAGTTGCCACTTTACTTTTGTGGAGGCTTCATCCTGTAGAACCTGCCACAACCACTGCAGGTGTCTTTTTTAGCAGCAAACATGGTGTGACAGTAGACAGGCCAAATTTGGGGTGAAATTCCCTGAATAATTTATCAATTCCAGTAAGGATTCCAGTTCTGTCGCATTCCATGGGGTAGGTGTCACCTGAATGGCCTTGACTTTGTCCTCAATTTGGTGTAGGACTTTCTTGTCCATCCAGTACGCTAGGTAAGTTACGTTTCTCATCTGGAATACACATTTTTCACATTTGAGGTATATTCCTATATTTGAAAACCGCCTCAAGACCGCCACCAGGTTTGCGAGATGCTCCTGCTCTGTAGCCCTTGTAATTTATGCATCATCAATGTATACTGCCACCTCAGGTACTCCTTGGAGGATATTCTCCATGACACTCTGGCATGATAAAATATGGCACATGCCAAAAGGCAGCCGTGTATACTTGCATAGGCTCTTATGTGTGTTAATCGTGATATATTCATGGGACGGTTCATCAAGTTTGAGCTGGAGGTAGGCATTGGTCATGTCTAGTTTTGTGAAGGTCTGGCCACCTGTTATTTGCGAAGCATGGTGTAGTGGTCCAGTTTTGAGACCCTGTTGACTGTGAATTTATAATGCCCTCAAAGGCGGTCTAACTTGTTGAGTTTGAAGACAGGCCCCTCCGCAAACTGCACTGGTCTTATTACCCTGACATTTTCCAACCTCTCAAGCTCAGCCTCCACCTTCTTGAGTAATGAGTATGGAACTGGTCACGCTCTGAAATATTTCAGCATGATGTGGAGATGTCGGCGTTGGAATGGGGTGAGCACAGTAAGAAGTCTTACACCACCAGGTTAAAGTCCAACATGTTTGTTTCAAACACTAGCTTTCGGAGCACTGCTCCTTCCTCAGGTGAATGCATGGCATTTAACATTTTTGGCTAAAACTTCAATAGCCCTGTTTTTGATCATTAACATTATAATTTGCTAGAATCTTCTGTCCAGTTCTGTTAGGGTGGGGGTATTAGGAAAATAAAAGTAGTTTTAAGGAATTTGTATTTGTATTGGTAAACATTAGAAATGAGATATAAGGGACAATTTTCTGGCCCCGTTTGCCACATACGGAAATCCCATAACGGCCGCTAACTCTCACGAGAGGGCTATAATGGGATTTGTGCTGGGGAGATCTCAGAATGAGCTCTTCCCACCCCCCAACCAGCGACATCATCAGGTCCACACCCAGTAAGGCCATGAACCTGATTACCATGAATTTAAATAGATTTAAATATGCCAAAATGGTATAACCTCTTCCACCTTCCACTGGTGTGGTGTTACTACTGCTCTGCAGCGGTCAGAATGACTACACCAGGGGATGCAGAAGCCAGTGTAGCCTGCAGTCAGGGCATGGCAGGTAAGTGCCACTTGGTGCACAGGTTAGCATCTCCAGTTTGACACTGCCGGGGGGGGGGGTAGATGCAGAGGGCACGATAGGGGATTACTAATGTGGGGATTGCGGTGATGATGAATGGGGTGGGAGAAGGGGGTATGGGGGGGGGGGGGTGGGGTGGGGGGAGCTGCTGTTGGTTGGTCCTGGTGTCTATGGGAGTGAAGAGGGGGCCAATCTCTCAACTTTGAGATTTGGGAGGCCCTTTAAAAACTGCACACTGGTTTCTGTGAAGCTCTGCTAAGTGTCAGTGGATCTGGAAAGCAAACTTGGCCGCATGCCCGTTTTCACTCAACATCTTTGATATTTTGGGGGAAAATTCCACCCGTAGTTTTAAGTGTGTTTACTTTAATGTTTCTGTGCCTGGCAGGATAAAACTGATAGTTAGATTCATGTTGGACAAAGATGATATTATGTGTGGGAGTTGGTTTCAATTCCAACATGTGATTCTATTGTAATTAGGGAGGGCTACAATGTGAAGAGTAAATAAACGAGCAGTTGTTGCTTAGCAACTGGGGCTTGATAGGTAGAGAAGCTTTTAAGTTTTAATTTGGCTAATTTGATTGCAGTTGGAGATAGGTAGTGAGAGATAAGGCAGCTCTCACAGCTATGTTGGTTGGTTTTAGAAAACGGAGCATCTCTCTCAGTCTTGCTGGAATAAAAGCCACTTTATGGAGTATTGGTGAAGAAAATAGATGCTGGAAATCTAAAGTGCAGTTAGTTAAGGAAACTAGAGCAATGAAGAGAAGTGTCCAAGAAGTCTGGAGGTAATGGAACAGAGGAAACTGGGAACCAGAACAGATTACTATTCAGTAAAGTCACAGAGAGTTGATAGTGGTATTTTCACTGGACTGGTGATCCATGGACCCAGGGTAAAATTTTGAGGACGCGGGTTTGAATCCCATCATGGCACATGGTGGACATTGAATCCAATAAATATCTTGAATTAAAAGTTTAATGATGACCATAAAACCATTGTCGATTGTCGCGCAGTGGTATACGGTTGGGAGGGAGTTGTCCCAGGAGTCCTCAACATAGACTCCAGAAATCTCATGGCTTCAGGTCAAATGTGGGGAAGGGAACTTCCTGCCGATTAGCATGTACAGCTGTTGAGGCACCGGAGTATGGCATTCCGGCGGGCACCTGGTGCCGTGCGCAATTTTGACCTCTCCACTGATTCTCTGCCCATCAACTGACAGAGAATACCCGATTGGCTGCTGAACACTAAAGTTGAATTTTGATTTTGTTTTTTAACCCAGGTCCAATCTATACTGAGTGTGATTCTCCCAATCGCAAAAGAAGTGCTCCCTCCAGCCGGAAAAGCAAAGTGCTTCCTGTAATGATATGTATATGGGTATGCCAGTGAAGGGTTAATTACTACGTCTCAATGTAATTCAAACACTAGAGGGCAACACCAGTTCTCAGTATAAATATCATACCTCAGGGAATGTTGCACAGTTAGCAAAGGAGAGAGACTGATCACAGCACGAGGAGTAGTTTAGATTAGAGAGAGGATGTCATTAGTGACTACTAGATTATAGATTTTTGCTAGACAGATTCAACATTACTTTATTACTAGTTATAACTCAGTAGCATGTGCGAACTTCATTTAATTAATCGTTCTCCTCTAAATTAGTTTTGATTCAATCTAAAGATTGGTGGTTTCTTTGTCATTCAACTCAATGGACCATTCTGGATCACAAAAAAGGCAAAGAACAATGACATATTACCACCAAAGGTAATATAACACTTCCTGCTGGCACCTGGAGTGCTAGTGAGGCGCGATTCACAGCATGCAAGTAGGCAATCACTCTGCCCACGTGAATCTTGCCAGATTCCCGAGCTAAGTGCTTAACTGGAGGCAGGAAAAAGCTTGTTAGCAGGACAAGCTGGAGCAGCTTTTATACACTACCCTCAGCACAGACTCCCATTTCAACCAAAAATATGGCTCACTGTGGACAAGAGGAGGGACATTGTATTCCCCAAGGCGGGCCAAAGACATTAGGCCAATGTCATGAACCAAGCCTGAGATGAGGTGGCAGGTGCAGCAAGTGCAGGCAGCTTGACCAAGAGGACCAGCATGCAAGATCGAAAGAAGATGAATGACTCCTTCGAGCTGCCAGGGTGAGTACACACCTGTGTCCCCCTGACATCATAGAACATAGAACATAGAACGATACAGCGCAGTACAGGCCCTTCGGCTCTCGATGTTGCACCGACATGGAAAAAAACTAAAGGCCATCTAACCTGCACTATGCCCTTATCATCCATATGCTTATCCAATAAATTTTTTAATGCCCTCAATGTTGGCGAGTTAACTACTGTTGCAGGTAGGGCATTCCACGGCCTCACCACTCTTTGCGTAAAAAACCCACCTCTGACCTCTGTCCTATATCTATTACCCCTCAATTTAAGGCTATGTCCCCTCGTGATAGCCACCTCCATCCGCGGGAGAAGGCTCTCGCTGTCCACCCTATCTAACCCTCTGATCATTTTGTATGCTTCTATTAAGTCACCTCTTAACCTTCTTCTCTCTAACGAAAACAACCTCAAGTCCATCAGCCTTTCCTCATAAGATTTTCCCGCCATACCAGGCAACATCCTGGTAAATCTCCTCTGCACCCGTTCCAAAGCTTCCACGTCCTTCCTATAATGAGGCGACCAGAACTGTACGCAATACTCCAAATGCGGCCGTACTAGAGTTTTGTACAACTGCAACATGACCTCATGGCTCCGGAACTCAATCCCTCTACCAATAAAGGCCAACGCACCATAGGCCTTCTTCACAACCCTATCAACCTGGGTGGCAACTTTCAGGGATCTATGTACATGGACACCGAGATCCCTCTGCTCATCCACACTGCCAAGAATTTTACCATTAGCCAAATAGTCCGCATTCCTGTTATTCTTTCCAAAGTGAATCACCTCACACTTCTCCACATTAAACTCCATTTGCCACCTCTCAGCCCAGCTCTGCAGCTTATCTATGTCCCTCTGTAACCTGCAACATCCTTCCGCACTGTCTACAACTCCACCGACTTTAGTGTCGTCTGCAAATTTACTCACCCATCCTTCTGCGCCCTCCTCTAGGTCATTTATAAAAATGACAAACAGCAACGGCCCCAGAATAGATCCTTGTGGTACGCCACTCATAACTGAACTCCATTCTGAACATTTCCCATCAACTACCACTCTCTGTCTTCTTTCAACTAGCCAATTCCTGATCCACATCTCTAAATCACCCTCAATCCCCAGCCTCCGTATTTTCTGCAATAGCCGACCGTGGGGAACCTTATCAAACGCTTTACTGAAATCCATATACACCACATCAACTGCTCTACCCTCGTCTACCTGTTCAGTCACCTTCTCAAAGAACTCGATAAGGTTTGTGAGGCATGACCTACCCTTCACAAAACCATGCTGACTATCCCTAATCATATTATTCCTATCTAGATGATTATAAATCGTATCTTTTATAATCCTCTCCAAGACTTTACCCACCACAGACGTTAGGCTCACCGGCCTATAGTTACCGGGGTTATCTCTACTCCCCTTCTTGAACAAAGGGACCACATTTGCTATCCTCCAGTCCTCTGGCACTATTCCTGTAGCCAATAATGACCTAAAAATCAAAGCCAAAGGCTCAGCAATCTCTCCCCTGGCTTCCCAGAGAATCCTAGGATAAATCCCATCCGGCCCCGGGGACTTATCTATTTTCACCTTGTCCAAAATTGCCAACACTTCTTCCCTACGCACCTCAATGCCATCTATTCTAATAGCCTGAGTCTCAGCATTCTCTTCCACAATATTATCTTTTTCTTGAGTGAATACTGACGAAAAGTATTCATTTAGTATCTCGCTTATCTCCTCAGCCTCCACACACAACTTCCCACCACTGTCCTTGACTGGCCCTACTCTTACCCTAGTCATTCTTTTATTCCTGACATACCTATAGAAAGCTTTTGGGTTTTCCTTGATCCTACCTGCCAAAGACTTCTCATGTCCCCTCCTTGCTCGTCTCAGCTCTCTCTTTAGATCCTTCCTCGCTTCCTTGTAACTATCAAGCGCCCCAACTGAAACTTCACGCCTCATCTTCACATAGGCCTCCTTCTTCCTCTTAACAAGAGATTCCACTTCTTTGGGAAACCACGGTTCCCTCGCTCGACCCCTTCCTCCCTGCCTGACTGGTACGTACTTATCAAGAACATGCAATAGCTGTTCCTTGAACAAGCTCCACATATCCAGTGTGCCCAACGCTTGCAGCCTACTTCTCCAACCAACACATCCTAAGTCATGTCTAATGGCATCATAATTGCCCTTCCCCCAGCTATAACTCTTGCCCTGCGGGGTATACTTATCCCTTTCCATCACTAATGTAAAGGTCAACGAATTGTGGTCACTGTTTCCAAAGTGCTCACCTACCTCCAGATCTAACACCTGGCCTGGTTCATTACCCAAAACCAAATCCAATGTGGCCTCGCCTCTTGTTGGCCTGTCAACATATTGTGTCAGGAAACCCTCCTGCACACATTGTACAAAGAATGACCCATCTAATGTACTCAAACTATATCTTTTCCAGTCAATATTTGGAAAGTTAAAGTCTCCCATAACAACTACCCTGTTACTTTCGCTCTTTTCCAGAATCATCTTCGCCATCCTTTCCTCTACATCCCTCGAACTATTAGGTGGCCTATAGAAAACTCCCAACAGGGTGACCTCTCCTTTCCTGTTTCTAACCTCAGCCCATACTACCTCAGAAGAAGAGTCCCCATCTAGCATCCTTTCCGCCACCGTAATACTGTCCTTGACTAGCAGCGCCACACCTCCCCCTCTTTTGCCCCCTTCTCTGAGCTTACTAAAACACCTAAACCCCGGAACCTGCAACAACCATTCCTGTCCCTGCTCTATCCATGTCTCTGAAATGGCCACAACATCGAAGTCCCAGGTACCAACCCATGCTGCCAGTTCCCCTACCTTATTTCGTATACTCCTGGCATTAAAGTAGACACACTTCAAACCACCTACCTGAACACTGGCACCCTCCTGCGAAGTCAAATCTGTGCTCCTGACCTCTATACTCTCAATCTCCCGTACCCCAAAACTACAATCCAGGTTCCCATGCCCCTACTGAATTATTTTAAACCCCCCCAAAGAGCACTAACAAATCTCCCCCCCAGGATATTGGTGCCCCTCAGGTTCAGATGTAGACCATCCTGTCTATAGAGGTCCCACCTTCCCCAGAAAGAGCCCCAGTTATCCAGAAATCTGAATCCCTCCGGCCTGCACCATCCCTGTAGCCACGTGTTTAATTGCTCTCTCTCCCTATTCCTCGTCTCACTATCACGTGGCACGGGCAACAACCCAGAGATAATAACTCTGTTTGTTCTCGCTCTGAGCTTCCATCCTAGATCCCTAAAGGCCTGCCTGACATCCTTGTCCTCTTTCCTACCTATGTCGTTAGTGCCAATGTGGACTACGACTTGGGGCTGCTCCCCCTCCCCCTTAAGGACCCGGAAAACACGATCCGAGACATCACGTACCCTTGCACCTGGGAGGCAACATACCAAACGTGAGTCTCTCTCGCTCCCACAAAATCTCCTATCTGTGCCCCTGACTATTGAGTCCCCAATTACTAATGTTCTACTCCTTTCCCCCCTTCCCTTCTGAGCAACAGGGACAGACTCCGTGCCAGAGGCCCGTACCCCATGGCTTACCCCCGGTAAGTCGTCCCCCCCACAAGTATCCAAAACGGTATACTTGTTACTCAGGGGAATGACCCTAACCTCTGATAGAAGACCCTAAACCCTTACAACCCTTTAAACCTAACCGCATCTCCCTTAGACCCCCCCCGGGGCCAGGAAACTCCACTGGTTGAATGTATCCCTTATTTGGCAAAAATAGTCAAATGATTAAATGTTGAAATTACAGAGTAATATTAATAACCTCACTGTATAATCTTTAATGATTTCTTTCACCGGAATTATGGTTGAATAAAGATATCTGTACAAATGTTAAATCCCACCTCAATCGTACTTCTCATAACTGTCGTGAAAAACAAGAAAATCTTCTTTGATTTTGATGAATATTGGCAGTTAAGAGCCCAAGCATTTCATTTCATTTCCGATCAAAGAATTTCTGTAAATGAGGAGCTAATGGCTTAAAGAAAGGAAACTGAAAGACGCTTGTTGTATTTGAGAAGCATAGCTGTATAGGGTGCAATGGAAATGTAAGGAAGTGGAGAATGGTGTAAGCTGCCGGGGAAATTAAATAACATGCCCTTTGTTGCTTTTGAAACCAAAATCTCCACAATCTTTGATGACGTGAACAGATTAACACTTTCCTCTTTCAGACTCAATAACAGAACCAGCACATCCTGTAAATGGCAAATGAATTGGTGTCTTTTTGAAAAAAGCCTTATTATGGTCAGCTCCTAGAGGCAGTAATCTTCCTATTCTTGGAAAGAAAACTTTATTTGAATATTTCAGATACAATCTTCATTGTTAGAATGACCAGCCTGAGTACTTAATTTCTTATAAAGAAAGGAAGCGCCCTGATACTCGCAGACAATAAAACAAGCCATTCACTGAAAATTACCCTGAAAACTAAAGTGACTGACTCTGACCCTTTAAATTATTATAAAACACAAAGGAGAATGATTTTTTAATGCTTTACTAAAAAGCTCATTCTCCACATAAGAAACTGGCCTCATTCTCTGTTGAATTACTTCCCATATATTCTCCATGAGTGGCAGGTTGGTAGAACCATAGAATTTACAGTGCAGAAGGAGGCCATTCGGCACATCAAGTCTGCACCAGCCCTTGGAAAGAGCACCCTACCCAAGAGCATGTCTCCACCCCATCTCTGTAACCCAGTAAACCCACCTAACCTTTTAGACATAAAGGGGCAATTAAACATGGCCAATCCACCTAACCTGCACATCTCTGAACTGTGGGAGGAAACCGGAGCACCCGGAGGAAACCCACGCAGATAAGGGGAGAACGTGCAGGCTCCACACAGACAGTCACCTGAGTCCGGAATTTAACCCGGGACCCTGGAGCTGTGAGACAGCTGTGCTAACCACTGTATCACTGTGATCCCCGTAGGATGTCAACTGAGCAGGATGGCAGGTGGATGGAATGACAGGTGAGGTGATGAAAGCTGGGCATTGGTAAATGGGTAGAATAGCAGCTGGGTAGGGTGACAGGTGGAAGGGTGGAAGATGGGTTGGGTGGTAGCTTGATAGGGTGGTTGGTAGGTGGGATGTGTGAGCACGTAAGTGGGTTGAGGCTAGTTAGGTCTTGTTGTGGGTAGTTGGGACGATAGCAGGGAATAGGGTTTGTGGATGCTAGTTGCGGTAAATTGTGGTAGTTGGGAGATCGGGGGTGAGTTAGCCGGCAAGGTGATGAGTTTGAGGGGTTGGGAAGCGTAGTGGGCAGGTGAAGGGGGTTGGTCAGGAGGGTTGAGGTGTAAGTTGAAGTGTCTGTTTTATAGTTACCCAGGAGTTAGACTCGGAAATGCTCTGGTATTTTCCTGGATAATTATTGAGGTGAGAAGCGCAGAACTGTCCGAAGCTTTCAGGTGGAATTCTCCATTTTCTGACACTAAGTGTGGTGGCAGGCGACTCCCACAATGCCTTTCTGATTGGCCAGAATGGCGGGATCTCAGATTCTGCACTTGGAACCTCATTACCTTTGTAAAGGCGTTGGGCGGCACAGTGGTGCAGTGGTTAGCACTGTCGTCGCACAGCGCTGAGGACCTGGGTTCAATCCTGACTCCGGGTCACTGTCTGTGTGGAGTTTTGCACTTTCTCCTCGTGCTTGCATGGGTCTCACACCCCACAACCCAAAGATATGCAGGCTAAATGGATTGACCACGCTAAATTGCCCCTTAATTGGTAAATAAAATAATTAGGTAATTTAAATTTGTTAAAAATAATTATGCAGAGGCATGTTCCGCTCCGAACCTCCTGGCGGGTCAGCAGCTGATTTGTCTGCCCACCTTATGGATGGTACCGGTGCCATATTTAAGCACCAGTCCAGCACACACATTTCACGCCCCCTAGCTCACCTGTCCTCACCAGACTGTGCAGGATGTCAGCAACCCAGGGGGAAAAGGCTAGCAGCCTCAAGAAAAAGTATTTTCTTTGTTTCAAACACCCTCCCCCCCCCACCCCACCCCACCCGAACCCATCACCTGCGAGGTGCCCATGCCCCCCTTGGGCATCTACTCACCACATCTGGAGTCTTTGTGCATCCCTTTCCAGTAGACAATGTGGTATTTCTTTGATCCCCTGATTTGTGATCTTTTTATGCAGCCATGTCAGGGCACAGCTTCCCTCCATCGGCCTTTCCTCTAGATTCCATTGTTTGTTTCTTTATTCACCTCCTTGCTCCTCTTCCTACTCTTGTGAGCCCCTATGTTGCCCAGTTTGACACTGGTGTGGGGCACCAGGGGGGGAGTAAGCACCTGTACTCCCCAATCCCAGGTGCTGTATTGGTCTGACTCGGCGACACATGGTCCATGGGTGCAGCAGTACGATGCTGTCCATGAAGACCAGTTCAGCATGGTTCAGGAGATGGAGAGAATGAACCGGTCTGGCTCAGCGGAGTGATATACAGTGCATCAGGAACAGTACAGCACTATGGCAGAAAAACTTTGTTGCATTCACCTTGAAGTCTCTTGTGAACTGAGATGTAAACCACACTTCAGCAATTGGTTTTTATTTGATGTAATTTCAAGCTGGCATGATGCATGATTGGAAGATCTGACAGGACATCGGCAGACAGCTGTTTTAATGAGCATTCATGGGATGCAAATGGATGTCAATGGCATTAACACCACTAGCCAGCGGGAAGACTGACCTGCGCTGAACTCACCATGGGAAGATTTGTGACATGATTTTACTCCAGTTTGTTTTTGACATTTCTCCCACTAGACGCTCCGCTTCCATCCACTACCAAACCTGCCACAGGCGGGATTGGAGAATTCCACCCTTCAAACCTAACTCAGAGTGAGAAAGCAGTGAATCTCTACATCAAGTCCACACCAACTCTCCAAAAGAGCACCCTACCCAGGACCACTCCCCTGCCCTATCCCTCTAACTCCATAATCCCACCCAACCTTTGGACACTAAGGGGCAATTTATCATGGCCAATTCACCTAGTCAGCACATCTTTGGACTGTGGGAGGAAACCGGAGCACTCGGAGGAAACCCACGCACACACGGGGAGAACATGCAGACACCACACAGACAGTGACCCAAAGCTGGGATTGAACCTAGGTTAGGTCGCTGACGCTGTGAGGCAACCGTGCTAACCACTGTGCCACCATGCCATGAAGTTCACAATTTCTGTGAAATTCCCACTCAGCCACTGTGTTGGGGCTTTCACTGGGTTCACATCTTGGAGAGTGAATTCAGTCTCCAATGATCCGAAGAAGGGAAGATCTGAACAATGTATTATCGCACAATAGGTCACGGATTTTCCATTAGATTGGATGGAAAAGTTCCCAGATTGGAGAATGCATTAATCATCAGAGTTCTAAGCATTATTTTAACATGTTTACTAATCAAATAAAGTTGGAGATCGACACTTTATTAGATTGTATTAATTACTGTTTGCATCTGCTGCTTTTCATGTATGCAGACACCTTAGGATCTTAACCATTGAGGCGCAACAAAAATGGTGTAAAGGAAGGTGATGGTTTTCAGTACATGAAGTAATGCAGTAAATCTGTTCCATTTCATTGTCACTTCTCGCAGAAATTGATCAAAAAGTACGTCAAACTAAACGAGTGTTGCAAAACAAAACATCTGCAAGCTTCAAGTTGGGGAATGAGTGGAGAGTTTTGAGAAATAGTTTTAGAGGAGTACAAAATAGAAATATATTTTTAAAATGCCTTGCAACTAAGGTTTGATTAGCCTTTAAAGATTAAGACACTTTACTCAGTAAAACTGACATTTGAAATATAATCGATCTTAGAAATCTTTCCATCTATGTAATGGAGATTGGGATCCTGAACCGTATGCTGCGTTTACAAACGGTCTTGACCTCCATTCTGCATCATATTTTCTCGACAATCACTGACCCAGGAACCAGTGATATGAAATGAAGGTTAGCAACCATCGGAAACTGACTTTGTGGTTTCAGGATCTCGATATTCACTAAAAATGGGAAGATCTTACAAGTGGATCACATTTCAAATGTAATTTTTGTCAAATAAGATGCTGAATGATAAGTTTCACAGGTACCTAAACCTCTGTCAGGAAGTCATCATTTTCATTATAAAACTCTTTCCTCTTTCTATGCATGTACTCGGATCTGCTATTCCTTTCTCTTCCAGTGATTGAGAACCAAACCCTTGCATTCCTATATTTAGATGGCGAATATTTATTGAATCAATATGTGTTGATAGGAATTATGAGTAGAGTAGGTTCACTCTCCATGACATCAGATTCATCATTTAGATTTACAATTTTTTGAAAATATTTTAATTGGAATTTTAACACTTAATATAAAAACTTTGCAGAACAATATAAAAACAACACAAGTGTCACAAGTTGCCACTGCATCTGTGACAATAGTTCCAGTAATATCATTCCAGTATTTACATTAGTGTGCATCGTACATGCTGAGGAAAAGAGAACATATTATTTACATAGCAGAGAGAGTCACATGGAAAATCCAATTACCAAATGCAGGGAATGAAGAAGGTGATTTGTTTCCCCAGTTCTTCACGTGTGGAAGGGGGCCTGTGCCCCTTCAGGTATCCAAGTGAAGGCCTGTTCCCCCTTTGCTCCTCTGTGTTGCGTGTGTTCCTCCACCGCATCTTCCTTTCTATCCGCCATCCCCCTCCCCAACACACCCCAGCCGCTGGTCTTCAAAGAGGCTGGTAAACGTTTTCCATCTGTAGTGGAATCTCTCCTCGGATCCCCTGAATATGAATTTTATTTTTTCTAGCTTCAAGAATTCCACCAGGTCGGAGAACCAGTCCCAGGCTGTAGGTTGTGCCACCTAATTCCACCCTAGCAGAATTCTTTGCCGAGCAATCAGAGAGGCAAACTGTAGGGCGTCCGCCGCTCTGCCTGTGAGGAGCTCTGGGTGGGCTGACACCCCGAAGACCACCACTACCCTGTATATGGCCTCGAAGAAGGCTGCCCCAGAACTTATTGAGTCAGGGGCAGGGCCAGAACTTGTGGGTATGGTTGGCTGGGCCCCGCTGACACACATGTCCTCCACCTCCGGGAAGAATCCACTCATCCATGTCTTGGTTGGGTGCATCGTCTGCACCACCTTCAGTTGCATAAGGCTGCACAAGAGGAGGTGGAGTTTATCCTGTGCAGCGCCTTGATCCAGAGTCCTCCCCCTATCTCCACGCCCAACTCTTCCCCTCATTTCTATCGCATTTCATCCAGTGGGGTTCTGACCTTTTCTCGAAGTTGTTGGTTTGTGTCGCCACATTTTTCACACCCCCCAACCAACTTGGTACTAGCATCAGGTCTAAAAGGGTGTGTCCGGATAGATTGGGAACGTCTTGGTCTCTTTGGAGAGAAAATCTCACAGCTGCAGGTATTGGCACCATTCCCTTTCGGGAGCAGAAATTCCTCCAATAGTTCCCCAGGGTCACTACCCCACATCCACATACATGCCCTCACCGTCAGTGTCCCTCTATCCTTTTTCCATGTCTTGAATGTGGTGTCAATCCTGTGACCGATGAGGGGCTCGCAGAACACGCTGGTTAAAACCACCGGCTCCCATAGTATAAACAGCTGGAGAATGGCTGGGTCCATGGCCATGCGTGAGCACGGTGATGACTTGCAGCTGTCGCGCAATAATACATGGCGCTGGCCTTGTGTAGACCTGCCCTGCCAAATACTGGCCACCCCTGGCCACTTCCCACCAGCCCCCCCCCCCCCCCCCCCCCCCCCCCCCTCCCCCCAGCACTCACAGAAGCTCCCCCCGGCCAGCTGCACGGCTCCCGCCCGACTGTGGCGGTGCTGGACTCCCACAGGGGAGGTACCATAACACCGTAGCATCTCGGACTCCCCCCTCCAGTCCCGGTACATCTGGTGGGCAGTGGGCAGTGGGCAGAACATGGCTGCACCACGCCACCTGGGACACCCAAGAATCATCCCGACCCATCCAGCCTCAATCGCCCCAGAAGATACCCGCAAACGGAGACCGAGGTCGCAGTGCGGGAATCACAGCAATCTGCCTCCACTCCTGCTGTACCATCTGAGGAACTACCAAAACATAGCATTAGGTCCTGTGAGGTCAGAAAGTTAGACATCGTTCAAATTGGCACGGGTACAGGGCACAATTTAATTATGGGGCTAGGGCACATATCCTTATGTACGTTGTCACTGTTACATATGGCCGTGTCACTCTTCATGGGAGGGGGGTGTCACCCATAAGGCCGTGTCACTCTGCAGAACCAGGGAGCAAAGTGGGTGTTATTAGGGTGCGTAGTAAGATGGCTGCCTTGCACGCCGCGGCAATGGTGGTCTGTGATTGGACAATTTCCATTATACATGGTTGAGGATCTCATCACAACTAGGAGGTCAGAAGATCTACCTCTTATGTTAATTTGTAAACTCTATTGTTACTCAGATCCTTTCAATTTAAAAGAGAGCTGGCACTTATACAAAAGAAAATTAGTGCAGCTGGTGGAAATCTGAAACAAAGAGAGAATGTTTTAGAATTGTTCAGCTCGGGCAGCACCTATGGAGGGAATAAGAGAGATAACGGCTGGATTCTCTGCCCAACGACGCTGAAATCGCGTTTGGCGATGGGGAGGAGAATCCGTTTTGGCGCACAAAATCATGAGTGGCGCTGGTTCTTCAATTCTCCGCCCCCGAAAATCGGCGTATTTGTGGAGTACGCCGCGCTGGGTATACACCACCTCAGGCCATTGCCTGAGGCCTGCCCCGCGATGCTCCGTCTCCGACCAGCCAAATTCCCGACGGTGTGGGATTTGTGTGATCCCACCATCCGTGATCCGTGCGTGGCAGCTGCGGGGGGCCGCCACAGTTGGGGGAGGGCCGATCGGCGGGCAGGGGGTTGGGGGGGGGGGGGGGGGGGGGGGCAATGTGTGCGGACGGTCCAGGCCGCACGAGTGGCTACTGCGGGGCACTATTTTGCTGGTCTGGGTCTGCGGGCTGAGTCCGCCATGGAGCAGGGCAAGGCTGCTGGAGGCCGCCGGCGTGTGCATGCACGGCCTCTGACTCGGAAGTACGGGGGGCCGTATCAGCAGCTAGAGCTGTAAGCTTTACGACAGCTGCCTGCTAGCCCACAGCAAAACAGGGAATCTGTGGCCTTGTGACGCCAGTTTTCCTAGTGTAAAAGATCACAGATTTCCCGACGACATGGGGACTTCGTCCCACAAATGGAGAATCCAGCCCACCATTTCAAAATGGTGACCTATCATCAGAACTGCAAAAAGTTAGAGATATAAGAGTTTCTGAGTAAATACATTGGCATGGACTCATGGAAGGAAGGGAAAAAACACACGATGAAAGGTCTGTTTCAGGTTGGAAGGCAGGAGTGATTAAACGACAAAAAGAGATGATGTTGCAAGGCTTTGTGCTGCTAATTTAAGGTTTGAAACAATGCAGAAAAAATAAGGGACGGGATTCTCCAATAATGAGGCTATGTCCCCATGCCCGTGAAAAAATGCACAAATCACTCTGGACCTACCTAGAGAAAGTCCAGGGTGATTCTCTGAATTGTAGGGGGCGAGTAGGGCCCCGGAGTGCTCCTCGCAGCTCATGGTGCTGACTCGGGGCCCTGCACTTCCGGTCGGGGGTCCGAACATGCGCACGGCGGCGGCCACCCCGCGCGGAATGGCCGATCCACACCGCGGACCGGCACCAAAAACATAGGACCCTGCCCAGATCACGCTGGCCCGCGGATCGGTGGCCCCCGATCGGTAGCCTGGCCGTCCTGAATGATCTCCCCACCCCTCACCAGGGCGGCCGCGGACTGAGTCCGCAGCTACCATGCTGAGTTCCCGCTGGGTGGAACCATGGGAGAACTACCTCGTCGAGAACTCAGCCAGCTGCACTCGGTGAATCGCCATGGGGGCCTTTATCAATGGCCCTGACTGGCGCAGCTCTAGCGCGCACACGTGATTGCTGAGATTCTCTGGGGACCGGAGAATTGCGGGACCGGAGGTTGCACCGAATCTCGGGTTTGATGCCCATTCTCCGCCACCGCGCAGATCGCAATTTCAGTGCAGAGGCTCGGAGAATCCCGCCCAAGGTGTACATAATTGGAAATGTTTGTATAGCAGCCACCTATACATAGAACATAGAACATAGAACAGTACAGCACTTCGGCCCTCGATGTTGTGCCGAGCCATGATCACCCTGCTCAAACCCACGTATCCACCCTATACCCGTAACCCAACAACCCTCCCCTTAACCTTACTTTTTAGGACACTACGGGCAATTTAGCATGGCCAATCCACCTAACCCGCACATCTTTGGACTGTGGGAGGAAACCGGAGCACCCGGAGGAAACCCACGCACACACGGGGAGGACGTGCAGACTCCGCACAGACAGTGACCCAGCCAGGAATCGAAACTGGGACCCTGGAGCTGTGAAGTATTTATGCTAACCACCATGCTACCGTGCTGCCCCTTACTCTCCTTTCTTACTTTCTTACATGAAAGACTGGTTTACAATTGTATTATATACAGTCAATAATATTTAAAATCTATATTAGATTAATTCCTTCATCCAAAGTTTTACATAAAAACATTCTTGGTTGTTCAAATTTATAGTCACAGGATCCACATTTGAATTATTTTTGTAGCTGTGTACAGGAAGCATGGAAGCGTAGAGAAATTCTCACAAGCTTTCAATGTTAAAAAAGCATGAGTTACTCCAATTGTTCCAAATAAAAATCTGACTAATTTTAGTTCACTTTTGATGCTCACAAGTTCATATGAGGCTGTAAACATCCCAATGCTAATATACAGAAACTCTGAGATTGTATACTGTGCGACATTTCAAACAATTTAAGGTCACGTGTACATTTTCCAATATTGCAGCATCATCTCCAAGCAAGATATTAAAGAACCTCTTCAGGAACAGAGGTACTATACTTTGATAAATTATCTTATTTTCTGTAATACTCAGTTTCAGTCAGGCATGTCATGTTGACTGCATCAAATGTGTTTTGTAAATATGATTAGTTGATTTGCGTCAAATATGATTAGTCATAAATTCTGATTGGTTGTCAATTACAGAATATGACTGGTGAGATTACCAAATTCGAAAATGGTCAATTATAATGTAGAACAACTATAGACCTATTGTATATCATAATATGGTAATGTAATAGTTACAATATTGCGCTATAATTCAAAATGGAATCAAATTCTATAAATCTTATAATTTGTGGATTGGTAACAGAAACATTGAGGAAACGTCAGGTTCTGATTAAATCACAAATAGTTTACAAATGTTTTTCCGAGATAGGAATTTGCCATTGCTTCTTTTTCCGGTCCGCATGGAATTCCAGATGAACACTATTTGGCTGATTCTTAATGCTTTCTGAAGTTATCTTGTAAATCACATAGTTGTAAAAACAATTATTGTTAAAGATGACTCAACTTTTCAGGACATCCAGAGGTGGCCAATAAAAGTGACCTTGTCCAGTACCATTCTTATCCAAATACAAGCAATAAAAGAGAGCAAATATTACGTTATGATCCCAGCTGGTGTTACTATTGGACAGTCTGGTCCTAGAGCAGAACCTGGTTTGATAAATCATGGGTTGGATTCTGCATCAGCCGACACCGGAATCAGGAAATGTGATTGGGCAGAGCATCGGTTCTGGCACTGAAATCGCAGCGGGCGTCGATTTCACGCCAAATCACAATTCTTCATCACCCCGACAATGGTCAATGCATTCCAGAACGCACATACAGTAAACACCTTGGCATATCATTAGCAGGCCTGACCCGGTATTCTCCGAGGCACAATGGGCCGAATTCCCAACGGCGCAGTTGACTTGTGCTTTTAAAAATCGTGCAACAGGCGCCATGGCTGCTGAGGGAGAGAGGGGTGTTAGGAAAGTTCCAACATCACCATAGTTTGCTGACAGTCTTGCCGCTGGATAGGGGGCTTCTGCCAGGGCCGGTGGGAGTAGCAGGGGATAGCCAAGGCGTGGGCTGAGTGGTCGGGGTGGACGGGCACGGAACACCATTGCAGCAGCTGGAAAGGTAGCCATGCAGCTGTGCACACCACTGCCTACTATAAACTTAGGGCCATGGGTCAGATGGGTGCCCCCCCCCCCCAGACCAGCCCCCTGGGTGCCCTCTGGCCCCAGCTGACCCAACAGCTGTATGGGCGCGCTCCAGCGCAACCAGTGCCATCTTGTTGGCTGGGATGGTGTGTGTGGGGGAGTGAAATTTGTATATACGGCTGCAGCATGTCGGCCTCCTGAGTGTCAATCATGAATCCAGAGAATCTGGCACCGTTTCTCATTGGAATCAATTGCGTACCATATGGTTCCGGTGCTAGCTCCTTAACAGTCGCCGCATGACGTTTATTTTCTTTTAAAGATGTGGATGAACAGTGCCACAGGAAAGATCATTAAGTTTTAACAAAAAAGGGCAGCACGGTGGCACAGTGGTTAGCACTGCGCCCATGGCGCTGAGGACCCTGGTTCGATCCTGGCCCCAGGTCACTGTCCGTGTGGAGTTTGAACATTCTCCCCATGTCTGCGTGGGATTCACCCCTACAACCCAAAGATGTGCAGGTTAGGTGGATTTTGGGCATGCTAAATTGCCCCTTAATTGGAAAAAATATATTGGGTACTTTAAATTTGTTTAAATTAAAAGTTTGAACAAAAGAATAAACCAATTTGTTTTTAAAACAACAGATGGTAGTTTTGTGGTCATCATTACTGGCTGGCTTACAATTCCAGATGTTTTTATTGAGCTGAATTAAAATTCCATCACTTTGGTGGAATATAAAACAGATGGTCAGGACATACAGAACATACAGTGCAGAAAGAGGCCACCTGACCCATCGAGTCTGCACCAGCTCACTTATGACCTCACTTCCACCCCATCCCCATCCCCGTAACCCAATAACCCCTCCGAACCTTTTTGGACAATGAGGGCAATTTAGCTTGGCCAATCCACCTAACCTGCAAATATTTGGGCTGTGGGAGGAAACCGGAGCACCCGTAGGAAACCCATGCAGACACGGGGAGAACATGCAGACTCCGCACAGACAGTGACCTAGCGGGGAATCAAACCTGGGACCCTGACGCTGTGACGCCACAATGCTAACCACTGTGTTATCGTGCTGCCCATTGGACAGGACCTCTGAATTACCAATCCAGCGACATTATCACTATACCGCACCCTGCCCCCAAGGCGCAGCCTTTTGAATTTTAGTGTAAAGCTTGTCTCGGTGTATAGATTAGAGAAGCAAAGGAAAGAAAATTGCAGTAATTGTTTTGCTTAGGCAAACATGTTCTGGATATTACCATCCATTATAATGCAGCCAGCTGATTGAAAAAATATAACTTCAGGGTAAATATCTTCACCATCAACTTGACTTACAACACAATTCTACGAACTATTACATTTTATAGGGCTTTTAGAGAGTTTTTTGTCCTTTGATATTTCGCAAATGCTTTGATATTGGAAATGCATGAAGCCCTTTCTCCATGCCTGCTTCTAATGTTGGTGTCAAGGACAGCATGGTATCACAAGTGGATAGCACTGTGGCTTCACAGCGTCAGGGTCCCAGGTTCGGTTCCCCGCTGGATCACTGTCTGTGCGGAATCTGCATGTTCTCCCCGTGTCTGCGTGGGTTGCCTCCGGGTGCTCCGGTTTCCTCCCACAGTCCAAAGATGTGCAGGTTAGGTGGATTGGTCATGCTAAATTGCCCTTCGTGAACAAAAAGGTTAGGAGGGGTTATTGGGTTACAGGGATAGGGTGGAAGTGAGGGGTTAAGTGGGTCGGTGCAGACTCGATGGACCGAATAGCTTCCTTCTGCACTGTATGCTCTGTTTTATGTCTCACTTGTTTTGTAGATTGAGTGTTAATTACTTATGAATATGATACCCAAACTATGTTCAGCGATACTTCAAGAAAATAAAGGGATAGATTTGGGATGAGTTATTATTATCTGTGTGTAGCAACATTCTTTTGTTAATACAGCTATGCTATATACTTGAATCTGAGCAATTGTCCCTCTAATTTTAAGTTATTATATTAAACAGGAATCTCAAGTCAAAACTGTAGGATATTATATAGAGAATGCTTGTTAGTGGGTGGGATGAATGAGGGAAGATGCTCATCCTATCGTTATCAAATTAACTGTTAGGTTTAATTCATTGTGAGTCCTATTCACTAAAGCTGTTGGCTCAGAAATGACCAAGTAAGCAAACAAATTGTTGTGATTTAATCTTGTTCTCAGGGATTCAAATCTGTAAACCACAGGTTTTAAGCAGCTGCATAACTTTGATCTGGTGTGGACATCTACAGTCGAACAACGACCTTCAAAACCAGGATTGCTTTCGATGATTTCTATACTTGTTCGACAAAATATATTTAAATCTGAATATGATTGCACCATTTACTAATTTCTTATATTTCATTGCCAAGAATAAAATGCAACAAGCCATCATTGTTACTATTAACTGGAATGAACAAAACAACTATTAAGAATGGCTATTTATATTTCTATGTGTGTAGAATACACAGAATGGGGGTTATAATAGGCAACTCGAATGCAAAACGAACTCCACGTTTAACAACGTAACCTTGAGAAATGAATGTCCACACAGGGTGCATTCACAGCCAGCTGTGACTACAATGCTGAACTGAGTCAAATTTCTCAAAGTAAAAGAAAGTTCTCAACAGGCCAAAGAATTCTTCAATCAGTTCTTCTGTAGAATATTTTCTTAATTACTGTTTTGGGCCATGGAGTTCACCTGCCCCACAACTTTTAATAGATTGTGGTATGGGGAGCACATGACCCACTCTAGGTGTGGTAGAGCAGAAATGGCAAAGTATTTTTTAAAACAAAACAATGTTTATTCTATGAACTCAAGTTAACCTTTTTAAAACATACAGTGAACATCTTAGCAACCATCAATTAAAATACAACCCCCAAAGAATACAACACTAAGTAATCCTTAATAACTTCCCAAACAACATCCAGAAGACAAAAGAAACACCTTTTAACAGAAGCACATTAGGTTTACATTCACTACTGAGAATATGTATAATTCTTAATTCTACTACTGATCAAGAGATAGTCTTTTCATGGCAGAGAGATCAACAGTACACCTGCTCTGTCTGGCTTCAGCTCCAACACTGAAAACAAAACTAAAACACACCCTGCAGCAAACAGCCTAAAATGAAAGTAAAAAGTTGACAGACAGCGCAGCTCGCCCCACACTAAGACATTAAGACATTCTTCAAGTGACATTCTCATGACAATTACATAATGGTTCCTATTCAAATTCTAAGAAATAGTACAGCATACAAGGAGCTGAACTATCCCCTTCTCCAAGGCATAGCAGTCAGAATAGACCTCCACCTGGTCCTCCATCTCATCATAACACATTATCCTAGGTTGGAGATAGTTATTAGTGAATGGGAGGCCTCCAATGGGAATCTGCCATTATGAAAGAAGGAAGTGTTACAGCTGTACAGAACCTGAAGAGATGTAAAGGTAACCTGAAGTGATAGGAAAACTCTGCTGAAGAGGTTTGAATGTATTTATTCAAAGTGTTTAGTTGTATCTATTCAAAGTGTTATCTGAGAGGGTGGACTAGGCGTTGGCTAAATTAGGGAAGATTGTCAGTTCACTTTCTCTTCAGGACCTTTCCGCTGTTACCTGAGGGGTCAGCAATAGGCTTATTCTGATGAACCACTGGAACAGCGGGCATTCGATACACAGCAGGATATTCTCTGAGAAACTGAGATTTGGCACTTTAACCTTACTTATCTGCAATGGACAGAAGCAATTAAGGAGAGATATTAAGACAAAGGCAGGGAGATGGTGGCAGGTCTCAACTCATGCCAATCATTCATTCTCAAATGTGATGCTGCCCAAATTTGGGTGGGATTATGGAGGATAATCCAACCCAGATCAGGGTGAGAAAATATTTCTTGGAATGTCTATCTGCTTTGGATATTTTACAGACTCATCAGGCTTTCTGGTATAGTCACATACTTTCAAGTGTCAGGTTGTTTTGTGTGAAGCAAATTACTTTTGAAAAGGAATGATTGTTGTTGCTATGCACCGCTGTTTATTTGGACAGCTTGCCAACTGATTTAATTCTGTTTGTTCTTATTGTGGATAGTTGGGGATAGTGAGATATTGATGTGGATGATGATCCATGATTGTATTGAATGGTGAAGCAGGCTTGATAGGTTGAATGACTTACTCCTGTTCCTATGTTCCTATTCTCTTTCCAATTTTAAATTCAGTGAAGTTCATCAATATTGGGCAATGGAACCATCTCAGACATTTTATACCCAAGGGATAATTTTACACATCCTTATCGACCAGGCCCCTACGATACTCCCTCATTAATTCACGTGGTGTCAACAGACACTTTTAGGTCAGAAGTATCACAGTATCTATAGAATCCCTACAGTGCTGAAGGATGTCATTCAGACCATCGAACCTGCACCAACAGTCCGAAAGAGCACCCTACATAGGCCCACTCCCCCACCAGAGCCCCATAACCCTGATGTGGAGATACCAGTGTTGGACTGGGGTGAGCACAGGAAGAAGTCTTACAACACCAGGTTAAAGTCCAACAGGTTTGTTTTGAATCACTAGCTTTCGGAGCACTATTCCTTCCTCAGGTGAATGAAGAGGTAGGTTCCAGAAACATATGTAGGAAAATTCATGGGCGGGATTCTCCGCGAACCGGTGGGTTGGGCCACTCCGGCGTCGGGCTGCCCCGAAGGTGCGGAATCTTCCACACCTTCAGGGGCGAGGCTGGCACCGGAGTGTTTGGCGCCATGCCAGCCAGAGGGGAAGGGCTTGGCGCCATGCCAACCAGCGGCGAAGGGCCTCCGCCGGCCGGCGTGGGTTGGCACATGCGCGGGAGTACCAGCGTGTGCTGGCGCCATCCCAGCGAATGCGCAGGGGGTTCTTTTCCGCACCGGCCATGGTGGAGGTTGACAGCGGCTGGTGCGGAGGGAAAGAGTGCAGCCACGGCACAGGCCCGCCCGCGGATCGGTGGGCCCCGATCGCGGGCCAGGCCACCACCACGAGGTTCAAAGCCAAGTACTGATCAATAACTCAATATACCAGTTAGTAAGTTTCAAATCAAAACACATTTACTATACACACAGTCAATCACTACTCATGCATAAAACTCTACTTACTAGACTATCAGTACAACTAAAGGCCTATACTTAGCTTTCAATTGGCCCACCAGGTCAGAGGAACAATGGCCTTTGTCCGGGACTGAGTCTGCTGGCTTCAAAGCTGGTATGGAATAGTAGCTAGGAGCGTCTATCTCGTGGGGGCACCCCCCGCGGGCCAGATCCCCCCCCCCCCCCCCCCCCCCCCCCCCCCGAGGACTCTGCAGGCCAGCCAATTTGCTCCAAAGGGGCCAACCCTTCCCTTTGAGGTACTTTCTAATCTCTTCTTCCCAAACGGGACACTGTCCTACTCTACTGCTGGCCGCTGCGACCACGAATTCCTGCGGGTTCATAAGGCGTTCCATTGCCTTCATTGCCATTTTTCCTATCTGAGTTCTCTTTAAATTTGGAACAAGGGGTAATAAAGCGATGCTGAAAACACAGGTACGGCTTTCACTAATTTCCGGAATACAAACACCCGACAGTTTTTCGCAACAAAATCTATCAGGTTCACCTTATATCCCTGATAGTACGCATGCATTAACACACTTCCGAATTCTGAACTGCTTGAACACTTGTGGTTATTTCTGTTCCCAATTGGATTCTAATTCAAATTTTGGGTTCTCTCGGAGTGGGGGGGCTACTTCTAAGTCGAGTCCTGTCAGAGTTCGCCAATAAATGTTGCTAGGTGTTGCTTTCACTTAATTGCTCTGTTTAATAACCTTTGCTCTAGAGTCGCCAGGTATCTTTCTGATACCACCACGAGGTTCAAAGCCAAGTACTGATCAATAACTCAATATACCAGTTAGTAAGTTTCAAATCAAAACACATTTATTATACACAGTCAATCACTACTCATGCATAAAACTCTACTTACTAGACTATCACTACAACTAAAGGCCTATACTTAGCTTTCAATTGGCCCACCAGGTCAGAGGAACAATGGCCCTTGTCCGGGTCTGAATCTGCTGGCTTCAAAGCTGGTATGGAATAGTAGCTAGGAGCGTCTATCTCATAGCATGCATTGACTGGAGACTTACTTGATTGGTGCAGCTGCTAGGCAGGTCTCTCCTTGCTGAGAGTCACGGTCAAGTGTTCTTTGAGAGCTGCCGAGAGATCCTTCCAAGAGAGCGAACTGAACTTGGGGACTCTACTTTAGAGTCCCCAGGGGTTTCGCGCCCTTGTGGGCGGCCCCGGACCTGGTCCCAATTATTTGGACCCTGTCCCAATCGTTTCAATCGATTTCTCCAATACTGGAGCTGTTCCCTGATCGCTGGGCGGTTCCTATGTGTCCGTTGGCCGTCCTTTGTCCTGGCTCCCGCTGGCGCCGGGGAGTCTGTCTTGGTCCTGATCGCTTCAATGTATCTAATTGTTCCTGGGGATTGCTCATTAATATGTAGATGGCTATTGTTTTTGGTTCTGTCTGGGTGCTGTAAGTCTTAATACACAGGAAACCTTACACCTGCTTGTTTTCCTGTGCCTTGCCAATTTTCCCTGCATTCTTTGCGGGCCTCCATTTTGGAATCGGGAAGTTGCCCCCCCAGGTGGCTACACTGTGGAGCCAGGTCCCGCCGGGAAGGACGTGTTGTGATTTACGCCGGCGGGACCGTCCGAAAACGGGCAGCCACTCGCGGGCCGGAGAATCGCTGGGGGGCGCTGTCAGTGGCCCCCGACTGGCGTGGCACAATTTCCGCCCTCGCCAAAACCGTGGCGCCGGAGAATTCGTCATCCGGCGGGGGCAGGATTCACGCCACCCCCCAACGATTCTTCGACCTGGCGGGGGCGGAGAATCCCGCACTATGTGTTTCTTGAACCTACCTCTTCATTCACCTGAAGAAGGAGCAGTGCTCCGCAAGCTAGTGATTCGAAACAAACCTGTTGGACTTTAACCTGGTGTTGTAAGACTTCTTGCCATAATCCTGCGCATTGATCAATCCACCTAGCCTACACATTTTTGAACTGTGGGAGGACACTAGATCACCCTGAGGAAACACATGCAGAGACAGCGAAAATGCGCAAACTCCACACAGGTAGTCACCCAAGCCTGGAATCAAAGCTGGGTCCCCGGCACTGTGAGGCAGCAGCCCTACCACTGTGCCACCATGCTGCTTATGTGTTAAAGAGAAAAACTCTGCTCTGAATCAATTCAACCAAACTACAACACAGCACTCTCACTCCAATTGAAATTTTAGATAAGTGACTTTCAGCCATATCTTGACCGGTTTTGCTCTTTTCTTTCTGTGAAGAATTTATTTTTTATTATTCATGGGATGCGGGTGCCACTGGATGAAGCACATGTTTATTGCTCATCCCGAATTGCCCTTCAGAAGGTGGTGGTGAGCCGCCATCTGGAACCCCTGCTGTCCATGGAGTGAAAATACTTTCACTGTGCTGCTAGGTTGGGAATTCCAGGGTTTTGACCCAGTGGCAGAGGAAATGTGGCATTTTCCAAATCAGGATGGTGCATGATTTGGGGGGGGGAAACTTGCAGATATCCATCACATGTCAGACTTATGCATTGTTTATGGTGCAAAGGCCCTGAAGTGTTAGAGGATGAATTACTCTTATAGCCATAATATTTATGTAGCTTCTGCAGTTCAGTTTCTGGTCAGTGATAACTTCTCAGAATGTTAATGATTGGTGATTCAGCAATGGTAATGCTATTAGATGTTAAGGGGCAGACAATTGATCAGACTCTCTTTTGTTGTAACTAGTCATTCCTTCATACTTATATGGCACAATTGTTACTCGCTATCAATCCAAACAGTCCAGGCCTTGGCTCATGCAGACAAGGGGTATTTCATTATCTGAGATTTAGAAATGGAACTGGACACTTTACAATCATCAAAAAACATTCCTGTGTTCTGAATCTATGATTGAGGGAAAGGGCATTGATGAAGCAGCTGAGGAGGTTGGGGCTAGGACACTACCCTATGGAATTCTTGCAATGATACCCTGGGGTGAGATGATTGGCCTTCAACAATCATAACCATCTACTTTAGTGCCAAGTACAACTCTAGTCAGTGGCAATATTTTTCCAAATTCCCATTAACTTCAAGATTTCGAGGGTTCCTTGATGTAGTCAATTAAATGCCAGCTTGATTTCAAGGTCAGTCTCTTCACTGGTGGAATTCAATTATTTTGCCCATGTTTGGACCAAGGATGTAATGAGGACAGGAGCTGACTGGCCCTGACAGAACCCAAACCAAGCATCACTGAGCAGGTTATTGTTGACCATGATGTGGAGATGCCAGCATTGAGATGGGGTGAGCACTGTAAGAAATGTTGCAACACCAGGTTAAAGTCCAACAGGTTGGTTTCAAATCACTAGCTTTTGGAGCACTGCTCCTTCCTCAGGTGAATGAAGAGGTGGGTTCCAGAAACATTAATATAGACAAAGTCAAAGATGCAATAATTACAGGGTATTGTTGACTAAGTGCCACTTGGTAGCACTGTCAATGACATATTCCATCACTTTACTAAAGATCAAGAGTAGACGAATGGGGTGATAATTGACTGGATTGGATTCGTCCTGCTTTTTGTGGACAGCATATACCTGGGCAATTTTGCATTTTGTTAGGTGGATGCTAGTGTTGTAGCTGCACTGGAACAGCTTGGTTAGGGGTGTGGAGCACAGGTCTTTAGCAGTACAGTGAGAATGTTGTCAGAGCCCAAAGCATTTGCCATACCCAGTGTGGTCAGTCATTTTCTGATTACGTGGATGGAATCAAATTATGTGAAGACTGGCATCTGTGAATGTAGGGATCACAAGAGGAGGCTGAGATGAACTTCTGGCTGAAAGTTGATGAAAATGCTTCAGCCTTGCCTTTTGCACTGGCATGCTGGTCTCCACCATCATCTAGAGTAGGGCTGCACATGGAGTCTCCCCCAGTTAGTTGTTCAATCGTCCACCACTACATGAGCTGTTTTATTTTCCTTCCAGGATCATTATAACCCCTCCCAGTGAGAATTTCCTCATGTGAAGAGTTTAAAGAATCGGAGGATGAATGGAGCAATGTCAGGAAAGAGAGGGTGCAATGGGAGTGTCCCCATCTGCTGGGACTGACACAATAACATCTGCAGACAGAGGTAAATATACCTCACTTGGTGATGAATTATATAGACGGAGTACACGATTTTGAGTGAAGCTTGGACAATGGTTCTGTTGGCATCACCAATACATATGAAAATGGGACAATTGGCTGTTTCTTCAGAAGTACACCACAGTATAATTATAAGCAATGTTAAATGCAATTATACTTCAAGAACGTCACAAGATGCTCAAAAGCCCGAGTAGCCTGATTGGTCTGACTTTCACAACCAGCAATGATCCTGGAACAACTGTGTTCAATCTGTCCAGATTAGTATAGTGTCAGATGTTTAGCTGTGCTGATGGGGCAGTAAGTCACCAGTTACCATGCAGTTTACGAGTGGCACAAGGTAGGTCAGCTGCAAACACCAACTGTACATTGTGCATTTTAAAACTGCCCAGATTTGATCGAGTTAATTCTGTAATTATGCCGCAGATTCTCCCCTGACAAACAACACTTGTGCTTGTGCCAAAGATGCAAAATAATGCTGCAGTTTTTGCTCATTCTCAAAATAAGCCTTGCAAGCAAGACTCCAAGAAGTCACCTCATGTTAGCCTTGCTTTGCAGCAGCCTCAATTTAACTGCAATTGATCCAAAACTAGGCATAATTCTTCCAACAAAAATCCCTGACTGTGAAAACCAAACTGGCCTCATAAAGTGCACTGTTAAAAAAAATCTTAGAACAAAAGCTCCCGCACAGTGTCAGATGAATGAACGCTTCCAACAAATATTTTCAGAGGCCAACATGAAAAACAACAGAACTGTCTCACAGGGGTTGGTTCCATTGAGTATCATGGAATCAGATACCTTCTGTAGGTAGCTGCTGTAGATCCTCGGAAACACCTCCAGCTTTGAGTTCCCATCGACTGGGAAAAGAATTTTTCCAATAAATATCTCCCATAAACCATTTCCAGTGCTGCCAAAGACTAACATAATGATGACACCCCAAATTAATATGTTCTATAGATTATGAAAAAGAAACAAATAGCTTAATGACCTGAACAACGTGGCAATTAGAGCAAAGCAAATAGATTGGAATCATATAAAGGTAGCATTGTGGATAGCACAATCGCTTCACAACTGCAGGGTCCCAGGTTCGATTCCGGCTTGGGTCACTGTCTGTGCGGAGTCTGCACATCCTCCCCGTGTGTGCGTGGGTTTCCTCCGGGTGCTCCGGTTTCCTCCCACAGTCCAAAGATGTGCAGGTTAGGTGGATTGGCCATGATAACTTGCCCTTAGTGTTGAAAATTGCCCTTAGTGTTGGGTGGGGTTACTGGGTTATGGGAATAGGGTGGAGGTGTTGACCTTGGGTAGGGTGCTCTTTCCAAGAGCCGGTGCAGACGCGATGGGCTGAATGGCCTCCTTCTGCACTGCAAATTCTATGTAAAAACATAAAAGCATTGCAACAAATTAAATCCTTCAACCAAAATCAGCTTCTGACACCAAAAGCCAAACGTGAACAAATGCAAACTGCTTTTGCCTTACTACATCAATGGCATTGCACATATGCAGATCAGTGCTTCCTTCTGTACCATTTTGTCTTCAAGGGCCATGCTATCTGAATCCAAATTTATTGAATTACATCAACACTTGGCATTGTCATGATCAGGTAGGTATAAACTTTGTAGTTATCCTGGAAATAAGCAGTATTGAATATCTGCAGTATTTTATCACAAGGGCTCTTTTGCAGTCACACAATGCCGCCAATTAGTATCCATATTTCAATTCTATGTACGCCAAAATAATCACTCCATCACCTGTCATTTCGATATTTCATGATCATCATACAGTTGTGACAAGATGACACGTTTTTTTAGTAACTGGATTGGTGAAGCACACCCATTTCTAATGTGTCTCAGTATTTCAGGAGCAAGCTTACATTGTCAGAGTCACAAGGCATATTACAAGGCCACAAGCATGGTAATGCTGTCTATCTTTCTCTCTCTGTGTATTTGCCATAGCAGTTAGAAAGGATGACAGTGGAAGTGTTTGCATCTGAGTGTTTAAATAAAATGTCTCCAAAGTGCAAAGACAGCAAAGATCATGGGTGACGGGTATATTAGTTTGTGAGCTGCTGCATTTCAAATGATATGGAGTAAAGCATTCATCCTGGAAATATTCAATACAGTGAAGATGTAAAAATGTATCAGTTGAATTAACATACTACCATCGATTTCTCTCAATCTGATAGCCTGTGCTTATGTAATCATGAAGTTTAATGATTGAGAAGGCAGGTGATTGTTAATGAGGGACATGTCGGTATAGCAGGATGTGTGTTACCATAAGCTTTAGTCACATAATAAAACACTGCAATAAAATTAAAAGATAAACAATATACATCTTCACATCTCAGCTTTTATCGAATATGACTCTGGGGGAATTCACAAACAGTGTGCTTTCCTCAGTGGCACAATCACAGAATGCAGATCTGCGCTGCCCAGCTGTGCATTTATTGTTGCAACACAGTTAATAGCCCACTTACAGCCTGGTGGAACAGTCCACTGCTGCAAAAACCTTATCAAAAGACCAATATTCATCTCTTGCAGCATTAATCGACATTTTCTTTTGCTTGTGAGGAATAACTCGATATTTCTTCGGAAATATGTAATGAGGCCTTAATAGTGATTCAGTATTCAGTCGAAATCTTCATTCATTTTGCCGTGAGATAGCTTTTTATTATTTTGCTGTCATGATAATATTTACTTGAATTCAATGACATTGAATTCAAGTGTTGTTTTTTGTTAATCACTCATTGTTAACGTATGTAAAGGAATATGACAACACCATATGAGCACATTTTCTTTTCCTGCTGTTTCAAAGATCCTCTGTGAAAATTCCCACTATCATTTCCTTCTGATAATGCACTGTAAAGAGAGCTCAGCAAATAGGATTAGAAGCTACGACAATTCATCATTCAAAATTTAATGTAAGCAAAAATAACATTGCAGTCGACATAGCCAGCATTTCTTGTTAACAGCTGAACAGACTGCATCAAGTTCAAAATATAGCCCAAGCCACAGAACTACAAGTGAGTACTAGAGTGCCACCTGCAGGTTCAGACAATTTAAAGATTTTAGAAATTATAATGGAAATTTCAACGAGTAACGCAGAACAGGAAACATTGGAGAACAATTGTTCACAGTGCGAATGAGGACGGATGAGATCAGGGCGAGACAGTGCCAATCAGTGCAAGCAGTACAGTGATTAAAAACTGCCCTTATTTTCTCTAAAATTACTTTTTTGATCTGCTTGGGTCCGTGGAGTCCAGGGGTCATGAGGATAATCAGGCTGGTCTGCTGATTGAACTTCAATGGAAGTGTTATGGGAGAGGCGTTTTCAGAAACTCAAAATGTATCATGGAGTTCAACCAACCTCCCCCTTTAATGTATTGTTGCTTTTGAAGCACACGGCTTGTTCTCCAGGTGGTATTACAATTATGGACATGTGGGTTTTTAAACACAAAACAATGTTTATTCCATGAATTCAATTTAACCTTTTCAATAAATATTGGATCACTCAACACCCCTTACTTCAAAGATAACCCCAAAAATAATGCAACACTAAATAATCCTTCAGTTGTTCCTTTAAACATCCAAGAGACTTAACACCTTTAAACAGAAACACATCAGGTTAAAGACATTACTACGATGAGTTTAAATCACCCTATGAGTTTAAATCATGGCAGAGATCACAGCAGATCCAGCTCACTGCAAACACAGACACACCCAAGCTCTTTTTCTCAAAACTGAAACCAAAAACAGAAGTGAGCTCATCTCAGCTACCCCCCCCCCCCGCCCACCCTCTGACATCACTTCAGTAATATGAGCTGCTACATTTCTTAAAGGTACATTGCTTAAACATCCATTTCTTAAAGGTACTCTCACATGACAGAAGGGAGATTACGTTCGTGTGGGACAGGGGAACATTGATGGGAGACAGGTCATTTATGTGAAGCCTCTGCCATGGCTGGATGTTTTGAGTGTTCTCATTTGTGTATTTGACCCCGACCTTGCCCTCTGCACAGGAGTGGCCCTTTTCCTCGCCTGCAAATTCAAGGGCTCATCCCTCAAATGGGGATTTGGTCTTGAGCTCCAGCATAGCTCTGGTTGGCTGGGCCTGCTCACGCCTGCCGACCAAGTTTGTCCTGCAATGAGAGAGGGGAAGAGTGTAGGCGGGAGTCGGGCCACGTCAGGTGGAGATGGTGTTTGTCATGTGTGGGAGCAGGCACTTAATGGGCATCAGAGCTACTGGAGAGGTTATGGGGGTGTGGGTGACAGTGCATGACAGGACCTCTGACCCCGCGAGGTGGGTGGGAATGAGGTCGCCATGGAGATGTGAGGACTGTGTTAAGGGGTGCTGAGGGAGACATGAGGAAACGGATTTACACTAGCTGCATGAAGAAGGTCAGTCATCTTCTTATGACACTGCAGCCCCTTCCTCATTTGGAATGAACTGGCATTGACAATCACAGCCACAGCCTCCCAGGAAGAGTTGGGTACTTTGCTAGATGACATCTGCTCAACCGAGGGTGGAGGGTTTCTCACATCTGCACGACCCCATCGGGAAGTTTGCAGAGAGCTCCCTCTGTAAAATGTGGTGCATTCTCTCTGGCAGCCATACCCTTGACTGGACTTGCATCAAGTGCTGGGGATGTTGGGGAGGCATTTAAAAGGAGACCCCGACTGAATACAAAGATTAATTTTTCCTGGGGCAAGAGAATCAGTGGCAAGTCACCATGAGCGCAGCATGAATTATGTGGAAAATATAAATTTTGTTAAAAAGGCTGAATATTCAGTGAATTTTCCTGCCGTCAGTGCTGACAGGATTCTCCCTGGTTTTATCAACGGAACTGGCACTTCGAAAAAATATGGCAAGAATCCGACCTCTATGTTTAAGGCTGAAGATGCTTTTATTATAGTTCCCACTCTGCCCTTGCATGAGACTGAGCGATGGACATTGATTTCACTCTGTTGTCGTGTTATGCTTCTTCATGTAGCATAAGATTCTTTCTTGATGTACACTCTGACAAAGGAAGGTTCAGACTTGGAGATAGGTTTCACACATTTATTGAACAGTTAACAATTATCCTACTTGAGTTTGACTCTCCTGCTGATCTTACTGTAGTAACTCAAGCTAGCTAATCAGTCTGCTCTAATCCATGCGGTGGGTGTGATGCTTCTGATCTGCCCCTGTCTTTCTGAGTGTCGCTTGTGGAAAGAGAAAGAGCATGTGTGCCCTGTCCTTTTATATGCATAGCCCCCTTGTGGTAGTGTCACCTCTGGGTGTGTCTTGACTGCCCATTGGTCGTGTCCTATCTTACTGACCTATTGGTTGAATATCTGTGTGAGATGATGTCTCTGGTGCTCCTTCTAGTGTTTATTTAGTCTTAGTGTATTTGCATTAACCCCTTGTGTATTTACAGTGATGCATCTCACCACATCTGTGACATTTGAAGTGTCTGCTCGAGGGGACTGAGTGTGTGATGTCAGACGGATGTACTCATTTTAATGATGCCATCGACTTACCTATGAGGAACTCACTTTGCCCTGAACAGCTGCCTAGTGGTCCTTCATAGAATCGTGCTGTGAAGTTGTGGAATGCAAATCGATATAGAATTCCTTTCATGACTTGTGCACATATGGTTTATGATTCATATAAAGGATTAGCCTTTGTAAGTTCAACAATAATGCTGTGAAAGTGATACTTCAGCACATTTCCTGAGTGCTGAGCAGGATCTATGAAGGAAAGACGGTTTAATTAACTGCAATGTCAATACCGACTAGGCCACATGTCTCCCAAAGGTCAAGGCAATGCAGGATGTCGGTGTGGCAGGCTTCCTATGAATGCATGGTAATGAGTGATTGTTAATAAGCTAGCAATGGTCCTGCTGAGTCCAAAGATGTGCGGGTTAGGTGGATTGGCCATGCTAAATTGCCCGCAGTGTCCTAAAAAGTAAGGTTAAGGGGGAGTTGTTGGGTGACGGGTATAGGGTGGATACGTGGGTTTGAGTAGGGTGATCATTGCTCGGCACAACATCGAGGGCCGAAGGGCCTGTTCTGTGCTGTGCTGTTCTAAATTCTAAATTCTAAATTGAGCAATCAATGGTACGGCCTCCTTCCATTTTCAAGGAAAAAATTTCTAGCCCTTGGCTTCCCCTCCTTTTGTACATCGCATACGAATGCCGCCCCTTGCAGGATGATATAATCCTGGGGTACAAAATGTGGCTGAGCTTTCCCCTCAGATTTGAATGCACATTTACAATGAGGGTCTTAATTAGAGTCAAAAGACCCAAGTCCTAGGATCCACAGTCAGCATTGTGTTGGCTGTCCTTGACAATAATGATTAATATCCAATCCTAGCACTTAGGTTATAACTGTAAGCATGGCGCCTTTAATAATATGACCAGTGCATTGGGACCATGGAGGATTTTAGAACTGCCTTTATTCAGTAGAATATACCCATTCTGACCTCCCTTGCATGGATCAGATGCCAATTAAGACTGTATGCCCTGCATTACTGAAACTTATTGGATTCTCACATGAATGCGCACTATTCGTAATGGAGCTAACCTTGTTCAGTGTGCGTCAGACCATCGAATCCAGCACTCAGCTGAGCCATTTTCTCCATGATTTGAGCACGACAGTGACAGGGTGCCCCTCCAATAAGCAAAAAAACTTTTAGCTTGTTTTTCAAATTGGGCCATTGCAAGGTAAGATTGAAAATGATGATTCTGAACTTCATCTGGGAAACATGTTTCAACCTCCCCCATGACCCAACAAGTCCCACCCATCCTCTTCTATACTCAACCTCCCAATTCCCATTCCTCCCATCACAATCCACCATCTCCCAAAACCCTTGATCATTTTCCATGTTGATATTCCTGTCCTCCTTCCAACCGTTTTAATGTTGCCGTTTGCCAACCTGAGCTTTTCCCTCTTGAGGTCACATATACCCTAACTATTCAGAACCACCCATGAGGCCATCTACCACCCTCCCGTGACTTTCCAGCTACTAGCTGACCGGATCTAGGTGACTGACCAGGCATCTAGTGAGCCATCTGCCTTACAGAAACCATGGCTGGATTCTCCGGTCACAGGCGCGTTCGGCGACGGGCCAGAGAATCTAAATTCCTAACCGAATCGGAGGAGGCGCCGCTTCCACGATGCTCTGCCTCCTCCAAAGCGGCGTGCTCACAAAGTACACCGCACCACATATCCACGGCCTCAGGCCATTGCCTGAGGCCTGTCCCCCGATGCTCCACCCCTGACCGGCTGAGTTCCCGATGGCGTGGGACACGTGTGGTCCCATCCGTCAGGAACTCAGCATGGAGGCTGCGGACTCAGTCCAGTGCTGCCACAGTTGGGGGAGGGCTGATCCTTGGCAGGAGTGGACATGTTCGGGGTTGGGGACACTGTGGTGGGGTGGTCTGGGGCGCGTGAGCTGGCCGAAGGGGGTCTATTTTGCGTGCCGGGTTTGCAAGCGGCATGCGCCATGAAGAACAGCGCGGCCACTGCAGGCCGCCACCATGCGCATGTCCGGCCACGGATCTGGCAATTCTCCGGGCCGTATCGGCAGCTAGAGCGGGGTATCTCCGTTGCCTTCCTGCTAGCCTCCAGCAAAACGGAGAGTCGGTGTACAGCTACCCAGAATGTTGCAGCAGCGCTCTTAAAGGTTGGTGAAAACAGCATCTACTGATCACAAATGAAGTGATCGTTGATGAAGTGATATGCAATCAGAAAACAAACTGTTCTGAATATCCACCGGTGGGGCACTTCATTTGGAGGGGGAATGGGAAATGTAATTCTGGCAAGTTGACCTTTAAATGATCATTTATGAGAAGCAAATGTAGTTCCCACCGTGGCTGAGCAGCGTGAACAGGATATCCCACCGCCGACCAATGGCAGGCCACCTCTGCCATTGTGAAAAGCACAGAGATTTGCGTGGAAAGTCATTGTGAGGTTATTCACTTTGACAGAAAGAGTGGAAAAATAGAAAAATATTTAAATCCATAGACACTGCGGCTGTTGCAGCACAGTAAAAGATAAAACAAGGGAATTTTGAAATAAAGGGTGAAATTCTCTAATTGGAATCTTGGATGTAAAGATAGAGGTAAAGTGAGGGAGATCTTCTTCAAAAGAGAAGTGCTCACTCCGCAAATCTTTTAAACTTAAACGAAAAAATGGATCTTGCAATCAAGCCACCAGAGTCATTCTGTGGGAGCCTCTCTAAAGGGCAGCCTGTGACTGCTCTTCTGTCATGGTAGGGAGGGGAGGCCTGTTAGGTATTCTAGATTTCTGGCCCCCTGCCAAGCTGCTGCCTTGGCCAGGCACCTAAACCGATCCTCATCATCTTCAAGGAATCTGGAGGCTGACTGGAAAATCCCCACCAGCATATTTACTTGGCCTCTATAGCCTCTTCAGGAGCTGTGTTAGCTCCCGCCTCTGCAAAATGACCTGGAGGTGGGATTGTGTTGGGGATTTGACATGCCAGCAGGGCAAGCTATTTGCAGCACCTTTCCTTTCCCTGCTCTAGCCTGGGGCTCAACATCTTGTTTCTTAAGTTTCAATTGACTACAATTCTAGAGTCTTAAATTACTCTAAACTACTTTGGGATCTCTTGAGATTATGAAATACACCATATAAATGCAAGTCTGCCTTTTCTTTTCTGGTAGCCATGATGTGGAGATGCCGGCGTTGGACTGGGGTGAGCACAGAAATGAGTCTTACAACACCAGGTTAAAGTCCAACATGTTTGTTTCAAACACTAGCTTTTGGAGCACTGCACCTTCCTCAGGTGAATCAACTGTTTGAAACAAACATGTTGGACTTTAACCTGGTGTAAGACTTCTTACTGTTTTCTTTTCTGGCAATATAAGTTACAAATTTCAAAATACTTAATTCATTCTGCACTGGTGAAACTTGCTCAGAATAATCCTGCCTTCAATCCTCATTCAATACGAGAACAAGTAAAATGCTCTTTGGAATGGTTCAGGACAGGGGTGCAACTTTTATCATTAAGTCCAAATATTTTTCTGTGGAAAACCCCAAATAATATTTAATACAGAAATGAGCTAATTCAGAGAATAAAAGTTCACTCAACATTAAGTAATAATCACCAGCCTGCATTCTCTCTTCAGTGCTACAATAATAGGTTGAAGAATGTTGGGCTGGATTCTCCCAAAACAAGAGGTACACCAGGATCAGTCTCCAGGGGGCCTCCACAACAGCCAGGCCCGTGATTGGGGGCCACCGATCTGCGGGCGCACGCGATCTGGGGGGGGGGGCCTACCTTCTTCCACGCCGGCCCGCTGTGTGGGTCCGCCATGTTATGCAGACCCGTGGCCAGCAATGCAGGGCCGCGTATCAGCAGCCGGTGCTGCTTGGAGCACTCCGGCATCGTACAGGCCCCCTGTGGGCCATGGAATCGCTGGGCCAAGAGTCTCGTTGATGCCGGCGTGAAACATTCCGGTGTTTACGCCGGCTTCAATACTTCGCTGCCGTTTTGAAGAATCCCAGCCGTGGTGTTTCATGACGGTGTCATCGGCCCACATATGGAGGTATTCAATGGCCCACAAGGAGCTTTCATGGGCGCATTGTGCAACGCCCGATGAACCGGCTGCGACTTCACCAGTTCCGTCATTGACGCGACACCGCGGATGGAGTTAAATATTCTCAACCCCACATACAGCGTCTCAGGCAAGATGGCGGCACGGAGAGCAACGCCGCGATTGTGGGACAGGAAACTAGACACTCTCCTGGTTGCCATGGAGGAGAGGAGGCTGGTGTTATACCCCGGGCTGGGCTGCAGGACAGCAGGCGTGATCGTTCGCCGTGCTTGGGCGGAGGTGGCTGAGGCCGTCAGCGCCATTGGGGTGGTGGCCCGGACAGCAGACCAGTGCAGAAAGAAGCTGCACGACCTCCTCGGGGCAGCCAGGGTGAGTACCCAGCACTGTGCCCTGGCACCAACCCACCTACCCTCCACACACATGAACCCCCCCACCCCAGGGGGACAGTCCCACCCCCACCCTGATCCCCAAGCTAGCTGTAATGGCTGGGTTCTATATGCACCAATGCCAATGGAGACCCAACCCCTGGGCTGAATGCGCCGGGCCGTCCAACACGTTTGGTGTTTGTGTTTGCCCACTTCCCCAGGACATGACCACTCACAACTGGTGGGTGCGGGAGAAGACCTCCACCAAGTGAGACCCCCTGCCTGATTGCGTGCCCCTGGTGACTCATGCGTGCACACCCCTCACCCCACACACATCACCCCACACCCCCTCACCCATCCCCCCATACTCCACACCCCCTCACCACACACCCCACACCCCCTCATCACACATCCCTCACCCCTCCACCCCTCACCCCCTCACCCCACATCCCCTCACCCATCCCCCCCATACTCCACACCCCCTCACCACACACCCCACACCCCCTCACCCCACATCCCTCACCCCTCCCCCCTCCACCCCTCCACCCTTCACCCCACACCCCAGACCCCATTACCCCACACCCCTCACCCCTCCAGCCCTCACCCCATACCCCACACCCCCTCACCACACACGCCACACCCCCTCACCCCACATCCCTCACCCCTTCCCCCTCACCCCTCCAGCACTCCACCCTTCACCCCACACCCCATTACCCCACACCCCTCACAGCAACAGCCCTCATCACCTCACGCCTCACCCCGTCCACCTGTCTGACTATACATGCTGTCTTGTGACTCGCAGGACCAGCCGGCGATGGGCCTGACCCATCCGGGGCACGCCGCCCCCAGCCACTGCCAGGGCCGGTGTCCCCCAGGAACCCAAACACCGGCGGGGAGAGCAGTCGGACACCAGCCCTCTGCCTGAGACTCCCCAGGACACCACGACCCAGGGGACAGAGACACAAGACACCACGACCCATGGGACAGAGACACAAGACACCATGACCCATGGGACAGAGACACATCACACCATGACCCAGGGGACAAAGACAAAAGACACCACGACCCATGGGACAAAGACAAAAGACACCACGACCCATGGGACAAAGACAAAAGACACCACAACCCATGGGACAGAGACACAAGACACCACGACCCATGGGACAGAGACACAAGACACCACGACCCATGGGACAGAGACACATCACACCACGACCCAGGAGACCTCGAACTTCGGGTCCGATGATGACAGTGATTTCCGTCACAGCTGTCTCCTACACCATCCACCATCTCAGGGACTATCACCTCGGTTAGGCAATTTCGTGGAGAGACTTCTGGGATATTCACTGGTGCGCATCACATAGCCATACCAGTACAGCAGGTGGTGCTAGGAGCAGCCGAAGGGCAAGACGGTCGGAGGGCAGCCCCGCCCCAGCAACTAGCTGCTACCCAGACGGGTCCTGAGCTCCAGGAAGATCTATTCCCACCCATAGTTCAGATGCAGTCAGAGAGATCCAGGGAATAGAGGTGCGGATGGCGGCCGGCTTCCAGCACCTGCAGATGCAGGTGGAGGAGTCCAACCGCCTGCAGGAACAGGGGGTGGTGTCGGTCATGCGTGTCACCCAGGCCAAAACCGCACAAGTGGCATCCGCGTTTGAGGCAATGGGGGGGGCGACGAACAATGTCGGACATGAGGCAGTTTTGCAAGTCCTGGAGCATTCTGTGCAGGAGGGGGCCGTGGCGCAGGACAGGGCTGCCCACTCACAGGCAGCCATGTGCCAGAACCAGCTGTAGATTGCACCGGCGCTCCTCAGTGTGGCTCAGTCACAGTAGGCCATGGCTGAAAACATCGGCGCCATTGACCAAGTGCTGGCTGGCATCGCACAGCCCAGAGGGAGGTGGCCCAGTCCCAGAGAGAGGTGGCCCAGTCCCAGATACGGATGGCCCACTCCCTGTGCTCCATGGCCACAAACATACAGACCCTTGTCGATACCAGAGCGGGATCCAGGTAGGACTGGCAGCATTAGGTGTTGGGGGGGCCTCAGGGTTTTGCTCCGCTTGCACCCTCGTCCTATGGAGAAGCCCGGGGGCCATTGGGCTGCCCGAGGGAGGAGGATGTGCTGGGGTCTGTGCCAGTGACACCTTTGTGGAGGTGCTGGAACAGTGCAGCACCTTGGACTCCCCCTTCCTGTCTGTGGTGCATCAGGTGGACAGCAGGCAGAACAGGGCGGCATCCAGCCCAGCCGCCCTAGGAAATGTGCGCTAATGGAGACCCTAGTCGCAGGGCAAGAGTCTCAGCAGTCCATCTCCACTCCTGCTGTACTGTCTGGGGAACCACCTAGGCATCGTGTTGGGGCCCGTAAGGCCAGAAAGCTAAACACCAGCTACGTTAGCATGGGTGCAGGGCACAGTTTAGTTATAGAGGCGAGGGCACAGACTGTATATACCTCTTCACATTAAAGACATATTCACACTGTTGAACACTGCATCTGTGCTCTGTCTGATGGGTGCCCGATGGGTGTGGGGGTGGGCGTTCAGTGATGGCCACTGTGGGTGAGGGGTGGTGGACGAGTGAGGCCTGTCCCCAGCTATTTGACAGGGCCATATTTTGGACTGGCCAGTCCTCATGCAGTGCTCACCTTGGTGAGAGGTGCTACTGTGGGCATGAGTCAGACATTGTCGAACGATGTGGAGCACGGAGCTCATCACAGAGCGTTCTGTCATCATCCTCCATCCCATGGACTAGACCCGTTGTCACTGCCAACCCAGTGCCAACCTCAACACGTTGTGTCGCAGGTATATATAACGGAGGGGGTATGCATGCGGGGGGGTTCAGTGGTGTTGGAGGTGAGGGTGGTCAGTGGTGTGGGAGGTGAGGCTGTCTGGTGGTGAGGGGGTGTGGTATTGTGGTGTCCGTACCCCCCCCTCCCCCACCTAGTTGGTGAAACGTGTGTCCACTAATGAGTCCCATGCTCACTGACCCTGCCGATAGCGTAGTGCGGCCTCCCGTGCCTGGCCAGCCACCATGTCCCACCCATTTTCCCCTTCCCCTCATCCTCCTCATCTGATAAGGCCTGCCCTTGCTCCTCATCCTCCTCCAACACATCACCCCTCTGCTGAGCTATATTGTGGAGGATGCAGCAGACCACAACGATGGTTTTTAGAGTGGATTCACAGGTTGGCATAACATCAAGGGCCGAAGGGCCTGTACTGCATTGTAATGTTGTATGATGTGGCTGACCTTCTTGCCTCATACTGGAGGGCACCTCCAGAGCGGTCCAGGCACCTGAAACGCATCTTCAGCACCCCAAAGCACCTCTCCACCACACCCTTGGTCGAGCAATGGGCATCATTGTAGCGGGTCTCTGCTTTGCTCTGTGGTCTCCGTATAGGCGTCATCAGTCACGGCCACAATCAGGGATCACAGATTGGGCGAACACAAATGAGTCATGCATACTGCCCAGGTATCATCTGTTGGTCACAGTCCACCACGCCATCGGGACAGCAGAATCGCTGAGGCCCCGGAGAATCAGTCGTCAGCGCACTTGAACCGATTCTCCGGAGTGCGCGGCAGGCGCCGTAAATTTGTCGAGTTGGGGGGTGCGGAGAATTCCAAATCGGCACGAAACCGGCGTCAAGCCCGATTTCGGCATCAGAGCCGATTCTCCGGCCAATCGCGTTTCACGATTTCGGCGTGATGGCTCAGAGAATCCAGCCCATGGTCCATTTCAAGATTATTAAAATATTTCAGATTGATCAGGAGGTGTATCATGAGTTTCTTTGTTATGTATGATATCAAATAGCCACCACATGCCAAATAAGCACGAAGGCACAAAGCTGTGATTCTTGTTGTTATTGGGGCCATTTAATACTTCAGATTAAAGTTCGATTGAACTCCAACACATATCATTCAATTACACCTCAAAGGGGTATTTAGAACCTGACACACAGTATCCTTTCAAAACAAAGATTGGTGAGAATTATTATGATTATAATTCCCACAAGCATCCTTACACTTCTGTATTGTTTTAAAGTCACCATTGGGAAATTGAGTGTAAGAATTTCCGGGAACCAGGGAAGATATGTGGGGCAACTAGGCTGTCCCTTTTTCACACATCTATTTACCTTGCTTCTCACTATATCCCCAAATCCCTTCTTTATCTTTTAATGATGCCAATTACACTGCCCACTTCAACGCTATTCCTAGTAAATTACTTCAAATGCCCACAACCCTCTGAGTACAAATGATCCACCTGACTTCATGTATACACTGAGCCTTATAATTTTCAAATTGTACGATTGGTATTTGAAGTCTTTCCTATAATTTGCCTTGATAATTTATGTTAATCTCCTTTATAAACTTCAGTGAGGCCTGAAAGGATTTATGAATCGAACAATGATGGAGTTGGATTAATATAAGTCGTCGCAGTAATTAGGACTGATTACTCAAGAGACCCCTGTCATTTCAGCTGGGACTAAGGCCTGGATAGTGTTGACACTGAATGATTGCCAGAAGCAAGTCATATCCTTCCAGACTGAAGTTAATATATTGGTGGATGTTGGCAAGCAGCAATATGAGGAGGCAGTTCAGAGGTCATTGCCAACCAGACAAATGCTCATTCCTTCGACAGATGCTAAAAATTAAATTAATTCTCTGCCAGCATTTCAGCCACGAATGCTGTATGTCAATTTATGCGAGATAATTTTTCTACCATTAGTTCATAGGATGTTGGCCAGGATTTATTGGCCATCCATAATTGCCTCGACTGTGAGCCACACTCTTAAACTGTTGAAGCCCTTATTGTGCAGGTGCACTAACAGGTCTGTTCAGAAGGGTATTCCAGAATTATGACTCAGCAGCATTCAAAGAACTGTGACAACTTTCCAAAAAGTGATGATGAATGACTTGGAGGGGTACTTGCAGGCGGTGGTGTTCCCATGTGCTTGTTTCCCTTGTCCTTCTCGGTGAAGAGATCATGGGTGAGCTATTATGGCTTTTCACGCTGGTGGGATCTTATGGATTTAATGGGAAATCCCATTTACAGTGGTGGGAGCAGCAGATCCCGCCAGTGGCCAACGGCGGGCTGCCGATAAACACTCCATGGGGGAGGCCAGAGAATCTTGCCTCATGGGTATGGAAAGGAGCGTTGGTGAGTTGCTGCAGAGAATCTTGTAGATGGTACACTGTGCAGTCATGGTGTACCAGTAGTGGAGGGAGTGAATGAAGGTGGGGGATGGGATGCTGATCCAGCTGGCTGCTTTAGCCTCGTGTTGAGCTTCTTGAATATTGTTGGAGCTGTGCTCATGCAGGCAGATGGAAAATATTCCATCACACTCATGAATTCTAGCTTGTCGGCAGTGGACAGTCTTTGAGGAGTCAGGAGGTGAATTACTCCCTGTAGAATATGCAGCCTCTGATTTCCTGATCTCGCCAGTAAATTTATATGGCTGGTCCAGTTATGTTTCTGGTTCTTGGTAACCCACGGATGTTCATGGTGGGGGATTCCATGATGGTACTGCCACTAAGTGTCAAGGGGGGATGTTTAGAATATCTCTCATTGGAGATTGCTATGCCCGTATGAATCTTACTTGTCACTAATTTGCACAAAGCTTTTTTTTTTCTTTTTTTTTTAAATTTAGATTACCCAATTATTTTTTCCAATTAAGGGGCAATTTAGCATGGCCAATCCACCTACTCTGCACATTTTTGGGTTGTGGTGGCGAAACCCACGCAGACACGGGGAGAATGTGCAAACTCCACACAGACAGTGACCCAGAGCCGGGATCGAACCTGGGACCTCAGCGCCGTGAGGCGGTTGTGCTAACCACTAGGCCACCGTGCTGCCCTTAATTTGCACAAAGCTAAATGTTCAGCTCGTGCTTCAGTATCTGAGAAGATGTGAATTGAACTGAACACTTTTCAATCATGAGGCCTCTTCTGGCCTTATGAGAAGGTCATTGATGAATCAGCTGAAGATGGTTGGGCCTGAGGAACTCCTGCAGTTATGTCCTGGGACTGAGATTATTGACCTCCAACAACCAGAATCATCTTTCTTTGCGCTAAGTATGACTCCAACCAGCGGAGAGTTTTCCCCCCCGAAACCCATTGACTTCAATCTGCTCGGGCTCCTTGATGTCGCATAGAGTTAAATGTTACCTGATTTCAAGGATAGTAACTCTCATCTCACATCTGGGGTGAAATTCTCCGACCCCCAGCAGGGTCGGAGAATCGCCTGGGGCCGCCAAAAATCCCGCCCCCGCCGTGGCAGAGATTCTCCGCCACCCGGGAAGTGGCGGCGGCAGGAATCTCGCCACTCTGATCGGAGAGGCCCCTGCGGTGATTCTCCAGCCCGGATGGGCCGAAGTCCCGCCGCTGGGAGGCCTCTCCCACCGCCGAGGTTTGAACCACCTCTGGAATGGCGGGATCAGTGGCGCGAGCGGGCCCCGGGGTCCTGGGGGGGGCGGGGGGCGATCGAACCCCGGGGGGTGCCCCCACGGTGGCCTGGCCCGCGACCCCCACTCAGACTCCGGGCCAGTGCCCTGGGTGCACTATTTTCCTCCGCGGCCGCCACGGCCTCCGCCATGGCGGAAGAGAACCCCACATCGCGCATGCGCCGGCCTGCGAAAGCCTTTCGGCCAGCCCCGCTGCCGGGGGCGCCGGTTTTTTGCGCCAGTCTTCTGGTGCCAACCGCTCCGGTGCGGGACTGGCCCCCAAAGGTGGGGAGAATTCCCCACCTTTGGGGAGGCCCGACCCCTGAGTGGTTGGCGCCACTCCCCTACTCCGGGGCCCTCCGTCACGCTGGGTAGGGGAGAATGCCGCCCCCGGAATTCTTGGCCGGGATTCTCCCTACTGGAGACTAAGTCCCCACCCCAGTGGGAAAATCGGGGTCAACCACTCCGGATCAACAGCCCCCAAAAGTAAGGAATTCTCTGAACATTTGGGGGCAAGGTGGACGCTGGAGGGGTTGGTGCCGCCCCAGCTGGCGCCGAAGGACGCCATGAGTTCGGCATGCGCGGTACGGCCGGCATGATCTCGCGCAAGCAGGGACCGGCCGGCATATTTCCGCGAATGCGCGGGGGGTTCTCTTCTCTGCGCCGACCCCCGGGCAATAATGCGAAGCCCTACAGGGGCCTGGTACGGAGGGAAGAAGTCCCCCCACGGAACAAGCCCACCCGCAGATCAGTAGGCCCCAATCGCGGGCCAGGCCGCAGTGGGGGGGCCCCCCCGGCGTCGGATCCCCCCGCGCACCCCCCCGAGGACCGCCCCCACACACTTACCTGCCAGGTCCCGCCGTGCGTGAGGTGAGTAATTCACGCTGGCGGGACTGGCCAAAACTGGAATCCCACCACCGCCCAAAAAACAGCGCCGGAGAATAGACCAGCCGGCGGGGGGTGGGATTTGTGCCTCTCCCCGGGAATTCTCCGACCCGGTGGGGGGTCAGAGAATCCCGGCCCTTATCTTTGGTGCATGTTGTTCTGCAACAAGATCAGATCAACATTTTTCAGTCCTGCCACATCCTGTCATGAATAGTGGTGGATAATTAAACAACTAATGGATAGAGGAGGCTCCATGAACATCACCAGCTCAATGATGGGATAACCAAGAATGCCAATGCAAAAGAGCCAAGACTGTAATGAGATCTGGAGCAAAGTGATCCTGATGGTACCGAAACTAGGCATCAAGGAGCAAGCTATTGATGAGTAAGTGCCCATTGTTAATTCTGTCGGCAACACCTTCTGCCATTTTAAAGTTGATTGAGAGCAGGCTGATGGAATGGTAATTTGTTAGGTTTAAATTCTCCTTCTTTCTATGATGTGGAGGTGCCGGCGTTGGACTGGGATGAGCACAGTAAGAAGTCTTACAACACCAGGTTAAAGACCAACATGTTTGTTTCAAACACTAACTTTCGGAGCACTGCTCCTTCGTCAGGTGATTCTGGTTGGCAAACTTAGGGCAGCACGGTAGCACAAGTGGATAGCACTGTGGCTTCACAGCGCCAGGGTCCCAGGTTCGATTCCCTGCTGGGTCACTGTCTGTGTGGGGTTTGCACGTTCTCCCCGTTTCTGCGTGGGTTTCCTCTGGGTGCTCCGGTTTCCTCCCACAGTCCAAAGACGTGCATGTTAGGTGGATTAGCCGTGCTAAATTGCCCTTAGTGACCAAAGAAAAAGGTTAGGAGGGGTTGTTGGGTTGCAGGGATAGGGTGGAAGTGAGGGCTTGGATGGAGCGGTGCAGACTTGATGGGCCGAGTGGCCTCCTTCTGCACTGTATGTTCTATAATAAAAAATAAATGGACAGAAAGTGGTGATATAATGCCCCCATTCAGTGGGCAGTCAATCTGCATCTTGGCCTGCCTCTGGTGGAATGTGACAGGGAGCCACCTTGATACACCTTGATAGCTCCTTGATACTTTCCCACTTGACTCCAAGCCTGCTGCTCCAGGGCTGAGAGAATTCTGCTGCATGTCTCAGTAAACTCTGGGCTTGATTGATAAAAAATGTTGCAAATATGCATATGCAAAACAGTGCAGCAACATCTGTTCCCTAAAGTTAAAAAAGGCCAAGACTGATCAAGTTTTGAACATTTTTAGATAAAATTAGCCCATAATTCAAGAACGACCTGGTGATGGATTCTCCGCCGGCAGGGTGCTCCATTTTGCTGGCAGCCAGGGAGTTTCCCGAAGACGTGGGGCTGCCCCACAATGGGAAACCCCATTGACCAGCCGGCATAATGGAGCATCCCACCAACAGGGTGAAACAGAAATGTGGTGGGGTGGAGAATCTAGCCCCTGAATTTTGGTCAGTTTAAACTATTCTGGTTTGAAATAGAGGACACAAAAATGTGGTAGCGAGCGGGAATTACCGCTGGCAAGCGCGGTCGGGCTGAATCAGCTGATGAGCGCCTTCATTTGTGCAGTTAGGCCCAGCGAGGTCGACAACGCAATTCAACTTTAATTGATCCATTGGATGATGCCTCATGGGCTTCTCGCCGTAAATGAAGACTCGCCAGCTGATTCACCGGGACCACGCTCGCCAGCCCCCAGCTAACAAGGTTAAGCACCTAAGCTGCACTTGCTCAGCGAACCCCAGCCAGCTCGCAACAATGGTGCCCAGGAGACCAGCTCCAAGATTGGAAATATAGAAAACAAATGTACTTTGTGAATATCTAAGATTTATCATTGTGCAGCTGTATTGGTTTAAAATCTGTACCTGCACAGCCAACAAAAGCAATCCTTGCTGCTCATTCATTCTGCTCTCTTGAATGGCCCAGCTTGTAAATATCTGCAAGCATGTGCAAGGAACAAACTACGGCTCAATCCTTATGGTACAGCTATATGATGCCAATTGATTTTGTGGGGTAGGCATATCCAAAGGGATTTGAGCCTCAATGTGTACCTCATATCCATTGTTTGGGTCATGCCAATGGTTCAAGCTTGATCAATTCAGTGCAGATAGGTGAGTCGTCTACTGAGACTCAGCTTGGTAACTTGAGAAGCTTCAAACAGTGTTATCCATTGTTGTGATGTATTTTGAACATTTTCAGTGGTTTCTTCAAATGCAGACAGGATTCCAAATGGCATTAAGCTCCTGAGCTGATGCTATTCTGACTGCATAAAACCACTCACTGAAACATTCCTCGGGGGAGATTTTTACTTTGTGAGATAATGTAAACTCGTGCAGCGCGGTGGTTCAGTGGTTAGCACTGCTGCCTCACAGCACCGAGGATCTAGGTTTGATCCTGGCCCCGGGTCACGATAAGGGTGAAGTTTGCACATTCTCCCTGTGTCAGCGTGGGTCTCACTCCCACAACCCAAAAAGATGTGCAGGGTTGATAAGCTAAATTGCCTATTTTTCGGAAAAAAAGAATTGGGTACCCTAAATTTATATTTTAATAAAATGTAAACTCGGGCAAGCAAATCAACCGGTCATTCTTCACAAATTTTAATTTCCGACCAACAGGAGGTACTGGTGAATTGAATGCCTGGAATAAAGTGGGTAAAAGAAGTATGGCTTTTAAAAATAAGAAACTCAGAAACTATTTCCATTTTTCTTTTCAGATTTACAGAAAAGCCAACATTTTGTTTGTCTTTAAACAAAGATTTATTTTGACTTATCAAGATGCAGGAAGTGCTTTACATTGGATATTGCTGCCTCTCAAGTTTTAAAAGTTATTTTATAGCATGTGAATGCATAGCTGATGAGACCAACATTTGTTGTCCATCCCTAATTACCCTTGAGAATGTGGTAGCGAACTGCCTTCTAGAACCGCTAATGTAGGTCCCTGTAATGTAGGTAAGTCCGCAGTGTTGTTAGGAAGGTAGTTCCAGATATTTGACCAAATGACAATGAAGAAATGGTGATGTTCTAAGTCAGCGTGGTGCGTGCTTTGAAGGAGAACACAAGAGGTGCTGGTGGTCCCATGCACCTCCCGTTCTTTTTCTTTGAGGTGGTAGAGGTTGTGTGTTTGGTAGCTTCTGTTGAAGGGGGCTTAGTGAGCTTTTGCACTGTGTCTTGCACATTGTACACACTGCTGCCACTGTGGCTGGGATTTTCTGTGTGATTGGCAAAGTCTGAAAGCAGGTGGAGAGATTGACATTTGACCTGCTGGCAGCAATGGCAGCCTTTCACCCTGTTCAAGCACATATTGGTGGAAAAAATTGAGAGGCATGGGATTATTGTCGAATCAGTGACCTCTGGTTTTCCAGATCATCCTTGATATCTTGCCTTCTGTAATCCGGACGACATCTTTAGAGGATGCCGCTGCACAGAGCTCAAGCTCTGTAAGGAATCGCTTCCAAGGGGAGCAAATATGCTGCTTGAAAATTCAGTGATGCATCTCTCGAGCATCTGCTGGACACAGTGGAGGCCATCACCAAGATCTTTACCCCCATTCTGGGTGAAGAGCCTCATCCAAGGTGACAACAAAATAGGACACCGAGTGCAGAAAGAGGATGAATGATTGATGCTGATCTGCCAGGTAATTTATTCTTACCACTCTCACACACACACAAATCTGTCACACATCCACATGAATCTCACTCACTGCCAGCTCAAGGGATATTACCACTCACTATCTCACAAGCACCTTCATCTCTTCTGTTGGCACTACCCTCATCCCATCCATGGCATCACTTACAATCCAGATATGGCAGGCACCTTGTGGTGAATGTATTCACCATAATGCATGCATAATACCGTAACCCGTGACCTATGACCTGGAAGTGGTGATATGAACTGCTTCCAGGTACTGCACTGGAACCCCGGTATGGCTCCGCCTCTGGCTCCGCCCACACAGGGGCCATATATAGGCCGGCCTCCTGTGGGCGGCATTCATCTGTACTGCTGACTCTGGCTAGGCAAGTCCGTGACTAATAAAGCCTACTGTTCACTCGATCTCTCTGCCTCACTGTGAATTGAAGGTATATCACACCTTGTTTCCATTCTCTCCACCCGTCATGCAGGACATTCTGGCTCATTAGCAAGACGAGAAGACCCAGACTGCGGGTGAATTGCATGAATGGAAGGTCCTGACCGACTTTGAGAATGGAATCATCCAACTGGCTGGCAAGGATGTGAACTCTTCCTGTGCTAATGGTGAGGTTGGCGAATTTCAACCAACTGTGGATCTTGCATTACATCATCCATCAAATAACAATGATTGGAGTCGTGCCTCCTGCACACCCCTGCCATGCATCTGTCCTTTCTTTCACAGGCACGTCTGGGAAGTATCAGTGGGCGCCATGAGCCAGGCCCTCAACACTAGGCCTGAAGACACCTTGGACGAGGAATCTAATTATACACTAATTGAAGACTCTTACCAGTATTCACCCACAATCTCCACCCGCACAGAAAACACATCTCGGTAGGACATGGCTTTAGAGTAAACTCGGGTCACAATCTGGTTAACACGGCACACTGTCTGAACCACAGCAGGTAGAGGCAGGAACATTCTAGGATGCCTGCTGCATTCCTCAGATTGCCTTAAATCCGAGGTTTTAGCACTGCCATGTCATAGAATTAGCGCCAACGCTGGTAGGATAGATGCCGCTGTGGAGACCTTGGTCCAGGATATTGGTCTGCAATCCATTACTGAGTCACTTGCTGGCATCCATCAGTGCCAACGTGAGAGGGGGATGGAACATCTTGCTCACATTGCAGCTGCCCCTTATCCTCAGGCACTCATAGGGTGTTTGAGCAGTTCGGGGTCAGCTGTTTGACACCCCTGAGCCATCCACCCAGAGACTCCCGGAGTGTCTGGACGATCCAGATCCCTTCTTCCTATGAACCCCATCATCTCCAGCTCCAAAGGCCCAGGAGGATGCAATTGCCAACACCAGGACTCCAAAAGAAGCCCTTGGCCGGCCAGGTCTCAGCCCTCAGGAGAACGTCCACCAAGGACATCACAGATAACAGGGCATATGCAGTCAGCCGGCAACCTCCACATCTGCTCTGGAGGTTAGGGGAGAACCAAGATATAATGGCAGAGGTAGAAAGGTGAATAAGATGTAGGAGTGGGTGTTAATAACTTTTACAGAATGTTGATAATTGTAAATACACTCCCAATCATGTCTCCTTCTATAGCTCTTTGTTATGATGAGCAGTGTTCATGTCTTTATCTTGGTTCCAGTACAAAACAATGCCAAGTGTCACAGTCTCTCTCTGTAATGTGTAGCCTCCTGACCACAGTTTCAAAGTCACTCTCCAGCTCAGTGATGCCTGCACCTCGATGTGGATTTGTTTGCCGCAAGTTTATCCTACCAAGGTGTCACAGAATACCGTGATGTTCTCTGCCTGCTCTCAGTCCCTTTAAGGCAAGGCTTCTGCACCACCACCCCATCTCATCATAATTTCTGAGAGGTGAAGGTGTGGTGCTGAGGGGAACAGGTGACACTGCCTGTCAAAGGATCAAGTGCTCTTAACGTCCTTGCACCCACTGTATCTCAGCAGTGTCTCCATGAAATTAGCCTCTTCTCTATCATATGAGCCTTTTCAAGAGCATATGTGCATTGGCTTCATCCAGCCAGGTATCAGGGGCGGCATTCTCCTTTCTGAGGACCAAGTCCCCACGCCGCGGGAAAACCGGCTCCAAGCACTCCAGCATCAACAGCCCCCGAAAGTGGGGAATTCTCCCCACTTTCAGGGGCTAAGTGGACGCCAGAGGCATTGCCGCCGCTCCAGCCGGTGCCAGAGGGGCAGCGTCGAAGGCCCGGCATGATCTCGCGCATGCGCGGAACCGCTGCCGTGGCTCCACGCATGTGCAGACCAGCCGGCATATTCTGGAGCATGCGTTCTCTTCTTTCCGCCGGCCATGGCGGAACCCCACAGGGGCCGGCCTGGAATGAAGAAGTGCCCCCACGGAACAGGCCCGCCCGCTGATCGGTAGGCCCCAAGCGCGGGCCAGGCCACCCCTGGGGTCAGATCCCCCTGCCCCCCACCCCCCGAGGACCACCCCCGCCAACCTACCTGTCAGGTCCCGCTGTGTGGGACCATGTCTAACCCACGCCAGCGGGACTGGCCAAAAACGGATGGCCGCTCGGCCCATCGGGGCCTGGAGAATTGCCGGGGGGGCCGCTGCCAACGGCCCCCAACCGGCGTGGCAGGAACCCTGCCCCGCTGGAGAATACGTCAGCCGGCATTGGGGTGGCAGGGCGGGATTCATACCCACCTCCCCCCCCCCCCCCCCCGGGGATTCTCTGTCCCAGCGGGGGGGGTCGGAGAATCCCTCTGCAGATCTTCCCAGCCGCAATATCTCAGGAGTGTCCTTGCTGCAGCTGGTTATCCCCTCCTGGAATCTTATGGCAATGAGGGCCTCCAGAGGGCTTCAAGTTGATTTTGAAGTCTGTGTCTGAGTGGTTACAACGAGAGGATCAATCATTGGCATTCTCAGGCATTGGTGTTGCTTAAGTGGGCATAGTTGCTCACTAAGCTGATTCCAAGCAAGTCAATTAAACTGATGCTAGCTGGTCTCAGCTGCAGCAGAGTCTGCATTTTTGAACTCGTTCTCTATTTGCATGGCCACTTTCTCTCTCCCCCCCCCATTGCAGTTATGTGTGTAACCTTACACAGTCTTCGCACACACTGGAATCCTCACCCCAAGTTCCCTTCCTTCCCTCTGCTGTCTTGCCCTCTCCCCGCACACTTGAACCCTTGCTCCAAGGTTCCCTTCTTTCAGTCTGTGCTGCCTTAATCCTAGGTCCCCTCAAAGTTTCGGTTTCCAGCTGCACATCTGTTAAAAGCAATTGTAATTCGAAATGTTCTCCATTCATGACGACACAGGAATTAAATTTGCCGTGGGTGGGGTGATTGCGGCATGTGGCTGCAATAATGAGATGCAAATGCATGCTAATGATGTTCCGTGGCGGGAAATGCAGCCTTCCATTGGCAGACATAAAAGTACAGTTTTATGGACCATTGTTAAAGACCTGAAATATTTGAAAACTTGTTTAATACCCAATGGAAAATGCCCCAGTCAAATTGATAATTATGCATCAAATAAAATGTTGATAGTTTTTAAATTTTGTTTGTCAATGGAGACATATATATGGAGAAGCCCGGGAAGCTTAGTCGGTAGAGAATCAGACTTTTAATCTGAGAGTCCAGGATTCCAATCCCTGTCTCGGTGCTGTGTTCAACAAAGTATTTCAACTCTCATGAAGCAATAAGAAGTATATATATATGTATTGCAATTTTAGAATGTTTCAATGGAATATGGTGACATGTAAGGATCTTTGGTGAAATACGTTGTTGGCAGTCACAATCCAGCTTTTCATGAGCTAGGCCCAAAGAACAAAATTGTTCTTTTTTAAAATTAAATCAGCAGTGTCATTGGTGCAGGAATAGGAAGAAAGTCTCACCAGTTTATTGAGAAATTGTTGCTCATCAATCTTGCTGTGAAACCATGTTGAATTTGTACAAGACCAGTTATACTCTTCATTATAGAAAGGACACCAAGACAATGCAAAAGTTGCAGCGAAGATTTGTTCAATTTTTTTCTCAGGTATAAGAGGTTACAATTTTGGTGAGAGTTGTTTTTCGCTACAGTTGAAATATTAAAGGGAGTAGAGAGAAAACAAATAATCTGTGCATCAAATACAAATTGATGACCTTTAATTTTTTTTATCAGTTGAAAATTGTATCTCCACTGATAACATTTGATTAGAAGAAAACCACTTGATGGATCAAATAAGCTGAATCTATGGTAAGACATTCTTGTTTCTGTGAAGACAGAAAGAGGAAGGTTTACTGTGTACCAAATCCACACTATGTCTGACTTGAGAGACCTTGACATCAACATTGGGGGCGATATTCTCCCAAAGGGAGACAAAGTGCCGATGCCGGAGTGAAAACCGGAGTGTTTCACTCCGGCGTCGGAGGCCGCTCCTCGCCCCCTATTCTCTCCCCCCCCCCCCCCCCCCCCCCCGGGGGGGGGGGGGGGGGCTAGGAGCGGTGGCACGTCAATCTCGCGCGTCGGGCCTTGACGCTTGCGTCAAAGTGGCGCCGCCTGAATGACGTGGCTGGCGGCGCCTGAATGATGTCACCCGTGCATGCGCAGGTTGGTCGGCGCCAACCCGTGCATGCGCGGTTGCCGTCTTCCCCTCTGCTGTCCTGAAAGACATGGAGGATTGATCTTGCGGGGCGGCGGAGTGAAAAGAGTGCGTCTTTCAGAGATGCTGGCCCGACAATCGGTGGGCACCGATAGCGAGCCAGATCCCTCCTGAGCACCCCCCTGGTGCTCGATTCTCCCTCCGCCCCCCACAGGCCCCACACACAGTGGTCGCGCGCTGTTCAAGCTGGTAGCAACCAGGTGTGGTTGGCGCTGTCATGAACCGGTCAGGTTCGGCAGGCCGCTCGGCCCATCCGGGCCGGAGATTCGAGCGGCGATTCTCCGAGCGGCCTGTCGCAAAACGGGACACGCCGTTTTGGGGGGGGGGTGGGAGAATCGCTTGCGGGTGCCAGGGCAGAATGGCGTTATTCGCCCGGCACTCCGGCGATTCTCCCACCCGGCGTGGAGTCGGAGAATCGCGCACCGGATGTTTGAAATAGTTAAGTATTTTATTACCAAACTTTTAACATTTTATTTTCCTGAGAAGCATAAAAATCCAAGATAGTTTTATATATAACTTAGCATGCATGACAATACATTAGGTTGCACATCATGTTGGGCTTCAAGACAGGAAATTAACTAAGATACAACTGAATTACTTTAACAAAATTACAAGAGGGCTTTTATCGTAATTTATGGCCAGAATTCTCTACCATTCGCTGGCAGTGGATTCTCTGGTCCTCTGCCAAGAAGCACATGGCTGGGAGGCCAGGAAACCCCACCCTTGCCATCTCTAAAATGCTGGCTGTTTATAATATAATACAATTTAATATTAGCAAAATATCAGCTGCTTTCGGTGTGAGGCATTAGAATTTTGATGTATTTTAGATGGCAAGATGGAGCAATGACGTTTGTGTTCCATTCTTTAAAAAGCCAACTGAGGTGGGAAGTCAAACTGTGATTATGGTTATAATTTTGTCAATCCATGGTTAACAAGGCATTAGATTACATGGGAAGGAACTGAAGAAAAGGAAAAGTATAAGCAAAAGTAACATGTAATCGAGAGTAAAGGTGAATCTGAATTGATAAGCTACACCAGAGAGAATCATTTGGAATATTCAGAGCAATACTGCAAATTAATTCCAGCAGCAAGATGCATAAATACCCAAGCAGCCATTAACATATCAAATCAATGTGTAGCATACCTGTATTTAAAGGCAGAGTAGTGTTTTCTCTGCGATCCTTTAATTCTCATATTTTGTTACATCATTATTTTTCTTCCATTCTTCTCTTCAGTCTTGCAGCACCACAAGGTGATTTTGTACTAATTTTAAAAGGTACCTTTAAATAACAAGAACTGGTATAATATACATCATCTTATGATAACACTGCTAGTGCAGAACTGTATTATCTGAATGTCACATGATGTACTGGGGAGTCAGTGGTGAAATTGTGCTGTCTATTTTCCTCTCTCCTGATTGTAGCAATGGCAAGGGTTCATGACAGTTGAAAGCTTGATAGTAAAAGCTTAAATAATATGTCCACCAGCCTAAAGACAGCAGGGATCGCTTGTGACAGGTATATTAGTTTGTGAACTACATTTCAAATCACATGAAATAAAGCATTGATATTGATAATATTTGGTGTCGTGCCACTGAAAAAGCCTATTAGTTGGCATCACAGAACTTCATAAAGTGTTCTCTTAAATGCAATGTAGGTTGAATGATACTGAAACTTTTATGAGAGTGAACAGCAGTTAACCAGCAATGTTGATTAATGCAAAGTGTTTTTCAAATTATTTGAACCACATCATTAATGCAGAGAAATGTGATAATTTTGAATCATACGGATAATTTTGAACTATTTGAGATGTTTGACATTAAACCCTTTGTCTTTTTAAATAAACTTAGAGTATCCAATCCTTTTTAAGCAATTAAGGCGCAATTAAGCATGGCCAATTCACCTACACTGTACATCTTTGGGTTGTGGGGGTGAGACCCATGCAGACACAGGAAGAATGTGCGAACCCCACAAAGACAGTGCCCCAGGGCTATACCCGGGTCCTAGACACCATGAGGCAGCAGTGCTAACCACTGCGCCACGGTGCTGCCTGAAACCTGTTGTATTAATGTGTCTAGTTGTTGGTTGCTCCAGCACCTTCTTTGTCCCAAGACATACCTTTCTTCATCTGTAGCTTTCCCTGGACAAGTTATAGGGATATGCGGCTATTAATGTATTATTTCCACCAGCATTAGGGAAGTATTATTAAAATGAGGAGTACAATTCTAGGGAGACACTTTCTACCATTTGTTATGTCTTCTTTATATGTGGAATATCATTTATTAATTGGATTTAGTGAGTTTTCAGTTTTAAATTGAAACTAGCTCAGAAGCTGGCAGTAAAATAAAAGAAAAATACATTCTGACACTGAAATTGTACAATTTAAATGGTAAATTAAATTTTTTGAATTTAGGAAATGACCAAAACCTAGTTTATACTATGGGCCAGGCACTGGAGAATGGGGTTCAAATGAGCGGCTAATTTCTTTTTCTTTTTTGGCTGGTGTGGACACAAAGGGTTGAATGGCCTCTTTCTGCACTGTAACATTTTCTATGGTTCTGTATATACCTGCAGCAAGCCAAGAGGTTTATTGCTGCTGTGTTGAGACATCCCGAGTGGTTTCCTGTGCTAGAATACATTGAAATGCCTATTATCTGCAGGGAAAACATCCTCCTAACAGAACACTGCGAACAGACAGCGGGAAACACCCCTACAGACACATGACCTTACACTCATCTGAAATCCCATGGTCCCTACTGGAGCACACTGATGACAGCCCCACCTCTCAATGGCCGCACCTCCTAGTTTACTATAAACATTACCAACCGCATTGGTAATTGACCTTAATGGTGAAGTCCCAGGTCCATGGAAAATCTGGACAACCCTCAACCTCTTGAGGGTGGACCTGGGAAGATGTGACCACTTGCTCCACATGTGGAACATGAGGAACAGCTCAAAATGTGACTGTGGCCATCCAAGTCGGAACATCACCCATGTACTGAACTGCTGCCCTGAGATGTCCATTCCTGGTGGCACTGCAGCCATTCACAATTAAATGAAAAATGAAAATAGCTTATTGTCACGAGTAGGCTTCAATTAAGTTACTGTGAAAAGCCCATAGTCGCCACATTACGGCGCCTGTCCGGGGAGGCTGGTATGGAAATCGAACCGTGCTGCTGGCCTGCTTGGTCTGCTTTAAAAGCCAGCAATTTAGCTGAGTGAGCTAAACCAGGCCCTCAACGCCTCAGCTGAAACTGTTGAATCGATTGTTAACCCGACATCGAAGTATAACTGCTTCCCCAGTAACATGAATGAAAAAAACTTTAAACTGGTGCCCAAGATTACATTGACAGGATTCTTTCTTCAGTAATATTTACAAGCAATCATTCATAGTTATCAGGTGTCTGCATTATGCATTTATTTTATTGGCAATAAGTTCTGTAATCAAATAATTAATGTCAATAAATCGTTAAATTATCAATTCCTCTTTAAATAGGCTACATCACAGTGCAGTCATTGAGCTGCCACTCTGCAACAGATAGGATTAACTGCTTGATCTCCAGCAGATTTTTTAATACAGTGGAAGAATCATCCTCTTTCTGATAGGCATGTAGGTTGTTAGAAATGTTATCTGTACTGCTTCCAGCTGCAACTTCATCAAAAAATAAGTAACTGAATAGTTCACCAGATTTTCTTTTAAGTGACAGTGCGTCATGCTACCTCATATCATCTCTCATCACTACATGAACTTAACAGTGAGTGACACTTTAATTTCACTGGGGAAGCAGTTAGATTAGGGATCAGCTTGGTTGCTCCTGGTCAAAAAAATGAGGGAAGTCTACTTAAGGGTGTAATGAATGAGAGAATGACTACTTAGCTATCTCAACTGCTAAATTCAATGAATTGTGAAGCCATTTTAAGTCAACCCACCCTCAAACTAGGAGTTACTTAATTAAGTGATTTTCTAGTAAAAGCACTACATCCATCTATAGTGAGCGACTTCAATTTGCAAGCGGATAGCTTTCAGGGGAAAGATTGACAGTTTTCTTGTAATCTGCCTCTCGAGTGCATGTACTGGCATCTATTTAAATGGCCTCCTGTGGTGGAGCTTGAATCTCACCAGTCATCAGCTCTTGATTACAAGTAGCTCCTGCTAAACAGCAACACACAGAATTTCAGCAGAATTCAAAAGTGCAAATTACCCTGTAATGGATAAAAAGAGAATGAGTCTTTGGAAAGGTCGTGAGTCTGATCTTAACCAGTAAGTCTTACATTCAGCATCAATTACCTGGTGTCAGGGAAGGGAAGCTGAACTCAGGAGGGAAAACAATCTTTGACAGGAAGGCTGCAAAGGTTCAGTGAGCAGAAAGTCACTGCCTGCTGATCAATTAGAAGTGGAAATCAGAAGCATTTCACAAGGTTTTTCCCCATTCAAAATGCATTCTAACATCAAAACCAAAACAATTTATGCTGAATGTGCTGGTTGCCACTGGAGTTGGTAAATACTGAATGGGAAACAATGAGGACAAAGAAGAAGTTGTGGATATGATGACGCCACAATGAGAGCAGAGATTCCAGAAGCTGAGGAAGCTAAAGGGCGTAGTTGCATTGGAGAATGAGACAAAGGTGTCAACACTGATTAGAAAAAAAATGACTCGGTTTGTTTCTGGGTACCAGGATAACAATACCTGATTACCCCACACCCAATATGGGGTAGACAATATGCAAACTTTGTGCTGTCTGCTCATTAACATAATTGCAGTGTGCAGCCCAGTGCTAATGATTGGCTGAATGCTGAGCAGGGGGCCCAGCCATGAGCATGGTTAACATGCCGCACTTCAAACCTTCACTTATAGGCAGCCTGTGCCTCTTGAAAGGATGTGCACTTAAGGTAAAGCAACTTCTGGAAAGCCTCAGAAAGGTTTGATTGAAGGAAGGAGACTCTAAATGGAACAACAGGTCAGAGCGAGCTCTCGGATTCTCTGCTGTGGGCTGGAAGCCTTAGAGCAAGCCATCAAGAGGAGGAGTGGGCTGATGTTTCCATGGGGTGGGGTGGGGTGGGGTGGGGTGGGGGGTGGTGTTTCATGGTCATCAAGGCACACCCTCCAAAGAGAATTGAGCAATTGGCCTTGGATGTCAATGCCGTGAGAACCTGACTGCAGTGCTAAATATATTTAATGATCACACATGTAAGGCCAAGGTCAGTGAACGCATCTTCAAATGACACCATGTACACACTGCACCACCACAGTGCTCAGTGTACCACTGCCCCATCATTCACCCATCAGATATCAGGAATTATACCTAACATTAAGATTTTCCACTCCACCCTTGCAGACTGAGCAATGTTGTTAACTTCACACCCACCACTTTTAGCTTTCACATTGTTCCAGCTATTCACCTGTGGCAGGTATACCAGTCAAACATATTGCAGCACACTCACCAACATTTTTTTCTCTCTCTCTTGCAGGACAAGGTTGCACATAAACCTAGGGATCAGAAAAGGAGGCCTGCAGGGCATTGCATTTCCTAAGCCCTGTGGTGGAGACACACTCAGCATCACGGGGTCAGTAGTGACTGAAACCACTCAGATGTTTCTTCCTTTACGTCCCTTCTCAAATCCCACCTTACCTTGCCATAATCTATTTCTACCTACTCTTGTCGACCATCTTACTTTGCTATATCTGCTATAATCCTGCTTTCCCTCTCCATCTGCAGTCCTCTGTCGGACAGCAAAGATCTGCCAACAACCAGGCAGTGCAGCCTTACTATCAAGTCCATGCACAAGATGTCTATACAGGCATCTGATGACGAAGCACCATCACCCAATCACAACCACCCAGCTCAGATATTGGCATTGTATGAAAGCTTGAGGGTACCATGATGAACAGCTGGATACAAGTGAGAGCAGCAATGTCAGGGGTATAGGATAGTGTGTGTGTGTGTGTGTGTGTGTCAGCTCATTGGAGAGTGTGGCCACAGACAAATACTGCTGCAGGAGGTTCAGGTGAGAAACATGAGGAGGGCCTGCACGGTAAGCAGCTGGAAAATACACTAAGGTTCTTGGTTCATTAGCAGGCTGCCTGAGTGCATCCTGTCACTGTCAAGGAGCAATGGGGAATTCTATTCCAACTTATCACAGTACTTCATGAAAAACCTAGAACCATTATTTTGAATGTGAGAGGAGTGGCCAGCTACATGACAATACTTGCAGACCCAGTCAGCCATGATATTGTGTCGGGGGACCAATGTTTCTGCTTACACTTCAGCACTAGTAGAAGTCACCCAATGCCTCAGCACTGCTGTGGAAGCTCAAACTGATGATATGAGTTATATGACCATTTCCATGAAAACCCAGATGTTCAGACTGATGTCAGTTTGGCTATGGACCTTCGTACTCAAAGGCAAATTCAGGCTGTCACAGCAGTTCAGTAATCTATGCTCCAGCAGGTTAATAGTATTGCTCTAGTGGGGAAGAACATGTTGTCTTCTCTCAGGATGAAAGCATTTGTGATCCCAGCACAGCCACTCGTAAGCGCCCTTATTCTTTCCTCTCAGCCAGCCAGCCCAGACAGTTTTCGAAAACGCCAAGGTAGTGCACTCTGAAGTTAGGTCCTCAAAGATATCTGCAGTCTCTCCCATTGAAAGTCAGCCATGCTGCAGCCTCTGACTAGCACTAGTATAGCAAAGACATTTGCACTAAGGGAATGTATCGGGTGAATATTTCAATATTGTCCTGACTATTGGAATCGTTGATGGATAAAGTTGTTAATGCTTGTTTTTTTTTATGTTGTCTTATTTTAGGATTTGGGCCAAAAAAACATTGTGATGGTTCATAGCAGAGGGATGGAAAAAGTGGGAAAAGCAGTGCAACATGATGTGGGGGTGACATTTCAGGATAACCAGAGTCAGTGTAGCTGGTCATAGAGGGCCTGTTAACAGCAAATGGGTCCTGGCTACCTCTTCCATTCCACTTCCTCCTCCTCATGGTGAGCAGCCTTCTTGAACCATTATAGTCCATGTGGTTTAGGTACACCCACAGTGCCATTAGAAGAGTGTTCCAGGACATAAACTCAACAATGGTGAATTGATAGCGATATAGTTAAAAATCAGGATGATGTGTGCCTTGGAAAGGAATCTGCAGATACAACCATTTTTTCTGCTGCCCTTGTTTGTCAAGGTGGTAGAGGTCATGGGTTTGGAAGATGCTGTCGAAGGAGTCTTGTTGAGTTGCTGGATGTTATACACTGCTGAGTTTGTGCACGAGTGGTGGTGGAAGTGCATGGGGTGCCAATCAAGTTGGATGCTTTGTCCTGGATGGTGGAGTGTATTCCATTACACTCCTGACTCCTGAGAAAATGGTGGACAGGGTTTGGGGAGTCAGGAGGCGAGTTACTCTGCACAGAATTTCCAGCTTCTGACCTTGTAGCCACCGTATTTATATGGGGTCCATTTAACACATTAACTCAATGGTGTTAAGTATTGGGCAAAATTAAGATTAAAAAATGAAATTAGGTTGAAGTAAAGTAAAAAGGGGAATTTATAAGGGCAGCTGTCTGAAGGGGATTTGATACATGAATTAGCATATATTAATACGAAGCACGCTGGTGTTATCTGCAAGGGTATTCCAACATGGATCACTGGTTCATGGAGATGTATAATTTTGTTTTGTTTTGGTGCGAGGAGACAAGTGACACTACAGTGAGAATAAATAGTTCGCTCAGCATGTAATAATTATTAAAACTATGTTTTCAGTTAAAGAACAGATAAAGAAACACAAATAGGACAACTTTATTCTCACACAATTAAGATATATGAATTGTTAAACACACAGTTTTTATAGAATATACCCCTTGTTATACATAGCTACGATAACTGAACTCTGTAAGACGTCCCCTGTTCCCAAACAACATCCAAGTTAAACAACTAGCTCTATCTACCACACAGTAGAAGGATGATACTTAAATCTAAGAATTGTTTTTTTTCTGGTGCCCCAAAGATATTTTAAAACTGCTGTTACAAAGGTTTTCCGCACCGCCTTGGCTCTAAGACGTAGAAGCTTATTTGCTGTAAACTTGGCCTTCAGGCTTGGTGGCTGGAAACTGGCCTGTCCAGCTGCTGATCCCGGTGTGAACTGGGCGTCGCGGGATCCGCGCATGCGCAGTGGCACCGGCGCCAATGCGCGCATGCTCAGTGGCTCCCTTCAACGCGCTGGCCCCGATGCAACATTGGGCAGGGCGACAGGGCTGGCGCGTAAGAAAGGAGGCCCCCAGCCAGAGAGGTTGGCCCGCCGATTGGTGGGCCCCGATCGTGGGTCAGGCCACATCGGAGGACCTCCCCCCCCCCCCCCCCCCCCCCCACAGGCCGCCCCCCGACCCTTCTATGCTGCATTCCCGCTGGCTGAGAGCAGGTGTGGACGGCGCTGGTGGGACTTGGCTTTTTTACGACAGCCGCTCAGCCCATCCTGGGCCGAGAATCGGCAGGGGAAGGGGCTGCATAGAGCGGCCCCCAACTGGCACCATGACAACCACACTGGCACCAATGGATTCTCCACTCTGTGGAGAATCGCATGCTGGCGTCGGGGCAGCGTGGCGCAATTTGCTCCGGTTGCGGGGATTCTCTGGCTCAGTCCCAGGCTGAGAGAATCCCAACTATCGTCTTCCAAATGGAGATATTGGCCTATAACTGTAGGTGGAAAGAAATGAAGTTCAGAGACTCTGCCATACCATCAGCCATTACTGCATTTCAGTTCAGGTGCTTTGTGTTCATATTCAATGTGTAAATTCTCATAAATGACCTGTTTTCATTGTGCACCTGGAAGGGAGTGCAACAATACCCAATGTTTTCATAACCTGGCATTGGTCAAAGCATGGAAATAATTATGCATTATTCAAAATAGAACCATCTGGTTCATTGATGCAATCCCAACTCCTTCCATCCAGTGCAGATTAAGGCTGTTCTTCGTTGACATGATGCTTTTATTGCTAGTGATTTGCTTGACAAGCTGGTTTTCCAATGGTTCTGCCTCGTGTGGTCCTGATTGTTCCTCTTTCCCTCATGCTGGTTGGCCGTCAAGGTCATCTGGCAATGCACTACATTTTATAAATGGTAAAAATTTGAGCAAATTAAAATATATGAGCAGAACTGCAGCTGTAATTGTACTTCTGAGGCCTTTCATTTGAAACGCTCATATTCTCTTCCCTTTGGGCTGTCAGGGCACCGCGGTACCTGAGTGGTTGCTTCACACGCTCCATGGTCCGGGTTCAATTCCTGCTTGGGTCACTGTCTGTGTGGATTCTGCACGTTCTCCCCGTGTCTGCGTGCGTTTCCTCCACATGTTCCGGTCTACTCCCACCAGTCCCAAAAGACGTGCTTATTTGGTGAATTGAACACTCTGAATTCTCCCTCAGTGTACCCGAACAGGCGCCAAAGTGTGGCGACTGGGAGATTTTCACAATAACTTCATTTTAGTGTTAATGTAAGTTTACTTGTGACACCATTAAAGATTATTATATTTAACCCCCACGGCATGGTGAATTTATTCAGTCAAACCTATTGTCAGTTCAAATCATCAAAAGAGGTTTAGTCACCTATGCTCGCTATTGAAAAAAGTGTCCTTCATCCCAAGAGTATTTAGACTAGAACATACAGTGCAGAAGGAGGCTATTCAGCCCATCGAGTCTGCACCAACCCACTTAAGCTCTCACTTCCTCCCTATCCCTGTAACCCAATAACCCCATCTCACCTTTTTGGTCACTAAGGGCAATTTTACATGGCCAATCCACCTAACCCGCACGTCTTTGGACTGTGGGAGGAAACTTGAACACCCAGAGGAAACCCATGCAGACACGAGGAGAATGTGCAGACTCCATACAGACAGTGACCCAGCGGGGAATCGAACCTGGGACCCTGGCGCTGTGAGGCCACAGTGCTATCCACTTGTGCTACCGTGCTGTGCTTTTTTCTTTCTAACTCACCTATAAGGGGGTCCCCACCCTGCACCCCATTTCATACAGTAAGGGCACCTCCAGGCAATGTCCCTACCAGTCTGACAGTGCCACCTGGGCACCTTGACAATGTTAGGCTGGCACCTATCAGTGCCAGTGTGTCACCCTGCCCAGAAGCTAACCACCCAGGGCTCCTATCCCCTGGGAGAGCCCCTGCAAGTGTCATTCTGCCTGGTCCCCATTTGAGGACCAGTGTTTAATGGCGCTCACCTAAGGTCTCCGAGGTCCTTAGGCGAGTGCCGTTTTGTCTAAGGTCTCCGAGGTCCTTAGGCGAGTGCCGTTTTGTCTAAGGTCTCCGAGGTCCTTAGGCAAACGCCTCAGGAAAGATATCTCAGAATAAAACATACACTTGTTAGGGTCGTGGGTCATTGGGAGTTAGGGTCGTGGGCAGCATAGCAATACAATGGTTAGTACTGTTGCTTCACACATCCAGTGTCCCAGGTTCGATTCCCGGCTTGGGTCACTGTCTGTGTGCAGTCTGCATGTTCTCCCGAGCCTGCGTGGGTTTCATCCGGGTGCTCCAATTTCCTCCCACAAGTCCCGAAGGACGTGCTGTTAGGTGAATTAGACATTCTGAATTCCCCCTCTGTGTACCCAAACAGGTGCCGGAATGTGGTGACTAGGGGATTTTCACAATAACTTGATTGCAGTGTTAATGCAAGCCTACTTGTGACCCCACAACAAAGACTATGGACAGGATATTTAGGTTGCACCTGCCCCGATACTGCAAATTCCCATCCGAGGTCAATGGGCCCCTAAGCGGTCTGTCAAATTTTCCATCCTGCCCGCGACAATTACCATGGTGATTGGGACTGGGAAATTTACCCACATGTAACCACTCGGAGCTATTAGACAAACCATGAACTAACAAGCCCCCACTGTGATAATGTGGTTGTAGAGTCAGTCAGGCAGGACTATTCAGGCGATGATAATCCACAGATGCATATCAGCGGAGAGAGTGAGGTTGCAAGAACTGCTTTTTTTTAAAATGCAGACTTATTAAATTTAAATGGCAGGAGATTTAAATATCTTGAAGGCTTGGCAGTTTTACTGAACACTTCCATTGTTTCATACTCTCACCAATCCCAAAGGGCACCTTACCTTTCCTAAAGGCATTTTAACTCTCCAGGACTTTACCTTTCCTTAGAAGCACCTTACTTCTACCAAAGAGGATCTATCCACCTCTCCAAAAGAGTATCCTACCTCTCCAACTAACTGCCAGATTTAGAACTTTTCCTCAAGTGTCTAAAGATCACAATTCATGTTTATAATGTCCCACTAATGAAAATTGGAATTGTTAGCCCACAGCTGCACTTTTATATATGCAGCTACCCCTGTAAGCCTACCTCTGTCATACCCCCCCCTACCCCCTGGAAAAAATATGGTTCAAAGACAAAACCTCTGGAATTGGGGATTTGGTTCCATTTTGGCTAAGCTTTGGACCCTTTCCATCCCTGTGAAAATTTAAACCTCAATCAAAATATGCCAGCTCTCTCTCGATGCTACACTGGAAACCCAGATTGTTCTTGAATACCTGGAGTGGATAGATTTTATTGTTGGTTGTGGTAGTCCCTTAAACCTAAATAGATACCTAATGCTCACTGAATTCATGCATGAAAAATGGAGCACAACCAAAAGCTGTGGTTGTGAAATATGAAATGGAAGAAAAAATGATTTTTAAAAACAGCTGGCATTAGAAATAATATTTTCAAAATACCTCATAGCACTCATCTGAACTACATCAGCCATTATAGCCATGGAGTAATAGTTCCTATCTTCCAGAATAATGGAAAACACGAGTCAAGGCCAATACTTCTGCTGATGTACTGCAGTAGCTGCCAAATCAGAAATTAGCACTTAAGTCCTAATGGCATGAAACCTTTTTTTTTCAGAAACATTCCTCATTTTTACCTTGGCTATGGAGAAAAAGTTTCTTGGAAAAACACTTTGAAATATGCCATAACATAGTGAGGTGCACTGAACTCCAAGATTAACAACTTCAACTTATATCTATATCATGCCTTTAACATAAAAAGAAAGACCCAATGCTTCTCAGGAGCACTATAAAATCAAATTAGATGTTGAACCACATAAAGCGTGATGCAGGCAAATAGCCAAAAGCTTGGTCAAAGGAGCTTCATAAAGGAGGAAAGCAGAGAGATTTATGGAGGGAATTCTCGAGCTACGAATCCTGACAACTGAAAGGTGCAGTGCCCAGTGGTGGAGCAATTAAAATCAGGGATGTGCAAGAGGGCAGAATTGGAGGAGTGGAGATATCTTGGAGGGTTGTGGGACCGGAGGAGATTGCAGAGATAGGGAGGGGCAAGGCCATGGAATTATTTGAAAACCATTGTGAGGATTTTAAAATCAAAGCATAAAAATGTACAGCCTTGTTACCTATTAAAGTAGAAATTCCTATTCTCGTACAGGGTTCAGCTGAATTTCGTAATGGATTATGGAGTATTGTAAGGTTGCAATAGAAACGCAAGGGCAGGAGTTTTCCAGCCATTCCTGTCATTGGGATATTCCAGTCCCGCTGACGATGAAACCCCGCCGGAGGTTCCTCAAAGGCAGGGGGGTCAATACAACAGAAATCGCCATTGACTAGATCCCGCCATTGCAAAACCCATGCGGGTTGTGGATAATCCCATTACAGGATCATAGAATTCCTATAGTGCAGAAGGAGGCCATTCACCCCATCGGGTCGGCTCTGACGCTCTGAAAGAGCACCCCATCTAGGCCCACTCCCCTGCCCTATCCCCGTACTCCCATAACCAGCTAACCAACATATCTTTGGACCCTAAGGGGCAATTTAGCATGGCCAATTCACCAAAACTGCACTTCTTTGGACTGTGGGAGGAAACCGGATCACCGAGAGAAAACCAAGCAAACATGAGGGGCAAGTGCAAACTCTACATAGACAGTTACCCAAAGCCGGTATTGAACCCGGGACTCTGGTGCTGTGAGGCAGCAGTGCTAACCACTGTTCGACTGTGCCGCCCCTTAAGGTCAGCACCATCATTTGGCTTTTTTTTTGTAGGTTTTCAGGCAATCCTAGTTTATTACTGAAAGGAACTGTAATTACTATATGGCATTGCAGTTGTGAATAGGTGATCATCATAAACAAACATAAAAGCCAGATTTTGGCTAAAAAGACACAGGCTGGAATTCTCAGGCGGCTGCAGTTCAATTTTCCCACCGGCAGCGCACCACCACATATGGCGGTGTGGGGTGGTTACCAAGGGAAATCCCATTAACAATTGGTGGGAAGATAGAATCCCAGCACCAGCGAATGGCGCACGACCAAGAAACATGTGGGTGGGGACTGGAGAATACCCCCTTTGGTGTCTGCCAATGCACATGTTGCCAAATTTTTTAAACATAAATTTAGAGTACACAATTTCTTTTTTCAATTAAGGGGCAATTTAGGGTGGCTAATCCACCTAACCTGCACATCTTTGGGTTGTGGGAGTGAGGTCCATGGAGACATGGAGAGAATGTGCAAACTCCACACAGACTGTGACCTGGGGCCAGGATCGAACCCGGACCTTGGTGCCATGAGGTAGCAGTGCTAACCACTGCACCACTTCCTCCACTACTGGAAAATGTTGCCAGTACGTTATAGCGATGAAAAGAGACCCCATGAATTGTGAATGTGATTCACTGACAAAGTTGTACTACTCCACCATTAGCTCCGATTTTTAATTGCATGAAGATGATGAAATTCTCCCAGCATGCCTGCGGCAGGTTAGTTGGTGGTAGGAAGCAGAGAATCCAGCAAGTCGGAAACGTGCAGGAATAAAAATTATTTGCAATTCTCCCAAAGGAAGGCTAATGGCTGTCTGGTGGCATGAATACTATTTGCATTTCATGAATGCTCATTAAAACAGCTGATTGCTAAAATCGTGTCGGGCCTTCCAATCTTGTGCCACACTGGCAGGTAATTTCATTGACATCAAGCTCGTTTGAAGAAGTGTGATGTGCACAACGTGGACCTTAATTCACTTGTGACTTTGATGTGATACCAAGCCTACCTGCCATAGCAAAACACCGCTCCTGTTGTGCTGTCCCACTCTGCTGGGGCAGACCGGTTTGTGCTCTCCAGCTTCATGCCAAATTGGTCTTTATGGACTGCGCTGTGCTGCAGGATTTATGGACTTTCCACTCCACTGGTCCAAAGATCAACTATGGGTAGGTTGCCAGGTGAGTGGAGCTTTGGAGGGAGTGAGGGGGCATGGGGATGGAACAGCAGAGGCAAGAGGGCAATGTGGAAGGAAGACTGTGTGGGGTGTGGAAGGGTGAGATGGCATGATGGCAGGCAGATGTGCAAGGTGGTGGTTGAGGATGATGAACAATGGAAGACAAAAGGAGGATCAAAGGGAGGGAAACTGGACACTGACAAAGCTGCTTGAAACACTCGCAAGCAATGGGTTCAAAGGGATGCCACATCGTTTACAGGAAGGGAATGTCAGAAGACCTCAGATGGGGTGGGGAAAGGTCCACATGGGGCATGGGTACCTCGCAGGTGATGGGCTCGGAGGAAAGGTGGTTGAATTGAGGTGCAGACCTTTTGAGGCTGCCAGCCTTTTGCCACTGGGTTACGGACATTCTGTCTGGTCTTGTGAGAACAGGTGGGCTGGAGAGAGTGATATGAGTGTGCTGGATTGGTATTTAATGAAGGCATCACGATCTTTGAACCCACCAGCTGACACCAGGCAGACGGAGCAGCTGCTGGCCCACCAAGTGATTTGGAGGCAAAGTCGCCTGTGTATAATTAATTACCTTACCTTCCAAGTGCAGAATCTGGCACAGGATCCTGTCATTTTGGCCAGCAGGAAAGGTGCTGCAGGAGCTACCCACCACCCCACTTTGAAATAAAAATGGAGAATTCTCATTGTACTTGCATGTTGCTTACCCACTAAGCTCATCACAGCTACGTAAGTCTGGTAATTAACAATGTACATATCCTTTCAATAATGTGGTCATGGATAATGAATGTTAATCAATTTATCTTGCCCTGATAGCAAACAATTATAAGAATAGTCTCATTCCTTCAACTTTAGAATGAAATACTGGTGTTGAGAGACCAGTCAAGGTTATAAAAAAAAAACCCTCATAATGTTTCTGAAAACTATCAAAAAAAATTGAAAGCTCTCTATAAAACCTTATGGCAGAACTACTTTTCTTAAAGCAAAAAGTATTCAACATAAGGGTATCATAAATAAAATTCAATTAGTGTAGGAAATTCAGTCAATGTCGCAAAGCAATCAAAAAACTAATAGATTGCTGAGGCAAATGGCCCAACCAGTGGAATATCAGTCCGCAAATAATGCAAGAGATTTGCAATGCACTATTCCCAGAGTTGCTCAATCAATATTGTTGTATAGCCACAAGTATGCCAGTGGTGATATTTTTATAGCTTTACGCACAGAGAAGATTGAAAAGCCTGTGCCAGAATTTGTCCCATCCTGAATCGAGATTGAACGGAGGCAAGAAGCAAGGTGACCAATAGATGGCACGGTGGCACATGGGCGGCATGGTAACAACAATGGGTGGCACGGTAACACAACGGCTAGCACTGTTGCTTCACAGTTCCAGGTTTGATTCCCGGCTTGGGTCACTGTCTGTGTGGAGTCTTCACGTTCTCCCCGTGTCTGGGTGGGTTTCCTCCGGGTGCTCCAGTTTCCTCTCGCAAGTCTCGAAAGACGTGCTGTTAGGTAATTTGGATATTCTTAATTCTCCCTCTGTGTACCCAAACAGGCAGCGGAATGTGGCAACTAGGGGTTTTTCACAGTAACTTCATTACAGTGTTAATTTAAGCCTACTTGTGACAATAAAGATCATTATTATTATTATAACTGTCCCTCAATTTATTGTGCTGTTACATATCTAAGTCCGTTATCTTGTGCCCATAGTGCTGTATGTTATTGGGACTTTAAATTTGCACCCCTTCTCACAGCTCTCTCAGTACCACCCCTCAGCCCCCAAAATCCTATTTCCTTCCTGACCCACCTTCACAGATCTGGTAGAATCCCTCACAAGCACATGAAGACAAGGATGAGGATTTTTAAATGAAAACATTGTTTGACTGGATGTCAATATAGTTCAGCAGGCACAGTCGTGATAGAGGAATGAGGCAAGTGGTGACTTAAGATATACGCTACAGAGTTTTGGATGACCTCAAGTTTACAGAGTATAGGATATGGGAGACCAGCCCATATTGAGATAGTCAAGTCTAGAGCTAACAAAAGCACGGGTGAAGGTTTCAGTAACAGGTGAGTTGAGGCAGAGATGGTGTCAAGCAATGTTATGGAGCTGAAAATAGGTCTTCATGATGGCAGGAAAATTAGGTCCTCAGCTCATCTCTGGATCTAATGTGACGCTAAGGTTATTAACAGACTGGCTTGAATTCAGACTGAGAGGTTGCCAGGGTGAGAGATGGAGCAGGTAGCTTGGAAACAGAATTTGGAGCAGTGGCTGAAAACATTGTTTTCCCAATATTTAATTGGGAGATGTAGATGTCAGATAGGCAATCTGATAATTTAGCAATAATTTGGGGTTATGTGGTGCATTGTACCACATAATGCAATAGCTAACAATAATGTAAATTTCCATATCAGAAATATTCTGCAAACCAGCCTTGCAACGTGACTTGATACAAATGTAACGCCGTCTGAATTAAACCAAATATTGCTTGTAAATTCATGCAGTATTCAGTTTACAATTTAAATTAATTGTTGAAGTGTCAAGACTTTTTGCCGCATGAAACTAATGTGCATATATTGAAAGTTGACATTAGTGACACAGCTTACATGTGTACTGTACTGCTGCACCACTGTCTAAAGAATGAACACTTCATTATCCTATGATCTTGGAAATTGCTACCACCTTGTATATTTATAATCAAATAACATTTTATGCATTTTAAATCCTTGTCACAATGGACTAGATCATCCTGCACACTACTGCAGGTGACTAATGGAAGAAAATTGCATGGTAAGGCCTATTATCCAATTCCTGCTTAGAAGCATATTTCGAGTAGTGTTATACTTTAGCTTCAGTGCCCACCTTATCACTTCCTTGCTGCAGGCAAATGATGGCAGTGAGTTCATTTGTAAAGAGCATTTCAGGAAACGTATTGTGCCAGCCCACAGGCACTTAACGGCTGAACATTTCAAAACACTGAGAACAACCATCATTACGTTTTCAGTATAATTTTAACTTTTTAAAGAAAAAAGTATAGTTAAGTCTTATTTTTTGGTTTCTGCAATTTTATTTCATTCTTATTCTATTATTTCCAAAGAATAATGAAGAGTTTTGAAAATATTTGAATGTAATTTAAAAATTGTTTTCACAATGTCACCTAAAATTTAAATTTTAAATTTGGGCCTGAGGAACTATTGATATCTCCTTTGGGTCTCTCCTGGTCATCTGTTTTGAGGAGGATAAAGAGTACGACTAGAATGCCAACCACACAGATGCCAGACTGAACATTCACCTTACACAAACTCTGTCTTTTACTCACAGAACCTCTCTTCCCTCGCTGCAGATTGAAGTGGGATCACTTGAAGGTGCCCGGTCAACAATGCTTCAGAAAGAAAGAACAGAGGTCTATCTGCAAGGAGACCTGTGCATAACAGTTCCCAAGGTTATTTTCATCTGAGTAGTAGCCAGAATTTCTGTTCAGTGAATAATGACACAAGGATCTCTCTTTAGCAACAAACACAATGCATTTGTTTATTGATGAGTAGCTTTCCCCGACAAAAGGGTTTGGAGACAATTCTGCTACTTTCTGGTGCACATAATCACCCAAAATCATTCTGCAAATATCCTAACAGTGATAAAAACAACCTCTCAGAAAAAGAATCAAACAAACTGCTTACAATTTAAGACCATTAAGGCTCAATATGGTGCCTACTTCTTGTTTTACTTCAGACCCAATTAATTTAATTTTTTTCAGAAGGTCACTGAGGCTTGAATTTTCAAGATGGCGAGTGATCGGATCAGATTGACTGACAGCGCTGGAATGGCCAGAAGATACTGCATTGCCTTGCCTGAGACTAAGTCCTCGGACAGCATTTCAGGTAAGTACCAAGGGTCCCAGGGAGTGAAGGGTAGGAGATATCCTGAGATGTAGTGGAGTGGGGCCGATGTCAGTGTCGGACGGTAGGCCAGAGAAAGGGAGGGCTACAGTTCCCAGGTCCTGATGGTGCCCCCAGTCTGAAGGGGTCTTACGATTGTGGCAACCCCTCTTCTTCTCTGTGATCAAAACACAAACTTTTTCAGTTTCCCACTTTTAGTCATCGGCAACCACCAACCTAAAATTAAAGCTGAGTTGGAAAAGGCCTTTAGACAGGGGATGGACAGGCTTCCAGTCTGAAATCCGATCCACCCCACTGTAAAATTGTATCTGGGTCAAAATGGGCGCCATCCTGGAAGAAATTGGAGGAGAAGGCACGGAAGGGTAGCGTACATTGTGTGGGGGCGAGTATGAAATTCTAGCCGAACAATCTGTGGAGAATGGAATTTGTATGAATATTGTCCATGTACACCTCCAAGAGCCTTTTGGTAAAATTTTGCACAATAAATAATGGTGACAATAAAAGCACATGGAGTTGGAAGCAACCTCATGATATGGGTTGGCAATTGGTTGGGAGCGGGCAGACAGAAAGTAAGAATAAATGGAAAGTTTTCTGATCATGATAAATGACCGCTGTCTCCAACTTGTGTTCCTAGGTTATGCCCTCTATTTTTGAAAAAGTGATTTTTCCACTGACGGAAAATTTTGCAACTTAAACTGAGACAGAGCAAACTGCTTAATTTTAACTGTTTAAAAATACAAAGCAACATTCCAAGGTTAAGATAAGAAACAAGCAAATCACCCTCAGGGGAGTGTGAAGTGAGCGATATTTCTTATAGTCCAGACACCCATCGAAACCTGTAGCTGTCGACGTAAGAGGCTTTAAAAAATGTAAAGTACTGGATATTAAAACAATGGCTGCCATGGACAGGTGGACCCAAAAACTCTTAGAATCACTCAGCGGGTGAAGCATTTCAAGGCAAAACTGCCCAACCACTGGACAAAGATTGCAGATGGCACAGGATAGCCGCTAAGTGGCTTCAGCAGAAGAAACAGGCTGAGGGCTGCTCTCACTTTCTCTTTCTTTATTTTGCAGTAAGCATACCACCTGGCTCGTGCAACCTACCAGCTAACCAGGATCTCATAATTATTGCAAAACCTTGTGCATCTCACCACTTTCAAGAAACAAACTTACTTAAATTGGCTATCGTGCTTAAAATCGATGCCTCAAGGGCAATCAACATCCATTTAACAGTATGTCATTTTACCTTTTTTCGTTCGACTTGAACTCCGCTTATTTCAGATGTGTATGTGTGTGTGTATGGGCCCAAATGATTGCATGAGAACTGAATGCTTGACATTGCAGTTTTACTACTTTTCTTGGGTTTCGTGGTTAATAAATGTGCTATTCCTTTGGTTGAAGAAAACCTTGTTTGATTGGCTCCTTTGCGGAACAGCTTAAATAGTTTTAACTTCCGATTTGGAAAAGCCCTATCCTTCTGAATAAGAACCTAAACCTTTGTGGTGACCAACCAAGGAGGTTGAATAGAGCAGAGCTAGTTTACCCTTTCTCACCTGGATGTAAGACCATTGAAGCATGCAAAGTGACAATCCTTGGAAAGGTTCAAGAAGTATATATTAGCCTTGCAGGTTCACCAGAATGATATCGGGGCTTGAAAGCTTAATTATAAAGACATAACATTTTGTAGTCTTTTTAGTTTAGAAGATTCAGAGATTATCTGGTTGAAATATTTTCTATGGTGAAAGAATTCAAATGGGCAGGTAAACTATTTCCTCTGGTCATGAAATGCAGAACAAAAGGGTTAGGGTTAGGGTTAAAATGAGCCAGACCATTTAGGAGTAAAATTAGGAAGCACCTCGTCACACAAAGGACAGAAATTCTCTCTGCCAAAACACTGGATGCGAGCCCAATTGAAATTTTCAAAACTGACATTCGCATTTTTATTAGGAAAGCACATTAAAGGTATTTGCTTTCATGTGGAATTGAGCTAATAATTTGCGATTTGATTTTTAAAATGTATTTATAGGCATGGCTGATAATGTAGTGCCATTTGAATATGTTAAATCCTTTTCCATAATTATATTCTAATATGATTTCCAGTATTAAATATTCTGAATTCCTAATCCATTTTTTTCATGCAGTTAATTTTTTTAACTCCACAATACTCAGCACATCATCCGGCAGTTGATCATTGAAAAGAAAGGGCCGAGGTCTGAACTAAAAGTTGTGAAGATGGAACAGCTTTACTCCTGCAGAAGGCTATATCCTCAGCATATATTTGTGATTCTGATTCACTGGCATTAAATCGAAGCGAAAATGCATTTGGCAGTGCAGATTTGCTCTTTGTGCTGCCATTTCTTTTTAACACCAAAGGGCTTTGACTCATATTTAGAGTCATTATTAAGTAAGCAGATTAGCTGAAATGTCAACGATCATCAAGCCAGCGTGCTTTGCTTCGAATTTGGCAAATGCTTCACAGCTTAAAGCCTGTAGACAACAGCATGTTCCCTGGTGCCCTCATGGGAAGTTTGTTTGGCTTGCTCCCATTGAGCTGACCTACAAAGGTCATCCAGCTTCGGATAAGAATCCACCCTTCAGTACTCAGTCAGCAGAAAATTGCCAAACGAAAGGTTAACAAAAGTATTTCAGTATTGACAGTAAAACATTTGAACTGGCTTGTCACTTTGGTCAAAAGGGTCAGGAGTTAAGACATCTGTCTCTTCTTTTAAAATACAATCATATTGTAAATTTGGTTTTGATTTCAATTCTGTATTCCTGTTGGACAGACTAACTACTTGCCTTACCCAGACACTGTGCTGGGTGTGTACACCCTCCATTACGAATAGCTTGATTAGGCCTACTAACAAGTTTATCCTGGAAACCAGAAGCTGATTGTTGTCTGCTCTAAGCACCACTTCTAATTGGCAAGATAAGAAAATAGGTTTTGTGCTCTCGCCTTGTCATCTAATGAGGTTTCAGTCATTCTTTGGTAAAGATTCATACTGGGACTAATTTAGAGTTTAAGGAATATAACTTGACAGTAGATAAGCTGCTCAATGAATACCTGGAATAAAGAACAAGAATCGCCTAATTAGGATTTGAGTCAGTTTCCAAATATAAGGGGCGGGATTCTCTGACCCTGAGGCTAAGTGTTGACGCCGTTGTAAATGCTGTCACGTTTTATGATGGTGTCAACAGGCCCCGAGGAGCAGCGACCCTGCACCGCACAGGGGGCCAGCATGGCATTGAAAAGCCTCACGCTGCTCCAGCTACCGATATCGCCGTTAGAACCGGCGGCGCGAATCCGTGCATGCGCGCTATGGCCGGTGAGAGTTTGCACATGCACGCTACGGCTGGCGTGTATTTGCGCATGTGCATTCTCTGCGCCGGCCCAGGCGCAACATGGCGGAGAGCTACAGGGGCCCGGCGCGGAGGAACATAGGCCCGTACAGGATGAGCCTGCCCGCCAATCGGTAGACCCCGATTGCGGGCCAGGCCACTGTGGAGGCCCCCCTGGGGTTGGATACCCCCTCACCCCCACCAGGCCGCCCCGCAACATGAACGCCGAGGTCCCGCCGGGTAGGACCACACCTGAATGCCGCCGGCGGGACTCGGCCGAACCCGGCGGGTACATGATTTGGTACTAGTGCTGCCATTTCAGAGCTCAACACTCCAGCTAATGGCCTCTCTTAACCTCACACAGTTGAACACATGGTCAGCAGCAGGAAGCACTCCTCAAGGGTGCCATTTAAAGTGATCACTGACTACTTACAAGTTTTGGTTGAAAATTGATTTCTCAAGGCTATTGCTGTGACTGATTAATAGTTACTAGAATTGTATAACATTTCTAATTTAAGCAGCGAGTGCTGCGGCAGAGGTTGAGGGACTTTGACCTGTTGCCGTGGAATCTGCACATCTGACTTGAAGGATTCTGCCCTTGGGTGCAGTGGTAGATATTCCTCTTGGACAACATCATGGCTACTTGCCTGACCCAGACACTGGGTGCTGGGTATGTACACCCTCCATTACGAATAGCTTGAATAGAAGCAGAGGCAACACTGCGCAGGTGTAAGAGGAAATGAAGTGAGAGATCAGAACAGGAGGCCATTTCTATCCAGTATGGCAATGGAGAAAAATCCCTGAACTCCAATGGGGAATGTTGGGTGAGAATTCTATTTTCTTTTTCAATTTTACTAATTAAGGGACAATTTGACATGGCCAAACCACCTACCCTGCACATTTTTGGGTTGTGCGGGTAAGACCCATGCACACAGGGGAGAAATGTGCAAACTCCACATGGACAGTGACCCGGGGCCGGGATCAAGCCTGGGACCTCGGCTCTGTGAGACAGCAGTAGAATTCTTTTTCTGAAACGTATTGCATTACCCATTTTCTACTAGGGATGTGGGCTGGTCTACCAGCCTCTTCTGGTGTGACCCATGTGGTGTAACATCTTGAGAAGGCTGGTTGTGCAAACATCATCTTTGAGCATAGAGGGAACTGAAGTGGTGTTTTCAAAACATCAAACAGCCTTACCAGCTGATGCTTTATTCATTTTCCAAACATGGATCACACAGATCCTTTCAATAGATTTGCTTGTTATTTTGCTCTGCTTAATTATTCAACTGTGTAAGGAAATCATCACTCGCATTATGTTAATATCAGGCATCCAACCTACAGGTAAGATAATTTTGAAGATCTTCTTCGTTTACACCAGCATCGGCATTTATTCTGGAGTGTTTCTGGAGGTGCTGTGGAACGTTGTTAGATTCACAGGGAATGTCATGGCACACTTATAAGATGGGAGAGGATTTGGTGACTTGTTCACACACTCGCTGCAACAGAAAAGAGAATTATAGTTGCTGTGGCTCTGGGTCAGCAACATGACAGGGAGTTGGAACAGAGGCTGGAGGGAGGGCAAACTCTATACAAAGCCCTCTTCCAACCTAGAGCTCCATCTTGACATTCACAGGAGGCTGGCTGCCAAGGCAGCCAATGTTCCCAAAATCTTTGCATGCATGTCAATCAATGCTTTCTTGAATACCACCAAATCGGTCTCCTGATATGAGGTGGCAAATGAGCCATCCATTACCCTTCACCTTGAGAATAAAATAAGTTGGAACGAGTTGGGAATATCGATAAGATAGATCTCTATTGAACTAACTGGTTTGAATGGGCAGTACTGAGAGTAACTGCAGATTAGAACTGGAAACCAGTTGATATTCCCAAATGGCCCAGCCCAGCGACATTAACTGCAGCCAGTTGAGTCTCATTGAGATCAGTTGGCTTGTTTAGTGATTCAACTGCAAAAAAACAGTATTGCCAGCACTTCCGATGGGGGATCAGTTGTGATTCCACCTGCTCAGGTAGCTGACTTCAACTGCAGCACTGAGTTTTACTTGAACCAGTTAAATTCTGTTGGAACAAGTTGGCAGGCAAACTAGCACAAGTTGGAATGAAGTAGAGCCAGTCGACATCTAGCTGCTTCAATGACTCTTTGAACTTGAAACCATGCAGTTGAAGTCAAACTGTATAAAGGGGATACGGTGAAGGTGTGGGGCTTAAGTGGGTGCTCTTTCCAAGGGCCAATGCAGACTCGATGGGCTAAATGGCCTCCTTCTGCACTGTTAAATTCTATGATTCTATGAACTGAATTAAGTCAAGTCAAAAGACTCTTGAGTAAATGTGCAAGGCAAAAAGACATCTTCACCCCAAGTTTGCAATCTGTTACAAAGCACAATGATAGTAGTCACCTCATATCAGACTTATAAATGTTACTCACATACAAATGTATTAATGCTGGTTAATTCAACAGTTTGAAGTACTTCAGATTTTTATGATTTTGAGTAGTCACACTCAATTAGGTTCACATAATGATAAAATATAAATTGTTTTAATATTGGAAACCTCTCACTAGAGGAAATAAATCCAAAGAATTTTAATTCTCTTCAAGAAAAATAAAAACGAAAACCATATTTGGATTAACCAGAATAAGTAACCTTTATTTACCATAATATATTGTCAGTCATATGTGGTAACATTCCTACCTTAGAGTGCTGATTGGTGACCCTTCAGTTTGATACAGAGCGATTTCCACGGAATATTAGTAAAAGAAGCTACCTGGAAAATCCACTGAGGTGGAGGATAACAGGAAGTGGGGTCTGGTCAGGGATAGAGACAACAGGGAAGGAGAGAAAGTCTAAGGGCGCGATTCTCCGCACTCACGCCGGTTCGGAGAATAGCGGGCCGCGCATATTTTCACGGCGACACCGGTCCGACGCCCTCCCGCTATTCTCCGAACCCCGCACAAACTACACGTTGGCATTCCCGGCAAAGGCCTCGAAAGCCCCCCCGACACGACCAGAATCGCAACATATTGGCCCCCCGCTATTCTCCGGCCGGATGGGCTGACGTCCCGACGTCATCACGCAATGTTTTCATGCCGGCCAACACACCTGCTTTTCAAGTTCGTCAACCAGTCGTGCTGGCTGACGAGAGTTTCGGGTAGGTGAGCGCACCGCTCAGCGCACTGCTGGAGTCTGGCCACAACGGGGAAGGCATCCCCGAGAACGGGAGGGGGGTCCAGAGTGGGGGGGAGTGGGGGAGACTGAGGGGGGGAGTGGGGGAGACTGAGGGGGGAGTGGGGAGATGGAGAGGGGAGTGGGGGAGACTGAGGGGGGAGTGGGGAGATGGAGAGGGGAGTGGGGGAGACTGACGGGGGAGTGGGGGAGACTGAGGGGGGAGTGGGGGAGACTGAGGGGGGAGTGGGGGAGACTGAGGGGGGAGTGGGGGAGACTGAGGGGGGAGTGGGGGAGACGGAGGGGGGAGTGGGGGAGACGGAGGGGGGAGTGGGGGAGACTGACGGGGGAGTGGGGGAGACTGAGGGGGGAGTGGGGGAGACTGAGGGGGGAGTGGGGGAGACGGAGGGGGGAGTGGGGGAGACTGAAGGGGGGAGTGGGTGAGATGGAGGGGGGGAGTGGGAGTGGGGGGGGAAGGGAGAGAGTGAGCGAGTGACCCGTCCAACCCTATTACAAAATGTCTGCCACCATGCCATGGCGTGCCGGTGACGAGGACACGGCCGCTGGTTGCCCTGTGGCTCACGGACACAGGCTACTGACGCACCCGTGAGGAGGACGTAGTTAACAGCCCGTTGGATGCAGAAAGTGACCTGGGGTTAGGCTGCCCGCGTGTCAGCAGCGCGACCAGGCCACCGGGACACACAGGTATCCTGTGGCAGGCGGCTGCCGAGGTGTCGACTAACCTCCATCTAACATGTCCCGTTTCTCTGCCCCCGACCACCCTTCTGTAGGTTAGCACAATGTTTGAGAACAGAACTGCTATGTTCTGCGCAGTGGTTGGGACCGCTGCACTGCATTTGGCGATGCATCAGCATCCACAGCCACAACCCGCAGTGGATGCAGGGCCAGCTGCAGCAGCAGAGGGAAGGGCCGAGGAGTTGCCAGTCGTCGAGCAGCATGGGGGGGAGGAGGAGGGGGAGGAGGAGAGAGTGAGGGTGCAGCCACAGCACCAGAGGCGACGACCAAGGCCGAGGGTGTACCGTGTCCGGATCTCTTTCCTAACAATGACGGACATCACCTGCAGGAGGAGACTCCGGCTGAGTAGGCGGACGGTGATAAATATCTGTCACCTCATGGCGCTCCTCGCCCCACGTGGAACGGGGGGAGGACACGCGATCCTGGTTGCCATCAAGGTGACGGTCGCTCTTAACTTCTATGCGACCGGCTCCTTCCAGTCTTCGAGCGGGGACCTCTCCGGGATCTCCCAGTCATCGGTCCACAGGTGCATCCGGGATGTGACCGACGCCCTCTATGCCATCGCAGACCGCTACATCACCTTTCCCGAGGACCGAGCAACTCAAGACTCACGAGCTCGTGGATTTGCCAGCGTGGCCGGGATACCGATGGTGCAGGGGGCAATCGATTGTGTTCACGTCCCCATGCGCCCGCCTGCAGGGGACAGGGAGGTGTTCACAAACAGGAGGGGGACATACTCCATGAATATCCAGGTGGTATGCGACCCCTAAATGACGTTCATGAACGTCTGTGCAAGATTCCCAGGGAGTGTTCATGACTCCTACATACTGGCACAGTGGTACATCTCTGCGATGTTTGAGGGACGTCCCCCCTGGCTGAGGGGCTGGTTGCTAGGCGACAGGGGTTATCCGCTGAGGTCTTGGCTGATGACGCCTATACGGAGGCCTCAGACCAATGCGGAAACACGATACAACGAGGCCCATGCAGCAACCAGGGGTGTGGTGGAGCGCTGCCTTGGCCTCCTGAAGATGAGATTCAGGTGCCTGGACCGCTCCGGAGGGGCCCTACAGTACCAGCCCGACAGGGTCGCTCGCATTGTTGTGGTCTGCTGTGCGCTGCACAACATCGCAATGCAGAGGGGAGATGACCTGCTGCAGGAGGCGGAGGGAGAAGCCAGTGGCAGTGGTGCCAGCACAGAGGAGGAGGAGGAGGAGGAGAGGGAGGAGGAGGAGGAGGAGGCTGGCGGAGTGGCGGGCGCAGCACGCAGACACGACCCAGGTGCTGGTGATGTCCAGGAGGCGTCACGACAGACCCGGCGAGGATGGCGGGCACGCAACGCCTTGGTGGCAGCACGGTTCACGCATCGCATGCGACGTCCCCGCTGAACACCAAACCACCACCTGCATCGCTAGTCGTGCAGAGGGTCAACACACAACTGCCACCACCACAGTACCCCCCCCCACCCCCTCTCAGTGTATACTGCTCCACTTCGACATCACCTTTACCACTGGGTCCAGACGGTATGGCACAACATTGATGGCTGTGTCAGCGGGTGTGATCAGTGCCATGTGGAATGATGACAGCCCGCTCTGCGAAGAGCTGTGAGCTCAGAATCGTTAGAGAGAGTCTGACCCATGGCAATAGCTGAACCATCCACCTTGGTGGCTGCTGAGTTTGTCATGGACACTCCATCACGTGCCCGCGTGGGCTAGCTGTGGGAGGGGGTGGGGAGGAAGGGACTGCACGCCCGGCACCGAAGTTTCACCGCTCGTCAACCCCAGCGACACTCGGTCACCATCACGATTCCTGTGGCTGTGGAACAATCACACGGTATTACAAGTAAGGTGGAACAGTGCGTTTAATGTGAACAATAATTTACAGGTGCCCTAGCCCCTACAACTAAACTGTGCCCTTCACCCGTTCCAACTTATTCAGTGTCTCTCTTTGTTGCCTTACGGGCCCTACCACTACGTCTAAGTGATTCCCCAGATGATACAGCAGGAGTGGAGGAGGACTGCTGCGAATCGCCCCCTTCGACTTGTTTCTCCTTCGGCAAGCGTTTCCTGGGGCGACCCGGCCTTGATGGGCCAGGCTGCTCTGCGGGCGTCTCGGGTGACGTTGTGCCACCCTGTTCTGCCTGCTGCCCACCCGATGCACCAGGGATGGGATGGGGGGAGTCCGATAATTCCAGGACGTCCCGTGATGGAGTTAATGGGACGGGCCCCGAAACCTCCTCCTCCCTCGGGGAGCCCGGTGGCCCCCGGGCCTCACTTTGGGACAGAGGTGCGAGCGGGGAGGTGCCCCGTCGCGCCACCAACACCTGGCGCTGCCAGTCCTGGAGGCCTGCAACGGTATCCACCAGGATCCGAATGTTTGCAGAGACGGAGTCCAGGGAGTTAGACATTCCCACCAGGGACTGTGCGATCTCAACCTGTGAGTGCACGACGCCATCCAGCACATGTGTCAGGCGGTTGATGCTCTCCGCGACTGACTGCTGGGACTGTGCCATCGACTTCTGGGACTGTGTCCATCGATTGCTGTGACTGTGCCATGGCGTGCTGCGACTGGGCCATGACCTGCTGAGACTCGGCCAAGGCTCGCAGCGCGCCGGCAATGTCGTGAGCATCCCTGTCCAGGGCCGAGTATGACGCGTGCACATTAAGCCCAACGCCTTGCAGAACCTGACCCATTGCCTCCACCGCGGATGCCACCCGTGTGGTGTCGGCCTGGGTTGCTGCCATGAGCGGCACCACTCCCTGCTCGTGGACGCGGTTCGACTCCTCTAACAGCGTCTGCAGCTGCTGGAAGACAGCCCTCATCCCGTCATTGTGTCCCTGGGTTTCTTGATGCATCGGCTGTGCGGGTGGATTGAGAAACTCCAGGAACTCAGAAAATGTCTGGGAGCCAGCTGCATCCTGGGCCTGGTCTGGCCTCCGCCAGTCCGGGCCCTCGGCTGCTCCGACCTCCACCTGCTGTACCTGCTCATCTGTGATGTGCGACCCAGACTGTGACCCAGGAGCCCCATCCCTAAATAGGCCAGCCGGGGTGAGTGTCTCTGGGATGGTGGATGTTGTGGTAGATAGCTGTGTCGCAAGCTCGAGGTCGTCTTGGGTTGACGCCTCCTCTATGCCATCGGCCCACTGAGAGGCCGCAGGGCATTCGCGGGCCATTTCCCTCTCTTGCTCTCTCGCCGCCCTCTGGGCGTCCTGCTCCACAGATCCGGTTGGGGAAGATGGGACCCCCCACTGATCGGGCACCCTCTGTTGTGCGGCCCTGGGTGAGGTGGGGGCAGATGCCTGTGTCCGCCTGGAGGCAGACGGCCCTGGTCGTTCGGCATCACGTCCTAGGGAAGAGAATGAAACGGGTTATTTAGATACGCTCGGCCGGGCGCTGGACGGTCCCAGTGGGCAGGGTGTGAAGGGACAGAGGATGGGGGAGGTGTCCCAGTGAGCAGAGTGTGAAGGGACAGAGGATGGGGGAGGTGTCCAAGTGGGCAGGGTGTGAAGGGACAGAGGATGGGGGAGGTGTCCAAGTGGGCAGGGTGTGAAGGGACAGAGGATGGGGGAGGTGTTCCAGTGGGCAGGGTGTGTGAAGGGACAGAGGATGGGGGAGGGGGGGTGTTTGTCATGCAGGGTTGTCTCACTTGTTGCAGCTCCGCCAACCTCGCATTGCGCGATCTCCCGGGTGGCAGATCCCCCAACAAGGTCCAGTGCCCTCTGCTCAAACGTGGTGAAGGGGTGCAGGATGGGCGAACCCCCTCCAGTCTTGTTCCGCTCACGGGTGTTGTGAGCGGCCTTGTCCTGTTGGGGGAGGGGGCATAGGTAGATCATTACAATACGGCAGGTATCAGCAGTCCGTTCAGATACTGGCACAGTTTGGGGGTCAAGTTGTAATAAGACCATTGCATCTCTCCACGGGGGCCAGAGCGCTGGGTCTGTGACTACTTTGTGAACCACCCTCAACTCACTCTGCCCCAATCCCCCTCCACCCCCTGTGCCGTGGTGGGGAGGTAGGTGATTAAGTAAAGGGGGGAGGGATGGTTGTGACCCGGGGGCACCCTCTTGGCACTTACCCTGGCAGCCCTGGTGAGGTCGTGCATCTTCGTCCGACATTGCTCTGCAGAGCGAGGGGTCTGCCCCACAGCACTGACAGCAGCAGCCACCTCACGCCAGGCCTGGCGCACCGCACTGGCAGGGTGGCGATGCCCTCTACACGGGCAGATGATGCCCCTCCTCTGCTCGATTGATTCGAGCAGCGTCTCCACGTCAGCCTCAACGAATCGCGGGGCTGCTCTCCTGAGCTCCGACATCCTGACCTACAGTTTCTGTGCTCGCCCGTGCCTTTTTACGGCGTCGGGCGGCGTCACGTGGGCGTGTTCGTATCGTCGCCGCGTTCCGGCGTCATCGCGCACGTGATTGACGCGGCCCTTGTTCCTAGCCCATTTCCCGAACGTGAATATGTCAGGATCTGGGCCGTGTCGGGCCGTCGCAAAAGTCGCCCGTTTTCACGGCCGACTTCGCAATTTTCCGCGGGTGCGGAGAATCGCGCCCTAAGTGTTAAACTGAAAGGCCGGGGGCGAAATTCTCCGACCCCCAGCAGGGTGGGACAATCGCCTGGGGCCGCTGAAAATCCCGCCCCCACCGTGGCAGAGATTCTCCGCCACCCGGGAAGTGGCGGTGGCGGGAATCTTGCCACTCTGATTGGCGAGGCCCCTGCGGTGATTCTCCCGCCCGGATGGGCCGAAGTCCTGCCGCTGGGAGGTCTCTCCCGCCGCCGAGGTTTGAACAACCTCTGTAACGGCGGGATCAGCGGCGCGAGCGGGCCCCGGGGTCCTGGGGGGGGGGGGTGCGGGGGGCGATCGTACCCCGGGGGGTGCCCCCACGGTGGTCTGGCCCGCGATCGGGGCCCCCCGCTCAGACTCCGGGCCAGTGCCCTGGGTGCACTTTCTCCTTCCGTAACCGCCACGGCCTCCGCCATGGCAGAAGCGGAAGAGAAACCCACATCGCGCATGCGCCGGTGGTGACATCACCGGCAGCTGGCCGCTGACGTCACCGCCGGCTCATGCACCGACCGGCGAAAGCCTTTCGGCCAGACCCGCTGCCGGGGGCGCCGTTTTTTTGCACCAGTCTTCTGGTGCCAACCGCTCCGGCGCGGGGCTGGCCCCCAAAGGTGCGGAGAATTCCCCACCTTTAGGGAGGCCCGACCCCGAGTGGTTGGCGCCACGCCCCTACGCCAGGACCCTCCGTCACGCCGGGTAGGGGAGAATCCAGCCCCAGATCAGAAACATCAATACTGAGGAAAATAGTCACCGGAGATCCTTGTGTCAGAGTCTGATTTTACTAACATTTACTGAGCATCTCTCACGCACACACTTCTGCTGCTTTGGCATTATGCCTGTATCCACCAACACATTCTGCCAAGCATTCCTCTCTAAATACAGCATAAAGATGAAATTGTTTCCAAATTAAAACATATTTGAACTTCCAGGATGAACAGGACTATTATGGGAAGTAACAGATTTAAACTAAAAAAGCTAAACAATTTCAAAGTAATTTGAGAATATTTTCTCAACTGCCTCCAACTTCTTTTCTGATTTCCTCTGCTACAGCTTCACATCTTTTTTAACAGTAGTCAGTTTCAGAGCAGTACCATGGGTTTTGCTGGCCTAGTCAACTGTACTGCTGTATGAGAACAAGCAACTCCTGAGTTTCCTTTCTGTTGATGCCACCATCAACGCAAAGAGCCTAATCCTTGCCACGCTCTGCAGGCCTATCGCTACCTCACGGGTTATCCTCACTGCCTGCTCCTGCCGCTTCCCAACACTTGCCTCGCTCTACATGGTACTGAACGCCTCTCTCCCGTTCTCCGGTAATGACTGCCTCCCACTTGCTACTACCAACCCTCCAAACCCCCTTGATGCTTTATGCTCACCATCCTTTTGGCAGCCCCCTCTCTGAGACACCCATTTTCAGCAGGGGCCTGGTAGAGGGACTTCCAAAACGTTGGCGAGCATGAAGCAACATGGGGTTCATTGATAGGGAGATGGGCAGGGGAAGCGGGAGGGAGGGAGGTCTCAAATGCCAGGAAGAGCGGGATCAGCCCTACTAAGGTGGCTAGTGCCAGGAGAATGGGGCAAATACCGGTGATCGTGAGGACTGAGCACCTCAGAGCGGCCGGGAGGCAGTAAAGGTTGCCCGTGAAGTGGCAAGGAGACAGTGAAAGGCCCGCAAAGTGGGAAGGAAAGAGAGAACTAAATGACCCGCAGAGAGGGAAAAAAAGAACGGAGCTGGAGGAGGTCCTGTCAACTTCCCCCAATTAACTTGTTTTATCAAAAATTGCTTTTGGATCAGTGTGTATCCTGCAAGTGCCCCCTTCCCTCCTCCTCACCATACCTGCAAGGCACCTGCAGAGTGTGTTTCATGTTGGGGTGAAGAGCAGGCATTTTTAAAAAATGTTTAATTGAGAGGACAGTGCAAAGGAAATGCATGGAGGAAGAAAAGTATTCTATAATAATTTGACTGTCTACTTCCGAGACTTTGGAGCTATTTAAATAACACTTTTTTAATTCAAGACTCTGATAACATCTTTGTGAGACTATAAAACATTCTGATGAAAGATCGCTCAACTTGAAATGTTTATCTGCACAGATACTTCAACCGAAATTTTCCAGCATTTTATACTTTTTATTTCAGATTTCCAGAACCAGCAATATTTTGCTTTAGATTCCTTAAACGTTTGTCGAATTGTATGTGAATCAAAGAGGACACAAACAATTCCGAATACCCATCTTTGACACGTCCCGGTTTATTTGGGCCCCATCAAATGTCAAAATAATGGGCCACACCGGGGAAATGGATTCCAAGGTCGACTCTGATTTTCAGGCTCACAGGTAGATTTCAAAAATGCGAGGAAGCTTTTTACCAAAGGGGGCGAGAAAATATTTGAATATTCGCACGTTGTCTTTTTTGAAAGAAAGTTTTTATTTGCCTGCAATAATACCTTGAAAGTCTTGGATGAGTAAATTTAAATGCAACATTGTTATATTGAATGTTTCTTGCTACACTGACTCGGATGAAGAGATCAGAAGGAAGGTATGGAATGGCTCAAGGTTCAGCGTGTCCAGGGTTGTGGAGGAAAAGTGTCCAGGATAAATATCTTCTCATTGATTTCCAATGCAAAATGAGGTGTCAAGTTAAAGATAAATGACTTCAAAAAGATCTTCTCTGTGACAGTATTAAGAAGGAGTTTGCCGAAACAAAGGAGGTCGAAGAGCAACAATCACAGAGAGGCTATAGACCACAAGCTACAGGTGGAAATTGTGAAACTGTTACAAATATGTGAGATACAACTGTTACGTTAATGCTGCACAGTACTCCTCGTCCTGTGGCTGATGCAGCTATGTCTAACCAGGAACAGAGGATAGAGCCAATTGGAGTTGCACAAATGACTTCCCAACTCTGATTTATGAATTATGCCAATTATTTGTGTGCAGGTAAGGCGAGGTGATGCACCACCAGCTACATATAAGCAAAGCATGTTGAACATACCTGTCCCCGAGCACCACCCAATTGGAGTCAGCCAGTCATATGGAGCACAAAGAGGCCACTGTGATGTTGTAAACTATAATTGAATCAAGGTATTAATTCTAATAATTAATTTTCAAACATTTGATAATCAATGATAGTTTCAGCAAAAGGTCATGGTAGATGGTGTTAAACATGCTTCTATCATCAATGACTTGTCTTTCAATGAACTACCGAACAACATTAGGTAGTTATTATCTTCTCATTAGTATCCCTATTATCTTCTAATTTTGCGTGAAGTATACTGAGTATGACCCTAATTTTACTTCCAAGTAAAACTGCTAGGTGCCATTGAGAAACCAAGGGGAGTGTGAAATAAAGTGCACTGCCAAAGAACAAATTCACGACTTGTCAATCCTTGGCTATCAGTAACTGGGGTCCAATGAGGTGAAGGGAAGGTTATTTTATTACAGGCGGCACAGACGATAAATCTTTTGCAATGGGAGGTCTGCTTGGAGGCTTCTTGTCACCTGTTTTGAAAGTCCCTGACTAATTTAAATTTAAAATTGTCTCTTACTGAGTGATGGCATGCAGACCCTTTAAGGGGGCGGGTCTGGTGGACCATGTGGCCGACTCAGGGCCAATCGTGCGGGATCACGCAAATCCAGGCCAATAGCGAGTTTGCGCAAGACCCGAACAGCAGGAGCCTGGGCAGTGTAGACCCCAGAGCCGAAGAGACACGGCTCATCCTATTGTGTTCTGTGCCTGTATATATACCAACCTTTGCCTTTCATTAATAAATCTCTTTATTACTACTGGAAACCTCCAGGGTGTTTATCGAGCCACCACATTGACGACAATGTAAAAGGTTCGATTGCAGGGTGGAAGGAAGGAGAAATTGGGTAAAGGAAGAAGAACCAACAAGAGTTGGGAATCATTAAAAGGCAAGTGAAAATGCCGATTATCATTAAACCAGAGCTGTTTGACCAAGGGGCTGAAGATTGGAGCCAGTACATCGAACGGCTCCATCATTTCTTCACCACAAACGGATCACAGTGGAAAACAAGGGGAAGGTGATACTTCTGACATTTATGGGCCCCAAGAAGGAACCTCACGTCCCTGGAGGCACCCAACTCGAAGATCTTTGATCAGACAGTCAGGTTGGTCAAAGAACATTTTGCCCAAAGCCCTCGATTACCCTCCAAAGTTATAAGTTTAGCTCCATGGCTAGTGTCTTTGAAGAGTCCATCTCAGCCTTCATAGCCAGGCTTTGTCAGTTCACTGAGCACTGTGAGTTTGGGACCATGCTTGGTGATATGCAGTGTGGCCGATTCGTTTGTGGAAGGCATAATCTCACTATCCAGAAGCAATTCCTGGATGAAATTAGCATAACATTGGAAAAAGAATCAAGACAACTCAGGAAACAGAATGCACTGAAAAAGGGGCCACTGAGCTCCAAAGCATAGCTGAGAGGGAAGTTAATCAAATATGAGGCGGTATGGTCGTGAGGTGCAAAGCAGGATCAACAGGCACAGCAGAGAACAGAAACGATCCTCAGAACTGGACCAGAGTCAAAGGACCTGGGAAAGAATAGGGCGTTGAATTACGACAGAGGCGGATTGCTGACATTTTGAGGGGGACCTTCCTCAAGAGACCTGTGTTGTTAAGTGTGCTTTACACTTAATTGCTCTGTTTTATAACCTTTGCTCTAGAGTCGCCAGGTATCTTTATGATACCACCACGAGGTTCAAAGCCAAGTGTTGATCAATAACTAAATACACCAGTTAGTAAGTTTCAAATCAAAACACATTTATTATGCGCAGTCAATCACTACTCATGCATAAAACTCTACTTACTAGACTATCTCTAACACTAAAAGGCCTATACTTATCTTTGGAAATGGTCCACCAGGTCAGGGGAACAATGGCCTTTTGTTCGATTCTGAGGCTGCAGGCTTCAAAGCTGGTATGGATTACTAGCTAGGAGCGCCTATCTCGTAGCGTGCGTTGACTGGAGACATACTTGGTTGGTGCAGCTGCTAGGCAGGTCTCTCCTTGTTGAGAGTCACGGTCAAGAGTTCTTTGAGAGCTGCCAAGAAGATCGAACTGAAGTTGGGGACTCTATGTTATAGTCCCCAGGGGTTTTGCGCCCTTTTGGGCGGACCCCGTACCTGGTTCCGATTGATTGGACTAAGTCCCGATCGCTTGGATCGATTTCTCCAATACTGGAGCTGCTCCCTGATCGCTGGGCGGTTCCTATGTGTCCGTTGACCTTCCTTTGTCTTGGCTCCTGCTGGCGCCGAGGAGTCTGGTTTGGTCTTGATTACTCTTAATGTTTCCAATTGTTCCTGGGGATTGCTGATTAATATGCAGATGGTTGCTGGTTTCAGTTCTGTCTGGGTTTCTGCAAGTCCTAATACACAGGAAACCTTGCACCTGCTTGTTTCCCTGTGCCTGGCTGAATTTCCCTGCATTCTTAGCAGGCTTCCATTTTGGAATCGGGAAGTGGCCAACCCAGGTGGCTATACCTGCCATTGTTGAGAGTTTGTATGTTTCTGATGTAACCGTAGGAGTCATATTCAAGCATGTTGTCACGCAAGGCAAAATGCGCCACTGCAAAGAAAAAAGCAACAGCAGCAGCCGTCCTCAGTGCCACTGAACATTGTGCAAGTGCAGAGGAGCTCGAAAGAGGAGACTGTAATGTACCATTTGAATACAATCCAGTTGAACAAGATGGCCTCAATTAAAATTATCCTAAAGGTGAATGGCAAACCTTTGAAAATAGAAGTCAACACTGGGACCTCGGAGACAGTTGTGGGGTAACAGACCTTCAAGTATATCCATGACGGAGCTCAAACATTCAATTTTAGCAGCACCACAACCAAACTTTCTACTTACACCAGAGAAGCCTTGAAAATCCTTGGGACCGCCAACACAGGACATTTTTCACAGTGGACTAGGCCGGATTAAAGGCATCAACGCCCAAATCTATGTCAATCCGGATTACACAGCAGGTCTTTTAGAGCCAGACCAGTTCCTTATGTCCTGCAACAGATGGTTGACGCTGAGCTTAATAGATGAGAAGAACAACCATAATATTGGAAAAAGCGTTTGAGATAACTCAAGTGTGGCAAAAAGGCATCACTGAGCTCCAAAGCATGGCTGAATGGGGAAGTCAAGAGGCGGCACAGTGGCACAGTAGTCAATACCGCTGATTCACAGTTGCAGCGTCCAGGGTTCGATTCTGGCCTAGGGTTATGTGTGGAGTTTGCACGTTCTCCGCATTTCTGCATGTTTCCCTGGGAAACACCATTTTCCCCCCATAGTCCAAAGATGTGTAGGTTAGGTGGATTGGCCATGCTAAATTACCCCTTAGTGTTGAAAGATGTGCAGGTTAGATGGATTGGCCATGATCAATGCACAGGGTTACGGGGATAGGGCAGGGAGTTGGCCTAGGTAGGGTGGTCTTTCGGACGGCCAGTGCAGACTCGATGGCCGAATGGCTTATGTACTGTAGGGATTCTATGAACTGGACATAATCAGGTTGGTTTAGTTTTAGTTTAGTTTTCCAAATGGGCAGCCAATAGTTTTCAAGCTGGATCGTTTCATAAGAATCTGTCGGGACTATAAATTAACCATAAATCAGGCTGCCCAGGTGGATAGTTACCTGGTCTCTTGGATCGAGGACCTCGCACGCCAAGCTGCTGGGAGGTCACACTTACTCTAAATTAGATATCAGCGATGCATGCCTTCAATTAGAATTGGACAAAGAGTCACAGAGGTTTACTATGACCACGATAAATTCTAATAAGGGCCTCTTTCAGTGCAGGATGTCGCCATTTGGTATCACGCCAGCCTGTGCTATTTTCCAGCATATGACAGAAAACCTCCTTCAAGGAATTGCCAAAGTGATGGTCTATCCTGACGGTGTTTTAGTTACCAGCACTACCCTGCAGGGCACATGCAGGAGACGTTAAGAAGGTTTGGCATGCAGGGGTCTACCTCAAATGTGAAAAATGTACATTCCAGATCTCAGAATTAACATATTTAGTTTTTTGCACAGATGCAACAAGGTTACATCCTCTTGAGGAGAAGATCAAGGTTATCCGTGAAATCCCAGTACCCAAGAATGTAAGTGCATTCAAATCCTTCCTCGGCATGGTAAATTTTTATGGAACATTCATTTCATAATTAGACACAACGTTAGCATTGGTACATTAGCTACTAAAGAAACATCAATGGTAGCAATGGAGAGAGCCTCCAGAAGCTTTCTGCTTGGTGCAGCAGGCTTTGCAATCGTCTGGCGCAATTCTCCCCTACCCGGCGGGGCGGGGGGTCCCGGAGTAGCGGTGTGGCACCAACCACTCTGGCGTCGGGCCTCCCCAAAGGTGCGGAATTCACCTTTAGGGGCTAGGCCCCCACCAGAGTGGCTCCCGCTCCGCCGACTGGCGCCAACGGCCTTTGGCGCTACACCGGCCATGTCGGGGCTGGCCGAAAGGCCTTTGCTGGCCGGTGTGAGTCTGCGCATGTGCTGGAGCGTCAGCGGGCGCTGACATCACCACCGGCGCATGCGCGGCAGGGGAGGTCTCTTCCGCCTCCGCCATGGTGGAGGCCGTGGCGGCGGTGGAAGAAAAAGAGTGCCCCCACGGCACTGGCCCACCCGCCGATCAGTGGGCCCTGATCGTGGGCCAGGCCACCATGGGGACACCCCCCGGGGTCCGATCGCCCCGCACCCCCCCCCCAGGAACCCGGGGGCCCGCTCGCGCCGCCAATCCTGCCGGCACAGAGGTGGTTTAAACCACATCAGCGGGATTGGCCTATCAGCAGCGGGTCTTTGGCCCATCGCGAGCCTGAGAATCGCCGCGGGGGACCCGCCGATCGGCGCAGGGGGCTCGCCGACCGGCGCCGCATGATTCCCACTCCCGCCGATTCCCGGGTGGCGGAGAATTCCGGCCACGGCGGGGGTGGGATTTACGCCGGCCCCGGGCGATTTCCCGACCCTGCAGGGGGTCGGTGAATTCCGCCCCTCAAATCATTTAGTTCATTTTGAGCCTGGGAAACCTATTGTGCTGACATGTGTTGTGAGATACAGGCAGTATTATCACACAAGGTGGGAGATGGTTCCAAGCAGCTCATCGCCTTCGCCTCCAGGACACTTTCAGAAGCAGAGTGGAACTATGCTTAAATCGAGAAAGAGGGTTTTGCAGAAGTATATATATTGTGTGACAAAATTCCACCAATATGTGTATGCACGGCAATTTGATATTGTCACCGACCATAAGCCATTACTGGGCCTCTTGAAGGAGGAGGAAAAAGTACCACCAATATCCTCTGCAAGGATACAGCATTGGGCTTTGCTGCTGGTGGCCGACAACTACGCCTACCAGGCATGCAGATTACCAGTGCAGCCCACATTGGGCCAATTCCCCTGGCAAAAGTGCACCACCTCCACCAGTGTCCCAGGAGATCATATTGGCTCTGCATTTCTTAGACACCTTGCCAGTGTCAACTGGCCATGTTTGTAACTGGACCCAGAAAGATTCCTTATTATAGAAAGTAAAGAGGATGATACAGACTGAGTAGTACTGTGAGCAATCCAAGCACTTGAGATCATATGTAAACCACCAGGATGAACTGACCTAATCTTGTGGGGCTCACGAGTCGTTGTTCCACAACCAGCCAGGGGAACTCTCTTACTCGAATTGATAGAGCTCACCCAGAGCAAACAAACATGAATATGTTGGCAAACAGCTATATATGATGACCAGGAATTGATTAAAAAGTCGAACAAATGGTCCAACAATGTAACCCCTGTCAGACTCAAGAATCTCTGCCACCATTGGCTATATTGCAACCTTGGGAATGGCCAGGTCACCTATGGACCCAGGTCCAGGTTGACTATGTGGACCCTTTCTTGGGCAGGATGTTTGTAGTTTTGATGGATGGTGGATGCCCAGTCCAAGTGGTTGTCTATACAGGGGATGGGGACCACAACCTCAGTGGGCATGGTGGACATCTTGCACCAAGTATTCACAATACACGGACTGCCAGAATCCATTATATCTGACAGGGGCACCCCTTTTACAGGGGACAACTTCCAGTCTTTCATTCGAGCTAATGGCATACCCCACACTACGATAGTCCCTTACCATCCTGCATCCAATGTATTGGCTGAAAGGGCCATTTAGACATTTAAAAACGCCATGTGGGAACAGTCTGACAGCACGCTGCACCAAGGGCATGTTAATTTTTTATTGTCGTACAATTCGACAGTCCACATCAACACAGGGGTCACACCTACCCAGATGCTGATGGGCCGTTTTCTCAAAACGCATTTGGATTTACTGTTTCCTAATTTGGCGAGGATGTTAGAGGCATGTCAGGGCTCCCAGAGAAGTCAATGGTTTACGCAGAGGATGTGGAGATGCCGGCGTTGGACTGGGGTGAGCACAGAACAGGGTCCCCCACTTGGAATGATATGTGCTCCTCTGCATAATAAGAAGTCTTACAACACCAGGTTAAAGTCTAACAGGTTTGTTTCAAACACGAGCTTTTGGAGCACTGCTCCTTCCTCACAAGCTTTCGGAGCACTGCTCCTTCCTCACCGAGACTTTAACCTGGTGTTGTAAGACTTCTTATTATGCAGAGGAGCACACATCATTCCAGGTGGGGGACCCTGTTCATAACTTGGGGATGTTATGGTTATCTGGACAGACTGGGCCTGTGTCATACTTTGTGAATATAAATGGGAAGACTGTCAAAAGGCACATTGACCATTGAAGGAACATGGGGTGACTATCCCCAATTCAGAGCAAATGCGTCCCAATGGTGGTGTTGACACGCCTGTGAATGTTCCTGAGCAGAGGAGCTGTAAACCCCCGGATCAACCCTGCCAGCTGCACCTTTGGAGGCTAGTGGGGTCAGTTCTCCTTCTGTTGAGGTAGTGCCTGTTGAGCTAGTGCCTGTTGAGTTATCACTGGCCACTGACAGCTTGAGTATCTGGAAGGATGTTGTGGTGGCTCAAGAACTATATTGGAGGATTCCAGTAATAAATAAGGTTAATTGATGAAAGGCAAAGGCAGTTCGATAAAAGGCACAATTTGTACTTCAGCTCTCTCGTCCACACTGAAAAGGGTCCTGCTACTAGGGCCCTGCACAAAGACCCCATTGGCCACAGATGTCAAGCCTGCACAGCCCCATGATTTGGAGAACCACGCTCCTTTGGGCTCCAGGAGATAGCTTTGTCTCCCAATTGCTCTGCTCCAATTATCTCTGAAATCCTGCCTTGCAAGAGAGTAGTGTGTTGGATGTTGCTATTTCACTAAGGAGATCTTCGCTGAAACCTGTTGCTTGCTGCAATCACAGCTGTAACCTCAGGGCATGGCAGTAGTGCCTCCAGCTCTGAGGGTGATTGTGGCTATCAACCATTATTCATCAAGCTTCTTCAAGGGTGCAGCAGGTGATATCTGAACAACCTTCCATAGGGAAGGTCGCTGAGGCTCTGTATTCCAATAGAGCTAATATTATTTCATTCTCTCTCTTGCCAGAGAGAAACAGGTGGTGTGAGCATGTGGCTTTGCCAGGATATCAGGATTCCCCATGGTGTGGAGTGCGACTGACCGCATGTATGTCACTCTGTGGGCATTGCATGTCAACTCTCAGATTTACCAAACTGAAAGGGATCACGCCTCCCTCAGTGCACAGCTGGTGTGTGACCAGATGGAATGTATCATTCCAGTCAATGCCTAATATCCTGGCAGCAGTCATGATGCCTTCATTCTGCAGCTTTCCTCAGTACAATTTGCATTTGAGCCACCAAGGCTACTGAGCTACAAGGATTAATGTTTGACAACATTATTTATGAATTCCCGATGCAACCCATAAACATGTGGGCAACATGTATACAATGAAAGTTATGCTGCAACAAAAAGTGTTGCAGAGCAGGTCATTGGCGTGCGGAAACAAAACATTCGTTGCCTCAACCACTCTGGGGGAACTCTGCAGTATTTTGCAGTGTGAGTGTCATGAATTTTGTTGATCTGCTACATGCGTGTGTGCAATATCAAAACATTAGAAATGCAGTTGAAGACATTTAAGGCGATTGTTCATAATGCTTAGCAAACATGCTTTCAAGTGAGAAAAAAAGACTGCAGGAGAACAATGCATCCTTTGTTAAGTCAGGCGGTTCAGGATAGTGGGTGAAATTCTCTGCCTTGGGCTGCCGGTAGCGGAGTTCCTGATAAGGTGGAGAATCGAGCGCGTAAAGGAAATTGGGACACCAATCCGTTTCCAATGCTCTGACCACCTGCTGTTGTCGGGATCGAGGTTCGCTCTCCATGCCAGTGGGGGGGATGCAAATGAATCATTAAGACTCATTTGCATCCACTAAGCGGAACAGGCACCATATTCTCATGATTCTTCGGTTCTCTGCGCTGGGAATTACATGGGAAAGAATCACTGCAGCTTTTGACACATGTGGTCATGACCCGGTAGGAAAATCCTTTAAGGGAGTCTCGCCTAAAGTCCATCTGATGGCCACCTATTCCCCTCACAATACAAGACCTGCCCAATCCACCCCCACCAGACCCCCTCCACTGCACCCCACAAGAAACTCCCTAAATAAAGAAACCCCTATAGAGAATCTCTAAATAAGGAGACCCCTACTAACGCAATAAAGAGGCCCCACAGAGACCTCTTAAATAAACAGACCTTTCACAAAGGTTCCTAAATATGGAGACCCTCCCACAGACCCCCAAAAGAGAGGCCCCTGATAGGAAGTACCCCAGAAAAGAGATCCCTGTTAGGAATTGCCCCCCACCCCTAAAGACTGATAAGAATGAAAGACTAATAAGTTTTCAGGGCTTGTCCAAGGATCTTAAATTAAGTGACTGCTAAAATAGGAGATGCATTAGTTTTAATTTTCCAAAATCCTTAGTTTCTGTAAAAGTCCCACCAGATATGAAAAATGTTAAATATAACTCATCTATTATAGAAAGGAAGGGGACAGAGAGTAGGAAACTACAGCCAGTTAGCTTAACACCTGTTAAAGGAAAAATGCTGGAACCTATTTTACGGAGGTCCAATCAGGGCACAAAAAAATCTTAATGCAATCTGGCAGAGTCAACGTGATTTTGTTAAAGTAAAATCTTTGGCTAATTTATTGGAATTCTTTGAGGAAGTAACAATCAACATGGATAAAGGGGAACCTATAGATGTGGACTATTTGAATTTCCAGAAGGCATTTGGTAAAGTGCCAACATCAAAGATTACTGCACATAATAAGAGTTCATGGTGGAGGAGGTAACATAATAGAATGAATAGGGGATTGCTGGCTAAGATGAAGAGAGTAGGGTAAATGGGTCACCTTTGGCTTGACAAGGTGAAACCAGTGGAGTGAAATAGGAATGGGTGCTGGAACGTCAACTATTTACAACCTATATCAATGACTTAGATGAAGTGACCAAATGTATGGTTGCTAAATGTATGGAATGATTGGACCGTATGCAGAACAATACTTTTCATTGTACCTCGGTACACGTGCCAATAAACCCAAATCCAAATCCTAAATGTGCTGACGGCATACAGATAGATAGGTAGGAGAATAATTTGGGAAGAGGACACAAGGATTCTGCATAGTCAGAGATAGGTTAAGTGAGTGGCCAAAAATTTGGAAGAGTAGAAAAGCGGCATGTTATTTAAATGGAGAGAGAATTGCAGAACTCTGCATTGCAGAGGAATCTGGGTGTCCTGGGTCATGAATCACAAAAGTTAATATGCAAGTTCAAGTGATGAGGAAGACAAATGTAATGTTGTTGTTTAAGGGGACTGGAATATAAAAGTAGGAATATTTTGCTTTTGTTCCACATCATGGGCGCGATTCTCCGCACTCACGCCGGTTCGGAGAATAGTGGGCCGCGCATATTTTCACGGCGACGCCGGTCCGACGCCCTCCTGCTATTCTCCGAACCCCGCACAAACTACAAGTCGGCATTCACGGCAAAGGCCTCGAAAGCCCCCCCGACACGTGCAGAATCGCAACTTATTGGCCCCCCCGCTATTCTCCGGCCCGGATGGGCCGAAGTCCCAACGTCATCACGCAATGTTTTCACGCCGGCCAACACACCTGCTTTTCAAGTTCGTCAACCAGTCGTGCTGGCTGACGACAGCTTCGAGTAGGTGAGCGCACCGCTCAGCGCACCGCTCAGCGCACTGCTGGAGTCTGGCCACAACGGGGAAGGCATCCCCGAGAACGGGAGGGGGGTCCAGAGCAGGGGGGAGTGGGGGAGATGGAGGAGGGAGTGGGGGACACGGAGGGGGGAGTGGGGGAGACTGAGGGAGGAGTGGGGGAGATGGAGGGGAGAGTGGGGGAGACTGAGGGGGGAGTGGGGGAGACGGAGGTGGGAGTGGGGGAGACTGAGGAGGGGAGTGGGGGAGACGGAGGGTGGAGTGGGGGAGACTGAGGGGGGAGTGGGGGAGACTGAGGGGGGAGTGGGGGAGACGGAGGGTGGAGTGGGGGAGACGGAGGGTGGAGTGGGGGAGACGGAGGGTGGAGTGGGGGAGACGGAGGGGGGAGTGGGGGAGACTGAGGGGGGGAGTGGGGGAGACGGAGGGGGGAGTGGGGGAGACGGAGGGGGGAGTGGGGGAGACTGAGGGGGGAGTGGGGGAGACTGAGGGGGGAGTGGGGGAGACAGAGGATGGAGTGGGGGAGTGGGGGAGACTGAGGGGGGAGTGGGGGAGGGGGGTAGGGAGAGAGTGAGCGAGTGACTCGTCCAACCCCGTTACAAAATGTCTGCCACCATGCCATGGTGTGCCGGTCACGAGGACAAGGCCGCTGTTTGCCCTGTGGCTTACGGCCACAGGCCACTGACGCACCGGCGAAGAGGACGTAGTTAAGTGACGTGGGGTTAGGCTTCCCGCGTGTCAGCAGCGCGACCAGGCCACTGGGACACACAGGTAGCCCGTGGCAGGCGGCTGCCGAGGTGTCGACTAACCTCCGTCTAACATGTCCCGTTTCTCTGCCCCCACCACCCTTCTGTAGGTTAGCACAATGTCTGTGAACAGAACGACTATGTTCTGCGCAGTGGTTGGGGCCGCTGCACTGCATTTGGAGATGCAGCAGCATCCACAGCCACAACCCGCAGTGGATGCAGGGCCAGCTGCAGCAGCAGAGGGACGGGCCGAGGAGTTGCCAGTCGTCGAGCAGCATGGGGGGGGAGGAGGAGAGAGTGAGGGTGCAGCCACGGCGCCAGAGGCGACGACCAAGGCCAAGGGTGTACCGTGTCCGGGTCTCTTTCCTAACAATGACGGACATCACCTGCAGGAGGAGACTCCGGCTGAGTAGGCGGACGGTGATACATATCTGTCACCTCGTGGCGCTCCTCGCCCCACGTGGAACGGGGGGAGGACACGCGATCCCGGTTGCCAGCAAGGTGACGGTCACTCTTAACTTCTACGCGACCGGCTCCTTCCAGTCTCTGAGCGGGGACCTCTTCGGGATCTCCCAGTCATCGGTCCACAGGTGCATCCGGGATGTGACCGACGCCCTCTTTGCCATCGCGGACCGCTACATCACCTTTCCCGAGGACCGAGCAACTCAAGACTCACGAACTCGTGGATTTGCCAGCGTGGCCGGGATACCGATGGTGCAGGGGGCAATCGATTGTGTTCACGTCCCCATGCGTCCGCCTACAGGGGACAGGGAGGTGTTCACAAACAGGAGGGGGACATACTCCATGAATATCCAGGTGGTATGCGACCCCCACATGACGTTCATGAACGTCTGTGCAAGGTTCCCAGGGAGCGTGCATGACTCCTACATACTGGCGCAGTCGTACATCCCTGCGATGTTTGAGGGACGTCCCCCCCGGCTGAGGGGCTGGTTGCTAGGCGACAGGGGTTATCCGCTGAGGTCTTGGCTGATGACGCCTATACGGAGTCCTCAGACCAATGCGGAAACCTGATACAACGAGGCCCATGCAGCAACCAGGGGTGTGGTAGAGCGCTGCCTTGGCCTCCTGAAGGTGAGATTCAGGTGCCTGGACCGCTCCGGAGGGGCCCTGCAGTACCAGGCCGACAGGGTCGCTCGCATTGTTGTGGTCTGCTGTGCGCTGCACAACATCGCGATGCAGAGGGGAGATGACCTGCTGCAGGAGGCGGAGGGAGAAGCCAGTGGCAGTGGTGCCAGCACAGAGGAGGAGGAGGAGAGGGAGGAGGAGGAGGAGTTGGCTGGCGGAGTGGCGGGCGCAGCACGTAGACACGACCCAGGTGCTGGTGATGTCCAGGAGGCGGCACGACGGACCCGGCGAGGACGGCGGGCACGCGACGTCTTGGTGGCAGCACGGTTCACGCATCGTATGCAACGTCCCCGCTGAACACCAAACCACCACCTGCATCGCTAGTCGTGCAGAGGGTCAACACACAACTTCCACCACCACAACCCCCCCCCACCCCCTCTCAGTGTACCCTGCTCCACTTCGAGATCACCCTTACCACTGGGTCCAGACGGTATGGCACAACATTGATGGCTGTGTCAGCGGGTGTGATCAGTGCCATGTGGAATGATGACAGCCCGCTCTGCGAAGAGCTGTGAGCTCAGAATCGTTAGAGAGAGTCTGACCCATGGCAATAGCTGAATCATCCACCTTGGTGGCCGCTGAGATCGTCACGGACACTCCATCACATGCCCGCGTGGGCTAGCTGTGGGAGGGGGTGGGGGGGAAGGGATAGCACACCCGGCAGCGAAGTTTCACCGCTCGTCAACCCCAGCGACACTCGGTCACCATCACGATTCATGTGGCTGTGGAACAATCACACGGTATTACAAGTAAGGTGGAACAGTGCGTTTAATGTGAACAATAATTTACAGGTGCCCTAGCCCCTACAACTAAACTGTGCCCTTCACCCGTGCCAAATTACTCAGTGTCTCTCTTTGTTGCCTTACTGGCCCTACCACTACGTCTAAGTGATTCCCCAGATGATACAGTAGGAGTGGAGGAGGACTGCTGCGAATCGCCCCCTTCGACTTGTTTCTCCTTCGGCAAGCGTTTCCTGGGGCGACCCGGCCTTGATTGGCCAGGCTGCTCTGCGGGCGTCTTGGGTGACGTTGTGCCACCCTGTTCTGCCTGCTGCCCACCCGATGCACCAGGGATGGGACGGGGGGAGTCCGAGAATTCCGGGACGCCCCGTGGTGGAGTTAATGGGACGGGCCCCGAAACCTCCTCCTCCCTCGGGGAGCCCGGTGGCCCCCGGGCCTCACTTTGGGACAGAGGTGCGAGCGGGGAAGCACCCCGTCGCGCCACCGACACCTGGCGCTGCCAGTCCTGGAGGCCTGCAACGGTATCCACCAGGATCCGAAGGTCTGCAGAGACGGAGTCCAGGGAGTTAGACATTCCCGCCAGGGACTGTGCGATCTCAGCCTGTGAGTGCACGACGCCATCCAGCACATATGTCAGGCGGTTGATGCTCTCCGCGACTGACTGCTGGGACTGTGCCATCGACTGCTGTGACTGCCCGTTCAGATACTGGCACAGTTTGGGGGTCAAGTTGTAATAAGACCATTGCATCTCTCCACGGGGGCCAGAGAGCTGGGTCTGTGACTACTTTGTGAACCACCCTCAACTCACTCTGCCCCAATCCCCCTCCACCCCCCGTGCCGGGGGGGGGGGGAGGTAGGTGATTAAGTAAAGGGGGGAGGGATGGTTGTGACCCGGGGGCACCCTCTTGGCACTTACCCTGGCAGCCCTAGTGAGGTTGTGCATCTTCTTCCGACATTGCTCTGCACAGCGAGGGGTCTGCCCCACAGCACTGACGGCAGCAGCCACCTCACGCCAGGCCTGGCGCACCGCGCTGGCAGGGTGGCAATGCCCTCTACGCGGGCAGATGATGCCCCTCCTCTGCTCGATTGATTCGAGCAGCGTCCCCACGTCAGACACAACGAATCGCGGGGCTGCTCTCCTGAGCTCCGACATCCTGGCCTACAGTTTCTGTGAACTCGCCCGCACCTTTTAACGGCGTCGGGCGGCGTCACGTGGGCGTGTTCGTATCTTCACCGCATTCCGGCGTCATCGCGCACGTGATTGACGTGGCCCCATTCCTAGCCCATTTCCCGGACGTGAATACGTCGGAAAATGGGCCGTGTCAGGCCGTCGCAAAAGTCGGCTGTTTTCACGGCCGACTTTGCGATTTTCCGCGGGTGCGGAGAATCGCGCCCCATATCTTTGTCGGTGTCACTAGTTGACCCAGCATTTATTTCCCCTAATTCTCCCTTCAATTAAGTGGCTTGCTAGGCAGTGAAGATTCAACCACATTGCTGTGGACCTGGAGATGAATGTTGCTGAGACCAGGTGAGGGTGGCAGATCTCCTCCACTATAGGACAATTAACAATGGATTAATGGTCATCATTAAACTTTTAATTCCAGATTTTATTGAATTTACATTTCACCGTCTGCCATGATGGGGTTTGAACCCATGTCCCCAGAGCATTCTCTGTAGTGATATCATAGTTGCATTGTAATTCCCCGACTGACCACGAAGACTCTCACTAGTGTATAAGTGAATGTTAAAGTCAGTGGACCCCTCAGACTGGCGAGAGGAATTCAAATAGAGAGGTTGCTTGTGCATGAGTTTACTGTTTGCTCATCTGTTCTCTTGTATGTAGTTTACTCACACTTAATGTTAATAAATTGTTTATAGCTTTAACTACAAGTGTTCTTGTAATAAATAAAGCCATCCAACAAGAACATTACATGGTAGCAGAGCTGAAGGTGTTAAACACTGAGAAAAAACTATCAGCCTGCCAGAGATTTGAAGATTTTGCAGCTTGCAAGAATTTCATAACATGGAGTTGTTGAAGCCATCAAAGAGTCTCAGCTTTCATGGTAATGTGGACAGCAACTGGCAAGTGTTTAAACAACAATTTAATCTGTTTCTTGTCGCAGTAAATTTAAAAGATCATCAGATTCATGTAAGGCAGCAAAGCTCCGAACAGTGGCAGGGCAAGAAGCAATTCCTGTGTTTAATCCATTTAAATTTGCAAACGATGAAAATAGTAAACATTTTGAAGATTTGGTGCCCATTGCAGAACCAGAAATAATGAAATTTGTGAACGCTATGTGTTTCGATCATGTTTACAGAAGACAGGAGAGTCGACACATCAATTCATCCCTGATTTAAAGTTAAAATCTAAGACCGGTGATTTGTTTGCGGTGGAAACTTCCATGATTCGGGACCAGATTGTGTTTGGTGTGAATGAAAATAAGCTGAGGGAACGGTTGCTGAGGGAATTGGAACTGTCTTTGGAACAAACTGGTAAGATTTGTCAGGCTCGCGAGCAAGCAGCACAGCATTCTGAAATGTTTCTCAGTAATGGTGGTGTCTTCTTGGAGGAGAAAACTCCAGTTGCGGGCCTTTTTCCAAGAAGGCAGGAAACTTTTTTTTTAAAGCGGGAAAGTTCCTGCAGCTCTGTGCGCACCAACAAACAGGTTGAAGATCAGGACGAAGTATTTCTGTGTAAAAGATATTGTCAAAGGCATACATTAAGGCAGTGTCCAGCATTTGGCAAGTTTTGTTTCAGATCCAAAGGAAAAAAATCACTTTGCTCAGAATTGTTACTCTAACCTCAACCCCAGACCAGTCAGCACAGTAGAAGACACAGTCTCCATTAATGAAACATCATTGTTTGTTGGAGCAATAACATAGAAGAATAATTTTTTGGCGACATCAAAAATTCTCCCGTACTTAAAAAAATGCAAACTGATACTCCATTTAAAATAAATGAGGTTGATGAGGACAAATGGCTGCTCCACTTGAAGTGATGAAGATATAGTGATGAACGTTGTCAGAGAGTACATATAGTGATGCAAATTATCAGAGAATAAAACAGTGATGAAGATTGTCAGAGAATACAATAGTGATGAAGATTGTCAGAGAATACATATAGTGATGAAGATTGTCAGAGAATACATATAGTGATAAAGATTGTCAGAGAATCCAACAGGATTATAGATAGGGTGCAAAATTGGGCAGAGAAATGGCAGATGGAATTTAACCCAGACAAATGCGAGGTGATGCATTTTGGTAGATCCAATTCAGGTGGGAGCTTAAAATAAATGGCAGACCATCAGGAGCATAGAGACACAGAGAGATCTGGGTGTGCAAGTCCACTGATCCTTAAAAGTGGCAGCACAGGTGGAAATGATGGTAAAGAAAGCGTATGGCATGCTTGCCTTCATAGGATGACGTATCGAGCATGAAAGCACGAAAATTATGTTACAAATATATAGAACGTTGGTTAGGCCACATTTGGAATACTGTGTCCAATTCTGGTCACCGCACTACCAGAAGGATGTGGAGGCTTTGGAGAGAGTACAGAAAAGGCTTACCCATATGTTGCCTGGTCTGGAGGGTATTAGGTATGAGGAGAGATTGAATCAACTGGTTTTGTTCTCCCCAGAGAGACAGAGGTTGAGGGGCGAGCTGATAGAAGTTTATAAAATAATTAGGGGTATCGATAGGGTGAACAGTTGGAGGCTTTTTCCCAGGGCGGAAATGGCAATTACTAGGGGGTACATGTTCAAGGTGATGGGAGAAAGGTTCAGTGGAGATGTGCAGGGGAAGTTTTTTACACAGAGGGTGGTGGTGGCCTGGAATTATCTGCCAAGTGAAGTGTTTGAGGCAGATATGTTAGTCACCTTTAAGACTTATCTGGATAGGCACATGAACAGATGGGGTATGTGGTTGGTCTAGATGGACATGTGATCAGCGCAGGCTTGGAGGGCCGAAGGGCCAGTTCCTGTGCTGTATTGTTCTTTATTCTTTATTCTTTGTTCTGTGTTCTTTGAACGGTAAAGTGGTCTGATTGAAGTTAGACACTGGTGCCAAAGCCAATTTAATCAGCATTATGATTTTAAAATCTAAAAATTCAGCCGATTAGAAGAAATCACAAAATATCTCTGAAAGATTATAATGGTTCAGTCATCAAATGTTATGGTGCTTGTGACGTGAGCCTGAGTGTGGTGGTGAAGAACACAGTTTATTCCATCCCATTCCATATTGTATCTGAGGGCTTGGATTGATTATTAGCTGATCAGTCCTGTGAAGAATTAGGTCTAGTGCAGTTGGTATCTCGCATCCACAACAGATTGGATCAACACTCCAGCGATTCTGAGAACTTTATCAGCATATTCAGTGATGTGTTCACAGGATTTAGTATACTACCATTCTCTTCCAAGATACAACTCAAAGAGGATGCAAAACCTATGATGCAGGCACCAAGAAGAGTACCTGCACCTCTTTAGGATCACCTCAAAATGAGCTGGACAGAATTACAAAATTAATAGTACTCAGAAAAATGGAAGAACCTAGAGACTGGATAAACCCCATGGTTTGTGTAAAGAACAAGAATGCCGATATTCGCATATGCATGGATCCTAAAGATCTTAACAAGAATATCAAAAGAGGACATTATCAAATAACAAAGCATGAGGAAATCACATCTGAGATGGTTAGTGCACAATTCTTTATGGAACTTGACGCATCTCAATGTTTCTGGCAACTAAGTACAAAATACTGCACTTTCAATCCACCATTTGGGTGATATTGCTTTCTGAGAATGCCGTTTGACATAATTTCGGCATCAGAAATTTTTCACCATGCCATGGAGCATATAATCAAAGGCATTGAAGATGTACATGTGTATGTGGATGATATCATCGTTTGGGGCTCGAGGTTGCTCAAAGTTCTAACGAGCATCAGGAGAAATGGGTTGAAGCTCAACAAGCAAAAGTGCCAATTTGGAGTAATTTTGAAGTCATATTCCGAGGTGACAAGCTTTCATTACATGGCATTGAATCTGACATCACAAAATCCAAGTATTTCTCAATATGCCAAAACCACACCATAAGAAAACCATCTTAAGAGTGATGGACATGATAATGTTTTAGGGAAATTCATTCCAAACCTGTCAGCAAAAACAACACATCTGTGTCATTGCCTGCACAAGACAATGGATTTCACTTGGACTGAGCAACGTAAGGGAGAGAGGCAGAAACTCAAGATTTCACTAACCACCACACCAGTTCTCATATTTCTTGATCCATCTAAGCAGATTAAAACAGATTGGTAAGGAGAAATGTAGGCCCCCTACAGACAGAAACAGAGGAATGCATAATAAGGGACAAAGAAATGGCTGAGCAATTGAATACATACTTTGGTTCTGTCTTCACAAAAGAGGACACAAATCAGATACCAGAAATGTTGGAGAATGAAAGGTTCAGTGAGAGGGAAGAACTGAGGGAGATCAACATTAGTAGAGAAGTGGTGCTGCGAAAATTGATCTGATTGAAGGTGGGTAAATCCCCAGGGCCTGAGAATCTGCATCTCAGAGTGCTTAAGGCGGTGGCTCTGGAAATAGTGGATGAATTGTTGGTCATCTTCTGGGATTCTATGGACTCTGGAACAGTCCCTGCAGATTGGAGGGTAGCTCATGTCACTCCAATATTCAAAAAGGGAGATAGAGAGAAAGCAGGGAATTATAGACCAGTAAGCCTAACACGGTAGTGGGGAAAATTCTTGAATCCATTATCAAGGACTTTATAGCAGAATATTTTGAAAGCAGTGGCAGGATCAGTCAGAGTCAGCATGGATTTATGACGGAAAAATCATGCTTGACAAATCTGTTTGAATTCTTTGAAGGTGTAACCAGTACAGTTGACAGCGGGAGCCAGTCGATGTGGTATATTTGAACTTTCAGAAGGCGTTTGACAAAGTCTTGCATAAGAGATTATTGTGCAAAATTAAAGCGCATCGGACTGGGGTAAGTGTATTGAGGTGGATAGAAAACTGGTTGGCAGAGAGGAAACAAAGTGTAGGAATTAATGGGTCCTTTTCAAATTGGCAGGCAGTAACTAGTGGGATGCCACAGGGATCGGTGCTGGGACCCCAGCTATTCACAATATATATTAATGATTTGGATGAGGGAACAAAATGTAACATCTCAAAGTTTGCAGATGATACCAAGTTGGGTTGGAGGATGAACTGTGATGAGGATGCAGGCATCCAACAGCATGATCTGGACAGGTTGCGCGAGTGGGCAAATCAATGGTAGATACAGTATGATTTGGATAAGTGTGAGGTTATTCACTTTGGAAGCAAAAACAGGAAGGTAGGTTTCTACCTGAATGGTTGTAAATTGGGAGAGGGGAGTGTGCGGCGGCACCTGGGTTTCCTTGTGCACCAGTCGCTGAAGGCAAGCATGCAGGTGCAGCAGGTGGTAATGAAGGCTAATGGTATGTTGGCCTTCATTGCGAGAGGTTTCAAGTACAGAAGCAGGGATGTGTTTTTGCAATTATCCAGGGCCTTGGTGAGTCTGCACCTCGAATATTGTGTGCAGTTTTGATCTCCTTTTCTGAGGAAGGATGTTCTTGCTCTCGAGGGAGTGCAGCGAAGGTTTATCAGACTGATTGCAGGGATGACCAGACTGTTATATGAGGAGAGATTGACTAGGTTAGGATTGTTCTCGCTGGAGTACAGAAGAATGAGGGGGGATCTCATAGAGACTTATAAAATTCTAACAGGACCAGAAAGGGTAGATGCAGGGAAGATGTTCCCAATGATGGGTGTGTCCTGAACCAAGGGTCACAGAGTGAGGATTCAGGGTAAACCATTTCGGACAGAGATGAGGAGATATTTATTCACCCAAAGAGTGGTGAGCCTGTGGAATTTATTACCACAGCAAGTAGTTGATGCTAAAACATTGAATATATTCAGGATGAGGCAAGATATAGCACTTGGGGAGAATGGGATCAAAGGTTATGGGTAGAAAGCAGGATTAGGCTATTGAGTTGGATGATCAGCCATGATTGTGATAAATGGCGGAGCAGGCTCGAAGGGCCAAAAGGCCTCCTCCTGCTCATATCTTCTATGTATCTATGTATGATCCATGATGACAACAGAGCAGAGATACACTTAAATAGATAAAGAATTCCTGGATTTAGTTGTCGGTTTGGAGAATTTCGAGGAATACATCTATGGGCTTCCAACTTTCACAGTTGAGATAGATCATCGTCCTTTGATTAACATCATCAAAAATATCTCAACCAGATGTCTCCACATATTCAGAGGTTGATGATGAAGTTACAACGCTATGACTTCAATCTCATATACACGGCAGGCAAATATTTGTTCTTAGCAGATGCATTATCGAGAGTGCTGATGCAAACCATCGGTGTTGAGATTACTGAGGATGTAGATCTGCATGTTAATCTTATTTCCACATTTCTACCAGTATCAGATGTGAAATTACGTGACATCCATGAAGAGATCAGGAAGGGTCAAACTCTTCAAGAGGTTATGAGGAACATCAACTCACACTGACCCAGAGGTCAATGTATGGAGTTCTGCAATATAAGATCTGAACTCAGTATCATTAATGGTGTGATACTTCATTTGAATGCTATAGTCGTACCTCAATCTCTTCAAAAGAATGTACTAAAGAGGATACACGAAGGACACTATGGGATTGAAAAGTGTAAACGGAGAGCTTGTGGCTCTGTTTACTGGCCAGATATAAACCAGGATATTGAAAGGATAGTCAGTTGTTGTGACACCTGCCAGACACCTGCCAACAAGAGAACCTCTGCAAGCATCTTATTTACCTATGGCACCATGGCAGAAAGTAGCCATTGATTTCTGTCACCTACCAGGGAAAGATCATTTAATGATTGTAGACTATTTTTGAATCTATCCCGAAATGGCTCTGCTGTCAAGCATAACAGCAAGCAGTGTAACACTGAATACCACGTCAAATTTTGTGAGACGCTGAATTCCGCAAATTGTCATGGGTGACAACGTTCCTTGTTTTAACTGTAAAGAGTGGCAACACGTTGCAGACACGTATGACTTCAATCACGTCACGTTGAGTCCATTGCACCCTCAAGCCAATGGAAAAGCTGAAAAAGTTGCCCATATTGTTAAACAATTATTGAAGAAAGCAATGCACAGTCAATCTGATCCATATCTTGCACTATTGAGTAACAGAGTGTCACCATTGTCACATGGTAGATGACCAACAGAGTTACTAATGAATAGAAGGTTGCGTACCACACATCCATATTTGGAAAAGAAGGAAGAGAATGCAGTGGTATTGCAGGAAATGCAAAACATTAAAGAGAAACAAAAGCAGTTATATAAGTGTCAAGCACTTTACTACTTCTGAGCAGTGATGACATTGTGAGAGAAGAAGATTCAGGTCATTGGTTGAAAAAGCCATTGCACTTGAAGAAGTAGCACCTCAATCCTACAATGTACAGACATGAGATGGGTTGGTTTTAAGAAGCTATCATCACGCACACTTGAAAACCACAACATGATGGATGAGGAATCTACATCAGAATCAACACAAGCTGTAGTGTCATATAGATTCAGCAATTCCTGAGCATGAGAAAGTCATGGAGAACACTGAATCTCCAAGTTCTGATCATCAAGGTCAAACTTTGAGAAGATTAACCAGTCGGAAGAAAACCTGATCGACTCAACTTGTAGATTTGGACTATTTGTACACACTATATTTGCTGTTCTTGTGTAATATATAGATATGATAATGTATTAATTTATTCTTTCAAAGGAAAGGGAATGTAGTGATATCATGGTTGTGTTGTAATTCACAGGCTGATCACTAGGAGATTCGTTAGTATATAAGTGAATGTTAAAGTCAGCTAACCCCTCAGACTGGCTAGAGGAAGTCAAAGAGAGAGACTGCTTATGCATGATTTTCCTCTTTTTTCATCTGTTCTCTTGTATATAGTTTACCCACACTTAAAGTTAATAATTTGTTTATTGCGTTAACTACAAGTGTTCTTGTAATGAATAAGGCCATCTGCAAGAACATTACATTCTCCTTGGTCTCTGGATTACTAATCCAGTGACCACACCACTACATCACTGCCTCCGCACTTTTAAAAAATAAATTTAGATTACCCAATTCATTTTTTCCAATTAAGGGGCAATTTAGCGTGGTCAATCCACCTAGCCTGCACATCTTTGGGTTGTGAAGGCGAAACCCACGCAAACACGGGGAGAATGTGCAAACTCCACACAGACAGTGACCCAGAGCCGGGATTGAACCTGGGACATTGGCGCCGTGAGGCAGCAGTGCTACTCACTGCGCCACCATGCTGCCCTTTGCCGCCGCACTTTTGCATTGGAAGTACTGTGTACAGTTTTGGTCTTCTTACATATGTTAGTATATAATTGCATTTGAACTTGTGCAGAGAAGGTTCATTCCATTGATTCTCAGGATGAAGGGGTTGTTTTATGAAGAATAGTTGGACAGTTCCGTCTGTAACAATTGGAATTCAGAATAATGAGGTGATTTTCTTGAAATATATAAGATCCTGAGAGGACTTGACAAGATGGATGAGGAAAGGATGTTTCCCCTTGTGGGAGAGACTAGAACTAGGGCACACAGTTTAAAAATAAGGGGTCTCCCATTTAAGATGCAGATGAAGAGAATTCCTTTCTCTCAGAGGGTCATTAGTCTGAGGAATTCTCTTCCGTGGAGAGCTTTGGAGGCTGTGTCATTGAATTTTTAAGGCTGAATTAGATTGCCAAGGGAGTCAAACGATATAATTGGTATCACAGAATTGTTTAGAGTGTAGAAGGAGGTATTTGGTCCATTGTATCTGCACCAGCTCTCTGAATGAGAAATTCCCTTAGTGCAAATTTCCTGCACTCTCCCCATGACACTGCAAATTCTTCCCTTTTTAGATAAGAGTCTAATTACTTTTTGACTGTTTCGATTGAATCTGCCTCCACAACACTCTCCAACATTGCATTCCAAACCTTAACCACTCGCCACGTGGAAAAAGTGTTTTTCTCATATTGCTTTTGCTTCTTTTGCCAATTACTTAAAATCTCTGCCTTCTCATCATCAATATTTTGACAAGTGGGAACAGATTTTCTCCTATCTACTCTGTCCACAGCCTCATGATTTTAAATTCCTGTATCAAATCTCATCTCAACCTTCTTTTCACCAAGGAATACAGTCCTAACTTCTCTAGTCTATCTATCAGACGTTCCTCACCCTTCAAATCATTCTCATCAATCTTTTGTGCACTCCCTGCTGCCTTCACATCCTTCCTGAAGTGCGGTGACCAGAGCTGGACGCAATCATTTAGCTAAAGCTAAACTTGTGTCTTATACAAGTTCAACATAACCTCTTTACTCTGGGGTGGGGCATGGTGGCACAGTGATGAGCACTGATGCCTCACAGCTCCAGGGTTCCGGGTTCAATTCAGGCCTCGGGTGACTGTCTGTGTGGAGTTTGAACTTTCTCCCCGTACTTGTGTGGGTTTTCTCCCACAGTCCAAAGATGTACAGGTTAGGTGAATTGGCCATGCTGAGTTGCCTCTTGGTGTCGAAAAAGGTTAGGTAGGGTTAGTGGGTTACGGGGATAGCGTGGAGTTGTGGGCTTGGGTGGGGTGCTCTTGGGTGGGGTGCAGATGTGATGGGCTGAATGGCCTCCTTAGGGGGCGGCAAGGCAGCACAGTGGTTAGCACAGTTGCTTCACATCTCCAGGGTCCCAAGTTCGATTCCCAGCTTGGGTCACTGTCTGTGCGGAGCCTGCACGTTCTCCCTGTGTCTGTGTGGGTTTCCTCCGGGTGCTCCGGTTTCCTCCCACAGTCCAAAGATGTGCAGATTAGGTGGATTGGCCATGCTAAATTGTCCTTAGTGTCCAAAAAGGTTGGGTAGGGTTACTGGGTTACGGGGATGGAGTGGGGATGGGCTTAAGTTGGGTTCTCTTTCCAAGGGCCACTGCAGACTTGATCGGCCGAATGGCTTCCTTCTGCACTATAAATTCTGTGATTCTTGTACTCTATGGCCCTATTAATACCCCCCTGGATACTGTATGTCTTTCACTGATTATTATGACATGGCAGATTTTATATTAAAATGAAACATTTATTAAACTAAAAAAGTAAAAAGTACACTTAGATGCAAGAATACCTTGACATAATTAACAGTATTTTTAATTCTCTCTGAACAGATCTTGGCTTCAATCACTCAAGAGCTAAACCTCCCTTTGAATGACAACAGTCCTCATGGATTTTATAAGCTATGTATCCCAGCAACTTTCCAACACAATGCCTGGAGTTCTTAACGGCTTCTCTGAGGGTGACAGAAAACTGCCTCGTCCACATGCCTTGTTTGAGATCTTACCAGCTACCACCACTCACTCAATCTTTTAGTGTATTCTTGAATCAATTGTCCTCCTTTGATCTTACTCCACATTCTTTCCTCTAATCCCTTAGAAATTCCTTTTTCCCAGAATTGAATAACCTTTTTCACTTATGGCTACTCTATTTTAAAAGTAAAACTTTGCTATTTTTTCTCATCTATTTATAATCTTCCAATTGCATGTTCCTTTTTGAAATAAAATAGCCAACTTCAAACCATTTTCTCATATTTGCCATATGTAAATTCTGATGTAAATATTCCTGACAGCCTCAGTTCATCAACAAAGCAAACCACTTGCTTTCACATCTTTCAGTTTGATGTTTGCCCTTTGCAGGCTTTCTGTCTCTAATCCCATTAAACCAGTCACAGCCCACAAGCTTGTTTTCCAGTATATAAAATATGACAGTGGTATTGCAAAAACAAGAAATTTTACAACTCCTTTTTTCCTTACACTGACTCAGTATCTTCCAGCCCAAAAAGCATCCAGTCGTCTTTGGTTCTTTTCACTCAGCTAATTTCCTATCTAGGTTGATACTGTCTCTTTTGTTCCATGAGCTATAACGTTTCTCACAAGTCTGTTGTGCGACACTGTAACAAATGCCTTTTGGAAATCTATGTATTCCACAACAACGGTATTATCAGTCGACTCTGTTACCTCTTCAAAAATCTGCAGCAAGTTAGTTAAATGTGGACTGGAATTCTCTGGCCGTTGGGATTCCCTGTTTCTGCTGCAGCACACTCCTGCTTACGGGTTTCCCGGCAGCATGGTGGAGCTTCAATGGGAAATCCCATTGACGAGCAGCGGGAATACAGAATCCCATCGCCAGCGAAAGTTGCGCTGCCAAGAAATACACGGCCGGGGGACCAGAGAATCCAGCCATGATTTTCCCTGATGAAATAAGTCTGAAGCATGGTGGCACAGTGGTTAGTGCTACTACCTCACAGCGCCAGGGTCCTCGGTTCGATTCTGACCTTGAGTGACTGTGTGGAGTTTGCAAGTTCTCCCCATGTCTGCGTGGGTTTCCTCCAGGTGCTACCATTTCCTCCCACAGTCCAAAGATGTGCAGGTTAGGTGGATTGGCCAATCTAAAATTTCCCCTTAGTGTCTAAAGGTTGGGTGGGGTTACAACGATAGGGTATAGATAGGGTGCTCTTTCAAAGGGTTGGTGTAGACTCGATTGGCCAAATGGCCTCCTTCTGTACTGTAGGGATTTGATGATTCTACAAAATCCATGCAGGTAGACAGGAAGGGAGAGATAAGGCCACACTCAAATCAGCCATGATCCTATCAAAAAGCAGAGCAGGCTTGAGCGATCGAATTGGTGACGTCTGCTCCTGAATCCTATGGCTGGAATTCTCTGCTGTTGGGATTCTCTGTTCCTGTTGGTAGCACCACCTGCGCTCGGGTTATTTGGCTGCATGGGGTGGCTACAATGGGGAATTCCATTGACAAGTGGCAGTAACAGAGAATCACTCTGCCAGTGAACAGCGCGCCACCGAGAAATATGCTGCCTGGGGATGCGAGAATCCAGCCCTACGTATATACCACCATGGATATGGTCCTTGATACCCTCTATACGATGACCACCTCCAGAGGGCACAGTAAGAAGTCTTACAACACCAGGTTCAAGTCCAACAGGTTTGTTTCGAATCACTAGCTTTCGGAGCGCAGCTCCACCTCAGGAGGAAAAGCAAAACAAAACCCTTTTCTTGCCAGAGTGTTCATGAAGGACACATTTGATCTATAGAGCAGCAAACACAATGCAAATTCCGCATTTCTCACTAAACCCATTCCTTTGATCCTCTCTATCACTGACCATCACAGTGGGCGAGATCTTCTGGCTGTTCACACCAGTGAGATCTTCTGGTCCCGCAAATGGGTTTCCTTGCAGTGAGGGGTGGATTCATTGGAAAATCCCATTGACAGCGGTGGGACCAGACGATCCTGCCAACGGCCAACAGCGGGCTATCTTCTGTCACCAAGAAACAACCACAGGGACGTCAGAGAATTTGCTCAGTGTCTATGTGATCTCTGTATATGTAAATACATGATTAGTTAATGTGCCGTCAGTACAGTCAGATGATCACCAGATGGCAACACTAACAGGGACTATATAAGCAAGCTCAAGCAGTTTTCCCGCTCTCCTATTTGTGAGTGTTGTAGTTAGAGGATAGTAGTGTGATCAGCTCAGAGTGTCGTGTATTATATTCATTGTTAATTTAATTCAATCTTAGTTAATTCTACTACTAGTCAAAGTATTAAAGTAAAGAACTAACAAGTATATTATTTTGTTACTCAATAAGTAATTTGTCATCAACTGGAAGACTTCAACTGTTTATTGTCAAGTTAAGAATAACTCGGCAAGACAAATGAGTAGCATATATATTACACCTCAATAATATAACAGTGCCTACTTGGTCACAATATAAAATTAAAACCTAGAATGTACATTCCAAATCAAATTGATAAATTAAATCATTCCATATTGTTTATCAACAAGGAATATTCACCCTTCTGCATTCCCTCAATTCCAGTTTTCTGTTTACCGCCATCTCTACCTCGTGTCCTAAGCAGTCTTATCCAAATGATTACAGCATGACTGATGGAAGGCGGCTGCATTTCGGTGGGGGTAACTGCAGATGGGCTGCAGGATGTCTCAGCTCTGGTCCTAGAAGCCCAGTTTTAGACAGCATCATCTCGGCATCGGCTTCAGCAGTCTGGACTGATTTATCTGATGTGAGGATTAATGTTGCCATTTTGGGAGATCACAACATGTCCATGTGTGGAGTCACTCCCACTCTCCCCAAGCCACGTGTCTGCCATCCCAACACTCTATTGTAGAACAGACTGCTGGACTGCTGTGAGAACCTACCACGGGTACTTGCAGCCACAAGCACAGAAATCTTAGCTTCAATGGTAGCAAGCTGATTTTTGGATTCTGGATGTCTGAATTCCACTGCAGCACACAGGGCCTCAGGTGGCTGCTGTTTGTGCAGCAGCAGTGTAAGCTGGGACATTAACCATCAGACGTTCTTCACGTTTGCAAACACCAGTAAGCTAATGTAGTTGGCCATCACTTCCATGCTGAAAAGTGTAGTGATCTCTGTGTATGTAAATACATGATTGGTTAATGTGCAGTCAGTACAGTCGGTGCTATGTCTTTTCGTCCGACGTCACTTCGTCCAATGACACTTCGTCCACGTCTTTTGGTCCAACGTCTTTTTGTCCGCCCGTCTTTTGGTCCAACGTCTTTTTGTCCGATGATTTTTTTCATGAAAGACTTTTTGTGACTTGTTACGTTTTTTTGTCGGATGATTTTTTTTGTAAAAGACTTTTGGTAACTTGCTTAGTAGCACTCCACTCCACTCCCCACATTAACTTTTTGTAAATAGAAATCTTCTCTAATGCACAAAGCAAGGTACAATATGCAATAAAGGATTTTTATTACCGGTCTCTTTCCTTTAACGAGCCTCGTTAAAGGATAGTTATTATTGTTCTCTTTCCATTAACGAGTCTCGTTAAAGGATATATATTACCGTTCTCTTTCTTAATTCGGGAATTTTAAGTAATTAGTAAACTTTTAGATTTTTTAACTGCATTTTTAGATTTTTTAACTACATTTTTCAACTTGCATTTTACTTGCATTTTATCAATTACTTGCATTGTAGCAATTAAATTCACTTGCTGTATTGTACTTGCATTTTATCAATTAAATGGTTTTATACGGAATTAATTTGTAATTGGATAATTGGACGAAGTGACATTGGACCAAAAGACGGGCGGACAAAAAGACGTTGGACCAAAAGACGTGGACGAAGTGTCGTTGGACGAAGTGACGTCGGACGAAAAGACGCGACACGGTACAGTCAGATGATCGATAGAGGGCAACACTAACAGGAAGTATATAAGCAAGCTGAAGCAGTTTTCCCACTCTCTTTGTGTGTGTTGGAGCTACAGAACAGAAGTGTAGCAAGCTCAGAGTGTAGAGCATTATATTCATTATCAATTTAATTCGATCTTAGTTAATTCGACTACAAGTATTAAAGAAAAGAACTCACAAGTATATTCATTTATTACTCAATAAATAATATGTCATCACTGGAAGACTTTGAGTGTTCATCATCAAGGTTAAGTTTAACTCGCATCACAAATGAGTAACATATATTACTCCCAAGTAATATATCAAAAAGGATGGACTCCAAGCACTGCACAAAACCCTGTGCCAGGTTAGTGTTGAACGTATTTGAGAACCTTAACATTGCATGCAACTTTCTTGCAGGCCTGACAATATATCAAGCACTTTGTTAGCTGTGCAAACCCATCAATCTCCTTCTGCAGCTTGCAAAAAGTGAAGTGTTCAACTTAGTCCTCTACAGCAGAAATTGTATATGGCCTTGCCCCTTGGTCAGCTGGCAGCTTTGTCACCCTTGTCCCTTGTCTGGCTGTAGGCAACTCATGGTGACTCACCGTGTGCAGATATCACCCTTCGGCTTTCTTTTAAATTGAGATGGTGGCAGAAAGTGAGAGTGAATGATGGCATTTCTTCCACAGCATTGTCTGCCTGCACATCCACCACTGTCTGACCAGGTTGTATTTCTTGGCTATCTGCAAGGAGGAGACCAACAAGGTGGGGTTGTGTTGAGGTGTTTGAAAATGCAGCTTGTAAATCAAAAGAAATTTGTGGGACAAAGGAAGAAGTGGGATGTGAGAAGGACAATTATGTCTGAGGATACCACCATATTCTATGGTTTCAGCCCTACCACTGGCCACAGCCTCATTGATGGCTGCCCCTCAATGATGACAACTTTTGTCTCCTCCAGTGGAGTGAAGGCATGCAAGCATGCCTGTAGCCAAACAAGTCATTCCTGCTTACTTTGGTTATGTGCCACCTTGTCTTGTAAGAGAGAGCAAAGTTTGTGAGTCAGTGTGAGGCAATTTGTTTGGCTGAAGTGCTTGGCATGGTAGAATAGTTGACCGTTTATGCAAGCTGTGAGATGAGGCTTGCAGTCAAGCTAAACAAATGAGAATGAGGTGAAGCAATAAATGTTCAGCATGTGTTGTGATTGGCAGAGGTTGTTGGATGCTGCTGGATAGGAGTGTGGTTTGTTGAGAAGTGTGTTTGTTGAGAAGTGTCTAAGGCTAGTGGTTGGTGGGAATTGGCATTTGAAGATGCATTCCCTGACTTGTGCACTTACTTGGGTTCATTGAACCTTTTGTAGCAAGCACAAAGTTGTCAGGGCTTCACTCCTGCATTTGTCTCCATGGCTATCTGGTCCCACTGCCTTTGCAAACTTTGGCTGGTCCCTGTGAATAGCGGACCTCTCTCCTGTCCACCTCCTGCACCAAGGTATTTTGCACGGGCATCGGAGAACCATGGAAGACCCACTCTACCCTGTTGCAGCATAATTCACTCTTCTGTCTGCTCAGACTCACACAGAGCTTCATCATTTTTTCAGTCAGAATATATCTCTCCCTTAACAGGTACAGACTGGCTTTTAGTAGTGTAGGGTGGTTTTGAGTGGGACACATACCTGAGCCATCCACTGAGGTGTGTAACCACTCAACAGCACATTTAGCTTTGGCTGCACCCAGCAATCAATTAGGAGGCGGCACAAAGTATGCATACTCCCTGCATCAGAAACAACAAGCACGGTTTGTGGTCCGCACGCCTGATTTTGATGGCCATCGAATTTTTCAGCCTTTGTTCTTGCAATTCATAGTCTGGTGATTTTAGTAGATTATTTGTTCGTAATCTGGCAGAAGGTTAGTGTTGAGGACAAATGCTCCTTTATGTGCCTATGTGCGGGAGAGTGTTGTCCTATATTTACAATATTTGCAGTCCATGCTTAAATATCCATACAAATGTACAAACACGCTCTTTCAATTTATGCAGGCATGAGAAGCAAAACACTGGTCAGCATCTGAAAAACTAGCAACGGATTGAGAACAGTGCCATCCCATACAACAATTAATGTGTGTAAATGACTGAGACTGGATTTAAACAAGGAATTTGGAATAAGCAAAGCACAAATCTGTAGATCTGAAGACGGGTCCTTGAGCTGAAATGTCAACAGTTCCTCTCTTCACTGATGTCGCCAGACCTGCTGTGTATTTCCATAATTTTCTGTTATTGCAAATTGACTGTATTGACATTTCATTTTGTTAATATTTACAAATAGTTACTTGACTAACTGAAACTTATTTTGGTGAAGAAAAAAAGTAATGCAGCTGCCTGCAGGGGTTAGAACACTGGGCTAAATCGCTGGCTTTGAAAGTAGACCAAGCAGGCCAGCAGCACGGTTCGATTCCCGTAACAGCCTCTCCGAACAGGCGCCGGAATGTGGCGACTAGGGGCTTTTCGCAGTAACTTCGTTGAAGCCTACTCGTGACAATAAGCGATTTTCATTTCATTTTTCATCTACATTTTCTTTGGTTGTGTTGCGATGGGAAGAAGTCTCCTTCAGATGGGCAGTTGGAACATGCATTATAACATATTTTATGAAATCCAGAAATAGCTCTGGATTTCACAGACACCTTCCTCTCTCTGCTGACATTAGTTAAAATAGGTCCCTTGGTGTTTTTGCATGAGTGGGTAAAATAAATAATAAATAAACAAGAGCGAATTGTGTGGGAGACTTGGTAAGTGCATTGTCAGAGCAGGAATGACACAGATTTCTCTTTCGGATAGAAATTCAGGTGAAAGCCATAATCACTGCTTGTGAGCCTTTATAATTCTTCACCTGAGTTTCCTGTGCTTTGTGATACTTCCTGTGATCCACCTCGTGGATCTCCACTGGCCTTGTTTTCCCACTGGAGTGGCCTCAACTGGGGGCCGCACCGTAGGAAAGATGTTGAGGTTCAGGAGAGGGTACAGAAAGATTTAGGAGAATGATCCCAGAGATGCCAGATGGTCTGGAGAAGTGAGCAGTATTATAATAATAATCGCTTATTGTCACAAGTAGGATTCAATGAAGTTACTGTGAAAATCCCCTAGTCGCCACATTCCCGCGCCTGTTCGGGGAGGCCGTTATTGGGATTGAACCCGTGCTGCTGGAATTGTTCTGCATTGCAAGCCAACTGTTTATCCCACTGTGCTAAACCAGCCCCTTCCAGAGTATTGCCCTTGGAGAGGAGAAAGCTAAGATAAAATAATAGGGGCAGGATTCTCCATCCCACCAGTCCCATTTTCAGGCACGGTGTGCCCCCACCGGCAGCATGATCCTTCATTCTGGCAACCAGCCAATGGGATTTCCAATTGAGGCCATCCCATGCCATTGGGAAACCCACGGGCGTGAGTGCACTCCCTGAGAAGCGTGCACACATGTGCATGATCCGGAGGCATTGGTCGCATATGAGTTGAACATTCAGGCAGTGGAACCCCTTTCTGTTAATGAAGGCCACTCCCCGAAGCTCTGGTGGGAACATGGCGACATGCGTGCCATCTATTGCTGCCAGAACCTGGGGCATCATGGCAGTGGTGCTCGGACATTTTGGTGGGCCTGGTCCAGGTCAAAGTTGATAAAGTCTGATGCCTGGACAAGCAGGACATCCATGACCTTAAGGATGCATTTCTAGATTGTAGTTTGGGAAATGGCACACAAGTCCCCGTTCGAGCCCTGGAATGAACTGGTTGCATAGAAAGTCAGAGCTTCAGTGACATTCATGGCCACTGGGAGCATGCCCCACCCTATCCCGGTAACCCAGTAACCCCACCTAACATGTTTTGGACACTAAGGGCAATTTATCATGGCCAACCCACCTAACAGCACATCTTTGGACTGTGGGAGGAAATTGGAGCATCCGAAGGAAACCCACGCAGACACGGGGAGAACATGCAGAGTCCGCACAGACAGTGACCCAAGCCGGGAATCGAACTTGAGACCCTAGAGATGTGAAGCAACTGTGCTAACCACAGGGCTACATGCTGCCCCAAATCTGTAAGGAATTGGAGAAGGAGAGGGACTGACAATAACCGAGGGCTTCCACCCTGGGTCCCCCATATCCCCCAAGACTCCCTACCTTTGCGTGTTCCACCTTCTATCAGAGTGCCATCGACTGAGCCAGTTATGCTGAAAAGCCTCACACTGCACACACTCCCAGCCACAGCAGGAATCCCTGACCCCAGACCCCTTCTGGGAACATTAGGGAGACCGTGCTTTGGTGCCCTCCCCTGATCTACACACTTACCCAATGCTTACGAGGATATCCCCAGTGCTGAACCCCAGCTCGTAAGTGTTTAATTGTTGGCTGCTGCCTCTATGGTGCTGATACTTCTAGATTTCAGGCAAACTGTTTGGCTTCAAAGTTTGCTTGAAATGCAATGCAATGTTCATCGTCTGAGTCACTGTTGGTGTGCCCACGAGAAGCCACTGGAAAATATCTTGTTTATTAAACGGTCAACAATGCCTTTATACAAAAAAAATGAAAACAAATGACTGAACAGTCTATATATCACATTAATCACATTAATGAGTAACCAACAAGGAAAAAGCACCATGCCTTACACACACAAGCACCTTTTCAGTACAGACTCGGCACAAACATAAATCTACAACAATGCATTTATATGAAGAAAACCAAACACACTTTAAACTTTGAACAATCAACAGTACAATAATATCACCAGAAATCTGCAAAAGCATTTCTTCAACACCTTCATCCAGTTGCTCATTTGGATCAGCCATCTTCTCTCTCCCCCTCTCGCAGTTCCTAACAGTAGACTCTCAACAGTGGAAAGTCACATTGGAAAGTTACGCCAATGCACAGTACGCCAGGGAGAGAAAGAGGACAATCATTCCCTTCTCCAGCACTGGTAGCAGGTCACCTTACATCCTTCCTTTCCTCGCTTCAGGCTACAGAAGCAAACGTGGTGGCAGCAAACAAAAACACTGCCCCCAGGCATTAGATACTAAATAGTCAACAATGCAATAAATTCACCAGCAATCTGCAAAACATTTAAAACACCTCCATCAATTTACTCAATTGGACCAATCCACATCTCTCTCCCCCTCCTGCAGCTCAAAAGTGGAAAATCACACTGGAATGTCACACCGATGCACAGCACACCAGAAGTGAGAATGATCACCAATTTCCCTTCTCCAGCGCAGATAACAGTCATCTTCCATTCTTCCTTTCCTTGCTCCAGGCCACAGAAACAAAAGAGGCAGCTGCAAACAAACACACGGCCTCCAGGCAATAAATAGTAAACAGTCAACAATACATTAATGTCACCAGGAACCTGCAAAAGCATTTCTTCAACACTTCCATCAAGTTGCCCATTCAAATCAGTCCGTCTCTCTCTCCCCTTCCCACAGCTCCTAGCAGAAGACTCTCAACGGTGGAAAGTCACACCGGAAAGTCACACTGATGCAGAGCACACCAGAAGAGAGAAAGAGCATCCCTTCTTCAGCACTGGTAATAGGTCATCGTGCAACCTCCCCTTCCTTACTCTGGGTCACAGAAACAAAAGAGGTGACAGCAAACAAACACACAGCCTCCCGGCAGCTGTAGCTGCATTAGGATCAGTCCGCCTCTCTCTCCCCCACCCGCAGCTCCCAGCAGGAGATTCTCAACAGTAAAAAGTCACACCAGAAAGACTCACCGACGCAGAGCATGCAGGTGATGGAGCACCCCTTCCCCTTCCCCAGCGCTTGGCTGCAGGGCATCTTACTTCCTCCCTTTCCTTACCAGGGCACATCCCACACTGGTAGTGATTTTACACTGGGGTGGGCAGGGCCTTAGGAAGAAACCTGCCCTTGCTCCAATTGAGGCTTATAAATGGCCACTTTATGACCAATATAAACTCAATTTATATCCATGAACATACAAATGGTCAGGCCAAGGAAGCCACATGTAAATCTCTCTGCAGGCCCGAGTGGTGTAAATCACTTCAATCACATTCTAAACCGGCAGATATTTAATACAGCTAATTGTAAAAATAAAAGACAAACAGTTGACAGAGCAAACAATGTTTGCGACAACCAAACAAAAGTCATAGTTAAATGTTCAGTCAATTGATTGAATTTGTTATTTTTTTAAAAGCACTGGAAATCAACTGTTCACTGCAGCCAGCGTCACAGATGGCCAACCCTTGAAAATTTGTCAAGCAATTTAAAAAATATATTTATCACCTTGTAATTTAAGAATCTTGGAATAAGGTTATAATTTATTGTTTTATATCTGGGACTAATAAAAATTGTGTCACAAAAAATTCAGGCAGTTTAATAGTTATATCCTTCAGAGTTATCAGGTTTATTTCAATAATGTAGTTCCCACATGGTTGTAAATGAGTTGGCCTCTGCTCTCACTACTTATTCAATCCGTGGGAAGTCTTTATTGCTTCATAAACTCAGCAAAAACACATATGGAGTGATTCTGGCATCTTTCACGCAGACAATACAATCATGATAAAGGGTGAATGTATTTATTTCACTATTTTGTTACCTAAACGTTTGTTTATTGAAAACAAAGTCAGATTTTCTTACCTTTGATTTTTTTGTAATTTGTACATAAATATTTTTGCGTAAAAAACTTATGAACCTGAAACTGAAACTGACGAGTTCCTGCCACAGAAGAGGCTGTGAATTTTACATTTGGAAACCGTCGTCTATGCTCTGTCACTTCCAGATGCAGCTATTCCAATGCTCCCCTGGCCGGCCTCGATCTTCCACTCTTCATAAACTTCAGATGTCATGGTCCACTCATCTCTCTTCCTATTGCTTGCTTCATCGCATTAGCTCCTGGTTTCCCCACAAAGGCCTCCAATTTAAAATTCTCATCCTCATAATTAAATTCTTCCTGATCTCCATATCTTAATAACCCTTTCCAGTCCTACAAACTTTGTTTCTCCAACTCTAGCCTTATGTAATTCCCCATTCCATTCACCTTACCATTGAAGGCCAAGCAGTCAAGAGTCTTCGTCCTGTGACTTTGAAATACTCTCCTTGAAACCTGCTGCCTCTCCACCATGTTGCTCCCTGAACATTCATCTTTTTTATGACTCATCTTAAGCCCACCTCCATGTGCAGAATTTTTAGTCACCCTTCATCCCTTTTTTGACTGAATGTCAATTTTTGTTTGATTATGCGCCTGTGAAGTGCTTGAAATTTTATTTCTGCAAATTATGCAAATTGTTATTGTTGTTATTATTGAGAAGATAATTGGACTGGGTTTGCACAGAATGACAATGAAATCTAATTGAGGATAACGAGACAACAGTAACAATGGGAATGGCAACATTTAATTAAATTGTCCTGAGGTATTCATTACAAGAGATTGACCAGATCTCTTGTAATAAATTTAAGAGAAATGGTTGAAGGCCTTCATTTCCTAAAGCTCTTTCAATGGGTGCACTGGGATGCATTGAGCCTCAGAGAATCATCCTTACTTGCCTTAACACCAAGCTATGGCTGAAATTAAATAAGTTGAAGACATTGGGGTAAATTTTCTGGTCCCATCAGCCACATGAATTCTCAAGGGTGGATTGGACATTTAGATGGACCATTGATAGGTCTGTTGACCTTGGGAGGAAAGTTAATTTCTCAGGGTGTGTAGGGCTAGAAACTCATGCCCAGTTAGATTAAGATAAAGTATATAATAAAAAACCCTGACATTGCATGGAAGTTCCAGCAAGGCATCTCAAATTGGTACATTTAGATCACATTTGGTTTGGAATTCAATTACTTCGCTAACCATCTCCATGTTCTCTTGATTATTTACTGGCTCAGTTGTCTGTTGACCAGGGATGTACTTCTGAGGCTGTATAAGGCTCTAGTCAGACCCCATTTGGAGTACTGTATTGTGAGCAGTTTTGCACCCCGTATCTAAGGAAGAATGTGTTGGCCTTGCAAAGGGTCCAGAGGTGGTTCACAAAAATGATCTCTGGAATTAACAACTTGTCGTATAAGGAACGTTTGAGGACTCTGGGTCTGTACTTGTTGGAGTTTAGAAGGATGAGAGGGGATCTTATTGAAATGTACAAGATACTGCGAGGTCTGGATAGAGTGGACGTGGAGAGGATGTTTCCACTTGTCGGAAAAACTAGAACCATCTCAGACTAAAGGGACGATCCTTTAAAATAGAGATGAGGAGGAATTTCTTCAGCCAGAGGGTGGTGAATCTGTGGAACTCTTTGCCGCAGAAGGCTGTGGAGGCCAATTCATTGAGTGTCTTTAAGACAGATATAGATAGGTTCTTGATTTATAAGGGGATCAGGGGTTATGGGGAGAAGGCAGGAGAATGGGGATGAGAAAATATCAGTCATGATTAAATGGCAGAGCAGACTCGATGAGCCAAGTGGCCTAATTCTGCTCCTATGTCTTATGGTCGTATGGTCTACTTGTCAGAAATGGTTTTGTTCATCTCAGCACTGTTTTATTTCCTGTAATTTCTCATTCCAGTCAACCATAGAAATGTGGTTGCTTGTTTTCAGGTTTTTCAGTTAAATATCTGCAGCACTGTTAAACCTGTTGGAAATCTTTTCAGCAACCAAAGTATTTCTACAGCCTGTTGTGATTCTTAATAGATTCTCCGTGTTGAAGGGCAAGCTCATTTGGAAATGTTTATATTATATTTATGCTTGTACCCCCATGGTAGGATAGTGGTTAGCACTATGGCTTCACAGCGCAGGGTCCGAGGTTCCATTCCCAGCTTGGGTCACTGTCTGTGTGGAGCCTGCACGTTCTCCCCGTGTCTGTGTGGATTTCCTCCGGGTGCTCCGGTTTCCTCCCATAAGTCCCTAAAGACGTGCTATTAGGTAATTTGGACATTCTGCATTTTCCCTGTTTTCCCAAACAGGTGCTGGAATGTGCTGATTAGAGGCTTTTCACAGTAACTTCATTGCAGTGTTAATGTAAGCCTCCTTGTGACAATACAGATGAAGATTATAACTAGTCTTCTTAAGAATGTTATTTGCTTGTTATCTACTGATGTGAGATGCTGTAACTCTCCGTTGCAACACTTGTTTATTAATTTCACCTTTGCCTTTCAGTTGATACAGTTCATCTAATTTCTCTGAATGTGGTAATCTTTTTTCCGATCCCTCAGCATGAAACATGAATTCAAATTTGGCACCTGGAAGCTCTTGAGAACAAAGTGACAGCCTCTTAAACAAAACTGTGATTGGGAAAAAACAGCTAATCCTCTGAGTTAATGGATCCCTGCAGAGCTGTATAAATAAACAACCTTAAACGTCTCTTTGAAACTGCCCGGACCTGTCAATCAGAAGGCTTATAAAATGCAATAGCCCCTGTTATTGAATATAAACAATGCAGTTCAAAACCTTTAAGCTTCTGAGCTTTTAGAGAGGCTTCAATGCTTTAAAGGACAATGGAATTGACTGTGAAAAAAAAACTTCAAAGGTTTCTGCCACATCAAAGAGTATACTTCGAGATCTTTGAACTTGGCATACTGACAGACTGTTTAAAGGGTTTAGGGGTACAAGTAGGAACATTTTCACTGTATTATCACAGAGTTGTATTTTTGAGAATCTGATAGGCTGTTTAAAAGGTTTCAAGGCTGCAGGTGATAAGAGTTAAATGACCCCCCATCAAAGGAACCCCTTGTCCTGAGCCCTTCCAACCTAAGACAAGCCTCGCTGACCCCACGTCCCATGAAGGACACCTTTTGGCATCCTGGAGGAAATTGTGGGGAGGGTGCACACCTTGTTGCTGTCACAATCTGTGGAGATTGTAAAGCGCATAAAGGGTTAATTTGATGTTACTACCCTAGTCACTAGATTGTGCTGTAGAGAAACCATATAAATATCACGGGCTGGATTCTCCGCCCCGTCACACCACATTTCTGCCCCAACCTGCCGTCAGGAAACCCCTGGGCGCCGTCACAACGGAGAATCTGCTGGCAGCAAATCCCACCCCACATGCTTCCTTGACTTCTGGGAGATGGATGGAGAGAGTGGAAGAGAGCAAGACACGGTAGTTGTGAGATAGTTGAACTAATAGTATAATTAATAGTGTAGAGGTGTAGTGTAATCTTCACTTAACTAATTCCTTAGTAATATGTTCCAATCTAATTCAGTGTTGCGTAATAAATTAGCTTTGTTTATTAATCACAGCTTGCTGTTCTTTGTTAGCACTACAACCTTCACCATCCTGAAAGAATTAAACAAAGAACATACATAGATACATAGAAGATAGGAGGAGGAGGAGGCTTTTTGGTCCTTTGAGCCTGCTCCGCCATGGCGATCACGATCATGGCTGATCATCCAACTCAATAGCCTAATCCTGCTTTCTACCCATAGCCTTTGATCCCATTCTCCCCAAGTGTTATATCTAGCCGCCTCTTGAATATATTCAAAGTTTTAGCATCAACTACTTCCTGTGGTAATGAATTCCACAGGCTCACCACTCTTTGTGTGAAGAAATGTCTCCTTATCTCTGTCCGAAATGGTTTACCCTGAATCCTCTGGCTGTGACCCCTGGCTCTTGACACACCTATCATTGGTAACATCTTCCCTACATCTACCCTGTAATAATAATCACTTATTGTCACAAGTCGGTTTCAATTAAGTTACAGTGAAAAGCCCCTAGTCGCCACATTCCGGCACCTGTTCGGGGAGGCTGGAACGGGAATTGAACTCTCGCTGCTGGACTTTTTCTGCATTACAAGCCAGCTGTCTTAGCCCACTGTACTAAACCAGCCCCTGTCTAGTCCTGTTAGAATTTTATAAGTCTCTATGTGGGCAGCACAGTAGCATAGTGGTTAGCACAATTGCTTCACAGCTCCAGGGTCGTAGCTTCGATTCCTGGCTTGGGTCACTGTCTGTGCGGAGTCTGTACGTTCTCCCCATGTGTGCGTGGCTTTCCTCCGGATGCTCCAGTTTCCTCCCACAGTCCAAAGATGTGCAGGTTAGGTGGATTGGCCATGCTAAATGCCCCTTAGTGTCCAAAATTGCCCTTAGTGTTGGGTGGGGCTACTGGGTTATGGGGATAGGGTGGAGGTGTATGCTGGGATAGGGTGCTCTTTCCAACAGCTGGTGCAGACTCGATGGGCCGAATGGCCTCCTTCTGCACTGCAAATTCTATCTAGATCCCCCCTCATTCATCTGAACTCCAGCGAGAACAATCCCAACTTAGTCAGTCTCTCCTCAAATGATAGTCCCACCATCCTTGGAATCAATCTGGTAAACCTTCGCCACACTCCCTTGAGAGCAAGAACATCCTTCCTCAGAGAAGGAGACAAAAACTGTACACAATACTCCAAGTGTGGCCTCACCAAGGCCCTGTACAATTACAGCAACACATCACTGTTATTATGCCGGAGGAGGTGGTGGAAGCATGGAGGATAGTGACGATAGGGGCAGCTTGACAAATACATGAAGAGGATGGAAATAGAGGGATAGGGACCCCGGAAGTGTAGAAGATTTTAGTTTAGACGGGCAGCATGGTCGGCGCATGTTTGGAGGGTCGAAGGACCTGTTCCTGTGCTGTACCTTTCTTTGTTCTTTGTTTGTATGCGACGATTTTGCCTACAGGGTTGGGGCTGCACACCAAATGAACGACGGATCGGTACACCCCACCGCATTCACGTCGTGGACACTTGCCGATGCTGGCCGTGGTTTGTGGGGTGAAAAAAGTTTGACCAAAAGTTTGACCAAGATGTCTACGGACATCCGTTTACTGCTTTCATGGATCACAAAAAAGGGCAGCATGGTAGCATAGTGGTTAGCACAGTTGCTTCACAGCTGGCCCTCTCTTTTTTTATAACAAACTGATCCATCTTCAGTTCTTTGCAGTCCTGTTGCCTTGCTTGTTCGCAGCTAGAAAGTGGAGGAATCTCTCCTCCATGACTCACACCAAAAGCACGGATGTACAGGGTCAGTATATGTGCTGAGTGCGTAACCTGCCGGCCTTCGCTTCTGGCCAAAAGGCTGCATCATTCCATTCAAAAACCGATTGTGGCAGACACTCTCAATTTAAAAGCCCACTGCAGCCTTTGGGCACTTCTCCCATGATCAGGAACGCTGTAAATGACCGCTCCGTGACCCTCCTGACACCCGCCCATGACCCACTTTTGCAGAATTGCTTTTAGCTTGTTTTACGTTGAGAATGATAGACTACCTAGATCTACCAAGTGATCCAAAAGTGTGTCACCCATTCTTTAAGTTTTATTTTCACTATCAACTCTGACCTTGGGCGAAATTCACCGAAGTCCATCGTGACGCCCTTGACCAGCGGGCATAAACGGCGCTGGTGACTCAGGCGTCGGGGCCCGCTTATCAGCCCGAAATCTCCCGTCCCGAAAGGGCCAGCAGCGGAGTGACGCTGTACGCATTAGTTTCACCCGCTGCGGAAGTGGCGCGTCGGTTGACGTCGGGCAACATCATCAATGCCGCCCGGCGTTGGGGGGTAGGGGTGGTAGGGATGGTGGGGGGGGTAGGGGTGGTGGGGGTGGTAGGGGTGGTAGGGGGGGTAGGGGTGGTAGGGGGGTAGGGGTGGTGGGGGGGTAGGGGTGGTAGGGGTGGTGGGGGGGTAGGGGTGGTGGGGGGGGGTAGGTGTGGTGGGGGGTAGGGGTGGTGGGGGGAGTAGTGGTGGTGGGGGGTAGGGGTGGTAGGGGGGTGGGTGGGGGGGTGGGCGTAGGGGTGGTGGTGGGGGTGGGGGGATGGCATCACGCCGGCGCCAGCTGTTCTCCGAGGCGGGCGGCGGGATTTGAAGAACACCGTTTTATGGCGGGTGGGAGAATTTTGAACATGGCGGGAGCGGGAATATTGGCGCCCCCGGGCGATTCTCCGACCCTGCGTGGGGTTGGAGAATTTCGCCCCTAATAAGTACAGGTTAATTAAATCTGGACTCATTTGATTGGACTCTACATGAGTGTTGTTTATCATTTTTTTTGAGGTTCTGTATTGGTTTTATTCTGGGTGAAGTTTTGTTCTGAATTTTACGCATAGCGATCAAGAGGTTGAATGTAAAGCAGCTCAGACTGCTGATCCTCTTCAATAATCTCCAAAACTGCTGCCTTTTCTTCATTTCACGGAATTTCCCAATCTCAATCCTCCCATTCATCATCAGCAGCTCCTTCTCCTGGGGTGCTACCTTTGCCATCTTGCTCCTTTTTAGACTTTGCAGCAAATATGTTGTCAGTCCAAGAAGTTCCCATCTTCTCACCTCAAATAAAAGGACTGTCCCCTCTCGTTTTCAGACGTAGTCCATCTCCAATCTCCAACTCAATATTTTCCATCTCTCTCCGGGATCCAGAATGCCAAGCTCTGATCAGGTGTGTGCTTCTCAGAGATTCTCAACAGCTCGGGTTTATTAATCAAACGCTTCAGCTCATCCACTAAAATCTGATCTGTTTGTCCCTTTGCTTCCACTTTGAAGGAAGACATCAAGTAGCCAGTGTTGACCTTTTTGGTTTCACTAAAATTCGGTTCTATCTCCACCCCAGCTGAATCAAATTTCCTTTTGTGAATTTTTGTTGGCTGAACGTAAAGAATAAAGTAACGTTCCGGTCTGCTGCCAGTGGGTTTGATGTGATGATGGCTCACCGAGCTCAGCGTTCCCTCCAGCATCACCCCTGGGCCCCCCTGCAGCGCCTCCGGCTCCCAGCGGCCGGCCCGCGGCTCCGGGAGGAGCGGCCGCCGCCTCACAGGCTGATCATCGTACAGCCGGCCTTGTTTATCATTTTTAACCAGACATTTTCCAGTTATGTTATCTCTAACACTTTAGTTTCCAACCTAAGGGTGATATTCCAAAAACATATTTATATTCTAAAACATGAATTATGAACTAGATTTTTGCAACACAGCACCAAAAATAGAATATCCCCTGAACAGTGTAGTACCATCCCAGCTTTCATTATGTGTCACGTAATATGTAATCTTCTGGCACAGATATTAACCTGAGGTAAATAAATGGAGATTTTCTAGTCTCAAAAGCTCAGTCCCATCCCTTACTATATCCTTATAAGGAACTCTCTTTTTGTCCAAATTGTGTTGCAGCAAGTACCATGGGTTGGATTCTCTGTTTGGGAGATAATGGGCTGGATTTTCTGTCAGCGGGATCCTCCGCTTTGCCGGCAGTGCACTCACACCCATGGATTTCCTGACGGTGTGAGGGTGCCCACAATGTGAAACTCTATTGGCTGGCTGGTGGGATGGAGGATCCGCCGCACCAGAAAAAGGGTGCAGCAGGACGGAGAATACCGCCCTCTGTTCTCCCGTCAGAGCTGAATTGCATTTGTTTTACAATCCCATAATGGTCATAAAGCAGGATGCAATTCTGTATTCCTTACCATGCAGAATTATGCATGTGGGGAATACGCGGGGGAGTTCTGTGGGAGTCCCAGTATCGGGCCATCATCTTGAGCGGGAGGCCCAGTAGTGGAATCCTGCGGCAGGCAACCACCCCACCCCTTTCGACCACGACCCCCTAGCACCACACATTAGCCACGAGCATCGGCTCCCTCTCCCCCAGACCATCCCCACACTGGGGATTGGTCACAACCACCGCCCCACCACCCCCACGCACCATATGGCAGCCCCCCCCCGCCTCCGGATTGCCTGTGTGCCCCCACAACCACCAAGTACAGGGGTGACCCGGCCCACCCACTCCCAATGGACCTCTGTAATAGCGGGACACCCTCTGGGGCCCTGTGATAGGGGGAACCCCCACATAGACACCCTGCTTCATGGAACCCCCTCCACAGACCCCTCCTCCCACACATACAGATGCCCCACATGCAGTGGATTGGAACACAGTTAGTACAACTTATATCTCTTTGATAAAAGCAAATTACTGCGGATGCTGAAATCAGAAACCAAAGAGAAAATGCTGGAAAATCTCAGCAGGTCTTGCAGCATCTGTAGGGAGAGAAAAGAGCTAACGTTTGTAAAAGCTGGAAAGCCATGCATGGATTACAGACAGTGAATCATTGGGAACTAGACTCAGGCTGAACTGCTCACCTCGAAGGATTGGGCACAAGAAGCTGCAAGGTAAGTAGTACATAATGTCTCCCACAACCCCCTCTGGGCAGCTCTCCAGCTTCCAGACAGGCGTCTCTATTTTGGGGTCGGCTTTATGAGAAGGTCTGTGTGTGGGAGGGGGGGGGGGTCTCTGTGTGGTGGGAGCGTCTGTGTGTGTGGGGGGGGGTCTGTATGTGGGGGGTCTGTGTTTGGGGGGGTGTCTGTATGTGGGGGGTCTGTGTTTGGGGGGGTCTGTAGAGGGGGCACTTTTAGGCAGGGGGTCTCTGTCAGGGTCACCCTATTACAGGGGTCCCTTTAGGGGCCCCCTATTACAGGTGTTGATGGGGGTCTCCCTATTACAGAGGTCCCTATGGGGGTCATAGAATCAAAGAATCATAGAATTTACAGTGCAGAAGGAGGCTCTTCGGCCCAGTGAGTCTGCACCGGCTCTTGGAAAGAGCACCCTACCCAAGCCCACCCCTCCACCCCATCCCCATAACCCAGTAACACCAACCAACACAATGGGCAATTTTGGACACTAAGGGCAATTTATCATGGCCAATCCACCTAACCTGCACATCTTTGGACTGTGGGAGGAAACCGGAGCACCCGGAGGAAACCCACACAGACACGGGGAGAATGTGCAGACTCCGCACAGACAGTGACCCAAGCTGGGATTCGAACCTGGAACCCTGGAGCTGTGAAGCAACTGTGCTAACCACTGTGCTATCATACTGCCCTCTTACAGGTCCCCCTATTACAGGAATCCCTGGGGTTAGTGGGTTGGGTCTCTCCCAACTTGGAGGTGGGGGGCGCTAATGCAATCCGAGGCTTGGGGGCCGCAATACCGTGTCGAGGGGGGGGAGGGGGGGCGGATGGGGTGGCCTTGGATGGTCTCTACAATTGTGGCATTGGCGTGGTGGATCTCAGAGTCCACTGCGAGGTTGACCGCATCGGGTTCACGAACAGAGAGACCACTAGTAAACCTCACCTACGTGATTCCCGGCCGCAGGGACCAGAGAACCACGGGAGGATGTGGATCATTCTGACCCATTTGCATTTATTTCCATGCTCCCGCTGGCAGGCAGCATGAACGAGTTCCAGTGAGGGGTCAGAGTTCGGGTTGACGCACATTGCTAATCTCGATTTTTCCCCAACACACAACCCAAAGCCATAACCGTGGCTGGCGCCGGGGGTGGAAAGTCCCGTTTGATGTCATAATCGGGCCCGGCGCGATCCTGCGATTCTCCGGGCATCGAAAATCGATGTCACCGGGGAGTATGCCGCGCTGCCACGAGCCCATTGCCAGAGGCCCACTCAGCAATCCTTACAGGATGTCTGCTGGATGATAAGGCATAATTGAGAACATAGCTTATGACACCATTTCGGGGGACCAACAGTGAAGCACATGAGTGAAACAAGTTTTCACAGAAAACAACTTGTCAGATATTGGAGAGGACAATAGGACTTTTAAAGTCACCTTTCCGTTGCCTGGACAGGTCAAGGGGAACATTACAGCAGCCCTTTGGGACCCTCGCAGACTGTCAGGACCCAGGCCACCAACCTTCGTGACAAACACCGGCTGACCTATGTGCCACACTCCACGTCCTTTAATGCGACAGGGGAGCCTGATTGGTCCTCATGATCTTACTTTCAGGTTCAAAAAAAGAGAGGCCAATACACATATCAGGTGCAGACTTTAGCCAGTTCCTTTGCGCATCTTCATCTTTGTGAGAACAGAAAATCCAACCTTGCACATGTAGGTCATCATGAAGGGCAATAGCAACAAATTGCTTGTTTTACCCAGTACTGGATACTCCTTGGACATGCTACTCCAGAAAGCTGACAGCGTCATGGCTTTTGATATGTTTTTAATGCGCTATCGCAGGTCAGGTACAGCAGTGTTGACTTTTTATTTGGAGTCAGCCCTCAGTTGATAACTGACTCTGGGGTCTCAACCTCAAAACTAATTTTCATCCACCACTTCTCTTTCAAAATACGACACTTCCCCTCTCATTTGCAGGGCATCCCTGCATATAACACAAATGGGCTTTGCATCCTTATTTTCATTGGCTCAATTAACAAAGCCATACCTCTAAAATCATCTTTCTACTGCTTTGTTCCCGAGTTAAGTTTCTTCATTGTAGGCTGTTAACCAGAGGCTATGGAGCTCTGTACAGAGCTCACACTAGTACTGCTCTGTCTTGCACTCCCCTAAGCAGCTCACCAGAAAATTGAGAGTACCTGGCCAATAGGTACACTGCCTATTTGTGCCTCTGGCCACCTCTTACTTCTGAGAAAATAATTCATCTTCATAATCCTCTTGCCTGCTACCAGCAGCTGGAAAACGGAAGAAACTCTCCTCCCTGATTTGACTCTAAAAACATGACCTGCTCACTGCTGCTGCTTCTGGCTGGAAGACTGTGTTCAGCCTAATTTCCTTCTTATTTAAAAGGTGGCAGGGGCCTTCATTCTGAATACAAATGCCTGTCGTGGTTGTTGGGCACTTCTCCCGTGATTGGGACCATTGTGGGAATGCCGCGACACCCTCCTGCAGCCCATGCTTTGAAAAACTCTGCACTACTCACCTGTGATAGTCTTGAGGATTGCAGTGGTATGTTGTGCATTACACAACGCAGCACTCCAGCAAGGATTGACCCTTCGCCCTGAAGATGATTTAATGCCAAAATGGAAGAACTGGAGGAGCGCAATATGGAGCCAGGGCAGACATGTTCCCTGGAGCGTTTGAGGAGGTTTAAGCTCCGGCCACTACAGCATTCCCATCAGAAACTGTCTCTGCACTGGACAGCTCCTGACCAGAAGTTGCAGGCACTGCAGCATTCCCAGCAGCATCTCTCTCTGCACTGCCCAGCTCCTGACCAGCAGGTGCAGGCACTGCAGCATTCCCAGCAGCATCTCTCGCTGCACTGCCCAGCTCCTGACCAGAAGGTGCAGGCACTGCAGCATTCCCAGCAGCATCTCTCTCCACACTGCCCAGCTCCTGACCAGAAGTTGCAGGCACTGCAGCATTCCCAGCAGCATCTCTCTCTGCACTGCCCAGCTCCTGACCAGAAGGTGCAGGCACTGCAGCATTCCCAGCAGCATCTCTCTCTGCACTGCCCAGCTCCTGACCAGAAGGTGCAGGCACTGCAGCATTCCCAGCAGCATCTCTCTCCGCACTGCCCAGCTCCTGACCAGAAGGTGCAGGCACTGCAGCATTCCCAGCAGCATCTCTCTCTGCACTGAGCACCTCCTGACCAGAAGGTGCAGGCACTGCAGCATTCCCAGCAGCATCTCTCTCTGCACTGCCCAGCTCCTGACCAGAAGGTGCAGGCACTGCAGCATTCCCAGCAGCATCTCTCTCTGCACTGCCCAGCTCCTGACCAGAAGTTGCAGGCACTGCAGCATTCCCAGCAGCATCTCTCTCTACACTGCCCAGCTCCTGACCAGAAGGTGCAGGCGCTGCAGCATTCCCAGCAGCATCTCTCTCCACACTGCCCAGCTCCTGACCAGAAGGTGCAGGCACTGCAGCATTCCCAGCAGCATCTCTCTCTACACTGAGCACCTCCTGACCAGAAGGTGCAGGCACTGCAGCATTCCCAGCAGCATCTCTCTCTGCACTGCCCAGCTCCTGACCAGAAGGTGCAGGCACTACAGCATTCCCAGCAGCATCTCTCTCTGCACTGCCCAGCTCCTGACCAGAAGGTGCAGGTACTGCAGCATTCCCAGCAGCATCTCTCTCTGCACTGCCCAGCTCCTGACCAGAAGTTGCAGGCAATGCAGCATTCCCAGCAGCATCTCTCTCCGCACTGCCCAGCTCCTGACCAGAAGGTGCAGGCACTGCAGCATTCCCAGCAGCATCTCTCTCTGCACTGCCCAGCTCCTGACCAGAAGGTACAGGCACTACAGCA